>NW_028288743.1:1421106-2131660 GCF_059628265.1 Tinamus guttatus
CAGCCCTGTAACAGGATTATAAAAACTTTATATGAGTTTTAAACAATCGCGATATCATGTGTTTTTGGGAGCTATACAATTTAGAAATGAAGTAATTGCAGTAAAATTACAGATTCCTTCTAGGCAGTTTCTGTAAATGTCTTAATAAAGCTTAAAGTAACTGAAAGAAGGAGAAATTTGATGGTAAGTTTAATGACTTGACCCCCAAGTAATTCTAGATGATCCTCAGAAAAAGTTTCTATTTAATCTGGAAAATTAATGTTCCATTCTCAAACACTTACATTTTTGCAGCTTGCATCAGTGGTTTCCTTTTCTCCAGCTGTTAGAGATATAGGTTTTCTTTTACAAATATAACCAGCTTTTCTCTCACAGACATAGTCTGCCCAATAGCCGTCCTAGGTAGCAGGAAAAAAGAAAGTGCAATGAGATAAGAGGGTTAGTTTTAAGAGAACTGTTCACTTTATTTCTCCTTCAACTTTTAAAACAGGTATTTTTCCCTTATGCAGTCCCTCTAGTTGTGCATCTCCTCACAGTGAAGTGAGGGGCCAGCTTACAGTAGTATAGTTTTCCTAGGAGTGTTCAGAGGGGATGAGGATGTTGAGTTTCCAGGCTCCTTTAGGATATGGCTGGTCCCAGCTGGGTTTTACAAGGCCATGACACCACCAGTCATGCCATGCAGTGAAGGGGCAAAGCATGGGTCTCAATGACTACACACAAAAGGGGCAGCAGGGATCCCCATGTGCCACCATTGCCGCCAGAGGAAAATGGTTGTTAAATTAAGAGTTTATACTCAAAGTACATTCAGAGACCTGCTTCATAGTCCCACAAAGTTCAGTGGTAACATTTAGCTGAAGAGAACAGGCTGGGGGCTGACCTTCTGGAGAGCAGCTCTGCAGAGAGGGACCTGGGTGTCATGGTGGATGACAAGTTGACCATGAGGCAGCAGGGTGCCCTCGTGGCCAAGAAGGCCAATGGGATCCTGGGGTGCATTAAGAAGAGCGTCTCCAGCAGGTCGAGGGAGGTGATCCTGCCCCTCTACTCAGCCCTGGTGAGGCCAAATCTGGAGTATTGTGTCCAGTTCTGGGCTCCACAGTACAAGAGGGATGTGGAGCTGCTGGAGAGAGTCCAGTGCAGGGCTACAAGGATGATCAGGGGCCTGGAACATCTGACCTATCAGGAGAGGCTGAGGGAGCTGGGCCTGTTCAGCCTGGAGAAGAGAAGGCTGAGAGGCGACCTGATCAGTGTCTATAAGTACCTCAAGGGAGGGAGTGCAGAGGATGGTGCTGGCCTCTTTTCAGTGGTGGCCACTGACAGAACTAGAGGTAATGGCCGCAAAATGAAGCACCAAAAGTTCCACAGGAACTTAAGGAAAAATTTTTAACAGTGAGGGTGACAGAGCACTGGAACAGGCTGCCCAGAGGTTGTGGAGTCTCCTTCTCTGAAGATCTTCAAAACCCACTTGGACGCAGTCCTGTGCCACGTGCTCTAGGTGCCCCTGCGTGTGCAGGGGGGTTGGACTAGATGATCTCTAGAGGTCCCTTCCAACCCTAAGCATTCTATGATTCTATGATAATGTATTCTTATTTATTTATTCATAGAAAAAGATGGAAGCTGTTGCTTGAGTATCATTCTGTGTCTTCATATCCATTTTTCAGGCCCTTACTAGTTGCTGAAGTAGTGGGTCTTAATTAAGAAGTTAATTTCCACATTAAAGTCAAATATAAAGTGAATAATTTTACCTGCCCCTTGATGAGCACACAATCTTCTGGCCTGTTGTTTGTGGTGGATGGCTGTCCCAGATGCCATTTTGTGTATGTCACAGGGGTACCATCACTCCATTCAAAGTACATTTGGACCTTATTATCATTCAGCCCAATCCATAACTTATCTGTTGGCTCTAAAACATGGAAATATAGAAGTAGAAAAGACCTCTTATGTCAGTCATTGAATCTTTCTCCCAGCAACTTCAAGCTGAGAATGTAATCCCTTTCACAAATTTATGAACACAGATTTATTTAGTGCACTGAATGATTCTTTTATAAGATAATTTTTTCAAATACATATTGGAATAAATACAGTGTGTGTAGGAAACTGAAGTTGTAGTAAAGTTCTTTCAGTGAATTAATAAATTTTGCTTCTCTTCCTCACGGCAGTGGGAAAATTACTAGCTTAATGCTTATATATAATGGTAATATGATAGAAATGTGTGAAGAGCAAATTTTTAGGTTCTGTGGTCAGATTTTCAAATACTGTTATATTTAACCCGGGATGTGAATAATTCAAATTTCTTTCAGCCAAATGAAAAAAGCTCAGAAATACTCTAAGCCAAGCTTTCAAGTTCTGGGTCATTTCTGTAGGTAAAAAGATGAAACAGAAATTCTAGTACTATCCAAAACTCAGAGGCAGAAAGTCCTTATCAGCGCTATCTAACTTTGAAGCTGTCCCCATTTAGAGCATAGACTGGTCTATATGAATCTTTGAGGTCTCTTTGAGCCTAAGTCATGGTATGATTCTCTGGTTTAAAGTATTCTTACTGAAGAAAAAAATAACCAAAATGAAAAAGACAGTTAGACAGACAGGAAAGACAAGACAAAACAGACCAAAAGAAAGAGAGAAAAAAAAAGCAGAAGAATGGACAGACAGAAAGAGAAACACAGTAGACAAATAAGAGATTATATGTATATATATATATGTGTATGTATATATATATATATAAAAGCAGCTTATTCACAATTTCCTCAGCAGTCACTAAGTTAGGATATGAGACCAGAACCAAAAATCATAAGAAACAAAAAGTTTCTCCTGGCGAGAACTGCTGTGAGGACCATTGGACCCTAATCAGATAAATTACTCTTGCTGAAGAATTTTTTTTTTCTGTCTTGACCATATTTCACTTTTTTTATAGTCAGTTAACACTTTTACTATTTCTAACTATAAAAAAGGCAGACCAGTTAACAGGGCCAAAATGTAGCAGCATGTCCACAGACTCCCCATATTTATGGGCTATTTGAAAGGATATAGTAAGATCAAGGTGACAATTTAGATCCAGTGACCTGAGTATGGCTTTTCAGAAAGCCCAACCAATTTCACAGCTGGCTGCCTGGAAATCACCTTGGCTAGCTTTCCGGATCCCAATCATCTTGATGATTTACCAGCATAAAAAGCTAAACCTTTCTTTAATAGGTTTCTTCCATCACTTTCACAGAGACCCATGAATTTGCTGATTTGGGCACTGTGTGAGCGAGAAGACCCAGGGAATGATTTAGAGTCCCACAGAAAGTTCCCAAAGTGTACAGAAGGCAGCGCACCTGTGTTATTTTCTTTCAAAACAGGGGCAGTATTTTAAAATCCTTTTGCTGAGAAAGTTTTTTACTGGGATGACTGATATTCTCCCGCACTCATACAAGGCAAAATTCTAACAGCCAACTGGTATTTCATGCATGCAGACATACAGGCAGAAGGAAACCCTGGAAATACTCACTGTACCCAAGCTGAGACACTATGAAGCTGTGCTCTTCAAGGGTATGAATACTGGCCAGGTTACCCTTTTCCTTTTGACAGGAGGTCAAACCTTCCTTCCATGCTTTGGTCTCCCTGAAGATCTTGTAACAGTGATCTACATATGGTACCCATCCATCTGGGCAACTAATAGGCCCAAACCTGCCTAGAAATAAATGTCAGTGTTGCAGAGCAATTCAAATGCAATGCAAAGGAAATGACACTGATAATATTTTTATTCCTTCTGTGCAAAAGCTCTAAAACTAACAATTTTCTTTTTGAAAATACTCATTATAATGAGACAATGGATACAAAATACATTAAACATAAACACAATTCCAAAATTGGTATTTTTAACTTGTAAAATGAAGAACTTCAAATAGAGATATTATTTAACATACGTTACAAGGAGCTTATACATTCAAGTGACTTTTATAAATACAGTTACTTTAGTACCTATTTGTTATTTAACTGAATATCAGAAATTATCAGCAGCTAATACAAAATGATTATCAATTCTTAAAATAGAATAGAATAATGATAGAGCAAAAAACTTTCAGGCCTATTTAGAACTAGATCTAAGGAAACTAGAGACACTTAAGTGAATAAAAGGAAATGCAAAATGCCAATCTTTCTTCCTTTGCTTTTTGTACTGTTTTTACTTCTTTCCCTCTTCTGAAAAAAAAATCTAGTGTGTTCTCCGTTTTTATGCTTATTACTTCAAAGGGGAGCCTTGTCTATCAGGAACATTGACAGACAGGATAAGTTTCCCATCCTTTGCCTTTTACTTGCTTCATTCTCTGTGCAGTAGGACTGAAGATCTACAAAGGGTAAAAGCAAAACAGATAAACAAAAAGAGGAGCATGTGGCCTAGGAAAATTCTGACGGAAAATAGCTTTTCGTTCTTTCTATCTTTGTCACAAAAAATGCCATACAACACAGGCAATAGGTTCTGTTTGCAATTACTAGCATATATGAACATACCTGAGGGAACCAAGGTGACATTTCTTCTTTTACAAATGTAGCCAAGTTTCTGATCACATTCCCAGTTTTGCCATTTAGCTTTTGTTTCAGGATTCAAGACTGCACAAATTTTTCCAGGTTCTGGAGAGGGATTTCCTTTGGGAAAGGTACAAAAGGTACAACAAAACAGTGAACTCTCCTGAACATCAAGTAGAGCTCCAAGCTGAAAAATGGACAGGAGATATCATTCCTGGCTGAATTTACACCTCAAACACTATGTCCTTCCCCACTTCTGAGAGAATTGACATTTCCAGTCATGAAATATCTACGTGTAAACATCATAGTATAATTTAAATGGACATAAACATGTAACTCATTTATACTTCTAACTTTTAATATTGCTTATGTTGCTATAAGCGAGAAATAGAAGACGGTATGTCTATGTGAAAAGCAATTTTGCTTTCAGAGATAACGTATTTTTAGAATACAAATAGTTTCTGGTTTATATTCAATAACTCCCAGCAAGAGCTAAAACATATATAGTTCTGGTGGCTTAATGCTAAAGTTGTACTTTAATGGATATCCAAATAATCTGTAGAACTGGTCTATGGACACTTTGTCTTTGGAAATAAAGAATCAAAGAATGTCATATCTACCTGGAGCCCAGTTTAAATATCGTAAAGCACTGCCTCCAATCCACTCCCATCCACTCCTTAAATCCAGTCTGTTAAGTCCAATCCACAGTGCAGAATCTGTATTTTCTGTTAGTGCTAAATAAACAAAATAAATAAATAATTCTATGAATCACTTTTTTATAGGCAACGATCACTAATAATGTCTCTAGGAAGTTTGTTGCAATTCTTACTTAACTAAAATACCACAAATATATTTAGACACAGAGAAATTTGATAAATTAATCTATGGCAAAACTTTTATTAATATAAAACACAAACAAAAAGTCCCTCTTAGTCTTCATGTAATCTACTGCCAAATGAGCACATGAGAAATAACAGAGCAAAATCAGGATGGAAGTTATATTGTAGAATAGCCTAAATTCTCTAGTAGCACTGAAATTATTCTAGCAGAATTATTTCTACTGGAAATATCTGCATAATGTAAGTGTGAATGCCCATACCAAAGCTCTTAGAAGTCAAATTCATCATGAGGATAACAAGAGACCTGGTATTCCTCCAAAAATACATGGATAGATAGAAGCATAATTTAGGAATCTAAGAATAACTGGTATATTCATCAAATGACTGAAAAACATATATTAAATTGCCTGTGACAGAAAATATCTTTTTTTGGACACAAAGGATTTCTTTTCTTTCGTTTTAACAGTTGTTTTTGGCCAATGGTGAAATTTTCTTTTAATTTTCATAAAATATTTTTCTCTTTAAAAAAACTATTGAACTTCAAAATAAAATGCTTCTAAATACAACACTAATGTTACGCTTAGAGAATGCTGCCATGCTTTCACCGAATTCTGTTTAAACTTGTCAGTGATTTCAATACGAATTTACAACATGGAACAGATTTTGTTCCTTTGTATTTAGGCACATAGACTTTAGCCAAACGTGCATCAGTGAGTCCTAGCTGTGATGATACATGGAAAAGATCCTAGATGCTAGTTAAGGTTTGGCTTACGTCCTCACCTTTAAGGTGTATTTGTTCGTGAATGTCAGTGATGCTTAGTAGTTCTGCATTTTGTTGCTGGCAGCTTTTCCTTGCTTGATGCCATGTGAGAGCTGATTCCAAGTTTATCTGATAGCGGACATTCGTTAAAATATCAATAGTCCAAGTGGTGTCTTGATCTGTGGGGGAAATAGTTATTTTGTGTGGTAACTGTAACTAGATCAGAGAAAAATGGCAGGTTCTTGTTACTCATGACATTCACACTAAACATCCCTGTGCTGGTCTTTCCAGAACAGCTGAACTAAACTGAAAATGTTATGAGCAGGATGGGAAAATATAAAGCTAAAGACTGAACATTCCCAAGTTTGTGCGGCAAATACTGCTTCCTATTGAGTGAAGCTATGAAGATAGATAATTCAGGAATTACTACGGCTCTGCAGGGAAAGGAATTGCATTGAAAAAAGTATTGAATGAAGTCCTTCAGCAGAAATCCTAGGTTAAATCTATGAAGTCACACACAGCAACTCCTCTTTTTGGATAATAGTCTGGGCACTGCAATCTTACTAGCGCATATTACATTCCTTCACATTATCTTTTTTCCTTTTGATCTGCTGTAAATCTACATACATTCAATAAAGTGTGATATAAAGCTAGATTGGGTATTTGATTATTTACAAAAGCCAATATGAAGCTGAATTAAAAGTACAGCTGAGAGCTGGGATTGGCTTTCAGAAGATTAGAAAATTGCCAATTGATCTTATTTCCCATGCTATTTAGGCTCAGGCTGTTAGACCTTCATAAGAACCTGGAAAGCTTTTGACTATGAATTTAAATCATGCCTGAAGCACTATGAATCAAGTGGAGTAATGAGGCATTTCAATAATAAAAGATGTAATATTCAAGTACGAAAATGAGAAGGAATATAGGGGAGAAGTGAGAAATGTCGGAAGAATCTCCAAGATCTAGAAAGCAAAGCTCATCTGGAATAACGCCAACAAGGAACATGGAGAGGGAAGTAACCACAGAAAAGGAAGGCAATTTCCAAAAAGTGTCTGAAGTAGTAGAGAAATGTCAATGGTGGGAGGTAGTTGTCTGGAGGGGTGGAAAGGCTGCTTTCCAAAAGACATGTGGAGAGCTTAACAGGGTGGATAAAAGGAGACATTCCATTTCCAGCCAAAAAAAAAAAAAATATCCAAATGGGATTCTTTCTGTCTGAAAAGCTAACCTCACCATTAAGCTTCCTATAGGACTCATTCTTGTACCCACATGCATCCCAGTAGGAGCATCTCAGAAAAAGGGTTGCACAATGGTGACAGCACACATCCTTTTTGGGAAACAGCAAACAATTCTAAATTATTGTTCTGTTCAGCAACACCACCACAAATAGGGAGAACTTCATTTCATTTTACTCTGATCACACTTTTCTCCACATCTTTCTGCAATATGTTGCATTCTTGCCTTGTGCAGAACACTGCAGGATGTGGCAAAATTGCATCTTGTAAATGATGCCTCCTCATAACGATACTGATGGTTTACTAGTGCTGGTTTGCCGGTGACACATTGAGGGAATCTGTGTGAGAACACAGAACTTACCCTTTAATGGGCAGAATCCATATCTCTGGTCGGTGTCATAGTCTGCAGTTGTCCCACACCACAGCCAGCCATCTGTCCTGCCAGCGTCTGTGCACTCCGAGTACCACTGCTTGTTGTAAAGGAAGGGGAATACACACGGTGCCCCAAAAGCATTTCCTAGTAATGTAAAGGTCTCTGAGAAAATGATAAAGACAGTAGAGAAAATAATTTCATGTAAATGTGCAAAATGTGAAATCTGTGCTAATGAGTGAATTGCACTTTGAACTTCCATGTTAGCTCTCTCATTGCCCTAGCAAAATTCATTTCAGTAGTTTTTCAAGCTTAAGTTGATGAATTTTTTATAAAGCAGTGTTACTATGATGTAAAGTCATATTTTATACCTGAGCTCTACAACCATATTTTTGTTCTAACCAAGATGCTTTCAGCAGCTGTTGCTAAAGCCTCACAGCTTTACCTTAAAATACTACTATTTTAAACAATTTCACATTTACACAACTACAAAACAGCATTGCCTTTCACACATAATGGAGCAGCTTCCATAGGCAGGCAATCAATATTGCAAATATCCCAAAGCATAGTTTTCAGAACATTTGTTTTGGATGTGAGAAAGCCCTCTGAATGAATCAGATTCCGTTTAATCACAAAAGGAAAAATGCACCAGTAATAATAATAATAATAATGCTGTGGTCATCCTCAAGGGCTGAATTAGAAAAGCCAGACCTCACCTATGGTGGTACTTCCAGGCCTCTCCCTGCTTACCCACATTTTCCCTCTTACGTGAGGATGTAATTTTGTCCTCACGCTGCTGTATACAACAGTCCTCCTGATTTATACTGTTAACAGTGTACTAACGTAGTATGGTAGGCAATAGTTTCTGTAGAGAGTACTTATGATAGTCATAAAAATGAAAGCAAATTCAAGGCTAACTCCCTCAGCATCCTGATTTTCAAAACTCTGATGTTCACTGAAAGAACTACAATGTTCAAAGACTCCAAACACTACTTCACAAGAAAAAAAAAGCAAAGAATGGAAGAATCAATTTTCACAAAGTACCTTCATATCCATGGGAACATAAAACATCTGTAGTTCCATAGATTTTCCAATTATTCTTTGCACTCAATCCCTTTCTTAGCATGACATTGTCATATTCTCTGTTGCCTGGACTAAAAAACAAATCTTCTCCTTGGATTGCAAGCAGGCTCTCATTTCTGCAGTCCCACCACTGGAGCTCACTTGTTTGGTTACACGGATGCAGGGTGATCACAGCTTGGTCCTCCTTTGAAAGCACACCCAAGCATAGCTTCAGTTTGGCACTCATAACCTGATGATCGGTGATCCACCTGAATTTTTGTGATTCGTTGTCTTGATGGCAAGTAGCAGTTCTAACTGACTGAGTTAAAGAAGCCTGAAGGCAGAGCTTGTTTGCTTCATTGTAAATTAGAAATGTTTTGATGTCTGTGGAACAAAATAATGCAAAGTATATTGTTGATATGTAATACATACACATTGGATAAGAGACATAACTCTGCTTCCTTTTCACGTAATCAAATAGGATTCAGATACAAAGACGATGTTTTTGAATACAATCAAGTATAGTTTCGATTTTATTAGTTAAAAACAATCAGGGAGACAGTAGTTTATGTCCTTTATTATGAGTCACCATAATAGATTTAGTGTTGCCTGCAGCATCAGCCCAACTAAGCACATCTTGTGGGATTGATTTATACTAGTCATGTGAAGTCCCTCAACCTCACTGTTATCACCATTACCTCATATCCCATGTGTCCTCAGATTCTTGACCTTGTAGACCTCTGAACTCTGAGAATTTTTTCTGACCCTGCAAGATCTTACAGGTCTCCTTGTGGGTCATAGTCAACTTTTCTAAGATGTTTGCCTTCTCCCTCTAAAATCCAGATTTTCCTTTCTTTTTACTATATAAATCTGGGTAAAGAACACGAGTTACCCTGGGTTCATTGGCATGGCTGGCCTACAAAACCTGCAGCATCTGTATGAATCTGAGTGATGTAAAACGGCATGACACTGGTCATGGCACAAAATGCAGAGCCTGAGAAAGAAGCAAGGACTGGATAATAGTGGCATTCAAGCACCACTTGGAAAGGCCTGTGGAAGTTAGAAGGTCGGCCTGTAACAACAGTTGAGTCCTGAGAGCTCCATTTAGTTTCTTTGACTAGGTTTGCAAAGTTGACTGCAATGTATAGAAGCAGCTGAGCTGATTTCAGTCCTAATAGTTTGTCAGAAGCAAAACTGAGCCACGCATATGAATTTGTTCTACTGCTTTATCATATATTTTCCTTCTCTAGAAGGCTATATATTTATATATTTTCCTTCTCTAGAGTTACTCAAGACACCCTTGGACACAATCCTGTGCCACACACTCTAGATGACCCTGCATGTACAGGGGGGTTGGACTAGATGATCTCTAAAGGTCTCTTCCAACAATTCTGATTCTATCATAATGTTCTTCATGACCCATCAGCTTCTGTTTTCCTCCCTTTCTAACCCATTTTGGGCCCCCTACCCACATTTTTATGGAGGTCAGCACTGGACATATACTAGTGTAGAGGCAAAAAAAATAGAAATCAGAGAAATCTTGAAAAAAAAATTGAAATCAATTTAATTGGTAATATACGGTACACTGAAATGAACTATTCTGTCCCTGCAGCAATACTATGAGCAGCTAAAAAAATCCCCAGAAACTGAGACGATCTATAATGAACTGTTCTACTCAGTAATTACAAAGCCAAAAGGATTTACCCTTTAACATATAAGTCTTCAAAAGACATCTATTTAACATCTAAAGCTGTGCAGCTAAAAAGATAGCAATAATATTGCCAGTGTAGTTCTACAATAACTTTTCTATACTTAACCAACTTTATTTCACACAAAGTTTTCTTCACCAACCTGATCTGCACCAATGAATTCATCATCTGTTCAAAACCATATGAACAGATTGAAAACAGCCCTTTTTGTAAGCACTGAGTTTCTCTGAGCTACACAACCATCAGCTGTGAACATCTTAACACCCTTCAAATAATTCTGTACCTTACAACCCCTGAGATTTTCTTGTTTGGTTTTGCTAACCATAACCCAGACACCAACAGGTCTATTTTTAAAAAATATAGTTTAATTTTTTTTTAATCTGTGTTCTGATTTTTGACGTATGATTTTGTTAGTTCTGATCCTCTGAATTATATGAAATAATGCCACTACAAATCTGTGTGAACAAAGCGATTAAGAATTCAGTCTTTGCTTCCTTCTCCACTCATTTCTCTCTTCTGTTAGATCCTGCCTGTTGCCCTGCTTTAGGAGATTTCCCATCTGTGTGTCTCAAACTAATAACATATAGTCAGGCATCACCACAGAATCATAAAGCCATGTCAAATATTACGAGACATAGAAGTACATTCATGCACAGCTTTATGGGGAGAAGCAGGAGGCACTTACCTGCCAGCTGCAAAGCACCACAAACAAGAGAGAGGACAAGCAAGAGCCTGGAGGGTGTCATTGCAAATGCTTCAATCTTTGCTTCCTTACCCCAAAAGGTGAGTGGTGAGAGTAACTATCAATAAAGACCCTCAGAAGAGAGGATGGTGACATGTCCTCCTCAGTTTCAAACACTGGGTGGGTAGAATGCTCTGAGTGCTAAATAAGGAAATATCTGTCACATGTCATATTTTGAAATGACAGGACCACACAGCACAAATTTGGCCTTTGGAAATGAATGGCTTTAAAGGGAAGGCAAATGGTGCTGCCTGAGGAAGGCAGGTGCCACAGATTATAGATATATAGCAGACAGGTTTTATATGTGAACACTTTTCTGCTATCACCCCGGAAGCATGAAGAGAACTCATGGGACAAAACGAACAACGAAACTTAAAAGATGGAAACTCAGTTTCAGCTTTCAAATCTTACACCTTAATGAGGCCACTGGGTGAGACATCATCAGGAAAACATGCCAGTCCCATGTAATCATGAGTGAAATGAGATAAGAGACAATTTTAGAGGAGCTGAATTTCAGGGGAATTCACTCTGCAGGGCATTAGAGATATTCCTTTCCTAAGTATCCTACTGACCTTCACTTCTGGATAAATGCAATCAGAAGACTAACACCCCAAACTACCTAGAAAATGGCTCATTTTAAAATGAGTACCGTTTATCTTGCTAAGCAGGTAAACCTTGTCAGAAAGCGGGCCCAAGTGACAACCACAATTTCACAAAAAGCTGCGTGCCTCT
Organism: Tinamus guttatus; assembly: GCF_059628265.1. Taxonomy (NCBI): domain Eukaryota; kingdom Metazoa; phylum Chordata; class Aves; order Tinamiformes; family Tinamidae; genus Tinamus; species Tinamus guttatus. Next base: position 1,433,050 of record NW_028288743.1, read on the forward strand.
TCCTACCCACATTACAGAGCAAGCACTCACAGGTTTTGCATATTCATAAATACAGAGATGGAAATACAATAGAAATAGAAGTTATCTCCAGACCCCTATAGACTGTCCCTATAACTGCATAAAGGCCTGACTTTATCACAGAATATTTTTACCATATAAATATTTTGAGTCGTTTAAAAGAATTGCTCAGTGGAATAGCAAATTTTGGTGTGAAAATATTATTTGAAGTGCAATAAGAGATTTGTTCTGAACCTGTATTGAAAATGTGATAGCGAGGACACCTGGTATCATCTCCTGTTTACTGCCAAGATGACAGCATTCCCAAGGTACAAAACTTGTTCCTATTTGGCTGCTCAGCAGAAAGAGAAGGCACAAAAAGAATCAGCTCCTCAAGAATGTTGACAAGATTAAAATAAAAAGGAGAAATGAGAAATTTCACAAAACAAGGAACTGCTAGGTACAGATGTTAGGAAGTTAAGGACAAAATTCGTGCAATTTTCTTTTCAGATGATGGCAAAATATGCTAACAAAGACTATAAAGTCAATTTTTTTTTTTTCTGGAATGGCATTTCTAGATTTTTTTTTCTGAAACCTTCTAATCAGCTACCAATCATTTTACCTGAAACAGCAAAAGTTTTCTTCAGTGTAAATTGAGCCTGAGCATTTCTCAGACCAACAGCATTTCTATATCAATATGTGGTCTATTTATGTATAAGATATATTGTCATTAAATTTATATATTTATATATCAGGATTTTTTTAACTGTTCTTTTATTCTGCAGTTGGTACAAGATTCAAAATGATTCCACCTTCTTCTTGCTTAGACAAGGTGCAATATTAAAATATCAGAAGGAAACTGTCCTTTTATTTTGCCCTCCTCCTTGAACCACATCAGAGCCAGTCACAGTCTGCCAGGAAACCGAATGTGGATTCTTGAAGAAAAAATAAATATTTGACAGAAATACTTTTAAACTTGTTCTCTTGTGCTGAATCCTCAAAAGTTGGCTCTAAAAGTTATATTTTTCTGTATAGAGTCTGGTGAGATTCTAGCAAAGGGGACAGGTACTGTCTGCATCCAGCTGAACACTTGTCATGCAGGCTGCAAAAGCCATCAGTTTAAAGCTGCTCTATTTTGCAGCGGTTCAAGCACCAAGGCCACTAAGCATACAGGTCAAAATAAGAGCGCATGGAAATATCTCTATGGCCTGAAAATACTGAGGCTATGGCATTCACTTGCTTGACTTTTGCACATTTCTGGTGAAAGCAATCATCAAGCAAGGAGAAGTCAAGCAGAAAGGCAGTGCCATCATGAACCTCACCATGAAAGGGAGAATGGAGAGATTTCCTTGGGGAAATACAGGTTTGGACTTTCCCGAGGAAGGAAATTCTTTGTTTATTTAGGGTTTCTAAGTAATTTATGAAATTCTTTATGACATTTATAAGAAGTAGGATTCATATACATTCCTTGTAAATAAGTGGTATTGCATAAATAAGTAGTTACCAAAGCATCCCAATAGAGCCTAATCATAATGTCTTCATATTTTAAGGCCATTTTGCACTGCCAAAGACTATGTGTGTGGATAATACACAGACAGCAGTGTTTTAAAAAGCACTTTTAGCAACAAACATATTTAGAAAAAAAAAAAAACAATCTTCCAGATTCCACACTTTATTGCTATTCACGGTAGAAAGTGTTAAATTAACTAAATAAAAAATTGCAAATGTCGACAAGATCTTTTTGGTAATGAAAAACCAATTATTGTTTCAACTGGCATATACAGTCTACAAAAATAATCTGAATAGTTCTGATGGGATGAGTAATTTGCTCCATATGTTCTGGCCTGTATCATGTTAGGAGAACACAATGAAATTAGTAATAAAAATCAACCATATTGTTTTGGTATCTAGAATGTGTTAAAAGTACAAAAAAGACATGACATCTATAAATATACTAAAACAAAAAGGAAAACACATCCCAAAGAAAGTATAGCTTCATAATTTAATGGGAAATGATTAATGAGAATGAATAAGGTAAAGAAGACATAAACATACTAGGTTTTTATTACTTTAATCTTCACTAAAAATATGAATTGTGACAGAAGGTTAACAATGTTAATTACGCTGAGAAAGAACAGAAACTGGAACAAGGAAAGAATAGATACTGTAATTAAATCAGCTTTGCCTTATGTGCTTATATTCATCATGGAGGACTGAAAAAAAAAATCATGTATTAGCTCTAAATCATTTACAATAATCTCCAAAAATGATGCAAGGTGTATGAAGTCTTAGAATACTAGAGAAGGGAGGTACGTGTATCTAAATCAGATTTAACAACAAATTAAGTATATATTAAGAGAGAAAATGAATATTGGCCTAACATTGATAAGAAGATTATGAGAAATATGCTTGATGTGGTAGGTTTGTAAATTGTCTTCTTAGCTAATGGGCTTATTTTGTTAGCAGTCACCAGGGAGCTATCAGATTTAGCATACATTTTATGCTTGCACAGCAAGAATAAGCTTAAACAACAAAGAAACTCTTTACTGCACAGTTCAAGAATATGTTTTACTAAAGTAAGAATTTTTACAGTTTTTTATCCTTCTTATAACTCTTAGGTTTGGCATTTAAACAGCAAAAATTAATGAATTCATCTAGGGGAGAGTGGAGGAAACATGTTTCACAGCAAAAAGTTCCTTTATCTCACAGAATTACCTAATTTATATATTGCCTTTGAAGCAGTGTAAGGTGGCATAACCCATAATATGCCTTGAGTAACATATTTTATTGACTGAGCGCACATTTGCAGCACATTCAGCAGTGACAGGAGCCTCACCTCTTTAAGCATCCAGCAGTGCCAGTGAAGCTTGATTTCAGAAATAATACGGACAGTAAGGACACCAGAGGCTGGAACATCGTTGTCCGTTGCCTAACCCTGCTCCAAGTTAATATATCAAAGTGTAGCATTGTAAATTCATTATTCCAATTATAAAAAACATATGTGGTCTTCTGTGCCCGAGGCCCCACCGTTATCTTCGCTGTGCAAACTAAACCACTCTTTACTATTTACACCTCTTAGGAATCTAACTTATTCATATAACAATCAGCTTTCAATAGAGGGAGAAGATTTTTCAAGTACCAATAATATCAAACTATTTATTTTTCTCCTTTAAAGGGATACCATAATTCTGGAAACATGCAGAAGCAGATGCTGGTGGAATCTATTCCAAAAGAGGGCAGTCTGGAGCAGGACATGATAACAAAACTGCAAAGGTTAAAAATGGCGCTAAGTGGAAGTTCATCAATTATTTACATATCCAGAGGGACAGGACAAGAAATATGGGAAGATAAACAATGGAATCATTTTAGCAATGGAGAGCTGGGTTAGATAACAGGAAAAAAAAAAAAAAACCTTCATAGCAGAATTAAGTATTTGGACAGATTATTTAGTGAGAGAGTTTTTTAAAAAAGCAAAATAGGAAAGCAGTTGTGAGAAATCAATAATTTTTCTCTCTTGATCAGTGGACAGTCTTCAGTTTCCAGCTCACTTTCCTATCACTGCTTACAGATGTTCTGTCCCCTAGAGAGCACACATCATCACAGCTACTCTCTTTGCCACAATTTATAACAAATACTTTGACTTAAAAGTATTTGACTGCACCTTGCTTTGAGTCTTTCTGCAATATTCCCACCTTCCCATTCCTGTCCCCTACTCAGTATGGCTTGCTTTAACTGAAGGAGCATAAGCTCAATTGAAAATGCAAGTCAATTCAGAGAAAAATAAAACTCAACCACCCATTGTGACACGTGAGAGAAAAAGTGAGACTCCTCTCAAGGAGAGGAGACATTCTAGGCTGGGTTCACTGGCAGCCCAAGTCAGCCTACCCGGTGCCTCCAATGGCCTCTGCACCTAGCTGTGCCATCCTGTCCATCCTCTAGGATCCTCAAATTGGCCTGCTTCCATACTAAGCTGTTTCCATGCACTAAACCATCAGAAATGGTCCTTTCTTTATCTTAACGTGTCACCTTGGCTCATAACAAGATGGGGAAGTCAGGGCTGAAAATCTCTGGTAGGATCTATAGGTTGACCCCACAACATCAGTCACATGCTCACAAGGAGAGGTGAGACTTAGTCAAGCTTTTCTTGGAGAGACAAAGCAACCAATTGCTTGAAAACTTCCCATATTTTCTGCCATTGTATTGTGTTAAAATGAAAGTAACATGCTAGACTTAGGGAGTAAACTGTGTCTCTAAGGTGATCACCATCCTGACCAAAGTCCGAGAGAGCAGGAGGAGCTCAGGAGGTCCTAGTGCCATCCCCATAGATGCTGCATCCCGGAACATGCTGCATCTGAGAAGGCTGCGCATGCCATGATTGCAGCCATCATTGGTTCAGGTGACCTGCAAGCATTTGAACCTCGTTATTCTGGCTGGTGTGCAAGATATATGTGATACATGCTCCCAGACTGCTGGGTTAGATACTCTCATCAGCCTTTTTTACTACTCCATAACTGTTCTCATTACCAGAACCTCAGAATCATTCAGAATCATTGCAATTAATCTGCCTACACCTTTGAACTAGTGTTTAAGTATATGGTTTCTGTAAGGGGAAAAAAAGAAAAAAACAGCTTTTCTTCCTGGATATCAGCGTATATTTGTAAAAATAACTGGAAAAAAGTCCTATTCTTTATAGTATCTCTATGATAAGTCATTGTTTTCTTCCTTTGCTTTATCAGTATTTCCTTCCTTATAAAACATATACAACTCTTTCTGGAAAGAAGTGCTTCAGAATATTTACCATGGAGTAATACTTCAATATTCGATACGTTTCTAATCCTTTTCCTTAGGCTAACAATCTTCAATATCTAAGTGCAGCATCTGAATTGAATATTTAAGAGAGACTTACTGAAATGGGAATGTTGGCAGAGAAGATACATTTAAGGTTTTCCTTTTTCCATTCCCCATGGATTAGTGGGCTTCAGAATGTTGTTTTAAACATGGGTAACAAGGATATGTGACACTTCTGAAAAAGCCTTAATGTTAGCTCCACACAACTGGAATGATGCTATGCAGACCAGCAGGCTGAGCAACACCAGGTTGTGATGATGATGAGAAGGATGAAGCCAGCTGGGTCATGTCCTGACCTTTCTGTCAGTCTTCTATGGGGATGAGAGATTTGTAGCTACTGAATTTTCTTTACACTGACCTACGTGGATGATGGTGAAGTTCTGCCCCTACTCGCACAGCTGCCAATTACAATTGCATTAAACTTATTTTTTGAAAAAGGAAGGAAATTTCATAATCAACAGCACAGAGGAAGATGGAGATTGCAATCATTCACAAGGGCAGTTATCAAAGAATCTTTTAACTACAGCACTGTAATAAAGATCTGTGCAGCTGAGTTTTTCTGAGTAGTTGCACACAAGAATTCCTACAGAGCAAAAGAACCTCTTTGAGTTGCCCTAAGGATTGCTTTTAATCTCAGATAGTGTCCATATTTCTTTCTTATGAAGGTCATCTAAGTGTATTGCAGCCCTTGTGGGCACAGTCTGAGCATTGCAGTTTCACTCTAATGCAGTTTAATCTTCTTTTATTTCTTTTATGGGAGTGGGCTTTGTAACTCTATCAGAGAAGGAGTTGGTTTCCCTACAATTCAGTCACCAGTTCAATATTTCTTCTTCTCAGGTCCACCTACCCCTGAAGCTTCTGCCTTTCTTTGCCTGGGCATTCCCTGGGCATGCAGCTTGGGTCATCCCCATTTGTGCAAAATTGCCTGTTTTGCAGGGATAGGCATCTAAATTTTGCCTAAAGTAATTAACATTTAGGCAGACAAGCATCAGAGCTCCACTAAAGACCCTTAAATGAGCTACTGAGGTGATGGTTACTGTTGGAGTTTATGACCTGCTTGTGGGACAAGCTTTGCTGTTTATCTGGTACAGTGCTGGTTTAATGCAAACCACATGTGCTGCAAGGAGTTGGAGCCAGGTGCCAGGTCTGCTTTATGCCACTCGCAGGCAAGGAGCACTCAAACCAGCTGCCCTCTTCTTCTCTTTCTGTCTCACATACACCCTGTTGCACAGACGTGAAAAGCAGAGAGTGTCCTACCCAAGACAAGCCGGGCACAGCATTTAGGAAACTCTTGAAAAAAGGTGTAGATTCAACTCCTTTTATCCCTGCTTGGTCCTTACAAATACCTCAATCGTTGCAAACAAGACAGGCAGAAAATCTGCAAGCACTGCTGGCATTACCCTTAGAAAATGCCTTAGAAAATCAGCAGACCAGATCCTAGACCTCGGAAGACATCTAATGTTTTGCATAGTGCTTTCTAAAGAAGGAGGCACTTAGCAAAAAGGGATGGAGATGTTCTCGAGAGCTTCAGCAGATCTTAAAATGGCAGGAAAAGGAGAAGCATCCAGGTATATCATCAGCTCTCTGAGTCTATCCTAGACACTCACCCTTCTTCACAATCTGTATGAGGAATGCTACAACACACTGCTTATGTTAAAACTTTCCCTAGTATCTAAAACTTCGAGAAAGAGTGCTTAATCTGGACATTTAAGATAGAGAGACTGGATTTCACCTGCTGATGTTAGTAGCTTGGGCAATTAATTATTGTAGGAAAAAAAAAAAAACACTAGATAACTTTGCCCTAGTAAGCAAAACATAGCAATTTCTTCACTAAAACACAGATTGAGAAAGAGGAAGCCTAAGAACTTGCAAAGCTGAGTCTTGCCATTCCTATCTCTGTGACTAAAGAACGTTAGGAGGAAGAGGAAGTGAAAAATAAAGTGAAAAATAGAGTGAAAAATAATTAAGAATGTAGGAACGAACTGTACATAGAAACATCCGTTTGACTGCTAACCGTGAAATGAGCTGATGGTCTCCAGCCAGATTTCAACAGGCAAAACCAGATGCTCTGTGGTGAGTAAGAAAACTCAATGCACAAATTTTCAACATATTCATATACAGGGAAAGCCAAACGGCAGTGTTTCTATTCCACGTTCTACCCTGTTGCAACATATCAGGTCCTCTTCCCTCGAAGCAAATCACACATCCCATTTACACACTTATGCAGAAGTAGGGTATTCTAGGGTCTAACCGATGGCTATAAAAATAGTTTCCACTCCTTGGACAGAAAGCCTTGTTTTACAATACATAGCATTTAAAACTGCTTGAATTAAGAAATGAGAGAAAAAAAAAAAAAAAACACTCTGTGAAAACCTGGTAAGCCTTGGTCAAAACTTCCGACTCAAGTCACAGCCAGTCTTCAGCTACAAGGCTGGATCCTCCGCAGCAGATGTCATAATTTCTTCAGTTAATGCCTACGAGTTTGGCTCATGCCTACATTTGTAGTAATCTTTTTTTTTTTTTTTTTTTTTTTGATAGCAACACAGTCTATCAAACTTAAGTCTGTTCAGAAAACCTTGACTCCAGAATACATTCTCTTTGTTATTTTACATGGGGCAGTGTCACTGCATTCATAAACATAATTCTTCATATCAAAGTGTATGCATGCATTGGTTAAAGTACGTTTTTCCATTTCAGCAATCTTTTATCAGCTTCTTCACTAAGAGCCATATAAACAACTGAAGATGAGCAAATATTTACAAGATGAGTTCCTACACCACAAACACTGATTACTAAATTTCTGCACAACATTCTAAAATGCAATAGTGTGGATTAAAGATCAAAACTGAATATGTTATTTGGGTTACATGACAATCCCATACAGTATCTTCATCTGTTATACACACTTTTTTATATTAAAAAAAAAAGAAACAACTTAAGTTTATTAGTCCTAATACTTTAATACTTAGGAAGCTTGCTGGAGCACTTTGAGAGACTTAAAATATTCCATGAACTGATAAAAAGACAACGGTTCAATCTGGAACAAATACACTGAGTGCAATGTACGACCTAGCTGTTATTAAGTCTCTATGCATTTTTTTTCTTATTGCACAAAGCAGTCACTTCACTTTTGCTGTACACTGAATGTCAGTGGAACATTCACTGTATAGTTGCTAGAGTACTGTAAAATTCAAACCCAAGTTAATGGTGAAGTAATTTCTATATACAGATAAATATATCATCTCTGGCATAGGAAATGCTTGAGCTGCAAGTGATAGGAGGAACATCTAAGGAGCTGCTGCTTGACATTGGGCACCTTCTTTTGGACAGTATCAGAGACAGGATGCTGGGCTAGATGGATCTTTATCTCACCAAGTACAGCTGCTCTTAAACTGTGGTGCAACCTAAATTTACTGGCTTAATTCAAGTAGACAACTCTGTCCATACTTTTGTAAAGACCAGTTAGGCCTCTACGCTGCCAGCGTGGGGAGGAATGGCTCACAGATGACAGGCCCAACATGTGCTTTCCACCAGCCATCGCTATGTTCCTTGCCAATTCAGGACACTGTGCAGAAGAAATTCTGCACATTTTCAAAGGTCTGAATATAATTTAGGCATCTACTTTGGAGAATGAGATGCTTCTGTGCATTCTTTCAAGCGAATTTAAAATGAAACAAATGACATAACTGGTTTTGGCAATAACAGGATTCTACACCTATGCTTCAACTGTATAAAAATGTGCTGCATTAAGGTTAATTTCACTGTATGTTGTTTTCTAAAAAACAAAAATCTCCCAACTTCTCCAATTACTTATTAAATAAGTGCTTTAAAGAACGTTGGAAGGTACCAAGGAACTGTAAAAGCATGCAACAAGCAATGGAAAGTATTCAATTAACGGAGAAAATTCACAGAATATGCTCGACTCTTGTGATTCTTTAGCTGAATACAAATAACTTTCATACAACGGCCCTGGATTTCCTCCCTTTTTATCTCATTCCTAGTTTCCTCATTCTTTTACATTTCATTCTTTATTTTGTGTCACTGAGTTTTTATATCACTAAATTTCTCATCTTAATAAAGTAATTATAATGTAGCCATGTTTTAGTGGCAAAATGATTTCCCCGTCATTTTCAATACAACTCAAGATGAATAATTTCACTGTTACGTGCTCTAGATGTAGCTGCTTTGACAAATAGTCAGGAAATGAGATGGTTTCTTTTATTCCAGATACTTGTTATCTTTGCAATGTGTGAAGGTTGCACGTTCTTGTTTTCCCATTTCCTGCTAAAAAGATCATTGCAAGCAAACACATTTTAGTCTGAACAGTCCCTAAACTTTTATTGTTTTCAGATGCTTTACTAGGCCAGAGTACACAGCAAATAGTGCTTTTAATAGAATTTGTTTTTAGATAGCAACCTAAGAACCACCACTACCACCAGCCCCAAAAAGTACTAACACCAAGAGATAATGCTGCTGTTCCCAGCATCTGGTAATAAAGAGCAATTTTCATACAGTATAAGGTACAAGAGCTGCACCCCAGGTGCATCCCAGGGGATGAGAGACTCTAATTAATCCTTATTATTATTATTACACCCTCCTCTTCATAGCTGATTCCCTGTCATTTCCTCCGCTGATTCATTTCCTCCCTCTTTTATATTTCCCATTTTTCTTACTTTTTCCTTACTTAGCAGACCCCAAGCTGGCCAAATCCAGCAATTGGAATTATCTTCCCATTTTCCTCAAGCTGAGAACATCCCACAAGACCAAAAGTGTTTTCATTTTCTGACAGGCCATTTTCTCAGAACAAAAACAAAGACACATTTGTGCTACGCAGAAAACTTGAATCTGTTGAGAAAAGCTAGATTAAAAGCCACGGTTAAAAGCAAATCTCTTCACTTTCCATGCCTGTAGTTTCTCGTATTGCTTCAGTGGCTTCTTGGATTACAAAACCCCCCGTACATACAGTTTCAGAATATTTCCCTGTTAGAAACCTCCTCCTTCCCATCACCCTGGAGGCTTCTCCAGGAGTTCATTTCCTGTTCTTTTTTAGGAATACCGCAAGTCTTCCCTTAAATTGCAGATTCCTTCCCATTCTCTTTGCTCCTCCTCAACGCTTCACCCCAAACCTGTGCAGTCTCATTGCTCTTAATGAAGAAGCCATCTCCTCTAGAAGGTGCTCTCTAGAAGACGCTGTCCAGTGCAGGACATTTGGAGTCACGGCAAGGTGAAGAGCTAGACTGGCTCCTTCCCAGAGGCCACAGCCCCAGCAAAGGCCAGAGAGGTCCCACATAAATCAGGAATGAGCATGCAGATGTTCTGTGCTCTCGGCCACCTCCCCTTTCACACACACTTTCCTGAGGTTGAATATGCTGCTGGGCTTCTGGGGCTCCAGTGTCCTTTACCTGGTTTGTTGTCCTGTCTCTGCCAGGTGGCACTTCTGATCTATGCAACACACAACAGGAGCAATCGCATGCCATTTAAAAGATATCTAAGGAAGGCCAGTGAATTGCACCCTTGCATGTGTATTCCTAACTTTTGCCTGTTAAGGAGAATTATGTCAACTAGTTCTAAATGTAGCTGAGGCAAATTTCATCTATCCATGTAAATCAACAGTCTGGACAAGAATGAAATATTGACAATAATGCTTGTACTGTGTGTGTTCCCCTGAGATGAGAGATACTTTTGTTGCCAGAAGAATGGCAAAACATATTCTTAAAATGCTTTAGCTATCATTATTTATCAGAGGGTATATAAAAGGTTGGGCTCTGCATAATGTCACAGAAAGGAGAAAGCTGGCTATGTTAAATAAGGACACAGCTGAGAAGAGAAAAAATGAACCAGAACTTCTCTTGCCCAGTGACATCAGGACAACTTTATGCTTACAGAGCAGTTCAAACTTTTCCTATTGACACCAGAAAATCTGGCTTCTGTTCCTGACATTCTGGCTTCATGTCAGAAAATCTGACATGCTGGAAAGCTGCCACAGTGAATTCTTCCACAGTAGAACTTCCCTAAGGCAAGTTACTGCTTTATATTCGGTAAGAAAGTTCAAGTTAAAAACTTACTGTTCTTTCTGCCATGTGACAATTGTAGCTTACAGGTATAAAGCAGTGAAAATTTGAGAAAAGTCTGGGCATTCTCAAATACTGCCCTAATATAGAGAAAGAAAATGTAAGGATCTGAGAAAGTAGGTCTCCACATCCTATATATACAGAGAGGAATTTTACAAAGGCTGTTATGTTGCACCTAAAGTCCAAATCCAGAATCTATATGAAAACTGGACAGAAAATTGTGCTGTCATCCCTACTGTATTGCAGCCTAAGTGCAAAATTGCCTCCCTGCTGCTAAAAGCTTGTTTTTGACACTGAAGTTCCCCTTTATCTGTTTCTTGCTATGTGCTCTAACATTTCAGTGTGGCAAATCATGGCAGTCCAGCATTTGTATCATACCTTAAGTATAGTCAGTGCCCTTAAAGTAGGCAGTCCTGTACTGCCTTGTCTGAGGAGCGCTCTTGGAGCAGGTCTATTAGTTACGGTCCAGTATGAAGTACAACAACAGCCACCCTTTCCCTTTAGAAAGGCAGCTTCAAGGCACGCTGTGGTGCCATTCAGTGGTGAGGACACTTGCCTTGCTGCAGACTCCCATGGCTTAGAAGCAAGCTGCATTTTCTTATCTTACTACAGTGAGCATTTTGATTGAACCAAAGAAAATACACATCATACCCCTGGATCAAAAGGCTGTGAGTAAAAAAAGGCAGAGTTAACACTAAAAATAATTTTTACCAGGTGCAGAAAAGTTCTGGAATACCTAGGGCTTAATTCAATAAGGATTAAGTACAACACATTACACTTGTGAGGGCAACATCCCCTGCAGAAGTGAAAAGTAGAGGCAGATGCCTAGGCACATAATTCTTCAGGAAGAAATGTTTAATCAAAAGCATAACATCAAACAAAAACTTTACAAAGAAAAGTATCTAGGCAGGATGCACAAACCAAGTTTGTTGCAAATTCTCTTTTCACGTACAGGATATCAAGGTGGGAAGGAAATGTAAATCACAAGTATTGCTAATAACAATTTTTCTTTTTTTTTTAATCCCACTAAGCTGTTTTTACTGATAGAATCAAGCTCTTTTAACTAATAGCAGATAACTACTCACAACACATATTCTCGTTTTTCACTCACACAGTTTGCTCTTACACATTCATCCATAGTTACCTGGTTGGAGCAATGTTTGGGAGTGAATCCTAACTATACACTCAGGTACAGAGGGTTGGACTGATGCTCCAGTGGCTCCAAGGAGGCTCCTAGTCTGGAAGGTCCCTCAGAGGGTTATAGTCTTCATTGGATATAATCCATCACTGTTTGGATGTGATCTGTATTTTACAACCCACTATACATGTTTGTGTGCATTAGTATCTTTATACAACCCCAGCAAAATTCTGGCGTCCCGAGTTTATTAGCTCTCACAGCTAATAAACAGCTACAAGAATACCAGTCTACAAAACTTAAGAGTCATTACAGGCTTTCACAAATTAACATCTCATTTTATATGCTTCCTCTTTTTGATGTATTGTTTTCTGGTAACAATTTCTCCAGCCTAACCTCTAGAACCTATTGAACCAGTCCAGAGAAACTCAGGCAAAAGACGCTTTTACAAAATCACACTTGTGGATTAATCTACAAATTCATCTTTTTGTGTGTTCACTGTTATTAGGATTTTGGGGCCATAAATTAATGGCCTAAAATGGTATGGAATGCTTCAGTGATATCGGAGATTTCAAGAATAAGTTTTATGTAGTTTTATCAGCTATGAATTAAGTATAATTCATTCTGCTTGATCCTAACTTTGGCAAAATCCTCTGAGGTCCCTATTCTATTATCTAAATGGTAAAAGATTTTTATTCACAATACATTCAAACTTTATATTATACCCAATCTTTCACTGCTTATTTTCCCTATTTAGCAGAAGAAAAGTAATTAACATTTCCCTTCCTATCAGCCATATGCAGAGGAGGGAAATGTGTTAATTCAGATGCAACAGAAACTTTACAGAAGATCTAAAATAAAATTAAATAATATTTCAAGGTGAAAAACTGAATATTGTGGGGTTTTTTTATATATATTACAGTTCTATGTTGTAGAATTAAAAAAAAAAAAAAACTATGAGAACATATGCTCCCTGGATTTTGGAGCTTTCTGACCTGAATTTATACAACAGTAATCCAAATTAGTCAGTGATAATGTGTCAATTAAGAGATCATGGAGCCAAGGATAGTTTGTTCATCTGCAAGAACAGCCTCCTAAAAGCATAAGAAAGGTGCAACGTGCAAGAAAATAAGTATGCAAGGCAGTAGGCCAACCTGGCCACTCAGGGAACTTCTGAGTGAGCTCAAAGTTAAACAGAAGCGAGGGCTGCATTGGTGAGGGCATAGATAGCAGGTCAAGGTTATTATTGCCCTCTACATAGCACTCTTGAGGCCACATTCAGAATATTCGGTCCCATTTTGTCCAGGTAACGAGAGATTGACAAACTGGAGTGAGTTTAGCCATAGGCCACTCCAAGAGGAGTAGGAGCTCCAGTGTACAGGTACAGAATATAGGAGGAAAGGCTGAGAAAAACGGGAGAATTACTTGCTAATGGGACATTTTACTGTTATCTTCAGCTAGATAAAGAAGAATTACAGAGAAGACAGAGCCAATGGGATATAAAAAGAAAAAAAAACACCAAAAATATGGCTAAGCACTGGGAATGGTTGCTCATAGAGGTTGACTGGCTGAGGCCTTGATCAGACTGCTCCTGCTTTAAGCTGGGGCTGGGCCAGACGAGCTCCAGAGCATCCATCCAACCGGTGCAACTCTGACAGTTTGTCCAAGAGTTCAGAGCGTAACATTTTCAGGATTCATATACACAGGGATGTGCTTTTTGAGGCAAACTTATGAGTTTCTTCTCACAGTTAACTGTACTGGGCACATTCTCCTTATGGTGATGCAGGTGCCATGTGGAGGTGGGAATTGTCTAAATGTTTCTTACGCAGAACAGCTCCAGGTTTAAGAATACACTCAGCAGTCCTTCCAAGTACTACTTTTTCTGAGCAGATTCAGAGCTTGCAAGTCCTGCTAGCAGATAGGACAAGAAGCACCCTGTGCAAAACAGACTAGAATTTCCATAGGAGAAAACCACTTTGCCCTAAGAATTCTTGTATTCCGGTGCTTTCATTTCTTTCAAAATAAGTCATTTTGCTCATTAAACCACTGCCTGTTCATTTTCTTCAATGTTGGCCACGAGACAGTTTGACTCATTAGTTCCAGGATCAGCTGTACCACAGTATATGGCATTGTCAAAACCGGCAGGGATTGTTTGCTGCACATGTCTTTTTTTATAGAAAATATAGACTATAAGGCCAGTTCCTGTTAGAATAAGAAAAATCAGTATAAAAACCATCCCACCAAATCCATGCACAGATGCTGGAGTAGTTTCACCTTTCGATGCTGTGAAAATTAAAAAGGAAAAAAGTTACCACAAATGACCAAAGAGTGCAACTCTATACATTAAAATTTTAAAATTAAAATACATTAGAATTTAAAAAAGTTTTTTAGCAAACTAACTGGTTTGACTCCAAAATACTGAACAATGATAACTAAAATTAAGATTAGTGTGATGGATGATGCAAAATTGGGCTTGGTCTCTTAAATGTTTCTTTTAAAAGGACTATTATATTCACTGCAGTTCATTCAGAAAGCAACAGAAATATCTTAAATTAGCAGAACAACCAGTTTGAGTGAGGAGTTCTTCATTCAAAGAAATTTAAAATAAGAGCTTGAGTTAAATTTAACTGAAACTTATCTGAAGAAATTTTTAATAATAAATAATCAATATGTATATAATGTGCTTATAAAAAGCAAACCTACCTCTATGGATTGATGAATGATGAGTAGGTTCAACAGTAGTAACTTTAAAATAAAAAATACATATATTATATAGGGAAAAACATATGAAAATAATACTTTTCCTTATAGTTTAAGCTAGATCACTCAAATATTCTTGCTAAAATATTTCTTTAAAAATATTTTGACTCATTATTTGAGCAATCTCTTTTTGGCAGGGTAAGAAAGACAGACATGGAAAGTTTTCATACTTCCATGGTATCTGGACTTCACATTGAGAAATTCAAATCTTTATAGTTGTAAAAGTGAAAAGCACTTTTGTACTTGAAAGCACTTAAGTGGTATTTTTAGGCAACTTTCTTTTTCTCCCTCCATTTCTAAGGAAGTTTAATCTAGTTAGCTGCTCACAGGACTGGCCGGACAGCCATACAGAGCACTTGGATGACTCATTTGCCAATCTTACAACATCTGGAGATCCAGTAGCAGGAGTTTTAACTGTTTCCACATTCCAACTCATACAGTTGTGCGGTGGATCTGTTTGCCCAGGGCAGATGTTAAAAATCTCAAGGTGTGGGCTGATCTGAGGACTCCATGTGGGCAAAGTGACTCACTGTAGCTATGAGTGTGCAGAGTTACCTACTTCCCATCTTACACAGCACTGCTGTGCACACAAGGTGCACTTTACCCTAGTGTGTAACACATTTGGATATCTCATGGATCAACACCCCAAAAATACAAGGCCACACACATTAAAAATCAAACATACTATGCTGTTTGATAGCCCTTGCCAGTCTCCCTGTGGTTTTGTCACCAAGATAAACAAATTTGGCCCATCCTCATATTCTGCTTTCTGCTTGGCCATCCCACACACTTGAGGCACATGACACTCCTCCTGATCCCACCAGTAGCACCTGCATTCCTTTCCTGAATCTGAGTAACTTTCCACTGCTCCCTTTAGGTTCAGCTATGAGGAGTATGCCTTTCCGTCTTCTCAGCACTGGTTCGGTTATCTACTCATCATCTACTGCCGCTAGCAGCCTAACCGTAATGGCTCTTAGGTTTCCCTTGTATCCTCATCATGTGATATGTTCTCCCCTGCCCCAGGGATACAGGCCAGTGCCAAGAAATACATGTTTTTGTGCTGAGAAGAGCAAACAGTGACCCTCAGCTCTTCTCCAACATTATTTCTCATTGTCCTTAGGAAGAGATACTCTTTGACTTTCATGCAAGTAAGGAACATGTGCATAAGCCTTAATACACTGCATAAGCACTGGTTGTATTACTCATTATTTCTGAAGTATCCAAGCGCACAAAATGCTGAACTTACTCTTGGGGATTTTGCAAACAAAATTCTGATCAGCAGAGCAGTAATAGCTCCTCCAGGCTCCACTTGTGACATCCATGTCAACACAACGTTCACTAAAATGTGATGTAGGTTCTCCTTTCTCCCAGTTGACAAATTCTACTGTGCTTCTGTCAGTCCATGTCCACTCCCCTAAAACCAAAATTATTAACTACTGGGTGGATGAAGTGCAAAATTATTTCTTGTCTACAAAGCACTACTACATCTGGGCATGGAACTTATTATTTGATTAGATTAGCACATTAGCATAACATTTCTCTTTAACTGTCAGAGATGTTCAGATAGGAGTCAAATACAAGTTCTCATAAGCAGTAAACAGACATAACTCTATTACCCTACACAGTTACGGCTGTCAATGCAGCATGAAGAAAATGACCTGATAGCTTGAGTACTTTTAATCAAAGACAGCATCCAGCCCTCACCAGTGCCTGCACACCTTGGGAACGAGCAGAGTGCCAGTGCAAGGCATGCACTACGCCTATTCTGTTCAAGGATCCAGACCACTCAGGGAATTTTCTTTTTATATGGGTCTAAGATTTGTGAATAGCTCTTTTATTAGAACTAAATCAATTAATT
This sequence comes from Tinamus guttatus, assembly GCF_059628265.1. Lineage (NCBI taxonomy): Eukaryota > Metazoa > Chordata > Aves > Tinamiformes > Tinamidae > Tinamus > Tinamus guttatus. The sequence goes on from NW_028288743.1 coordinate 1,449,719, forward strand.
ATCAATTGACTTGGTCAGACCTCTTAAATAATAAGCACCTGCTCTTTTCATAAACAGGCCCATAAAGTGGGAATAACTACAGTTTCATTTCCTTTATGGTGTACTTTAATGGCAACATCTCATGATATAATTTGTACTTGATACAAGTGTGCTCTGAAAGGTGTGTTCTGCACCTGCATGTTCTTGTTGCCTGTGTTTGCACTGACACACATGTGGCAATGCAGTGGCTCAACCAAGGGACCAAATCCTTTATTTTGAACAGTTAATTTTTCAGCTAGAGCAGCTCTAACTGGCCTATCATGCAGCAAGATGCCTGGCACTGCTGGCAGCAAGAGTCAAGGAAAATGGGCAGCCAGGGCCAGGACCACAGCAGCCCATTTGAGACTTGCTCTGTAGCTGGACTTTCAAAGATTGCCAGGAAAAACATCCTTTAGAATTATTATGATACAGAAAACAATTATATTTGTTTCACCAGTATTTTTCACTGGAAGTTTTGAACCACAACTACTAGTTAAAAGCTGACATAATTTGGATGAAATATTCCACCAATAAATGAAAATCATAGAAAATTTATGGCAAAAAAAAGAAAAAAATAGATTAAAAATTTTGCTAGGCTCTTCATATAAGTTGTTATTTTTCTATGTTGCTTTGAATTGAATTTCCGCTTAAGGCTGCCTGAGTTTTCTTAAGAAGGCTAATACCAGCTAAATATCAAACAACTGGCATAAGAATGTGGCAGAAAACAATTAATCGGCAATTTTAGTTAAAAGGTGAAGCTGTTTTGTTCTACTCTCTTTAAAGATAAAAAAAATGTAGTCCTCTTGATGGCTTACGTTTTTACGTATTTTCACAGAAAAATCTATTATTTAACAGTTGATTTCCCTCTGTTTACTCCTGAGTATTTTCAGCTCAATATGCAATGTGAAATAATTACCATCAATATTTTTGAACATTCCTATCCAAAACTTTCTCACGCCACTTGCAATTGCAGACAAGTAAAATAAGAGGAAGTTCATTTCTTCTGCATCTTCTATGGAAACCAGAGAAGCACCTAAAATATAAATTAATTATCATATGTAAACATATTTCAGAAAGATTTTCCTTCAATCTTTTCCTAACTATAAATTATTTACCTCATTTGAGAACTATGCCATGCTTTGTGATGATCAACTTTATCATATTATTAAAAAGTTTGAAAATAAATGTAAATTAGTTGTAGATTATAGTTAATATACACACACACATCCATATATTATCTCTTTGTTAAAAAAAAAAACTTATTTCAGTACCAAATTCACAGGATTTGATTGATCAGAAGATTCAGCATGTATTTATATATTTCTGTTTTGTATGACCTGACTTCAACCTGATAAAGACTGCACCAAATTGAGACAAAGAATACAGACCCTCTATAAACAGGGCTAAGAATTTCTGCTGAGGAAGGAAAGACAAAAAGCAGAAGGGCCATCAGCGTGACGGGATAAAGTGACCAGGAAAAGCAAGGCAATGGTGGAATGAGTGGAATGAGTGGAGAGAGCAGGAGCTTGAGAGAGGCAAGCAGGGGCTTTCAGGCCACCTAAAGTGTTAATGGGAAATCCATGAAGAATGAATCCCTTGGCCTGCCTATCTCCAACTTTCTTAAGTTTTTACTAGAAATGATGGGAAGACAGAAAGATAACAGAGATTTAGATTGCAACTGTCTCTTTTTTTTTTTTTTTGAACAATCTCTTAATAAAAACTGTCACTCACCCATCTGAATACATTCCATGGAAGCACTAGACCAGCTTTCTTCAGAAGTGGTGTGAACATAGTAGCAATGACCACGGAAAGGAAGCCAAGCCCTACCACGCTTTGGTTCAGGACATCTCCCAGGAAGCTGTGGTGGTTCACTAGGGACTATCTCTGTTAGGAAGGAACACAGATTTCAGTGGTGTCTTAAAAGAAGCACGTGCCAATAGTAGCCCCTACCAATACGACAGTAGAAAGAACATCCTATAGACAAAGGTAATGCTGAAACATTAAATTAATGATGGAAAACTAATGATAAGCAACCTGGTTGAGTTTGAATCTCCAATCTACTAAAGGAGATTTACAGCAGCTTAACTGCAACTGTCTTCAGCCAGGTTATTTTGACTTTAAAACTGTGAAATAGAATGAGGCAGTATACATGTAAGATCTTAATAACAGCACCACACAGTGATGTATTCCTAAGATGTTAGTCATCCATTGTTGAAATACGCTTGTGATCCACTGCATGTAACATGAAATGTTGCAGTTAACTTTATGACATGCCTGTGAAACGAAATGTAATCTACCAAACTTTGGAAATCAGTCAGGCAAGACAGAGTGGATATGGCAATTCTTCCTGAACAAAAGCAGTGGTTTATCACAAGACAATCTTTATATGTGTGGAATAGCAACACTGAAATAAAGTCATGAATAAAAATTCCAACCTCTCTAATGACACTTATTCCATTCACAACCTACCATCAGACTGTTTACAGAAGGAGAAAAATGTTTCATTGCAAGATGCTGTCTTCCAGAAACCATCCAAGTCTAAATAGACGCAGGCTGCGTTCTTATTTGGTTCCCCACTTGCCCAGTTATGATACCTGCTTCTTCTTCTATCTGACCAAATGTAATGGCCATGACTCTAAAAACAAATGATAAATAAAGTTTATTTCATATACAAGAACTGAATTAAGAGAAGGAAATGAGAGAATCACAGCTTCCTGTACAACATTCACTAGTCCTCTGTCACGAATACCCTTTCTATCTTTACACAGCAGATGAGGGTGTAGTTCTATGGATGTTCAGTCAGTACACAACCAGTTTATTAAATTCACATAATCAATCTTTTCAGTAAATGGGGAGAAGGCCTTATGGTAAAAATATGGACCTGGAATTGAAGATTTTATGATACACATGCATAAAGGGGTCAAACAAAGATGGCAGAGAAACAAATGCTGGTATTCCTTTTTGCAGGTCTCCTCTATGCATTTAGAAAGCAAAAAAAAAAAAAAAAAAGCAGAAGTTCCACTAGATAGAAATATTGACATAGCTCTCATTAGGGCTAGAGCCTTTAGCCAACAGCACTTGGGATAGGTTTCTAACCCTTGTAAGGTCCGATCTCTTACATAAGACAGAAAGGCTGAGCATACATAATTTTTCAGTGTATTTCACCGTGATTTGCAGAGGATTACCAACAGCAAACACAGACGCAGCTAGCTCCTCTCACTCTGTCCTGTGCAACTTGACTCCATGTTCTTCCAACCTTTGAATGTAGGCTCCCATTTAGTTCTTTGTACCAGTGTAACCATCCTTTTTCCTTTGAAATCCTTTACCAGGTTTCTTCCTAGCTTCCTATCTAATCCAGGTTTCCTTGTACCTCCTCTCACTAAAGCTCCTGTTCCTATCTCCTCAGCATCTGTGCCCTCTCTCATGCCCACTTCCCACCAAGCTCCAGTGCTAGCTCTGCTTTTTCTTTCCTCTCACATGGATTTGCACATACATCCAACCGCATCATCATTTTTCATGTCCTTTTCATATGCCTTTTATATATGCTTCTCCATGTGCCCATTTAAGACACTCTTCACTGTGAGGCTGTCTATAAATTTTAGCTCTGAAACCAGTCTAAGTTATTCCTATTTCCAGATCCTGCCTCTATGCTGCACCTTGCCACTTTCTCGGTTGTCCCAGTTCAAGTCCTTGTAAAAAGGAAATAGAAACAATATGAATAAAAATAACCTCAAGAAGAAGCAGCTATTTCTGTAGCCTGGTTTTCACTGCGTACTCAGAAATAACTGTACAAGCACATGAGTGTGCGGCAAACCATGGTGTAGGAACTGAAAACTTCTTAGCCACTTTTACCACTGAAGCCACTTATTTACTGCAGCTACATCGTTTGAAATAGGGGCTGTGGGCGTTCTTATACTATGGCTGTATGTTTAGAAGTTTAAAACCTCTTAAGTCAAGGGAAATTAGGTACCTCAGCAAGACTTTGATGCCTGCAGCTCATTCACAGATCTGATTCATAGTGCTCGCACAAACAGTGCCCTTAGTACTGGATCCTGTTAATCTCTGACCAACAAATCAGGAAGATCTATTCTGATCTAGAGTACAGGAATGACTAGCACAAGTATTTGATGATCTTACTGCGTTGCTGTTAAGACCAATCCACACAGGCTCCCCATGGCGTAACATTTGTAACCACAGGTAAGAATCAACATAAGGATCCAAAATGCTGGCAAGTTCTGCATATTGGTCTCTGCAGTACTTTCGTGCTGCTGCCCAGCTCATTTTGTAGTTGATGATCTCGTAGCGGTCATCACCATAATTATTAAAGCCAAAGACTGGAACTGTGGGTTGGGAATTGTGCAATTTAGGGTCTGCAACAAAGAAGAAAAGACAAATGCTTTGTACTGTATAGACATTGTCACTGAAAGAGGATCTACAGTGCCAGTCAAGTAACTGAGAGTCTGCAACAAATTAAGTCAGAGCTATTGCTGCACTAGTGAAAGCCATGGTTCCATATTCTGTAGCAACATTTTCTGATCTTTGACAGAATGGTCTTTGATAACATTTTACTATAAATATCTATAGTACCTCCAGAAACATGCGTATAGGAGAGAGACATTCCAAAGAATAATGTAACCGTGTAGGGTATTAAAGGGAACAGTCTCCCACTCTTCTTCCATGATATATTAGCACTGGTTGAACTATTAACAAAATATGGGGTAAGATAAGTAACAGAGGGTAAAACTGGCATGCTGTGAACAAGGTGAGGGATATACAACTACGGCTGAAGAAATTGTCTGAGTAAGACTGTCCTGGAAATCAAACAGGGCAGTTTTCCAAAGCAGAAGTTGCAACACTTTTAAGCATAACAGTAAAATTTCTGTTTTGAAGAATTTGTCTGACTAAAAACAAAATGCTTTACTGATATATCTGTTTACTTCCTAACCATCAAAATAGTACAATACATGGTGATCTATTTTGTTTTTTAATTTACTGGTCTGGTGCTTAAAATAGGAATGGTTAAGAGCTTTTTTTCCAGAAAGTAAAGCACATGTTCATCTTATTAAAATGTTCCCTAGTGCATATGATACTATCAAATTAATTTCACTAAAAATAGGGGTGAATATGAGAAAGTCACTTTTAATACCAGTGTGACATAACCACAATAAATCATCAGCTGTACTAGCACTAGGCGAAAAAGAACTCACCAGTATCTTTCTGGCATATATAGCTTTTACTTGTTTGACATTCTTCATCTTTCCATTTCCCTGCCTGTTCCATAGGGTTCTTAATCACAAAGACACAGTCATCCTAGAAGAAAAATTAGATTAACAAAATAGAATAATAAGCAATGTTCCTTTTCCTGCCTGATAGACAGACTCACCTATCACACACAGACACACATAAATGAGTAATTATGAGAATTATCATACAAGCAACAATCACAGGCAGTACTATGACTATAACCATTTACAACCCAACCGTAGAAGAGCTTGTACTGCACAGACGGAGCTGCAAAGTACAGCACAGAACAAGCATCTGGCACCACGTGCCTGCAAGGCTGTATAGATGTGTGTGCTAGGTCTGGCCCACAGCACATTGCAGCTCACGTTCTGCTTTTTTGGAGGTCATGCGGAACCATTGCTCAGCCCTGAAGACTGCCCACACACCTGAACTCCTCTTCCTGTCCTAGTCTAGTACCAGGAACCGAAGTGGCCGCCACAGTTAAGCTGCACAGAGGTAGGGACCAGAAATGACATGTCCTCTCACCTCACCCCTTTCATAACCATTTCCACATTTCTTTGGGTCCTTTACCCTCATGCTTTGCCTTCCCCAGCATAAGAAGCTGCTGCTGAGCTGGTTATGGCTGGTGCCAGCAGTTCTGCCTCCCTTATATCAATATAACCCAGTTACATCTCCAAACTACCCAGGTCTTGACTGTAAGTGAAGGAGATTCTGCATGAGCTCCTCATATTAGAAATGGGGCACAGGCTCCTACAGAAAGCATGTTTGAGGAGGGGAATCCTGGGAGATTCCCAAAACCGGGTCTAACTTAGAGGGCAGTTGAGTTTGGACCTTACAAAATTATTTCCTGTTTCAGAAGGATGAAAGGCATTTTCTAAACAGGAACAACATTTAAAAACAACTTAATTTATTATTCAGTTTCAAGCTGTGAATATATGGCCCTTCAACACAATTCTCAAGCATTGGTTAACAGCACATCTGTTTACCTATGTTCTACATTAGCCATTTAAAAACTATAGAATAACATACAATATTGTTTGACAGTTAAATATAACCTGGCATAATGGTGATAAAAATTACAAAGCATGCAGAACATATATTTCAAAAGGAAGATTTGATGGTATAGAGGGAAAAGATAAAAATAAGAAAGGAGAATCCAGATTCTCCTTCTTCTTATGCTACATAGCAATTATATTAACTTAATAAGCTCAGAGACAAGAAATAAAAATAGACACAGTTTTAGGAATATTTTAATCAATTCTAGATAACATCCACTGTGTCCCAAAATCATACTGTTACTGTTATTTCAGTGTATTGATTAGTCACAGTAAAGTGAAGGAAATTGCTCAGTAGACGAGCTTTGCACAACCATCGGTCACACTGGATTCAGCTGACAAAATACAGGATTTGTAAAAGAAAAAAATGCTTCTTGAAGATCTACAACATGGTTATTGCACTTTCAAAAGCAATAAGATCAATAAAAAAATCATAAAGGAAACCTTATATAAATTACAGTTGTAGCTACATGCATTTTAATTCATCTACCCAAGCTATGATGTTTTACCTTACTAAAATAACTTCGGGAGCCTTTTGCCCAGTTTGTGTAGTAAACTGGGCTTCCGTCAGTCCATAAGTACGTGTGCTCCCGGTTTATGTCATTCAGTCCAATCCAAGCATCAGTTGCAGCATCTTTTAAAAGGGACATGAGGAAAGCTAAAGGGAAAAAGAAAAAATAGACAAAGATGAAAACAGAATACATCAATCCCCAAACACCACAGATTCTAAGGTAGCTGGAACAAGGACTATACATTTTATTTTGATCTGGTTTTTTGTTTGTTTTGTTTTGTTTTTAATAAGGTGTTAATCTTACAAATAAAAAGAATACATATTCCTCAGATGTTAAAATAAAAAGATAAATAAAAATTTAAACGTGGGCAAATTTTAAACCTAGATTTTTAACATAAAATGGTTCTCTAGATCTTTTTATGGAATTTATGTGCATATCTTCTAAATATCATCTAAGGAAGCCCATTAAATGGTTTTGATGATGTTGTATACACAAATTATTCAGTACACTGTGTATACTGTGACTTGGCACACAGAAAATGAGTTACTCAAACTGTGTATTCCATTTTCTTCTTTAGTAACGTCCTTGCTAACCAGAATTAATAACTTGATTTCTAAAGAGTCATAACAAAAATAAGACTATGTAAGAACTACGTGCATATGCTGAGATCTCAGCTTGCTGGAAGGCCAAATACTGTTCTTTGCTCCTTCCTAGACTAATTTTCCAGCAAAAGAGTCTCTTTCCTCTGCTGCGGGAAAAAAAGCAGAAAGCTTAAGCTCTGATAAAACAAGTCAGACGATGGTCCACAGAGCTCTCAGGAGTCCTCAGCATTACACTTCCTAAGAAAGCATGAGGCCTCGCTAAAAAAATGTAACACGATGCATAGTAAGACCAGCAGGCTCAGGTCTATCAGGGCAAGGTAAAAAGGGGAAAGTTGGGACTCCAGCATTAGGACCATCTGCTGCCTGAGGTGATGTCTTCCACTGATACCCACAGCACTTGAATCAGCAACTAGCTGTAATTCATTATGCTTACTGCATTATTCTACAATAATTCATTCCCTTTGTGTGTTATTTTATTTGTGCATTCAAACTTCAAATACAGTATAGGGGTATTTATCACAGGATAAGCTCCTACTACAAAATCTTAATATCTGAACAATAACAATTTATGTCAGTCCTAATATTAGCCCCAAACTACGATTTTACAAGTTAACCAGGACACTAGTATCTTTGTAAATATTTTTTTCAAACTTAAAATTTGCTCATTCAGCATAACTTGATTTTACCATTAGATATACTACAGAAGGGTTTTTTTTTTTAACCTGTTTCACAGGAATGACATGAAGCCTCATCTAGTAGGAAAACATATGTACGTTATACCTTGTGTTTCCTTTTTTGATATAGTAGCCAGGTTTCCTTTGAAATTTATACAATTGTTCCGGGCAGCGTGCCATGTCAGCGTATCATTTTCATTAAGGCCAAATAGTCTGAAACACTGAAGAACAGAAGTGTATCAAAACTGTAATTAGAGAGCTTTTCTGGTGATAACTATTCTGTTTGTAACAATCGAGATAAACTAGAAATTTTAATCAAAAAGGGAGATGTGTTGCTCTAACAATCTTTCTGGTTTCAAAATGTATTTATGGGAGAAAAAATATAGCCTAGGAAACTAGTATAAACCCACACTTTTCACATACACTTAAAAGTCGGAACATGTCAGTCTAACGACTTCAGTGGAAATTAATCTAACGTGGTGGTTCCTCAGCATTTCTGCGTGAGAGGTGTCCAAGACCCCAGGAAAAAAAGAAAAAAAAATAGATGCAACAAGGATAAGACATGTTATTGCAGCTAAACCTACTGGCTTCCAGTTGCCCTGCTTGTGATACCACGACTACTTTCCATAGAATAATCACAGAACGAGAATGATTCTCACACTAGCAAGCAAACAATGAATTTACCATTGAAGCAACATACAACCAGGAATGTGCTGATTTAAATATAAAACAAAAAAGTTAGTTGAACAACCTGGAGAAAATAAGGTTAATGAAGGAAAGGTCTCTCCATGACAGTGAGAACTGGGGACTAAATAAACAGAGAAGAGTCAAGGAAGAGAGAGACATTTTAGCTTTAGAGAGAGCCGTACAAGGGAATAAACTCTGAGTATGTGCCTCTTTTCCCCATGATTGAGAAAGAAGAGAAGAAAGAGAAGATAGCAGCCAGGCACCTACAACAGAAGAGCTCTGACAAACTGAAATCATATAAACTTAGCCAAAAGAAAGCAATATGGAGCTAGATGAAGTACATAAGGATGATCATTATTGCTAGCTGTAATGCACATTTTTCTTTTACAACTTTATTGATTAAAAACATGTTTTTTTAAATATATATACTGAAATTACTTTTGAGAAGACTAAGAGTGATCTTATAAAGTGTAGCAATGCTTATAACTGGATTACTTTAAAACTTTAGCAAGGGTGATATAAAGCAACTAATAAGTATGCTCATTGAAGGTGCCTCAGTAATTTAAGAGACAGCAGCAACCATGGGATGAAGAAGTGTCCAAGGGACCTGTGACAGCCAGATAAATGAGCATAGTAGCAGAAAATATCCTACAGCTATGGAGTTGTGCTCCCACACAAGGAAAGCTACTTGACCATTTTGGGCAACAACAAAAATAGAATAAATATAAAATGAAGCTTGTCTCATGTATGGCTCAAAACCTTTCCTATAACATCTTTGGTCCCAATAGAGGTTAATATTTCAATTTCAGAGTGGTTTATATTTAGATTCTTTAATATATCCAGTCAGAACATATTTCATGATAATCCAAATCCCTGGTACAACTGTGAAAAACTGAACCAGTGTGTTTTTTATTCTATCGTTTTTAAAATCTAATATACTGCCCTTTAATACTGCACCTTGTTATTAAACTGGACCCAGTTTTCTGGACAGCCACCCTCTGGTGGTGGTGAAGTGGGAACAACGGGTGGCCGAACAGTGGCATTGAGCCTTTCACAGATGAACTTCTCAACACTGCCACAGTTGAGATCATTCCATGCACCTGAAGGGAAATTAGGATAAAAAGGAAAACAAAAATCAAACAGATTAGGATGTTCTTTTGTATTAAAAAAGTAATATAGGAAGTAGAAATGATTGCAGTATTTGTATTTGAGAGGAAAAAAAGGCATTCACCTCCTTATTGTAGGTATATTCTAGGTAGGTATCTGTAGCAGAGATAATCACACCTGACGTTCAGTGGAGATCTTGTCATTATAGTTCAATGAAATTACAGATATAATTCTTCTTGACTTAAAGTAGATATCTAAAACAGGACATAGCATCTACTCTGCAAAGATGTCTATGTCCTTCCATTAAGAGAGCATGGAAGATTATCTCAGCTATAGATGTTTAAGCTACAAATGATTAAAAGGAGGACAGGCAAATTGCATCGAAGGAGAGTAAGTGCTTGGTGAGAATCAGCATAATGATCCTTCCCACCTATCCATAGTAAAAAATATTTGCGCTATTTTTATTTTTTTTTCATTAAATTACTGTATAGGATTGCATAGTAATAATCACAACCATGTCCAAACCCTGTATTGTTAGGAATGGAACAGATGTTTTAGAGACATAGTGATAAAATGGACAAAGGTTAAAGCAGAAAATAATATTGACTCTATCTGCAGATGGTTTGATGCTTAACTTATTTATTCATGCTGAAAATTTTTGAAATTTTTTTAGGAATCAAACTGCAGATGTAGTCCATCAGGTTAATTACACAGAGTTGATTTTTTTTAAAAGGTCATAAATGAAAGAACACAGCATGATTTATCACCTAAGTTTTTTAAATCCTCTATTACTCATCACTTTGCTCGGTATTACAACCTATCCAGAAGTGAACATACAGCCTCCCAAGCCCATATCATACCATGTAGATAGCATGTTGTTACAGCACCTACCTGTTCGGGTATACATGACCACACAGTTTTCATCATCATTTGCAAAATTGGGTTCATTTGGTGCCCAAGCAACATAGTTCACAGGGCTTCCATCCATCCATCTGAAAGAAATCATGTTGTGAAATAAAAGCTGTCAGTAAACAAGTTAATATTTCTTTTTAAAGGACACATTAGAAATTTTGGTTTAAATACAATTTTAAATATCCTTGCTAAAAAAGACATTTTGTTCTCTAATAAAAGAAAAGCAAGACCACCCATTTGCAATTAATAAAAAATATCATTATGACAACTGCTTCGTTTGTTGACCTGGACCAGATCTACACTAACCACTTCAGTGCTCCAAACTTTCTTGGTCCCTAAACATTGATAACTTTTTTCTTTAAAAACAAAACAAAACAAACAAAAACAGCTTGCACAATACTGTATCCTGGAGCACAGCAACAGAAACAGGGGCTTAGCTTAGTAATTTTCTAGAGCTACAAACAATAGTATAAGACCTTTTAAGGTAGGCAAGGTCCTTGAACCACATGCTGGGGATCTCTAGGAGACATTTTGTTTAAACAAAGATTGGATTGTGTAACTGATGCTTTCGGTTCTGCAACAATTACTTCTTATACTTCCTACTTGAATGACAAAAAAAAATAGCCAAGAATAAAGCAGAAAAAAAAGTGTGGGGGGGCATGGTCTCAGTGTACTGGAGTGGAGGATAACCAGGTAGGGGCTTTCAGACCATTTCAGCTCAATGAGGTTTTGAGTTTTGGAGAGTAAGCAACTGTATGTTCTTCTGTATGTATTTCTACAAATAAAATACAAATAAGGAATACAATAGATAGTGCCTAACTGTTTCTACTTGCAAATCTTCTTATGGAACAAAATAGGAAAAAACGCTCTGTATAAGACTGGGAATAATACAAATAGTGGCCATCATCCAGCAGAGAGAAAGGAGAAATTAAGGAGGGAGCAGAGAAAACCAGACAACAAAATTGTTTTTCTGAGCATTGAATGTGGTGTAGGAAGCAGTAGTTCCAGGAGAGGCAGCTCTCCCTTCTCTGTGGCTTGCAGCCAGGACAGACAGAAGAGGACAGGAGAAAGAGAGACAGAGAAGCTGAGATGCATCTGACCAAGCAGGAAATCTCAGGAGGCAGCACTAAAGAGAGAAAAGCAACAGCATCCACAGCAGAAGCAAGGGAAGTGTATCTGTAACTCACCTCAGGCTCAATGAATATTTGGGATGTTCCTAGGGCACTTTTTACTTTTGAATATACTTATAAATGAGCAATGACTCCACATAGCCTGAAGCTGTCTTGTCCGGGATTCTGACATTGTATAATCTGGAAATTATCTTCCAGGGAAGGGCTATGAGTTCTCCCACGCTTATATTTAATTTCCAAAAAAACACTGAGATGCCCCAGTGCAGGTTTGGGAGGTTGTTCTTTTTTGCTTTGTTTTTTGATCATTTGAATACTCTATAATGTTTGCAAGTAAGCTGATGCTACCATCTGGAAAAACCCTAGAGATTTTTCCTCCTTTTCCTCCTATTTTTTTCCTTCATCTGCCACGGAAAAGTGGACAACACTGCAATGAGTGTGAGCAAGCATCTCAGCCACACCAGCGCAAGAGCAGGGCCCAGCACCAAAGAGAAGGGAAAACAGAGAGTGCAAGTGGGAGGAGTGTTACGCTAAGGATCACAGCTACAAAGCTTTATGCCAAGATACAGCAATCGACCAGTTTGGTCAGTTATTAAACTTCAGTGGTCTCTCATTGAAGCCATATAGAAAATTCACAGTTCATATATGATATCTGACAAACCTGTTTTGTTTGTTTGTTTGCTTGTTCTTTACTTACCTGAATGTTTTATCAAGGCTCACACTTAAGCCAATATAAAAGCTATTACCCAAGTCTTTATAGAAGCACTAAAATACAAAGAAAAAAAAAGTAAGTAAACAGTTTTCAAATAAAATAAGGAAGGTCTCAAAACCACTTTAGTTTCAGTTAGTTACACAATTACACAATTTGCATAGTATGTAATGTGCAGGGAGTTGCTGAGATTATGTGCCTGATCTGCACAAATGCAAAACTTTTACCTGATTCCTAGTATATAAGTAAAAAGAAAATTAGAATGGAGGGAAAGGTTATGCTCAGAAAATAAAAACATTTCTTAGGCAGGCTACAAAATAAAGCAACTAAGAGTTTTGGGAAACTGTAGTGAGAATTTCTGAAGACCTACTAGTAAATGTTGGGTTTTAGCACTTACTCATGTGCACAGTAAGAATTCATATTTGTTCTAAATACCAGTTTATGAACACAAAAACTTTTTCTGAAGAATTGTAATATCATCAGGCTATTCACTTCCTATTAGAAAATATTCTGACTTAAACATTTTACTGAAAATTTGAACAGCTTTTTATAAAGGTGGGGAAAAGCTTTTCTTGAATTTTATAAAAAGAATGAGGTGGAAAAAGTACAAAAATATACTGTAATTTGCATCTTAGTAGGAAAGGGGCTTTGAGCGTTGCACACAGGGTGTTCTTGCAACAAAGTTCAGAATTTTTCTACACATGGCAATTAATCAAAATAATAATTCTGGTAAAGTTTTTAAGTAGATAAGCCCATTAAGGGTAGCTTTGATTTTTTTTCAGTGATAGGGAACACTTTCTAAGATATCAGGAGACAGTTGATAAAGGTGCCTGCAAAGAATTATGCTTTTCTGACGTATTTTTCTTACATATTTCCAGAGAAAGTTTTTTTCACTTTCGCTCTCAATGACAGCAAGATCACCACCATTCTTCTTGCAAAAATCCCTTGCTTTTTCCATAGGCATTGCTTCTGTATTAAAGTAGTATTCCTTGTGATGATACAATATCCAATTATCTTCACTAACATCATATTCATAAACTGGAAGGTAAAACATTAAGCAGAGTATCTGTAATAGAAATCAGCATCATTATGTGATAATTTCTTGCTGGTATAGAAAGAAAAACACTTACCGAATTTGAAAGTAGGTTCTGGTTTCAATGTTGTTCCTGCAATATAAATCAATATCCAGCTATATTATGTGTCTCTCAGACATCTTCTCTCAATTAAATATACTTTTATAAATACACTTTTAACTCCCAAGAATAAAATGAACTATAGGAAGAATTCAGTAAGTTTATTTTTTATTACAGATTTTTTCAGAATATATTAAAACATGTTTTACACTCAGCAAAATGCCACATTATAACCAGTCACAAGTCAATCTATAGAAACAATGAATAATTTCAGACTACTTGATTTCACATTTTCATCATGCACCACAGATTCTAAACTTACATACATATCTCATGGACAAAATTCATATTTTTGATTGCTTTTATTTATATTGAAAATTATCAAGTGCTTCAGAGTGTTTGAAGCTGGTTTTCATACATGCAAATGGTATGACTTGACCTGAAAAGGATGTTCATATGTATCTCTAAAAGATTTTTAAGGAAGAATGTCATCTTACCTTTCTTTACTTGACAAACGTAGTCATTCATATGTTCACAAAATAAATCATTCCAATTCATACTAGTGTAGCCATTAAACACTCCACATTTTTCATTTCCATCATAATTGTTTGGTTCTCCACCTGCCCATTTTTCAAAATTTACCTACAGTGGAAACAAAACTGTGTTATTATTTTTCATTTAAATCAAAACTATCTGTTTAAGTCAGAACTGTCTGCTCTGTCAAAGGAGAAGACATTTCACTTGTTTTCAAGGTCAGTTTTGCATTTTGGTGCCAGACCTCCTAAGGAGAAAAACATAACCCTTGCACAGAGTAATGATTCTTCTATGTATTTGTAAGTCATGCTGCTATGAAGTTGTGTCCCTCCCTGTTATCAAGAGAGTTAAGTTGTCCTGTGAAGCTTTGAGGAGAAGTATCCAAGCACTATAGTCTGACCACTGGGTTGACTGCTTTAATGTTTCAACTTGAGACAATCCATATGCGCTGCTGTACTGACCTAGGCCTTGCAGACCTCAATGTACTTAAGAGGGTGGGGGAACAGAGTTTAGCTTGGTTATTCTAAGAGTTTATTCTTTCTAATTTCTAGAAAGAAATTATTTCTAAGAGTTACTGACATATGAGAACATAGATTAGTGTGAGCTAAGTTTGCTTAAGACAGACAAGTATTTAATCAACTTTGATGATATTGCATATACTCAAAATCTCATACTGTGATCTATAATTATGAATAAATGAAAAATAAAAACTAAATCCTAGAGTGAGATTGAGAATTAAAGTCATTTGTGGCTGGTACAGGACAGGTCATGCAACAAGATGTAAATGGAGAATTAGACAAACAGCTGAATCGGGAAATGTACTCACTGGTGAACCATCACTCCATATGAATCCTCTGTCAGAATCCAGGGCATTTAAACCCATCCAGTAAGATGAGTAATGATGTTTTCTGTCTCTGAATGATTACACACAAATATGGACAATCAGGTACAGTGGAAAATAGAGAAGAAGACCATATATCATTACATTGTCAGTATTTTGGCATTTCAGGTATCACTTAATTGAGTCATAGAAAATCAGAAAGCAGTGAAAAAGAGTTCATGGGGAGCATCACAAGGATCATGATACCACAAATATTGAACTGAATGAAATATATCTTAAGTCCTCGGTCCTGCCAGGTATTTTAGGGCTGAAACTGCTTTCAGAGACCTGCCAGTCTCATAGCCTTGAGCTAAACATATGTATAAGTAAGTGTGTCAGTAGGTCAGGCTTTCTTTAATAATAATCCTGTTATTTAGAAAGGAAAAGAACTTTTTACAACAGAAAGTAATCCTATAATCAAGAGCATCTCATCCACTGATCAACTACAGGTAAGCTAAAAATTAATGTTTATCTCTTTGAATTAAACTCCTATATCTAAACAATGTTTTGCTGATACTCACAATCTAGATATTAGATTCTGTTCTTCTTCACTGTGGATACTGGCCAGATCTCCACCAATGGCTCTGCAAAAATCTCTTGCACCAAACCATGTTTGCATTTTCTCCCTTCCCCCCTGGAAAAACTACAAAAAGTGGACAGTTAATGCCTGTGTCAGATATTACAGAAATTACAGAAAGTTAAATACCTACTTTGAAGCACGTGCTGCTGTGAGGAACTGAGTGCCACTCCTCTGGGCATGAGGGAAGAGGAGTTGTTGTTGGAGGAGGAGGAGGGGTCACTCCCTGAACCAGTTGCTTGCAGAGAAACATGTTTTTCAACTCGCAGTTCAAAATATTCCATAATCCAGCTGAAGTTCCTGTTGTCATGGCCACACAGCCTGACTCCCTTCCTTCATGAAACATAAAATTTACAAACCTAATTCATAAAGATCTGCATCTTCTCAAAGCATTTTCTATTTTAAAGTTACTTAACCCATCTCTGTATGGATACCAGTAGCTCATACTTATTTCATATCACATTCTTTTACTGCATTCCTCTAATACTACACTATGAATCAAATGACCAATATGACCAAAATGTCAAATGAGGAAATAACAAAGAGAAAATAATACCAACAGACACGCTCCATCCCAGGTGGCCAGTTGGGACCTAGGGATGGCCTGTTCCACCATCCCCTTTCATTTAGTACAGAGGGATGTACTTTCATTTCTACAGCTTTATGACAGACGAGTTTTAAAATGGCACCTTTGTGTTGAAAACCTAACTTCTGGGCTCCCCAGTCTAGCAATTCTTCAGTCCTATTTCCACAGTGTGTACCTGGCATTCCTGAGTTCCAGTTAGTGAATGTAACAGCTTCACCACTGGCCCATTGGAAGGTCCCTTGCTCTTCCACATCTGAGAGAGCAATCCAGAAATACTTTGCTGGATTAAATCCAATAATAGAAGTCAAAAATGCTTGTTCATATCTGTGAAGAATAAGTTCCAGAATTATCTTTAACTAAAATTTTATGCTAATTTGTTCATTTCTTCAATCAATTTGTAGTACCAAATTTGGAAAAGTTGAAGTGATTTCTTAATATGTGAAAATAAAAGCATAGATAGAAATAAGAGCAATTATCTTACCCTTAAAATTCTATTAATTGTGTAAATTTTGTTTATGTTATACATTTATGATCTAAATTATGTTTATAATTCAGAGGGATTCTGTACTCTACAATGAACAGCCAATGAACAAGCCAGAGAGTAATAAGATTAATGCATTTGTATTATTTACTTTATTAACATAAATGATTCAGCGTTTTGCTGCAGGGTTGTGGTAAGATCTAGATATTTTAATCTTGTTATTCTGGGAAAAATTCTACTTTTATTCCAAAAAGGGTAAGTTTTCAGATCTCTCTGTGTAAAAAAAAGAGCTAGAAAGCTCAACACCAGAAGAAATGAATAGTTCCACATTCATTTGTTTATTTTTAGTTCAATGCGTTTTAAAACAATCTGGCAATTCTGGGCTGCAGAGGAGGTTGACTCCATTATTTAATTTCTGGGGTCAGCAAAAGTGTAGACAAGTAATAGCATAGTGTTAAGTTAGCATTGATGACAAAGCCCCTGCTTCAGTCCTATCATGTATATTCTTGCAACAGGAGCAGGGGCACATTAGACATTATTAGTAACTGCAGACAGGGAAGTGGTGACTTTTGGTCCCACCATCCTAGTTGCACCTATGAGAGGAAGAATTATGTTTCCACACCTGTCTTGCACAGTAGCCAGATAACCTTTGTTTGCTTCACAGGTTTGCTTTGCTTCTGAAAATGTTGCTGGCATCTGTCCCATGGAATAACAGTAAAAACCATGCTTTGTCCAGCCCTGTCAAGGTAAACAGCAGAAATGCACGGGAGGTTTTGAAAAATGCACAATGCTATGCACTTCTAAAAGCTACTTTAATGCTACATCCCAAGTTAAAATTAATGTGAGAACAAAAAATGAAGAGAATAATCAAATTGCCATAACTCTATTTTTTTCTCCTTGATAAAGGACTCACAAGACCAAAAATTCCTTGTCTTCCTGAGTGATGGGCCTTGGTTATTATTTGGAGCCGGAATACATGTTCATGAGCACTTATACTTTGTGTAAAGCCTGGTTCGCTTTTGCCTGTGTAACTCTAGTGGCACTATTATTTTTCTCCTACTTGTTGCAACAGGCTGTATTACAAACAAACTGCAAAATAATTTGTGCAAATATTCCTGGCCTTTTGTAGTAGACAGACTGAACTGAGAAAGGTAATGGGCAACCAGCTTCCTGTTGGAATACAGCACAAAAAATAATGACATACTCTGCAGAGAGTAGTTTTTATGGGATCTGAACTGAGGTGACCAGCTATTAATGAAAAGAGTGTCAATACATAAGTATTAGCTCTTTTTTAGGACTGCAATTTAAATATCATGAGAGTTAAAGGAAGATGTGACAACGTGAATAAATCACTGCTTTTCTTTTACACTTACTTTCTGGCAGCCTGGGTAAGTAACCTCAGCTTCCTCTGTTTCTTCTGCCAAAGGCTTCCTTTTACAGATGTAACCAAGCTTCCTTTCACACACACTGTCAGCCCAGAAGCCATCCTGAGCATGGCAAGGAGAGAGCACAAAGAGAAGTCTGAAAAAATTCCAGATAACAAGCTGAACATTTACCAACCCCTGAGAGAACCAGGCCTCTGCATTTGGCTGAGGTCATTTCAGCTCTCTTCCTTGCCTTGCTACTTTCTCCAGTGCCCCTGAATAGGGAATGCAATACAGTGGGGTGAACATTTCCTGAGAGATCTTGGAATTAGTGTAGCATGCAGTAAGAGTTCAGGGGCTGTTGAGAAGAGTAAAGAAATGCTCTGCTGCTTTCTTTCTCACTACGTTAGTGTTATAATATTCCCATACCCCAATGACACTAGAAAGGAAACTTTGGATAAATTAAACATAAAATATGAAGCATATAAGCCTTTCTCCATAGTATTCCAATATGTCATTTTAAGATGAGCACAAAATAAGGTAGATTTTTTTGTACTTTATTTTTTGTGCCTCCAGCAACATCAGCTTCCAGATTGACTGTGCTAAACATATGTTAGGTGGTTTAGGGGAAATATATGAACATCCTTGCACTAAGAATCATATTATGCAACTAGAATCAGCCATGTTGTATACGAGTTACTTCAATCAGTTTCAGATGGGGGATTTGTTACAATTACTGCAGAGCAGACTGAGTCTGCATTGCTTCTTGTGCTCTTCTTGTATCTAGTCTCCAGGCTCACTCCACACTAAGATATTCTGAATCAAACCAAATTCTTAGAAAAATAAAAATAGAGGCTAGAATCTTTCCTTCATTTTGTTTCACTGACTTTTTCCTTTTGAGGGGCCTGATGGACAATAGAAAGCACAGAAGAATCTGAGAAATTTCTACCTCTCCCTTCATAACGATGCAGTCTGCCTCATCACGTGTGTGAGTTGGCTGCCCTTGATGCCACTTGGTGTAGGTCACTGGTGACCCATCACTCCACTCAAAATACATTTGAACCCTGAAATCGTTTAGACCAATCCACAGTTCATCGTCAGCCTCTGGGAACACAAGCATAATTATGGTTATGTGGTTATGTCTTAAAAGGGAACAGTCACATCTCACATCCATGGGAGATTGAGTGAGCAAGAAAGCTCATTCCAATCACATTTTTAAAAATATACTTAAGTTACAATTAAGTTACAATTAAATCTATCACATTGGCATTGTATCAAGTGAAAGAACGACCATCAGGAATACTCACTGTACCCAAGCTGAGACAGTGTAAAACTGTACTCCTCAATATTATGAATACTCGTCAGCTCTCCACCTTCTTTTCTACAGGAAGACTGTGCTGCTTTCCATATTTTTGGTGTTCTGTAAATTATATAGCAATGACCTGCATAGGCCACCCATTCTCTGGGACATTTAATAGTCTTTATGTCACCTAAAAAGAGTCATATCGAAAAATTAATGAGCAATCCTGCTCAGTGCTTTCTTATAATCAAAAAGAAAATGACTGGTATCGACAAATACTTGAAATATTGGAGCACATACTAGCAGAGAAGAAAAATAACGTGTATTATGAAGAATATTTTCCTGTTAGCAAATATTGACACATTTATTTTTTTCACTACTCCCTACCCAAGAACTCTTTTGCTGAAGGAAATAAATACAAAGTAATTTGGCATGCAACCTAGCAGGGCCCTACTCTGTGCTCAATCGTTTTCAGAAAGAGGGACAGCCATGTTTTCCAGAATGGGGCCTCTATTTCTACCAGGAACTTTATCTCTGAATTTTGAAGATTTTCTATGTTTTTCTATGGAAATAGCAATTGTTGATAACCATCTGGTACTCCTGCACAGCCCAGAGCATAAATCCAGAGAGCCTCAACACATTCATTTTGTATCAGAAGTATAAAAATACCAGCTGTATGGAAATGCAGGACACCCCCTTCCTTAGCTATCGCTTGGTATGGATGTAGTACAGTCAGCCATATAACACTTTGCTGAATGCTCATATGGTCTACACCTGCAATAGCAAACTGAAGAGTGCAGGAGGTGTGCCTGGGCATTGGCATGCAATCGTCTAAGTTGTTCAGTCATTATCATGCTCCCTAGACGTAGTTCTGACCTTTGTAAACTTGCATACCAATAGAAAATGTCTAGCCATGGTTTGGAGGTTAATATGAGCCAGAAAACACTCCAAGTAATCTGTTCTGGATATAGCCACACTGAGGGTAAGAGTACAAGGATTCTTGCTAAGGTGTGTCATTCATCCTTGGAGTCAGGGAACGACCTTATTTATTAGTATAGATGCAGCTGATGGAGACAGTGTGGAGTTGACAGCATGCTGGGAATTCCCATGTTAACTAACTGCAAAACATTTTCTTAATGAAGACAAGAGCTGGGTATGCCTCAGGTCCAAGGGGAACACAAATGGGAAAAGGTGCCCATACTCTGGAACTGTCATTCCAGAAAAGAGCAGACAGGGCCAGGGAGGGTATGTGGAGTATGAACTCTGCATCGCAGCTGTTTGCGCAAGTCTAGAATGTTTTGCAGATCACAGAATATTCATCAGTATTTAATGATCTAGATCATGTGACTAAACAAATAATTCTCCCTTCTTCAGTGCCCTGGAATCTTCAAAATGACCCTTTGTTGAACAATAGGCGTCATCTTTAAAATTAACAAGATAATTAAAGTCTTCTGAGTGTTGACTATGCTCAGCAAGAGTAACACTTCTGACAACATGCAAGACAGAAGGCTACATGCAGTGTCATTTCAAATATGCAATAATGGCATCTGCCCATTATTTCTCACTCAGTGTCCAACCAGTCTTACTTTTGACCAACTTACTTGAGGCCATGGTGGAGGAATCTAAAGAGGAGTTTCTCTTTTGGCAGATATATCCCAGCTTCTGATTACACTCGTGGTTTTCCCATTTGCCATTTCTACCTTGGAAAGTCCCACATATATTTCCAGATTCTGTAGAGGGATTTCCTTTAGGAAAAAAAGCACAAAATAATCTTTAATATCATTATTTTTAATGTCACAACAGGGAATTATGCACAAGTCTCCTGCGCCCACCAAGCCATTATCACGTTATTCTTCAGAATGAGAATCCCTAAGAGTGGTGATAAGGGAAAATCCTGTATCATTTCCCCTTCTACTCCCATGTACTTCTTGAGGACAAATTCAGTGCATTTTGACTACCGCAACATACAGAAAAACCCTCATAAAAGATGAATTAAGGCACACAACTCATATGTGCTGGTAGAACTGCAAGCAACTAAACCTCCTTTACTGAGACATTGAAACTGAGATGTGTATGTAATTCCGTGGGAATGCTTGTACTTTGCATTTTCCCAGTAGTCACAATAGCTAGATGGTAATTTAGATGCTGAGAAAATAGCCGAGACTTATCAAGATGTCAAAATTCATCGGGTAAATGTCTTAGATAAATAATAACTGAGGAGAAAAATTGAAAATGTATTTTGTGTGATGTTTCTCTTTAGAACATATCACATTGTTTTAGAGTTTTTTCTTTGAATTGAACAATATGCCTGATGAGAAAACTGGATGGAAAAATCAAACACTAAAGAAGGTGCAGATGCATATATTTAAATGTTTTCTTGAATTATTTGCTGTTTATAGGAAATCCAGAATTAATGATAATCCATCTCTGGGGCAATCTGTATTACTGTAATATCCCAGTTTTCTCTGCTGTCCTAGGACCTAGGACTACTCCATGAAACTGAAGAAGATAATAGAAATTTGAACAACAGAAGCCCACATACTGATCATGATTTCAGAAAAGTACACTTACCTGGAGCCCAGTTCAGATATCTGAAAGGATTACCCCCCGTCCATTGCCAGCCACTGTCAAGAGCACCAAAAAGACCAGTCCAGAGCTTAGCATTAACACCCAGGTCACTAGTAAGTCCTAAGTGTTCAAAAGAAATGCACAGACAAGTTATTAAATGCATCTGTTTCTGCTGTCACTGAAATTACTCAAGAAAACCTGAAGTGAAATTTCAAAATGTGGAAAAGTTCCAAGTCTTATAATACATATCTATTTTATATGGATTTGTTTTTTTCTGCTATTTTAACACGTTTTGTGAGAAAGTGTCAAGCTTTTTAAGGATGCCACTAAGACCTATTCTCACAAAATATTTAACCTTTTAAATATTTATCAGTAGCCATGTGAAATATTCTTTAGTTGGACTTATATTTTAGCGACATGCATAATTTTTGTTTTGTTTTGTTCCGTTTACTTTACCTAATAAAAACATTTCTTCGTGAAGGTCTGTGACACTTAGTAATTCTGCATTCTGCTGCTGGCAGCTTTTCCTTGCTTGGTGCCATGTCAAAAGTGACTGTGAGTTTATCTGATAGTAGGTTTCTGTCAAAGGGTTTTTTTTCCAAACATCATTGTGGGTGGTGTCTGTAAAATATGGTGACAGCAGTTTGACAAGGTAACTATACTTGCATGGAAACGTGGAAAACAAAATCCTCAATGCAGATTAAAATTATGTATCTGTATGATTTTCTAAGCTTTCACATACATTTTGACATGTTTGTACTCTCTTTGTTCAATATTATTAATAATCTAAGGAACTATTTTTCCTTACAAACCTGGTTATTCCACATTCACTCTGTTCCAGGTCTTTTAATTTACATAACTAACTCATCTACTTCTTCCACACTTCAGTTCCCTTTAACCCACTCACTGACATACTCTATCCGTACATACACAATTCCCTATTTCCCATATAGAAATTTTCAGTCTATACACTTGCTACCTTACCTCAGGCTACCTTACCTCGGGCTCTCCTCCTATATTCTCCACCCTCTCTCTCAAGGCTGTGTCCTGTGTCCTGCCGTTCATGCCATCTCTCCCATTTTCTGCTCCATGCTATGATACATTGCTGTCTCCTGGCTCTCTCTTATCCTGTGCACTTCTTTCTGCACTTCTTTTGCCCTACTTTTCTGCCTCCTTACTCTTAAGGGTTTTCTCTTCTTTCTATAAGTTCCCATATTATCTTATGCGATGGTGATGGTGACGGCTTTTCCTGTGCTCCCATATCTACAGGTCTCTGCCCGAAGTACTGCAGGAGTACTTCTCATTTCAGTTGCAAAGAGGAGTGAAAGCCAACAGCTTTTACCTCATTTCTGCATTACATAGGTCACTAGTGAACTAGACTAACCTGAATATAGCTTGTTTTCCAATACTACTTCCACATCCTGAACAGATTTTGACAACAGGGATGAAACTTTTAGTTAATGCTTTTCCTTATTTTTTTAATGAATGAATTACCTTTTAATGGACAATTTCCAAAAAGTTTGTCTCTATCAAAATCTGAAGTTGTTGCACACCAGAGAGACCCTGCATCATTACTCAGAGGTATGCACTGAGCATGCCATTCACCGTTGGCCTTGAATGGGAATACACACGGTGCACCAAAGGCATTTCCTCCTAGAGTAAACATATCTAAGGACAGAAATGAAGAGCAACAGCAGTCAGTTGATATCAAATGTTGATCACAGTGTCTGCATATAGATAGCACTTCCTAGAGGTCCCTAGCTCTCTAGCTACATAGTGCTGTTTAGCTGAGTTATGCAAGAGCTTATATAGAGAAAACATATAATTACCTAATTACTATGAAGTCTTCCAAGGCTGTTGCACCAGATATGACTAGGACAAGATATTCAGAATAAAGGTCCAGAATTAAACAATCTTCATTTGGCCGTCTGTCCAATTTGTTTTGCTATAATGCTGTCTGAAGCAGTGTTCCAGATGTGTTCGTGTCTCAGATTCTCCCACTGAATACAAAAATCTATCTTTGGATGATATTTGGGATTTTTTTTTTCTTGGGTGTTTGAGGAAGCTTGGAATGTATTTGCTAATCTTTATGAGCAGTTACATTTTAAATTCAGAAGTGGCTCTGCTAGGAAGTGACTCTCCCATCCCTAGGCAGTGTAATTTGTTATCTAAAGCAAATTATGACAAACTTAATTCTAGCTAGAACTGTTGTAGGGCAGGCCTACGTTTCATCCCTTGTTATATAACTTCCCACCCTGCCAGAGCCACTGCAGAAAGAAGATTAAATGCTTAAGCCTAGATGCCAAGTCTGCATAACCTAAGAAGGACAGTAATGCAAGAAAAGAGAGATCTGACTCTCTAGTGCTCCTCTATCAGCATGCTAGAACTTACTACTGCACTCTAAACCATTAAAGCACTATTTTCAATTATTATCAGAGAGCAGTTAAGCACATATTTACATTTATGTTTTTTAGGTGTAACTTCAGCCTTGATCTGCGTAGATGTGAATATCCATCTCATTTCTAATACTAAATTGATTCTTGAAATAATTTCAACTTTTAAGTTAATCACAAAAACTATATATATATATATATATTTTTTAACAGATAATCCAGGCTTAACCAAAATTTGTGCCTGGAAAACAGAGGAAGAAGAAACACTGTTTCCTTTTAGAAACAATGCATTGCCAAAGCAAGTCAGTCAACAATAAAAATTAAATATATCAGAATTCCCCTCTCCTTCCACAAATGGATCAGATGACAGATTTTGCAGGAGTTAGTTATACATCTCCTGGTGTTACCAATAGAATTCCTATCACCCAATCAGATTATAACACAGACTTCTGCCTTTTTACACTTCTATTTGACAAAACTACTCTACACGAAGCACAATTTTATTAAGTCATATTTGCTTTGAATTTCTACTCTCCTCTTTTTGGTCAGCTCAGAGGTCACTGTGAAAAACGGGCTGCTGGATGGCAAGCAGTTAATAGAATGCTTTAAAAATAGAGGCGCTAAATTACTTGGAAAGGTAGAGATTAAATTTCACAACTCACCTTCATAGTGCTGAGAACACACATTGTCTGTGGTTCCATAGATTTTCCACTTACTCCCATTGCTTGATCCCTTCTCCAGTCTGATTTTCTTTCCCTTTCCTTTGCTATAGTTGAAAAATAAATCATTGCCTTGGGTTGCAAGCGTGTCATTTCTGCATTCCCACCACTGAAGTTCATCTGTCGTGTTACAGACTTGCAAAGTGATGATAGCGTCATCGTCCCTGGAGAGCACCCCCAGGCACAGCTTCAGCCCCACGCTCAGCAGCTGGGTGGCAGAGACCCACTTGAACTTCTGGAACTCATTGTGCTCCTCACATGTGGTAGTTATGATTGACACAGTGTTTTGAACTTGGGCACAGAGCTTGCTATCTTCATCATATATTGAAAATATTCGACTCTCTACAAAATAAAACGAAAATTCAAATATTTGAGGAGAGATCAAATAGGAGATAGGTTGGTTACTATTACTAGATATCTGACAGTTTGCTACATCAAAAAGTGAATAGTTAGTCCATAAAGAAAGAAATCAAGGAATATTTATCATTATTATTATAAATATTCATTAAAATGTTATTGAGGTGTATACGCACAAACTAAAAATATAGCTAATTCAAAGGAAAATGTTCTTCAGACATCTCCTTAAAACATACTATTCTCAAAATGTCATTCAGAAATGATCTATGCTAAACTTCATGAGTTCCTCAAATTTCCACTATCACACAGTACGTTAAACAGCCTTTAACTTTGTATGCAAAAGTCCTTTGGCTTTTGAGCTATTAAAAAAATATTTTACAAGCTCAAAATGTAATCACTGTTATACTTGACCAAAAGCACATTGTGTTTTTCAGCTCTTCGGATAAATTCATCATTTTTCATTTTTAATTAAGTAGTTTGGAAGTTTTTGGAAACCTTGAACAAACTGTTAGCAGAGTTCAACTTGTGATTTGCTTAGGAGGGAAACCACAACTTCCAGGACCATCAGTTCAGTTTTGAGCAGTTAAGCTCACTAAGAATCCTAAGTGCCATTTATAGCAACACTTTTAAATAGAAATGAGCACAACAGATTTAAGAATGTTTCTTATGACCAACTTCAAAAAAGGAGGACTACATTACCAACTTCAGCCTGTTCTAAACCTTGACCGTTTCTGTAGATGGCCTTGCATTTCTTAGTTCCCCCTCTAAATGACAGTAATATCTTACAGCTTGCTTTCACATCCCATTAAATTGCATGGCTGCCAAAGTTTCTTGCCAGGAGCAAGCAATACAGTTAAAAGTGGCTTCATAACCCATTGGATTATAGAGGGTGTTAGGAGCGTTAGAACATCCTTGGTGTTATCATTTATGAAAGGCTGTAGAGTCACCATACAAGCTGATAGCATCCCCTGAGCACAGCTCTCCCGTTGTAACAGTGCTTCACAAGGTTGACAGACGATCAGTTAGAGCAAGCCTGGTCTTGCCCAGAAATTAATAAGTGTAGAAGAAATTCTTCTGCAATGGATTAGATCAGCACTGTCGGTGAGCTCCTAGTGCTGGACTGCCACCTGTTACCTAGCTAGGAGTTTCCTGAGGGAAAGAGTTGCAGACACGGTAGCATTTCTTTCCTCTCAGCAGTAGGAGCATCTGAAATCTAGTAGAGAGCAACTTCTAATGTCCTTCATCTTCAGCCTTCAGCTTGGAAAATGATTATAACATGCAACTATCAGTATGCCATAGTCTGTATGTGCTGTCTAAGAAATTCAATGCAGCACATGAGCCAGTGCTTCTGTGCATGATAAGAGGACATCTTGTACATCTGAGTTATTTTGACTTCCAGTGGTGTAGTTTTAGACCACCTTTTGTTCACATTCAGCTAGTTTGTTTTCAAGAATCAACATTATATCTGTTTGCACACTTCTTGCACTCATATCCTCCTGTGGAAAAGTAGCTTTGAGGATTAAAGACATGCCAGACCTATACGGGTATGACCAGTTTAAGAGCTGAATGAAACTGTTTCAATTTACATGCCACTAACAGATCAAGACTCCCACCAAAAAGAACAGGAAGGCACAAGAAAGAGCACTTGCACATCTCCATACTCACAGGGGGACAAAGACTTACCAGACATCTGAAGACATGTAGTAAGAGGAAAGAGAAAAATCAGAAGCAGGTAGACAGCCATTATCAAATATTTTGTTCTCTTCTCTCTTTCACATCAAATTGATGCAGAAGACTAATTTGTGCTGTGCAGGAAAAACATTCTGTACTGAATCACTTTAGCAAATCCTTGTTGGTTTTTAAGGCTTGAAAGATACAAGGAAGTTCTGGGTTGTAAATAAGGAACTGTATCTTGTCACATGAGCAATTTTGAAATAATATTTAAATGAATAAGCTTTGCTTCCTAAGCTGATTCCTCCACTGTATTTTTTATCTTGCTTGGAAATACTAGGTCCTTGGATCACATTTCAGTGTGTGTTTCTGGAAAAGTACCTGATGATTCGGGATCATTACCTTCATGAAGAAGCTGACATTAATGTTTCTCTACTGGAAATAAAGGAAAGAGTGAAAAGAAATGGAGTCTTGCATGCCAATAAATAAGAAAAAGGGCAGAGTTCAATGCAGTACTGTGAAATACTGGCTGAGACAAAAAAAAAACAAATCAAGTAGCTCTGACCTTGGAATTAGAAAGACTTAAAATGCCTCACCTCTGCCATTCCACAGAGAAGATAAAAGCTGTAGAAAAAGGACACGTCTTCTTAAGGAGGCACCTGTCCCTTTTTTGGATCAATTCATGGCTATATGCAAGAGCTAAGTATTCAAACTGAAAGCAGCAATTGACAAAACCCTGCAAAGAAGTTACACAGTTCTGTGACAAACTCTAATGGGAAAACAGAGGGATTTTCAATTATTGCTATGGTGTAAAACAAGACTGATAAGCATTGGTGCCTACATTTATAATCTCTGTTCTATGCAAGCTGGCATGCCTTAAAGTGCACAATTTTTAGCCATCCTGAGAAAGTTCTGATGCTTATTTTGACAAAACTCTTACCTTTATCATATGCACAAAAATCAGAAAGATGGAGAGGGTGGGGGTGATAAGAGGCACTCCTATGGTAGGTTTTTCTATTCTTGAGTATTGTCCAATGAAAGGCCTTTGAAAAATCTCAGTTTCTACAGACTACGGAGAGGTAGGTTTGGGCTAATTTTCCCAATATGATGTTTGCTGTGAGCATTCTTTAAGGTTCTTTAGGAGCTAGAGAAGCCAAAAAAGACTTTCCCTCCAAAGTGCTGTTGTTGTAGGCAACAGGAACTCTGGACACCCACATAAACATCAGGGATCCCACCTCTACTACTTCTCTGACTCAAATGCAGATGGATAACACACTGGGTATGAAAAGGTACACAGGAACTACAGTAGAATTACAGCAGTAGAAGGGAAAAAAAAAATTAAGCCAAGCAGGTGGAGCTGCACCAAAAACTAGAAAAGGGGAAAGAGAAGGAGGCTAGGAAGAACTCTGAGAGATGAGGAAAATGGGAGAAAAGCTAGAGCTGTCTTGACAAGGAAAAAAATGGACAATTACGAGCGTATTGTCATGCACATGCAAAGATGACTGCATCCAGTCTGGTATTCACGAACATGGGAATGTTTGACTGTGCAACTTCCAATTTTCACTAACACAATTCTAGTAAAAATTGTGTAAAGTTAGCCATCTTTTTGTGGGGATAGTCCTTCAGATGTGAGGATGGACAAAATACTTTTATTTATTAACTAGTCAGGAGAAACATTATGTCTGATGCTTCTGCTAGGCAGACAGGGTACACAATGTCCCAGCATCTTGAAGCTACAGGGAAGGAACAAATACAATTAAAACAGGCAAAAATAAACTAGTCCTGTTCTGAAGAAAGCCTGCTGTTTGGTGAAGGATTGCTAGCAATGACCTGCTGAGAGAGACTGAAAAGACCAAACCATTCTATGGGCAACTCCACCTTAGTGTTTGTATGTTTGTTTGAACAGATCCTATCACACAGCAAAAAATGGGAAAGGAAACCTAACGGCTTCAGGGATGTCCTCTAATGTCTTCCACACAGCAAGGCACAGGCTACAAGTCCAGAAGTGGTGGGGAAGAAAGGCTGCAGGGTCTAATGCTGATTCAGCGTTGTTCCCTTGCCAATCTCTGCTTCTCGGGCAGGAAATTATGCTCGCAGCGTTCCGATTCACCACCTTTTCCCTGAAGTCTGCACTCTTCTGGAGAAAAGGGGAAATGAAAATTCAGCTCAATTTTATCAAGAAACCAAGCAATGCTTCTTGATTAACACATAAATTTTCACATGCTGTAGCCCATCGTCATCGTGGCATTCTTCAGTTGCTCACAGAAACAAATGGGTGGTTCCAATCCAGGTTGTAGTAGATGCTTCCTTACAGAAGTTAAACAGTGCATTTTTACAAAGCACTGATATTAAGTCCAGAAAGGAATATTATTGACCCTGATATAACTTGACACAAAATTTCAACCCAGAATCCCCATATATACTACAACCACAAACTTGCCAAGTGAACATGAAAATCTTTTCAGAAGACTGGAAAACTGCATAAGAATAGTCCTGGCTAAGTAAACAAAGTGAGCAAACTATCTTTTTATTCCTCCAAAGAGGCTCCAAACATATTGAAACAGGCAGGCTGCACTTTCATATTGTGTTTTCATACTACGCCATCATTTTTTTTTTCTTCTTTTCTGCCAAGATGAAATACAAGAAATCCTGGCAAAATCAGTGGATTATGGATATGTATTGGAGTGGTCAGCCCAGGCCCTCCATTTCATCTTATTCATCAAGAATTATTTTTGTTTTTACAGCAAGAAAATTTCAAAAAAGCAAGATCGAAATTTGTTTGTGAATGTTTATTTATACAACAAACAGGCTTAAATTTTCCGTAAGTGGTGACGTCTCCTGAGGAAACAGAACAGGAGACCATGAGAGCAACGTGATCATTCTATCATAACTGACTGATCCGAGCAGGAATAATAGCTGGTAGGAAAAAACAGCTGAAAGAATTGGTGATCAAAATACATTAAGTAACAAATTACATGGCATGCATATAAATTAGTGTCAATATTCAGTCAAACGCAGCAACAAGGATAATTTGCTCATCCCAACCTTAGAAACATTTTTTTAATGTAGCAATTACTTCTCAGGAACTTTATAGATTAACAGCCGGAAAACTGGACATAATACCAGATCACCAAGTGATGCTAGGTAAAACCATTCCATTTCCCTTCCCTTAGAACTCTGCCCAGGGAAGATGGTAATAACATTAGGCTATATAAAGAAAAGAGTAGTTTTGGAAAAACTTTATCACCCATTTTTTAAGACATGCTAAGTTTTCTTACAAGTTTGACCAAAGGAATAACGTCAGAAACTTGGGACTCTTGTGTTCAAGTGCCTAATGAATGAGTGTCCTTCACTGCAAGATACTAGATAAAATAAAATGAAATAAAATAAGAAATAAAGAAGAAATCCCTTATGTTCATTTTCCTCATATATAATTCAACATTAATTAGATATTGGCTATGGTGTGCTAGTTTCTCTACCTTCCATTTGACAACTGTCAATTAGAGTCCATTCTACTGCTTAAGGATTAGAATCTTAAGCTTACTAAACAGAAATTTACTGATTTCTTCTGCCGTAAATGCCACTGGTTCCATGTTTATTTTTTTAATGAGAAACTTGCTTCAATTCCATTGCACTGCAATTGCAATGGAATTGCAATTAAGCTGCATGATTTGCTATACTGAGCATAGTAAATCATGCAGGTTTAATTTCCTCTCCTGAGACTTCTTCATAACTTTATTTACACTCTTCCTAAAAATATTAGACAAAGGATTGAAATTCATCCTTAGACTAAGAACAGAGCTTCAGAATTGGAACCTTCTCTGTTTTTCCTGTATCCATTTGGCTAGAAGAGCAGAAGAGGCACAATATTTCACAGAGGCAGCTGCACCTTCTAAAAGCCATTGATGATACGGAATTTGTAGTTCTCTTCAACTCACAGACAATGCTGGATTTTATACAGTGCAAAACGAATAAATGAGTTCAGCACCATTTAAGGTGTGAGCTGGGCTCTCCTGCTGACCCGCATTAGCTGAGGTGGTGTACTGCTGAGTTTGCCAAAGCACCAAATCTCCCCCTGCATTCTTTATTTTCTTTCCAATAATACTGTGTGTATAAACATGTGTTGAAGTCTGGAAGTGTGCAGAGCCATAAAGCTCTGCAGGGCCTCCAGGCAGAAGTGAATTTCTTTTGGGCAGAAACTGCACCTAACTGCTTATTTGTGGTCTGCACACCCGGCAGCGATGGCAGCGAGGCTGGGATTCCACTCAGGGTCTCTGGACACCGCTCTGATCCCTTTCACCTTCTGGTCAGCACCACTTCCCATAGAACACTTTCTCCATGCATTTTAAAACAGTGATGGCATCATCTTTAACATCATTTTCAGACTCAGTCAGGAGTTTTTTGATCTGTGCTTCCTGTCGCTCTCATTTTTCAGGCCTTCTTCACTTCATGAATCTTGACATTGTGTGGAAAAGATTTTTTTTCTAAGAACTCTGCAGCCTCTTCGTAATAGAAGATGGAAGTAGCAGCAAAAGGTATCAGCATATGCATTTTCTTCTGCTTGTGAATCTGAGTCTACATAAAAATTAAATGATTCCTATACTTCAATGGATATAAGCCATGTGAGGAGGAGCAGGAACACAGTCAAGGACTGGGAAAAAGGGATTAAAGACAGAAGAGGAAAGGGTATTCAGAAAAAAAATTTCTCTTACATAATAGAATGAATAACTCGGACTGTTTTTTAGTAGTTTTGCATTTGTGTAGTCTTTTCTACGTGAAAATGTTTTAAGTCATTAAAGTTAAAAGGATTATACAACCATATTCCATCTTGAACTGTGGTGAAGCAATAGACTGACAATATTTTCTTGTATCTGTCCATGCATTACCTGCTTAGTGAGAGAAAATACCAGCTAAGTGGTTTAGCAACAAACTAGTTACTGTTTATTTCACAGAACAAAATCTGGAACTACAAAGCAAACCTCACTCACCTTTATGTGAGAAATTGAACATTTTGCAAGATTTACAAAAACAAGGATTATAAAGTCTGCATTTGGAAATTTAAGATTTCCAGAAATTGTAACCAACCTAGCCATTTTAGAAAGCAAAATCAACATTAACTGATGCAACTGATGAAGACTTCTTTTCAACTTTCAGGACACATCCCACAAGCTCTGTTACGTATGGAGAGGGTACAGGTGAGCAGTTACATGGGATCACTCAGAGTCATCCAGCGCTCCCGTAAACTTCCAGGGTGTGTGGGTAATATTCCTCCCCCTCCTCAGTCACTGTTGTCCTGACACAGAAGGTTTTGTCTTGCCCTTCTCTGTAGCACTTCCCCCAGACAAGCCCACCTGTGATCAACAAGAATACCAGCAGGGGGGAAAACAACTACACTTTTCCATTCCAGAGTCTTCAAATTTTACCTAATTAATTCTGGAATAGAAATGCAACAAGAACTGAATACTTACTTTTCCATGTGTGTGAAAATATGGGAACTGAAATTAAACAGTAAAAGGATTTATTTTTTCCCCATGGTTCAAAGAGTCTTGTCATCTAGCAACCACAACATGCCTATAGCTAAAAATGACGAGTTGAAAGCTGGTAGAATTACACGTTTGCCAAATAGCTGCAGATTCTTTGCATTATCATGGTTTGAAATAAATCTGGGGCAGAAACATCAAATCTGGAAGCATTTCTCCTTGTAAGATCTATCTTACATTATATTTCCTATTTGGTATACCTTTGTATTGTTTCATTTCATAATTAGTCAGTATTATCTCTTTTCTTATCTCCTCTTCAGATTGTAAGATCTGAAATCTTACATCGTATAGAATGATTATGAAATGAAGTAACTGTGTAATACAATACAAATGCTGAAAAGTGGCTACTACTGTACTTGCACATGAGAAAATAGCTTTGGCTTAATTGTAGTTGCATAATTTTATTAAAACAAGGCACAGTTTATTACATTACATTTTACATTACATATTACACCAAATGTTGTTTTCTTACATTAGAGTGTTGCATGTTCATTCTGTTCTATGTTGGCCACAAGATCCTTTGTGTCACTAATTCCAGGAACCGCATCACTATTAAAATACAAATTGTTCTCAAAGCTGTCATTTGTTGACAAGCGATTCTTTCTTCTTTTATAGAAAAGGTAGCCTGCAAGGCTGGTTCCTACTAGGATGAGAATCACAACAATAACTACAACTCCTGTTTTACTGTGGTTTAGAGCTGAAGCCTTCTCGTCCTTTGTCATTGCTGAAAACAAAGAAACCAAGACAATGATACATACAGGAGGTAATTTCTTTAGAAAGTACTGTTTTTTAAGTAAACATGTTCCATTTGCTTCAAATAATGAGTGACAAAGGTAGTAACATAAAATTAATTGGTTTTAAAAGTTCACATCACAAAACTTCCTAAAACATCTGTATTTGAATTCTGAATGAAGTGCATTATATTCTCCTAGAAAACAATATGCTTGTAGGAATTAGATGTGGTATTCAGGTATATGAAAGATTTTAAATACATAATACCCAATATGATGAATTGTTTTTATGATCTTACATGGAATTATTTTCATCTATTTGAAAGAAAATATTCTTACCCTTTGTAGGCAATTCAGCTGCTGGTGGCGTTTCAGCTGCTGGCAGCGTTTCAGCTGCTGGCGTTCAAACACATTGCAAAAGAATTATGTTATTATTATATTCTTGTTATCTATATATTACAATAATAATACTTTGGGTCACAAGAAAAAATATATTCACCACTATAAACCACTAAATACTGAAAATACATTTTAGTCCATGCAAAGCTATATACACCTATCAAATGGCAAAGCACAATGGTTCTTAAACTAGTAGATATATACATATGCTAGCAAGCACAGAAAAACAAGAGAAAGAATCATTGATGAGCTCCATGGTGATAGACCCCGCTGCAGTGTAAAGCCAAAAGAAAGTCTTCAGAGCATCTGGCAGGACAGAGATCATCAAACATAATCCTGACTATAAATACAAGTTCTTGTAACACCTGGTGTTCTATAGAATCTATATAATCACAATCTAATCTAATAGAATGTAGTGTAAATACATTTGATTTACTAAGAGGTCTTAATAGTCCTCCCTACAGAGACAATCAAATCCAGTCTTGAGTGCTGTAGTGGAGATCCTTCCAAACTAAAACTTTTGCAGGTCATTTAAAATGTAAAATCTGGGCCATGAAATCAGGCTTGCCGGGGCTATGATTTAAGATGAAAATCCACATTTTGCTGTGTGGATGAAAATTGGTCAATTCTAAATTCTGAATGAATGAATCATCTTTCATTTTGATGAAGAAAATGAAATATTTTTGCCACCTCCCCCAACTTACACTGCCTGACTCCATTAATGACCCAATTATCCTTGCTTCTGTCACTCGTGGTAGTTTTACATTTAAGAGACAAATATTATTCTATTTCTAGCTCTTCATATTAAAATGAAACACACTTATTTGGATGTTTCCAAAAGCTTTTATCAAGATAAGTATACCTTAATACTGTTGACAATAAAAAGCAGCTTGTTTGCATTACATTAATACATAAGTTCCTGAGAAATAGAGAAACCGAGAAACTGAGCTTTCAGGGTTTATAAAACTTCTGAAGTGCCTGCTAGAGAAATTCCACGTTCGCTAATAATGCTACTTTATATCCAAAAGCATCCTGTAAAAACAATCTCACTAATGTAAAAAAGCAATAGAAGTAAATAATTTATATTATGCAAATTCTGAAAACAGTCTTCTGAGTGCATTGCTTAATTTGATGGGAAAATTTTAGAACACAGAGACATTTTTCTTGTTTGTTATAAAATGTGTTGATTGCTAGGACTTGGTATAGCACTGATCATATACTCACATACAGTTATTTTTTGCTAAAAGATGACTAAATTCTAAGCACACCTATATGTTAGACAAGTGCCATATTTACATAAACTGTTCCTGAAAACTGAGAGTGAGAGGCCTTGACCATGGTATTCCTAGTCAGTGTTTGTAGCACAATCAGCAATCACCTATTGAATTGTTGAACAATTCTTTTGAGTACCTTCATTTATGAAAAATAAAACAGGTTATTTATGTAATAGACCTGCTAAGAATTCCAAATCACTAAGATAAAACTTCTATGAACGAAGACTTCACTCTTGTGTTGAGTTTTGCAGCCTCTTCAGAAAGGAACTTAACAGTGCAACTAAAGAGGATGGCCATTGATTGCAACACTTACACATATCTATGACTATTTTCCATAGAAAATGGAAAATAAATGCCATTTTCATTTGTCAATTATAACATAAAAGCACAGAGAAGCAGACTCTGAATTTTGTTAGTTTTATCTGACAGTTCTGCAATATTTTCTGTAAAATGTACAGTCATCATTACAAGAATCTGAGTGAGTCAGAACAATTTTGCACTGGGAGCAGATTTCCTGAAAGGATAGCAGAATTTCTCCCAGTTGCACTCTTCCTGAGGAAGTAGGCACAATTCAGCTATTATGTACACTAGGTGCAGTCAGGGATATGTTCAAAACAGTTCTGAGGGACATCCATTCCTCCAGCACTGTTCTGAACTACTACTTTCTGACAGAGTAATTCTCCCTTTTTGTTAGCATATGAACATGCATTACTTCCCATTTATAAAACCACAAAATACCCATCTCAAATGCACTGCGTACATTCACTATCTGTTAATAGTAAGCATATAAGAAGCACTCTCCATACATGAAATAAATTGCTAAATGCAGCACTTACTTACTTTTGGGTTTTTTACAAACATAGCCTTTATAGGAACTGCAATAAATATTATTCCAGTACCCAGAGTTTGCATACATCTCAACACAGTGCTCATTTTCTTGAGGTGAAGGTTCTCCTGCATTCCAGTTGACAAAATTCACTGCAGTGTTGTCTAGCCACAACCATTCTCCTAATTGGAAAAAATATTTAATATGGTAAAACAAGACAGTTTTCATTTCCCTGTTGGCAGTTACACTGCATTTATGGCCTTCCCAAGAAATTTGCTTGAGGCTACTTTTGAGGTTATTAGGCTACCTGGACTTTTGGTCTGACATTATAGCTCACCCTAAGGTTTTATGCCAATGATATAACATCGTTTTTTGGAAAACGGCAGGTCAATCTGACTTGTTAAATTACTAAGGAGAGAGAGTTTAAAGAAGTATCATCCATAAAACTTTTTCCATTAGTGTGATATCAAATCTTTAGTAATAAAAATGATTGATGTCAACAGATAATTTATGTTCAACGGAATGCTCATGAAGTAATTTATAATGGGGAGAGGTTGATATTACTCTTTTAAAATCCCCCTTAAGTCTTTCTAATTCCATTTATTTTTCAGATTCTGCTCCTTCCTACTGATCTTACATAGTTGATGTTTAATATCTGAAGCTCTGCTTCAAAAATCTTGTGATCACTGTTGTTTAGCTATGCAGTGATATTCTGTCGTTTTCTTCCTGTTCCTTTTTCTCCTCTCCATTCTTTTAATAGTGTTATTTGTTTGGAATAAATGTACCCCTTGTAAAGTTTTACTTAGACAAGAAAATTCTTCGAATCAGCATGAAAGTTGTCTTGTTTTCCTACAAGGTGCCTCATATTTTAACTTGTTTATTTTTTAATACCTGTTACCATTTGTGTCAGTGCACAACATTTTGATACCATTTTTCAAAAGTTATGCTGACATCATGATAATCATTACCTAGCAATACAATGGCATCTACTCGTTAAGTCAGCTTCATGATTTAAGTTGATGATAACATTAAGTCATGATAGCTGCTGATCACTATAAAAAGTATTGTTCTTCCCCTGCTCCAGAACTAATTTTAGAAACCATTTCATGTGCCAATTAACCACATGAGTAAACCTCAGCTTTTCTTGATATGTATTATGTTTATAAATCATTAATCTATTTGATTCTTTTTTCCTATACTGAACAGCTTTCCTTTTCTTTCTTTTTCTTTTCATAAGATTCAAGTAAAATAATCAAATATTTGTGTTCTCCTCAACAGGATTTGCCTTAGCAGCAGTTGAGGAGGCAGTGATAGGATAAAATCTCCAAAAACTCCAGGAAATTGATCTATGTCTCCTGAACAGTTCTGCAGCCCTTCCTATGACCTTGTAGACTGGAGTTTTTAGTCTAAGCAGCACAAACCCAAAGTAGTCATTATGTCTATTAAGACAGAAATAACTATTTAAGTGAATGTTGATTTTATTAATGAATAAACAATAATCAAAGTGAGGTGTAATTAAACACACCTATTGCCTGTTCTCTCTTTCTTTTCCTTTCTCATAATGAGGCAGAAAACAGAAAAAGCCATGATGCATTATACCAATTCCATGAACTCCATTTTCCAAATCAGTTTGTTCAGAGGGACAGTTAAAGATAGGTCATTCAGGATGACAAGTCCAAAGATTAGATGTAATTTTAATCACATTAATTTCCAGTGTAAGAATTAGAGCATCACAGTGAAAAGTATATAAACACAGTGGCCTTTCCAGATCTGCGAAGAACCATTTGATTCTGCCTCTTCCCAACTACCAATCCGATTCAGTCTATATTCTGCTATATATGCCCCCTGTGCCTTACTGCATCCTGAATCCCTTTTCTTGTTTCAAGATGAACTTGCTGAGCTTGCTCTTTCTTTTATGTATTGCCAGTTATTGCTTGATTACTGCTAAATTACAGCTTCCGTCATAATGAGACTGAATTATCTTCCCTAATTTCACTTTTAGGTGTTACCAAGCACCACATAAAAAACATCCCTCTCAAATTCTTCCCCCAAAAAATGATGATTTACAAAAGGTAGAGAATTTACCATCTACATTTCTGTACATTCCTGTCCAAAAAGTTGATACTTTCCTTTCAAGTGGTTCCATGGTGTATGCCAGGAAGTTGGCTTCAGCTGAGTCTTCAACTGACACCAAAGAGGCCCCTGAAAAATATATGGAAAAGCAAATGTCTTAGAGACGCAAGTTTCACAATAAACACACAAAACAAAAACTCTGCATAATTTCTTATGAAGTGCTCTTGCATTGTCGTTGATATATTTCTCAGCATTTCCATCACAGTGCATGAGCATTTTGTTTCCTTGTCCTCTAGAAAATTGCAACACAACTGAACGATGACTCAAGGCAAAATACAAGTGAATATGTGATCTGGTATAAAATTCTACTTAATGTGTTATTAATAAAAAAACAAACAAAAACAACTACAAGTTTTTGATAAAGGGTGCTAAGTATCCGTACAATAATGATTAATTTTTTTCCTGAGTCTTTTTAAACTTGCCCATGGCATTGTCTTTGCTGACTTTCTGGGGTACAGCCACTTTAACCGGGTTTACTTTTAAACGTTTTCTTTGCAGTCAACAGCATGAACCACAGTACCTAAATCCTTGCTTTGAACCACCTTCTAAAAGAATCTGTTTCTCCCCTGGTAACAGAGGAATTGCAGCTCCACTCAGAGAAAAATGGAAAAAAAAGATTTTAGTGAAGCCAGAGTTTTTACTGTGAGGTGACAATATTCTCACTGTTCTTCCCTGCCTTCTGTGTATATCATCTTGGTCATCTGTTGCCCAGTGCACACGTCATCCACCTGCAACTTTCGCGCATGCTGCTGTAATGATTCATTCCAGCAAGGTCAAGAAGTTGTGGCACAGGGCCTGTAATGTTCCAGCGGAGCAAATAAGACTTGTATGGAGTGTTATTAAACATTTGATAAAGTGCATCTTCTGTTCTCTTTCAGTGGGAGGTTGGAATCCAGTCAACACATATGCAGTAATAGCTATGTGTAGCATTTCACTGTTTTTCATTAGGCTGTTGGAAGGTGTTTTGCCTCAGGTAGGGAAGACAGAAAAAAAAAAAATGTTAATGCTAAATTCTAGGACGGTTCAGAACTCCACTATGTGTGAGATATAGTCAGAAAATGCCTAACTACAGAGTGCAAGTAGGGACAGCAGAATCAACAGAGCATGGAATGTTCCTCTTTTTTTGCAGTACTCTTTGTTTTCCGAATTGTTCCTCTTTTGCTGAATGGTGTCAGATGTTTGGTTTGCATCAAAGATAAAGAGCAACAGTGAAGGGGAAGTTAGTGCTGTGAAGTTTGTGTATAATTCCCTGCAATTTTATTGCACATAATGCCAATCTTTTAACACACAGGCTGAAACAAATGGTCAGCCTCTTTATTCAGGAATCTTAGACTAACATGCACAAAAAAGCATTTCTGATGTAACTGCAGATTCCTACACAAAGATGTAGGGCAGCTGGGGAGTAAGCGGAGCCACTTGCTATCATGGGCAACATCATTACTCAATTCTTCTATTTATTTGCCGCTCTTTTCTTGAGGCTGTTCCAGAAACTGAGCCCTCTGAAGACATACAAAGTGTTAATTTCTTGCATAAGCTTGTTAAAAATCATAAACATAACATTTAAAGCAGAGAACAAATTTTCCTGATATTTGCGCAGTTGCCAAGATCTTTTTGAGTGCACAGAAATAAGAACAAACATTGCAGCTTCCAAAGTCAAAGCATATATCATGCCAACAAAAAACTCAGAAGTCCATGGGATTGGGTCACACTGTGACAACTCTCACAGCCTTAAACACAGAGCAAGAGAGTTGTATTTCTGAACCATTTCTGTATTTAAAAATAATCAGGAATCTCTATCCAAATGTTATGCAGATCTTAACGTGTAGAATACAGAATTAAAGAATATATAACAAAACCTGAATGTTCCCTCAGATATAAGATAAAAGCTCTCCAAAAGCTGCCAATGTACCAGCTAGTGGGAACCCAAGGATGAACCTGAATGCAGGCAGAATGGGTGGGATTCATTTTGCCCAGCTCTAGGCAACAATACATAACATGGGTTCTATAGTCAGTGGAGATACATGAGCTATTCACCTGACCAAATATCAGGGTATTTCTAATGAAAATGAATCACCAGTCATGTCCACTGACAGCATGAACGATGTCTCTGTGCTCTCTAGCGGGAACTTAAATACCTATGTTGCATGTGGCCACCAAAACTGTAGATACAAAGTTTGGCAAGATGAACCTTACTTTATATGTCCAGAAAAATAAGCTGCAAGAATGAAAACAGCCCTCATTACTAATATATTATCCATCCTAGACAGCTATAACTTCTTCATTTCGATGACATAAAATTGGAATAACCCAGAAGCAAATCAGATCAGATGATAATGGAATACCATTAAAACTACTGTGCATGAGGTTGGCTACTTCCTATCAGAGTGGAAACACAAATATTCCACTTCTGTCATCTCCATTCCAGATCAAATAGCTCTCCGAATGCCTGGTCACACACCAATGAAAGAGTTAGTGTTTGCCATTGGAGCTATTTTCTCTCCCTCTCCTCTGAAATTAAGACAGCATTTGGATGCAACTGTCCTATGGAACACCCCCTGGACCACCCTTGGAATCATGAAAATACATAGCACATGTTTAATTTTTCACAGATAGAAAAAAGCAAGTCAGGAAATGTGATTTTTGGTTAAGGAGGATACTCACCTAGTCGGAGACATTCTA
The DNA here is from genome assembly GCF_059628265.1 of Tinamus guttatus. Lineage (NCBI taxonomy): Eukaryota > Metazoa > Chordata > Aves > Tinamiformes > Tinamidae > Tinamus > Tinamus guttatus. Next base: position 1,490,511 of record NW_028288743.1, read on the forward strand.
AAGATGCTTGGGCCCAGTTTCTTGTAGATGAAGATTCAATGTAGTAGCAATGACCTCGAAAAGGGATCCAAGACTTGTGATCTTCTGATTCAGGGCACTTTCCTGGAAGCTGTGGGGGCTCAGTGGGTGCTTGAACTGGTTTTAGAAAACAGAAAGGGCACAGTTTAAATACACAATTCCTTACACTTTCTTTTAGCATGAACAGGTTGCTTTCACTGAACATTGGAAAACTCGCTTGAAATAAGTCTTAAACAAAATTTAATCTTGATAATCTGCACAGTTTATCATAACACAATAATGGAAAAAAAGTCGGAAACCAGTGAAAAAAAATACTGCAGCAGAGCCTCACGCTCAAGAAATCTAATTCAGTAAAGAACCTAAGCCTTGTTTTCTTTAAATACACTACTAACTTCAAAGTTACTCTTCTCACAAGTGCATATTCACAGCTGAGTGCTGTAATGAGTGCTGTAATGAGTGCTTTTACTGAATTAGAGCCTTAACTTGCCCATATGGGTTGTAACTTAATATCATTGAATGTACAAAGGAATATCTGACAATACTGACAGGAGTTTTAGACAAAAACAGGAGAATATATGGCCTGAAGGGGTATTTTTAGACATTCATATACTATCTGTATTTTACTGGATAGTTAAAATAAGAAAACCTTGAAAGTCGTTCTCAGGAAACACTCTTTGTAACCCCTTATGGCATGGTCACTCAACTTTTCTCCTTTCAGCACCATACCTAGAGTGACCATTACCTAATCATTCATTACCTTTGATTTTTGCAGCGTTTTAAATTGCCTGCTTAATCAAGATCACAATAAAATAACATTTACTCACTGTTACAGTAGGAATCTGAATAATGTAAGTCTGAGCTTGACAAAATGTATATAACACAGTTATTGCAAAGTGATAGGTATTCATAGTCACAAGAGCATTGTTAATATGTGAGCTCTCATTTTAAAGTACGTATTAAAATGCAGTAAAGCATTTTAAATCCAAATAAATTTATCTATTTAGTTATTGAGATAAAAAGCAGCACTTAAGTATATAGCAGCACATCACTCAGTACAATGAATTATAAAAGGAAAATCAATATAATTGCAACAGTTAGATTCAAGTTCTTACCATCAGGTTTTTTGCAAACAGAGAAGTAACTTTCGTTACAGAATCCTGTTTTCCAGGCTCCACCAACATCCAGATAGACACAACCTATTTTCTGCTTTGGTTCCCCCTCAGCCCACTTAGTGTACTTCATTCTCCAGTTATCAATCCACTCGTAGCGCCCGTTGGTCTAAGCACAGAACAAACAGGAATGATTAAATCCTGAACATTAACCATTGTTTTGTGAGTCAAATGTCCATCTCTCTAGCAGCATATGCCAGAAGTTTTCGTTAAGAAATCAATAAAAAATGCAAATGGACCACATTAAATTTATGTTGTGACCAGCAGTTGTTCACTGAAAAATACACCAACAAATACTTTTCAGTGAAAGTAAATGCAAAGTAGCATTGAATACATTTTGGACTTGACAAAACTGCTAAACTCGTAAATAAAAAAAATCATTAAACAGAGTGTGTTAGGAGTGAATATCCAATGCTTAATTTTTGTACTATCTAATTTTCTTCAAGCTTCAAGAAGTACAGCTTTTTTTTTTTTTTTTTTTAAACTTAAAGTGAATTTAAGACCGGATATCATCCCACCAAAGTTTATGAACAAAATGGATTTGGTTAGGTTTGGTTAGGTTAGTTAGGTTTGAGGATTTTTTTTTTCTTTTTTTGGAAGATATACTTTACATTCATTCATTTGTATTTCTTTTGTGTGCTTAGCCCTATTAAGAGAATGGAGGGTAAGTACCTGCATCAAGAATAAAGACTGGTATATTTTAATATATGGCAAGTATCTAAATATCAGAGAGCGGAGAGAAGGGAAACAAATGAAGTAAACAAACTAATTGCTTGGCTAACTATCCTCAGAACATTCCAGCAGTCATTCCAACAGCACTCTATTCTATTTCTGAAAATCAGGAATCATTACACCCCCTGTTTAGAATAAATGAATTGTACATCTTTAGACATAAGTATTTTTTCCCGAAGCAAACACTGCCTACATAAAGAGACATTTCAAAATGCCAGCCTAAAATGTCGTTTGGAAGTTCACAGACTAAGAAAACAAAGAATAAGGGGTAAAACATACAATTTAATCAGAGTAATGGAAAAGTATACACCCCTACCTGTAACAACTGACAGTATATATGAACACTTAGAACCAAGATGTAAAGTAATTAGCCAAAAATAAGAAGATAAGACTTTGTCCATAAGTAAAATTTTCACCTGGTTTGATGTTCTTACCTCATTACTGTTAAGACCAATCCACATTGGTACCCCATGCTTTAATATATTTAGCCACAGGAACGAATGACTGTAGGGGTCCAAGATGCTGGAAAGGTCAAATTGTTCACGTCTGCAGTTTTTGCGTGCATCCTCCCATTTCATTTTGGTATGTACGAAAAAATAACTACTGTTACCATAACGGATAATGCTGGGTGGGAGTGTACTTGTAGAAGGGAGAACCTGAGAGTCTATAAAATAAAGTAATAAGAAAAGTTGTTTTATCTTGTTTGTTACATCAGTCCCTTTTGAATAACTATATCACACAACCTATCCATTTTCTCCAACTCATATTCCCTGACTTTTGACCAGAATAGGTTAGATATGTTATTCAAGACAGCATCAGAAGCAGAAATCAATTACAGAGCTGGTGAAAGGAAAAGAGCTGCTTAAAGAGCCTTTAACAAGGCAAAAAAGCACATTCTGCACAGTCCTCCAGGCTATTATTACTGAAAATGAAGATGGATTAGAGTAAGTCTCAATTTTTTTAATGTAACACTTTTCCACTAAAACAAATGTTTGGCATAGGCCATGTTGTTTTCAAGTATTTTTATGGTCAAATTTATTTCTCAAACACAGAGAAAAGGCCTCTTTAGTAGACCGGCCTTAAAAGTCAGTTTGATACTTAATTGCAGGTTTTCACTGATTTAAAATTTTGCTTTGTAGGTGAGTTAGCTCAAGTTCAGTGCACATGAGCTACATTAGGCTCCCAATAGCCTATTTGGGAATATTTTTGAACACTAATGTGTTCAGAAAATGATTAGAAAAAAAAAAAAAGACTAGATAAAATGACATAGCCAAGTCAATACCAGGGCATGACTAAAGGCACAAACACAATTTTCTGTTCAAGAAGTTAGTAACATGGCAGTTATGGGGAAAAGTCAGATATGGATAATCTCTCTAGCTGGACTTTCAGTTTGACACATATGACCCTTGGGTTTCTGCCTGAAAAATAATTTGTGGATATATCTTTATTGGAAATGAAATGAGTCTGAAATCCAGAACTTAACAGACAGGCAAAAACCTTAAAATATTAGGTTTGATTGTGTTTTAATTACAAGACAAATACCTGCGTTAATTTGGCATATATAACCTCTGTTGTTATCACAACTCTCATCAGCCCACTGCCCTGCTTCTCTAATAGGATTGTTTCTCATGACAACACAATCAGCCTAGGAAGAAAAAGTCATAAGATCAGGTACACATAACAAGAAAAAAATAAATAAGAAACTCTATCTATCACCCTTTTACAACTTCAGGCACAAGTAATAGTGGAGTTTCACCCTATTATCCTCATAAGATTTAGTAGCTCCAGTTTTACGATGTTGAGGTTCAAACTTCTCAATCTTTAATCAGAATAACAGAGAAATGCTGGAATCCCATTTCCAGGCATACGGAATGCAGAGAAGAAAACCTATGGGCACTTTAAAGAAAAGCAAAGGTACTATTGCAGAAAACACTGATTAACTTTGCCCTAGAAAAATAATCTCATGCTGCAGCGTGACAACCAATGGACAACACAAAAATGTGACATCTCACTCTCCTTTTCAAATTTATTTTTGAAAGCTTTAACATTATACACAGTAAAATTTGATCTGCTCCTTCCCAAAAGCAGCCACTGATCTGCAGGTGCTAACCTTATAATGAAGTTTCAATCTCTCTCAGATGGGCACATTGTATAGAACCTATGTGAGCACACATTAAACAAACATTGGCTAATGCAAAATGCTGTATGTCTACTTTTTTTTTTTTTTTTTTGCGCAACAAAACAGCCTGATTTATCCTATTCTGTTAACATTATTTTGGCTGTCCAGGATGACATGCACAGAGGATCATTTCATTTGGCAGTGAAATGCATTAAGATTTAAATCTTTCTGACTGAACAGTTGCACAACATTCTGCATTTACCCTAACAATTTTTGTTGAGGTTAAGTATACTTTAAATCTGAAATTTATAAATCAGAGGCATTTTAAATTTTCACAGAAGGCTTTATAGAAATCTTCCTACTTTTCATAAAGAGGGAAATACATACATATGTATATATAGGTTCCTCCCAAAAGTAACATTTTAAGCATGCTATTTCTGATTAACTTCAGATTTTTTCTCTCAGTAAAAGTCAAGAAGGTCAATTATGTTACTGTCAAAAAGAGGAAAAACACCATTGTACAGAAAAAAAAAGTGTTTTTCTTTCAGAGGAAATTGTATTCAGGGCAAACACAGTGAGTTCTATAATACGTTGTGGTTCCACAGTACAGCACCACCTAAGTATGTGCCATTAGAGATCGGTTTGTATGACAAATAGAGGAAGTGGTTTTTTGGTGATAGTCTCTTTTTTTTTTCCAGAAAAACTGAATGGCTGTTTTTTTTTTTTTTTTTAATAGAAGCAACATGTTTGTTCCCCAAATGTGACTTAAAACATATCCATGTTCTTGCATATAAAATATGGCTGTTTGAGGGTACTGCTTGTCTGCAGGTGCTTCTTGTAAGCTACTGGCCAACTGAGAAACTGTCTTAATTCAGGGACAACTGTGGACACAGGAATAGGAAGATGTGGTGATTCAGTGCCTGTCTGCAGCAAATGCTCTAACATAGGAGTCTCATAGGTGTCTTCTTTACCAGAGCTATGAGAGAAGGCAGGAGGAACACAGATGCAGTGCAGCCTTCATGTACACAGAGATCTGATGTATGAACCCAGTATTTTGTGAGCATGCTCCAGATACTGTAACTACGTGGTGGAACGACTTCCTGTGGCTGAAAGCTCTTAGCTCTACTTGGATTCATACTTGAAATGCATAAAAAGGTTTCTAATTAACAATTTTCTCAGTGCAATATGTCACCCCAGTCAAAGCTGTTGTTAAATTCTTAAGATCTGAAAGCAGTACATCCAGTAATACCATGTCTCAAGTTCTAGCAAATGCTTAAGTGCATTCTAAATGCAAACTGTAGGGAACATTGTGTGGTTTTTATTCACCTGGCCATCATATGGGTACATATTCATGTGTCCTGATGGGAAGCCATTGGCCCAGTTTGTAAAGTGAACTCCTTTTCCGTCTGTCCAAAGGAATCTCAGTTCATGATTTATATCATTTAATCCAATCCATGTATCAGTCATAAAATCCTTCATATGAAAGGTGAGAAAAGCTAGAGTAAAAAAAAAAAAAAGAGAGAGAGAGAAAAGAAAAATAGTTTTAGTGAAAGACAACTGAACCCAAGTGTCTGCCCTCACAGAGCCTGCTCATAAGCCTGGTCTCAGATGAATGATATATTTCTCTGAAGGACCAAACACTTCACTGTTGACAACATAAGGAGAGACACTGAAGTTATTTATGTCTCTGTAACTAAAGGCAAGATGAAAAGGAGGTGAGTTTTGAGTTTAATGAACACTGAACTAGATATATAACCTCCTTTGTTCAAAATACTTCAGCTAAACATCTAACTTGATACCTGAATGAATTCCAAAAGCATGAGAAGAATACAATCTCACAAAGCAATTTTTTGAATCCTAGCCTGACAAATTACTCATAAGTATCCAGCTGAGTCATTGGCATAAATTTTTGGTAATCTCACCAGACTGGTTACTTTACAGAAAACAGAGCACCAAACAGTTCTTGTACAGAATTATAAGAGTGTTTTCTCCTTCCCTGGAATACCAAGGAGTGGGCACTTGCCTACACTCCCCCAGCAGGGAGCAGAATGCAGAAGAGACATGTTTAAAATGATGCTCTGCAGAACTATTCATCGCAAGTAAATCAATTACCAGTTTTGCACAGTAAAGGAAGGTGTGTGTCTTAGCTCACGAGTAGATTAGGTCAGCTGGCAAACAACAACCCACAGTATACCAAGCACTGTGATAAAATGAACATATTATTACTGATACCATCTTCTACAGTAATAGCTGTGATTTTACCCTTCTTCTCTACAAGGGACAGCTGTTTTTTTCCATCTGCTCTATCACCTGCTCACTTTGCTTTGGTGGTAACTAGCAACAAAACCTGCAGAGTTTTTTGTCAAACGTTATCATTGTTCTTCCAGAAACTTCTACAAGAATTCAAGCCTTTCCTTAAATATCTACATTGCCAGTAATAACAATAGTTTTGTGCTATAGTCCTACACCCATTTCTCTCTCTCATATATATATATATATGTATATGTATATATATATATCTTACCTGAAATTCAAATTCAAACCCTGTGTATGAACCACCTGAAATCAGTGTTGTATAAATAATGTTGGACAAGAATTTAACTATGTTTGAAAAGTGAATGTTTGATTCTTCACCTCCTCACATGCAGAAAACATAGGTAGTGCAAAGTTCATGTTAGCAATCTGAATTTAAAGTAGCTAATTATTGGAGTGCAACACTAATTTGTTCCATTATGGTTGATTTTTGTCTATGCTCTTTGAGTTCACAAAACAGTACACGTTGTGCAGCATCTGTTTCTCAACAACATAGTATAAAACTGCATTTCTAAAAAAAAAAATGGTGTTATTAAGATCCACTAAAATCTTCCCCAAATTTTAATTTGAACATATGACATATTTATTCAAGCACAGGGTAATTTCTGTCTGCCTATCTACCCCACTCAGGGATCATTACAACAAGCTCAACTAGTGAAGGAAACCTCTACATGCTGAATTATAGGTAGGGGTATGAGCCATGAAACCTCTGTCCCAAGCTGCCCAGGCATAGAAAGTTCTGACCCCAAAGTTACTGCGCTTGACTGAGGTAATACAGAAAGCCACGCAGTGAGTTAATGCCACCTAGTGAAACTACATCATTTAAATATACCTTGCTGTGTCCAGCTGGCATCATTTGTAGGCAGAAAAAGCTCTACTCTGATTAACAAGAGAATACACATGTACATACAATTTACATACACACACACATATATATATATTTGTATATATAAATGTAGGTATATGTGCATGACACCTACACACATACATACACGTGTGTGTATATGTATGCATACATATACAAATGTGTATATATACATATATAAATATACACACATCCATATAAGTCTAACCCTACATTAGTTAGTTTGGCAGTTTCAGGTGCTGACTTCATTAGAAATTTCTAAATATTTTATGTTTGGGAACCAAAATCAGATGTGCAGTCATTATTAAAACGATATCCTTATTCATGCAAACATAAGTTGTTCTGTTAAGATTAAATATTGCTACAAAACTGAGTTGCTACAGAACCATACATAGTACCTTGCACTTGTTCATTAGGGATAGTAGCCAAGTTTCCTCCTAAATTCAGGCAAGCTGTTCGTGCAGCATGCCAAGTGACACGTTCATCTTCTGTAGATCCAAATATTTTGTAACACTGAAACAAGAAAAATTTCCCCAAATATCATCTTTATTCCAATATCTCTTACAGATCAGAAGGCATTGCTTTAAGTAAAGCAGAGTGGAGACAGCACAGTAAAACAGTGCATTTATCGGGGGGGGGGGGGGAATTCAGCTTGTAAGTTCTTTTGTGCTCATTCATTTTCCACGCAAAATTAAAGTCCTCAAGAAAATGTTTTCTTCAGCAAGACACATGCTACCTTTGATGTGAAATTTCTAAAAAATATGCAAAACCTGACTTTTTGTAGATAGTCAACTAACATTAGACAAACATTCAGTTAAAATGCATCAAGATCAATACCCCAATACTTCCCAAACTCCATCTAACCCTCCAGGAAATGCAACAAGCATGCCATACTCTATGTATTTGTTATGGTACCTTATTCTGAAAGGAAAGCCAAGCTGAATGACATCCTCTTGGAGGTGAAAATGTTGTTGGAGGAACAGTTGAGTTAACAGAACTGTTGTGTCTTTCGCATATGTAAGGATTCGGGTAACCGCAGTTTATATCATTCCAAAATCCTGAATGCAAGATAAATGGGCACCCATATGACACTATATCCAGTGCTGATTTCCATGTAGCCAACTTCTGTTGTTGTTACACAATGAACAAGTGAATATCAAATCCTCGGTATCTCTTAGCTTATGGATAATTTTATATTAGCAACTATGATAACTCTGGCACTTTATACCTAGTATAGAATACTAAAAGCAGTGTACTATTTAAATGAGGTATTAGAAATTTAATTTTTATAGTAGCATATTATACCAATTTTAATAACAAATACAGGAGAGTTGTATAGCAGTCACAAGGCCTCCACCAGACCTTCTGCATGCTACATTTAAGATAAACACCAAACTATGAAGTCTTATATATTATGTTATTCTTCTACAAGTCTGTAAAAGAATAAAAAAAAAGAAAAAGGTGGAGAGAGGTGCCTCTCAGAAAAAAATAGTTGTGACACAAACACACAAATAAGAAAATTTAGAAACAAACCTATGAAACTCACCTAAATTCTTATACATGACCACACAGTTCTCATCATTATTTGCAAAGTTGGGTTCATGTGGTGCCCATGCCAAATAATTCACTGGAGTCCCATCTATCCAGCTGAAGAGAAACAATCCAACAAAAGCCATGTTTAACATAAATAGAAGTGTTTTTGTATCACAAAATGTCATTTGGCAAGATGTTTAATATGTCCACTCTCAGGTTAAAGTGTAAGGGTTTTTGAACACATTCTAATTTAGAGGTATCAACAATACATGAGTGAAAAGAGAAAATACCTTTTTCTATTAAAAAGAAAAAAAAAAAGAAAAAAAAGATATTAATGGAATGAATGCTTCCAAAAATGAGATATATGCAATATTCTCTATTGCATATACAAAGAAAGTAGTAATTTACCTGACAGTGTGATTACTGCCAGAAAATATAAAATATCTCTGGCAATTACTTTTCCAAAACAGGGAAAACAAAGAATATGCATGGATATTGGTATGTAATAACAGGTAAGGTAATGTTAGCTCATTGCATTTAGCTTACTCTCTTTGCAAAGGCATAAGGTATGGGTTGAAGTTATGTCTACTCTGGATCTATGCACCATGCTGATGCTTTTGCAGCTGACAGGGTGATATTCAAAACAACCTATCAGGCCAATATGAAAGCCAGATGTCATTTCAGCATGAGAAAATTTAGATGCTCATAATTTCCCCCAGGTCATATATTCCTCGTGGCTATTACAGAGATAAGAGATTTTAGTCATAATACTGGCAAAACGCTCAGTTATTCCCCCATGCGCAGGGAAAATTGTGGCTGCACGACAAACCACCTAGAGGCAATCCCTCTGACAATATGCTTTACTATAGGGTAAAATCTGAACACTAAAAAAGCAGTCTATCTATGCAGACTAAAAATACAGAGAACAAATTCAGAGCCAAGAAAACTGACATTTATTAGGGGATACTCCTCTTGGACTGAAGTGACAGTGGGGCCTAGGTTCATGTTATGTAACTTCATGCACATATGCAAAACACTTCACCTAAAAGCATAGTGATCCTAGGGTACTTACAAAGAAGAATTACTAGGCCCCATGTACTGGGCCCCCATCCACGTACTTCAAGACCAAAACAGAAGTGAAATGAAGCCATGCCTAAATCAGCACCACCTACAAAAATTAATTTATGGGAATAAAATGGTGGCAGTTATCACTGCTCTACAAAAAGAAAAGAGGAGTTTTGTTGCTAACTTGCAGTTGCATTTTACCTTTAAATACAGTTGATTCCCAACAGATTGTAAGGGAAAATAAGATTATTTTTATGTGCCAAAAAGTTAGAGGAAAAACATTTTCATTTGCTTTGAGACACCACAATTTTACTCGGGAACTTCACTGTGCCTGTTCTGCCCTGAATTTGTTCTTGATTTTAAAGCGTAAGGTGAACGCGATGACCCTACGTGGCCTACCTTGTCCGTTGATCAACACTCAGTTGTAAACCAATGAAATATGAATCCTCTTGGCCATTTTTCAAGATCTACAATGCAAAAACTTAAACTTTACACATTTCCTCTTTTTAGAACAGAAGCGTACCCTGTAAATAGCAAGTAAGCTACTGCTGAGTCACATAGCATGTGAAACGTTATATTCTTTAGCTACTAGGCTAAATTTTAAAGCTAAGCCTCAGTCAGTCCTCAGTCAAGCTTCACCACTGGGCAAAAAGTGCACTTACTGCCTCGCAACTACTTAAGAGTCTTATTTGAAAGTCACTGCAACCAGCACCTCTTGCACAGCCTTTGCAGCTGATATCACCTGAGAAATGTCCTGCAAGGGTAAAGCCCTCCCACAATTTGCATATCAATTAATGCAAGACTTTCTCGTTATCTCACTGCCACTCTTCATTCAGCTCAGGAAAAGTTCAATGTAGTTCAAATCTGACATTAAACATGCTGGGAACTGGCCTTCAACAGAGTATAAATAGGGAACTAGCTCTGGTCACCTAGGAAACAGTCCTCTAAAAAGCTCTTTCTCGTGGCATAATCCCTGCCTCACATTCTTTTTACTCCATATTCTATGCTACAGAGAGAAAAGCTGTAAACTTGCAAAACTATGAACTTGGAAACTATCAGATCAAGAAAGGACTGCTAGGTAGACCACATCTCAGACCACACTAACAAGATCAAGAGGCAATGTTTGAGGGTTATAGGATGTAAACAAGTATCTGTTTTCATCCATATCTTAGGATATCTTGAGTTTATCTGTTGATGCATATTTACTGCAATTAGCCCAGTGTATCTTACAGAATCAGAACAGCTTAAGAGAATAATACTTATTACTAAAGTGAAGCCACAGATAAACTCAAATTACAGACTAGGTTTACTGCATTAGAAGTTGCATATAGGTGTAATGTGGTGTGACTGCCATGTTGTCATAACACTAACAGGGAGGACATGAGGATGAAAAATATTTGTGCTAGTTCTCATTTATTCTGGATGATTTATTCCATAGCATTAATGTTTTTTCTTACATATCGCCAGAGGAATTTTCTTTCACTTTCACTCTCAATGACAGCAAGGTCTCCAAAGTTCTTCTTGCAGAATTCCCGAGCGTCTTCCATAGGAACACTTTCTGTGCTGACATAATAATGTTTGTCTTCATATATAATCCATCCATCCTCTGTAGTCTTATACTCTGTAAGATAAACAATAAACTAAATATATTGTTCCTGAAGTACAAGATACTCTCATTAGCTGAATTTAAAAGTGATTTTAAACACACAAACACTAATAGTAATAGTAAATACACTTACTGGGCACAGGAGATTCTGTTGGTTCAGGTTTTACACTTGCTCCTTCATGGGAGAAAAAAAAAAAAAGGTTATCAAATAGAAATTTTTTCAGAGCAGTTTTCAATTTTAAATGCATATTCTTTTCTTTTTCCCCTACAGTCTGAAAACAAGCTGTTCTTCAAATGTGATGGAATTGAGCAGTTACATTTCGTATCTTTTGGGTTATCTTCTTCCATGTGGACTTAGCTATTACGCAGTGAGGTTCTTCCCATTTTTCTCTTTTTGAGAAGGACTGCTCTCATGGACCTTAAAAATTTCCCTAGATAAAATCTGTCTTTAACACACATCCTCCTGAAAAATTAACTCATTGTTTGTTTAAAGACAAACAAACAAACCTACATGCTAACTCACTCCCTAGCTTTGCTTTTGGCTACAGCATTATGGAGATTCTTTTTCATCAGTATCTCTGTAAAACACTCCCTAAAGATCTCTCCAGAAGTCTTTTACAGGGTTACCAATATGTTTTGTGGTAAAATAATAATCTCACGGATATAGGCATGTTAACAAAAATTCTTTAAGTGCCTGAAAAAAACTTTTATCAGTATAAAGCAGACCTACTAGTTTGTTGTCAATAAGCTGATAAAGCATCTTAATTTTGTTTCCTCTTAGCCCTATAATAAAATATTTAAAGATCATTTCCTAAAATATTCAAAATTAGTAAATATGTTGGTTGAAGAACACAATTTCCCTAAATTAGGAGTTCTGGCTTGATGTCTTCATAAAATAGAGAGACCTCAGGAAAATATGGCAAATAAAGGCAGGTAAATCCTTATACCATTTTGATATTTCACTATCTACAGAGCACCAATGTGATGAACAGCTTTGAAAACTGCTGTGTCCATAGCTAAGAAAAAAAAAAAGAAAAAAAAAAAAAAAGGTGTGATTCTGTTCTTTCTATACTATATTATATTCATATACTATATTTCTATACAGGGGTAAGCAATAGTACCTTTTTTTATCTGACAAATCCATCCGTACAGATAATCACAATGCCTGTCATTCCACAGCATGCTGGAATCGCCACTAATCTCTGCACAAAGTTCAACTCCTTGATAATTATTTGGTTCTCCAAAGCCCCAGTTTTCATACCTCACCTATGATAGAAAAAGTTTTGTGATGATGCTGTTGTGTAGAAAGACAGTAATGGAGAGAGGGAGGAGACAGCTCAACCACAGACCCACAGTCTGTTTCTAATATCAATTTAACAAAACAGAGGAAGCCAGAACTTCCCCCTGCAAATGCTGACATTTCAAATTTGTTTTCAGATTGTAATCCTATCACAGTTTATATTACAGTTATTTCCAGTCACAATTGGCAGAATAATGACATTTCTTAAAGGATATAAGTTCTGTAAAACTCTTCTGATGATGATAACAATGTATGATATGTATTAAGCTAAGGCACGTCTGGAAGGCAAGCTGGCAAGGGACGTTAAAAATAACAAAAAAAAATTCTTCAAATACATTAACAGCAAAAGGAAGATCAGGGAAAACGTGGGTCCGCTGGAGGACGGGATGGGCACCTTGGTTACAAACAACACAGAAAAAGCAGAGTTGCTCAATGCCTTCTTTGCTTCAGTGTTTACCAAGGGCAGCCCTTTAGAGCCCCAGGCCCTAGAGGCAAGAGAAGAAGCTGGTGGAGAGGAAGACTTGCCCTGGGTAGAGGAAGATTGGGTCAGAGAGCACCTAAGGAACCTCGATACCCACAAATCCATGGGCCCTGATGGGATGCACCCCAGAGTGCTGCGGGAGCTGGCAGATGCCATAGCTAAGCCGCTCTCCATCATCTTTGAAAGATCCTGGAGAACGGGGGAGGTGCCGGAAGACTGGAAGAAGGCCAATGTCACGCCAGTCTTCAAAAAAGGCAAGAAGGAGGACCCAGGCAACTACAGGCCAGTCAGCCTCACCTCCGTCCCCGGAAAAGTGATGGAACGGCTCATACTGGCCGTTGTCTCCAGGCACATGGAGGACAAGAAGGTGCTCAAGAGTAGTCAGCATGGATTCACCAAGGGGAAATCTTGCCTGACTAACCTGATAGCCTTCTATGATGAAATGACCAGCTGGGTAGATGAGGGGAGAGCGGTGGATGTCGTCTATCTCGACTTCACCAAGGCTTTTGACACCGTCCCTCACAACATCCTCCTGGGCAAGCTCCAGAAGTGTGGGATAGATGAGTGGACAGTGAGATGGATTAGGAACTGGCTGGATGGCAGGGCCCAGAGAGTGGTGATCAGCGGTGCAGAGTCTAGTTGGAGGCCTGTGGCTAGTGGGGTCCCCCAGGGGTCAGTCCTTGGTCCAGTCCTGTTCAATTTATTCATCAATGACCTGGATGAAGGCACAGAGTGCTCCCTCAGCAAGTTTGCTGATGATACCAAACTGGGAGGAGTAGCCGATACCCCAGAGGGCTGTGCTGCCATCCAGAGGGACCTGGACAGACTGGGCAACTGGGCGGTGAAAAACCTCATGCAATTCAACAAGGCCAAGTGCAAGGTCCTGCACCTGGGGAGGAATAACCCCAGACACCAGTACAGGCTGGGGACTGACCTTCTGGAGAGCAGCTCTGCAGAGAAAGACCTGGGTGTCATGGTGGACGACAAGTTGACCATGAGGCAGCAGTGTGCCCTCGTGGCCAAGAAGGCCAATGGGATCCTGGGCTGCATTAAGAAGAGCATCTCTAGCAGGTCGAGGGAGGTGATCCTGCCCCTCTACTCAGCCCTGGTGAGGCCGCATCTGGAGTACTGTGTCCAGTTCTGGGCTCCACAGTACAAGAGGGATGTGGAGCTGCTGGAGAGAGTCCAGCGCAGGGCTACAAGGATGATCAGGGGCCTGGAACATCTGCCCTATGAGGAGAGGCTGAGGGAGCTGGGCCTGTTCAGCCTGGAGAAGAGAAGGCTGAGAGGGGATCTAATCAGTGTATATAAATACCTCAAGGGAGGGAGTGCAGAGGACGGGGATGGTCTCTTTTCAGTGGTGGCCACTGATAGGACTAGAGGAAATGGCCGGAAACTGAAACATCAAAAATTCCATAGGAACTTAAGGAAAAATTTCTTAACAGTGAGGGTGACAGAGCACTGGAACAGGCTGCCCAGAGAGGTTGTGGAGTCTCCTTCTCTGGAGATCTTCAAAACCCGCTTGGATGCAGTCCTGTGCCACGTGCTCTAGGTGTCCCTGCGTATGCAGGGGGGTTGGACTAGATGATCTCTAGAGGTCCCTTCCAACTCTAAGCATTCTATGATTCTATGATTCTATGATTCATCTTAAATAAACATACTATATTAACAAAATATTATGATATCAGTGAGACAATAAAAATGTTAGCATTTTTCCTCACAAAAAATATTACTTCAATCTCATTTTTCCTGCACACATTGCAAATTCAGTTTAAATCCATTTTCCACATGGTAGACTGTTCCACCAAATAAATTTTGACCGAATTTATAGGAAATTACATCCACACAAATCCACACTGCCAAAACCACTTTTGTTTCTACAGTTTTATATCTTTGTCTGAGGTACAGTCAAACGGCCCTCGCATAGAACAACTGGAACGCAGGAAGGTAAGTCATTTCAGAAGAAGATCTAAGTAGCAAATAAAATAAAAACTAAAGACAGATTGTTCTCCTCTTAAAAAAAAAACTTATATTTTATAAGAAGAGCCAAGCAAAAAAAGGCATGAAAAAATCATTTTCCTCTTACTCAACATGAATTTGATGTTCTTGTTAACACATCCTTTATTATTAAAAACCTGTAGGTGTTTGCCAAAAATCAAGCCATAAGTTTGTTATTCATAAATTTAGCTGTAGAAGGCAGAAACAACAGATTATAGTTATGATTATACATATATATCTTAAAATATGTGTATATTATAAAAGAAATATGTGTATATATGTATATGTAATGTACCCGTAATACATATTTTATTTATATAAACATACACTACACACACTTGAGAAACACAGGAACTGCAAATAACAGGTGTAAAAATAACCCACTTACTGGAGATCCATCACTCCAAACAAAGCCATCATCAGGATTCAAGTAATATAAACCCATCCAGAAGTGCTGGTGGTAGTACCCATTGTTCCTAAGCAAAATAATAAATATTCCATTTACAAGCAGCTAAAGCATAAAAGCAAAACCAAGAAGGACTTGAAAGCATTTTTAATTACCTATCAATTCACAATAGTTGATAAGCTTCTGTAAAGATAATCCTTAAAGTTATTCGAAAAATTGCAAACACTGAGAAAATTTTGCAAGCTTATGAAGATGTAATCATTGCCAGCTGTCAATAGTATCCATTAACTAAGACAGATTGAAATACTGACCAACATTTTATAGAGAAAACATCCAGATCCATTCCTACTCCAGGAAATCCAATCAGGTGGCTCAATACTTTTGTTTAGTAGTCCAGTAGTTGTTGTTCCCCCACATTTCACCTTCCCATTCGCTCTCTGGAGGTGCTTATAGCTTAACCTGCTACCTGCTGCAGTTGAATTGCGTTTTAAAAAATGCACTTTAAACTGCTACTTGTCTGAGAACAGACAGGCTTTGTGGACTTATCTGAATGCTCTGATGTGTCGATACGTGGTAATTCAGCACACAGAGATTCTTCTTCATGATAAGGCATGTATCTAGGCCTCTAGTATGACGGCAGCATTTTGCAAGGCTGCCATGTTACACTCTAGCTTCCTAGTTAGACAGACATATAATTGTTCACTCTGTCCAATTTACTCAGTTCATGTTGCAGGTGTTGCCCTTTCAAGAGCATTTGATCCCATCCAGAAGTCTTTCGCTCACCTTTTACAGTTCAGGGACCTACTAATCTTATTTAGAATCCCTGCAAAGAGGAAATGCATCTGGAGGTGCTTCTGTTCTCTGATTAAATCATGAAAGTGAAGAACAAACAATATATTGACTAGATTTATACCAGATTATTACACTAATTGGACATTTACTTAAGTTGAGCTAAATGACATCTGTAGCAATTTTATATCCCCAAATCCACTGTAAAAGTTTTTTACACAAGATCACAAATGTAGCCTCAGCAAAGTTCTCTCGACAATCTCCCTGTAGCATTAGTTTCTGTCATTCATAGAATGACAGAATTATAGTGTTTGGAAAAGACCTTAAAGATCATCAAGCCCAACCATAAGCCCATCACCACCAAGCCTGCTAAGCCATGTCCCAAAGCACCTCATCTGCACATGTCTTGAACACTGCCACGGATGGTGACTCCACCATTCCCCTGGGCAGCCTGTTCCAGTGCTTCACCGCTCTTTCCGTGTCTAAGTTCTTACTAATATCTAGCCTGAAGCTCCCCTGGTGCAACATGAGGCCATTTCTTCCTGTCCTATCAATAATTATTTTGGTGAAGAGATCGACTCCCATCTCACTACAACCTCCTCTGTGGCTGTAGAAATCAATAGGTTTTCCCGAGTCTCCTCCAGATTAAATGACCCTAGTTCCCTCAGCTGCTCCTCATAAGGTCTGTGCGTCAGCCCCTTCACCAGCTTCATTGCCCTTCTTCTGACATGCTCCAGCACCTCCGTGTCTTTCTTGTAGTGAGGGGCCCAAAACTGAACACAGTATTCAAGGTGCAAGCTCACCAGCACTGAGCACAGGGGAACGATCACTTCCCTACACTAGGGCTACACTGTTCCTTATGCAAACCAGGAGGCTGTTGGCCTTCTTGGCCACCTGGGCACACTGCTGGCTCATGTTCAGCTGGCTGTCAACCAACACTCCCAGATCCTTTTCTGCCACACAGCCCTCCAGCCACTCTGCCCCCAGCCTGTAGTGCTGCATGGGGTTGTTGTGCAGGAGACAGCCCTCGGCCTTGTTGAACCTCATACTGTTGGTCTCAGCCTGTCCACATCCCTCTGCAGAGCCTTCCTACCCTCAAGTAGATCAATTCTTCCTCCTAGCTTGATGTCATCTGCAAATTTGGTGAGAGTGCACTCAATCCCCTCATCCAGATCATTGATAAAGATATTAAAGAGGACCAGCCCCAACACTGACCCCTGGAGAATACCGCTTGTGACCAGTCACCAGCTGAATTTAACTCCATTCACCAACAGTCTCTGGGCTCGACCATCCAGCCAGTTTTTCACCCAGAGAAGAGTCCTGCCAGCTTCTTCAGGAAAAGGCAGTGGGAGGCTGTGTCAAAGGCCTGACTAAGTAGGCCACATCCACAGCCTTTCTCTCACCATCTAGGCGAGCCACCTGGTCATAGAAAGGGATCAGGTTGGTCAAGCAGGACCTGCTTTTCATGAACCCATATTGGCTGGGCCTGATCCTCTGGTTGTCACGTACATGCTCTGTGATTGCCCTCAAGATGATCTGCTCCATAACCGTCCTGATACCAAAATCAGATTGACAGGCCTGTAGTTCTCTGGATCCTCCATCCAAACCTTCTTGTAGATAGGCATCACACTGCCAAGTCTCCAGTCATCTAGGACCTCCCTGGTCGACCAGGACTGCTGATAGATGATGGAGAGCAGCTTGGTGAGCACCTCTGTCACCTCCCTCAGAACCCTCATAGACTTGTGAATATCCAAGTGGAGAATATGCCAGCAATATCATTTCCTGCTATCACACCACCTCTGCTTTCTTGCTATGTGTTTGATATGGACACTGATAATGAACCAGATGATTGCCTTATTTACAAGTAAAAACATACAATTAAAATCAAACATTTCACAAAGATCAAAACACTAATTAAAATGAACAGATGACTAGATACTCACGCAATAGAACGCCAGATCACATACTGTTCTTCTTTACCATTAATGGAGGCCAGATCTCCTCCTATGGCTCGACAAAATTCTTGAGATTCAAGCCATGTTTTCTTTTGCTCTCCTCTTGAAAAAGGCTAATGAAAACATGTTTTACAAACAGATATAATAGACCATAAAGATCACAATATCAAGAAACACCAGCTATCAAAAAGCCACCATTCACAATTTGTTTATTTTATGGCAATTACAGAAACTTTGTACACAGAGATTGCAATTGTTCAGCTGTGTGAAACTGATTTCATATGAGTACTTTTGAGACAAGTTAGTAGACTGCAGTATCTGCTGCAAGACAAAACGGAGAATGGCACTTTTACTCTTAAAAGAATAGGGAGGGGAAATTAAAGAAGTGAAGATCAGAGTTTAGGGAAATAAAGACAGTATCAGAAACAACCATTTCAACAAGAGGGGACAAGACATAATCCACAAGGATTACAAAACAGTAAAAGACATTAGTATATATTTTTATTATATTTATGTGCATCAAACAAGCAGAAACTACCTTCAGAACTAAGCAGCATACTTACTTTGAAACAGAAACTAATACGACTGTTTGAGTCCCAGCCTTCTGGACATCTGGGAATAGGCGTTGTTGTAGGAATAGGTGGAGGAGTCACTCCTTCTGCCCACATTTTGCATAGAAATTTTGCCTTTTCTTCACATTTTATTACATCCCATAATCCACCTGCTATTCCAGTTCTCATGGCAACACAGCCTGGCTTTCTTCCTGTTTACAAACATGAATGTAAATGCAGCATTTCAGGGGTCACTCAGAATTTAGAGAACTCCATATTCTAACGTGATGGAAATTATATCTTTGTCTCAGAGATGAAACTCTTCCATCTGCCTCCCATGAAAGTGTGACATTTAGGATGCCCAATATCATTAATTCAGGAATCATTCAATCTATTTTGGCTTTAGTGAATGACTGTTGAGTCTTCTCCAGGACCTCATCTAGCACACATTAGCACAGTTTTTGTATGTTACATTCACTATAAACTGTAATATTCACCTCAGATCTGCTCCTAATCACTAGGCAGCTATGTCAGCACTCCCTGATGAAGGTGGCCCTGGGATCTTCTTTAATACTGGAGATATTTCATGCATACTTCAACGCACATACCTCAAAACATTCAGGGAGCAAACACACTCTGCCACCACTGCACAGGCAGGACTTGCAAGCAGGGTGCAGGGCACCTGTGGAGAGTGCTCTTCTAAAGCAGCTTCTAAAGCAGTACAGTCAGACCTCCCCAGAACAGAAGCAAATCAGAAACTTTTTGCAGTTTACACATTTTTGGCAAGCTAGTGTTAAAAACTCACTTCGGCACCAAGTAAGTTAATAACAGCACCTACAGCATGCTTGCAAGCAGCCAGAAACATCTGGTAACGATTAGTCATTATGCCACTAAGCTGGGACTACAGAATGAGTTAAAAATACATAAGTAATGAGCATGTGGGGCAGTGCACTCATTACACACTGTAGAGCCATAGCTACCAGGCATTTCGGAATTCCAATGTGTAAACGAGACAGATCCGCCATTGGTCCACTTGAAAGTTCCCTTTTCTTCTACATCTGAAAGTCCAATCCAAAAGTATTTTTCTGTTCTCAGCCCCACCAGGCTAGTCAGATAGGCTTGTTCATATCTGTTCAAAAGAATACAGCTGTTAAATAATACTGGAAAATAAATTTTTTTTAAAAAAAAAAAGGTTAAATGGTTTGTTACTTTCCCAGAATTACCTTTGTACCTTCTTGAAAGAGTAGCTTAGATAGATTTACTTGAAGAAAGCCAAAAAAAAACCCTATCAAATACTTATCTAGTAAACTTGAATTCAAGATCATTCTGTCTTCTCTTCTGATGTTCAATAAAGGAGATGACATAATGGCGGACTGACAGGAAATTGGAAAAGGATAAGAGAAGAAACCTGATATGACTTTAGCAGAATATCACTGTATTTTCTGACAGTTTCTAGTACCCTTGTATTTTAATGACTTTCTATTACAGACACATCCAAAACCAGAAAACGATTCTCCAGCACTACTGGAGAAATATAGAAAAGCAGAGGCCAGATTTGTGCTGACACTAAATTATCTGTAAATCTCTCAATGAACATATGGAAAAAGTTATGCTTGACAGTCAGACCCAGGCAGAGATGAAGCCTATGAAAGTTCACTATGGTTTTTAAGATGCTCTTCTTGCAAAATCAAAGCAAATAAAAGAAGTCACCCCTCAACAATGGAATAGTCTAAAGACCACAATGTTGTTAAGCCATTTTTATCAAGGCTGCAGTACTAGAACATTTCTACTTAGACATTACAGAAAAAGAATAGAAACAGAAGCACCGAGTGAACCATGGGCATGCCTTGCTTTTTAACCCTTATCTCTCATTTTCACACCATGCCACATTCAATAAAATGCACCACCTGCTCAGAAATTTACCATATATTGAACCATGGCTGAATTGTAATGGATTTTCAGGTACAAGGCTTAATCAATCAAATCACTTGATTTCTTACATAAAACATTTTCTTGCTTGGTGTAACAGTCTAGACCAATATTGTTTTCACAGCCATCACCTATTTTTACTACAAACTGAATTTGTACATTTGAAAATCTAAGTAAGAACTCCGAGCAGGTCAGAATCTACAGTCTTCTCAGACCTATCTTCTCATTGATTTCACTCAGAATCAATCAATTATTGATTTTGGATCAGCATCTTTATTTTGATATTTGGATGATGTTAGACCTTCATGTGGTCCCCTCAGGCAAGCAGACTTTTACATACCTGTCTTCGATAGTTGATAAAAAAGCCTGATGCCTTTCACAGGTTTGATTTGCTTGAGAAAATGATACAAATGTATTTCCAATTAAGTAACAATAGAAACCATGTCTTTTCCAGCCCTGTCAAAATAAACATTAAGCAATCACATATGTTGAAGTTTTTCTAAACTTCTTTATCAAAAAAGAAAAAAAAATCCCAACTGTAAGACAAAGAAGCAATTAAACTGAAAGAGCCAGAAGGGAAAATAATTTAACTGGGTAACATGTGAAACATAACAGCATTTTGTATAATACTGAGGTGATGACTGATTTTTCTGTGGGGACCTCCATTTCAAAACCATTACCAGGTTTTGAATCTGTCTTTTCTCTCTCTGCTTATCTAACAGTAAGTCCAAATAATTTCATTCCCTGGATGCGAAGGCAAAGCAAAATATGGTCTGGGAAGTTTGGACATGATTCTCTAGGAAAGTATTGTAGGTCTTCCAAAAGTCTTAAAAGTGCAGAAGATATAATTATTGTACATTCATTTATATATTAGCTATATATATTGAAAACATACAGTAATGAAAGAATACAGTCCATTAGATGTTCCTTTAATTCAGTAACGTTAGGTCCTTAGATTGCAGTGCTTATGACACTCTTATGCCCTTACTGTGGTTTGAAGTCAGGGATGGCCAAGGGATAATGGTGGTCTCTCAGAGTGACAGACCTTTGCTCTTCATAGCTTCCATGAGAAGAATTAAATTGTTCAAATCACTTATAAGAAGTAATGACAACTACCTCTTTCACTATATACAGAGATGGAGAAAGCAGTTAAGGTTGAATTGCTTGTCTGCTGAACTGAGAAAGCAGTTGTGACAGTGCAAAGGGATTACACTTACTATTGTAGGCAGTCAGAATGAATTTCCTGGCAAAACTGCCAAATAATGAAGCAAACACTGTGCCTAAGCTCTCTGAAAATCACCTCTCTATATATCAGACAAATCCATAATCAGACAACTTGATAAACTCAGACAAGCTTGTTACATATTAACTAACCTTAAGACTCTCTTCTAATGTTTTGTCAATAAAATATCGGGAATATGCTCACATATTCTGAGTTTCCTGTAACTAGCCACAATTCACATACATTACCTTCTGAGGGTCTTTAATTTCTCACCCATAAGAGACTTTGTTTTCCACCAGCATGCACTTAGTCCACAAAGTGCATTCCTTTAAAGATAAAGGAATCCTAGTGGTTATGGATGTTACCTTCTCCACCAACTGAACATTTGCAAGGCTCCCAGGTATTATTTTTCTAATCTGAGGAATAAATATCCAGGCAAACTTTCCCTGGAGTTGTATAAAGCAGATTCTGGAGGAATGGCAGTGATTTTATGGGGAGGGTGAGGAAGGGAAGGCAGTTAGATTCCCTGTGACCTAAAATAAAAAGTAGGATGTTTTCTAGAATGATTGAGCGTTATGTTACCAGAAGGTGAGCATCACAAAATAAGCAATAGATATTTGGCAGTTCAGAAGGAGTACAATCAGTTAATTTTGCTTAGGCATTCATAACATTCTTCAACACAGGGAGCACTGCCAGAGGCCACAGCACTGCCTGCAGAACATTATGAAGACTGGCAGTCTCACCACCATGACTAATCTTGAAGCAAATGGTAGACAGAGCAGAAGAGCAATTGCTGACACAGGCAAATTCCTTCAGACGGCTTCATTGCAAAGCAAGGAAAATTGGCCTATTGCAAGTTTGAGTTTTTGTTTACATTCTGGAAAAAGAAAGGGAGCCTCAAGAGTCAAATGATAGCCAGAACCTAGAGTTCATGACTCACATCTGCCATGGAAATGAGAAGGCCAAATTACGATAACACTGACCCATTTTTCTGTTTTTCTCTGTTCTTTCAACATCATCTAGATGACATTTTCTTCTCTTAATCATTCTTAGCAGCCTATTCAGCTCAAACAACTGATATATCACTTACTCTCTGGCAGCCCGTATCAATAGTTTCCTCTTCTGTAGGAGCTTCTGACATGGGTTTCCTTTTACAGATGTAGCCAGTTTTCTTTTCACAAGAATGGTCTGCCCAAAATCCATCCTGAACATAAGAACAGCACATCAGCCAAGTGCAACCTCTCTTCCAAAAACATGCTCTACATTTTTAAGTATTTAATAATTTTCTTCTGTTTTAAAAAGAAGCAAAACCTGCATATAATTTCATTACTTAAATTCAACCTCATTCCAACTTGATTTCTTGTACTGGGGCAATTTTTCACCACTGCTTTACACTTATCCTGATTATTTACCCAGATAAAAAGTGAACCCAGTAAGGTGACAGCAAAATCTTTACACAAACGCCCGATTTAAAAACCATGCAAGATGAAACAAAGAGTTAATCGGCCTCCATATAACTCCAGTAGAAACAGCAAACATAGAATCATAGAATCATAGAATGCTTAGGGTTGGAAGGGACCTCTAGAGATCATCTAGTCCAACCCCCCTGCATACGCAGGGACACCTAGAGCACGTGGCACAGGACTGCATCCAAGTGGGTTTTGAAGATCTCCAGAGAAGGAGACTCCACAACCTCTCTGGGCAGCCTGTTCCAGTGCTCTGTCACCCTCACTGTTAAGAAATTTTTCCTTAAGTTCCTATGGAATTTTTGGTGTTTCAGTTTCCGGCCATTTCCTCTAGTCCTATCAGTGGCCACCACTGAAAAGAGACCATCACCGTCCTCTGCACTCCTTCCCTTGAGGTACTTACAGACACTGATTAGATCCCCTCTCAGCCTTCTCTTCTCATAGCGGAGGACTACATCACAACAAAAGTAACTTCAAGTAAAACCACATCTCAGATCACCAAATTCAATGAAAAATAGATGGTCAACAATCATAACGCAATGAATAGGCACATTATAGATACAAGTGCTTTTTAATGGCGTGGTTGCATGTCTTACAATTCATTTCCAACTTCCCATTAGGGCCCTGGGGGTTCTAATAGGCCCTAATGGCCTTGAGCAACCCTACATGGGCCTCTGCCCCCATCCCTGCCTGTAGGCTCAGGGGGTCAATTTAAGCTCAGACTCCACCTCACAGAATTACTTGTCACCAACTCCCTCACAGCCATCTGGCTATGGACCACAGGGATCTGGACTCTGACTTTTGGACTATCTTCCTACAGCTTTGTCACTCAGCCCTGCTTTGTCACTGCAGACCTGCTTGGCAATCATTGGACTGTCTGACTCTGGTTATCTCAGCCAGGTCTGATCCTGACTCATCTACTTGGCTTGACCTCAGACCTGACTCATCACTATGGACTTGCCTGAGGATTCAAACCTTGGACTGCACCTGGCTTACCTGGGCCTGCCCTTGCTGAGGGCAGTGGGACAGGTCCTGGATGGTTACAGACAACTTTTGTAATAGTTTACACTGTCTAGGAACCAAAGAACCTTGTAGCTGGAAGACCTCAAATCATTCTCTATCTCAGTTCCTCAAAGTGAGGGAGGAAGCAATTTCTTTAGAATACTCCTGCTGCCTTCCAACTAACCTGTTGTTAACCACACAAATAAATCACCCTAAGTGGCCTGTTCTGCTTTTTTGCTACATAAACAATTTGGAAGAATTGATCCCATCCTCTGTAACAAGCTCAAAGACTTATGCTCTCTTCCAAACTACTCTTTTTCAATGATAATAATAAAAAAACTTAATTCCTTCAGCCAAGAACTACATCATGTTTTCTGTATTGCTTTTTAACACTACACAAGTGAAAGCCCTAGTGAAGTAGCAAAATGGAACAGCAAACTGCTATTTTTATTTATAGTCTCAGCCATAAATATATCTGCTGGAATTACAAAGGCATCTGCTACTCAAATAAAAGTCTCACTTAATACATATTCACTGTCAGAGGATTTCAAAATCCTCTGTACTGACAGACACAGAAAGAGTCTTGCTTGCAGAAACAGAGGTTGCAGTCCTCTGCTTCCCTCCTGAAGTCAATGTCTAGCAGCCCAAACAAGGTATGTTCAGCTGGTTCTTCATACAGTGAGTAAGCATGCCAGTCTGACATCAGAAATTCTGCGCCTGAGGAATGGAATCCAGTCACAGTGAATGCTGCCACTTTTATCATGATGCACAAAATACAACAAGAGAGTCCAAATCTTTATGCTTACAGTATTATTTTAATTCTCAGACAAATATTAGATACCTTTTGTACTCTTTTGTCATCTATGAAAAGATCGGACTATGCACACATGAGCAATCACACATCACTGACATGTCTGTAACTATTCTTGATACTTCATATCAAGACACTCCAGTGTTGCCATCTGAGCATATGCTTCAAGAGTTAAAATGCAAGGAGATGATGAGGGCATAAATGGACTGATTTCCATTTCTCCTTCCATCCACTAGCTTTCCATGTGTGGCCCAATGAAGAAAGGGGTAGAAGGAGATATTAGGCAGATCGACAGCAGTTCTTTCAGGGCTTAGCATTCAGAGTGGCATGAATTCACTATATATCATCCTATTATTGCCCTTGCACAAAAGCATGCTACTAAGGCAAGCTGCAAAATTTAGCTGCCCTGCCTTTTTCCTGGAATCTTACGGAATTAAGCAGATTTGTCTTTCTGCTAACCTTGCAGCAGAAACTGAGGTAGCTGCGCTTTGCCGGATGAATGCAATAGGTATTACTTAATGCAACAGGTAGTATTTAAACTATTAGAAGGGACTTTTTTAGGTTTGCAGCAAACTGGATCCAATAGCTGGTGGATCCCTGTTTCTGCACACAAATAAAGAGGTTTAGCTTGAATCCAAGTTTCCTAAAATTCTCTAACACTTGCTTTGGACAGCAAGTGCTTTCCAGATCCTGCCTCAGGCCAAAAGTGCTCCTTGTTTTTTTTTTTTTTTTTTTTTTCTTGGAGCTCTTCAAGGAAAAGAGGTCGAGTGCTTCTGATAGAAAAACAGGCATCCAATAACCTGCTGAATTTGCCAGTACACTTAAGTTGCTCTAAATGTTCCAAAATACTTTTAAAAATATAAATGAAAAAATATATATATATTAAAGGAAGAAACTATGAATAACAGAAAGCAAGCTTAGCAATCTTTTCAAATTTTCAAAATCCATATTACTAAATGCTTGTCATCCTCTAACTTCTTCTAACACTCCCTGCACCAATACCTCCATGCATAATGCCATAAAAGCCCAATTTCACACCAACAGATTAAGGTATCTAAAGGGTAAAGTGGATAAAATCTCAGCTAAGTTCCTTGTATCTCACATGAACCACATGAACCAAGGCCAAGTGAACCTGTAAACCTCCCCTTCCTGAACTTCACAAAATTCTCCGGGTTTTTTACCTTGGCAGTTGAAGCAAGTGCCATTTCCAACCTTATACATTCATACATTCGGCTTCCTGCCACTGCCTGAGTCTATAATTCTATAAGCAAGTTAGACAAAGCATCCCCTGCATCATTAGCTAACACTGGCATAGCCACTGCCCAGGAAGCACAGACAATAGAGCAAGAAATTCCTTATGCTCTTAAGAATCTGTTTGTTCAATTACTATGAACATCATAGACTGGTTGCTATGGAAGAAATATGCATTTACACAGTCCTTAAAGTATGACCATTAACAACAAGGGAGAAGAATTCAAAAAAGATTATAATCTTACCCATTGCTTCTGACCTGGGCAAAATTCTTCAGTAAAACACACATCAAATTCTAATCTTCCGGACACATCTGACTGCACATGAGTTCCTCTTCCGTGCTAAATTCTTAATGCAGCAATAAAACTGCAGATCTCAATTGCCCTGGCCAGAAAACACTCCTACACACATAGTTCTGTTTAATGTAGGGAGATTAATATGATGTAGTCTACACAGCTTTCTTCTTCTTGGTTTTATTTCCCAAGGATGTTGTTGTTCTCTTCCTTATTCCTTCCTGAACATGATCCTGTGGGCTCTTTTTCACCTTCCTCTAGGAATGCATCTTCTACCTCCCCAGTATTACCTAGAAATACCCCTAGATCTCCTACATAGCCAACTGGACTCCTACATAGTCCCACTGGATTCAGTCTCGCTTTCTGAACTGGAGAGCATGTGCACCAGAAAGATGCGGAGATGTGTGAACCAACTCCATGCACATCCACCTGCTGTTGATGATGGCACCTAGCTAAAGTTAGGAAACTTGCACCAACTTGGAAAAAGATCTCCCAATTTCACTACATTTACTAAAGTTTTCTGTTTTTAAGCTATTCTGGTACCTCTCACCATCACGTTCACCTTCCTTCTAATTTTCTACCATCTTTTCTTCCAACAAATACTATTAGGTAAGTATAAAGGCCTTTACAAAATTTGAGATCTTTGCCATTAAATGTGTGTATGCCATTAAATGTTGTACCTTCGATGAAGTATATAGAGGAGTTGGGGGGAAAATAGACATTTTTTTCAGTGCTGTCAATGGCAAACATAAAAAGGTGGTGCAAAATGCAAAACCAAGTTACATTCAAGCTTTCATTTGTTTCCCTTATAGATATGAAAGCCTGAATTTTTCTTATGGAAAAAGTACTCTGAAGTTTGATATTTTGAGACATACTGGAACTAGAAGAAAGAACTGAACTTTCACCTTTAATTTTGTGGCCTATGTGTGCCCTATGAAGCAAGCTCTGAACAGTCTTCAGGCATGTTGAGAAAAAAAGGTAATTCTCTTCAATTTACAAGCATGCTCATCAAAAGTCTTAATTTTGCAAAATAAGAAAATGGCTTTTTTCACTCCTGATTAAATAGGCAAACCTGAATGAGGTAGCGATCAATGGTTTGTTAATTAACACAAAGAGGAAAAATACCATTTTGCAACATCATACACTAGGACTGACTTTTCTAGATATCTCGGCTCTCAGATTATCTGTCATTGCCACATTCCAGAGGGAAGCTTTTCAAGGCAGGCTTGTAATTGCAGGTATATAGTAACTCAGTAAAGGCTTCCACCAAGGCCTTTAGTAACTATTTTCCTTACAGCTGTTAATGTGTAAATATTTTTCTTCAAGAAGCTATGAAGACATTTGATGAATCTGGGTTTTTGTTGCTGTTGTTTTGAATTGACTGAATATGGGACATACAACTAACTTAAATTAGACTGGCAATTTTTTTATGACGTTAGAGATAAATGTATGTTTGGACAAAAAAAAGAGTTTCTTCTGGAGGCCACATGCACAAACTGAAGTCCGGAAATGCAGACCTTGGGGAAAGATCAATGCTTACTTTTCAGGGAATCAACAAGAACAACTTTCTGTAAACCCTAAACAGGGAACTTTCATCAAAAAAAGTAAAATCTATAAACCACTATTCGAGGCTGCTTCAAACAGTAATGTCACCTGTAGGAAAAATAGGAAAAAAAGAAGCCCAAATGATAAACAAAATGATGTGAGAATTAAGCCAGTGGCAGGATGACTTCACCTTTCCCTTCATGATGACGCAGTCCTCTTGCCTGTTGTTTGCATGAGTGGGTTCTCCACGAAGCCACTTGGTGTAGGTCACAGGTGTGCCATCACTCCACTCAAAATACATCTGAACTTTGAGGTCATTCAGTCCTATCCACAGCTCATCGTCTGGCTCTAAAACACAGGATTAATATGATTGGTAAGCAGGCCTTTAATATGATATAAACCTTTATCTCCGTGGAACAGAAAAGAATTTATGTTCAGGAAGGTAAAAAGGCAGCCACAGAAAATTAGGCTTCCCTATTTCGTAAATAAAGCAGACTGTTCACAGGATCACAGAAGGGTTGAGTTTGGAAGAAGCCTCTGGAGATCATCTCTGCTCAAGCATGTCACCTAAAGCACATTTCCAAGGATTATGCCCAAATAGCTTTTGAATATCTACCTTCAAGGAAGGAGACTCCACAATCTCCCTGGGAAACCTCTTCTAGGGCTCTGTTACCCTCACAGTAAAGATGTTCTTTTCACCTGTTCGAACAGAACTTTCTGTGTTTCAGTTTGCACTCGCTGCCTCTTTTCTTATTGCTGGGCACCACTGAAAAGTTTGGCTCCATCCTCTCTACACCCTTCTTCCAGATACCTATACACATTGATAAGACATCCCCCATTCTTCCAGCTTCTCTTCTTCCAGGTGCAGCCTCACCAGAGCTGAGGAGAGGGGCAGGATCCCCTCCCTTGAACTGCTGGCAACCCTCCTCCTCTTGCAGGCCCGGATTGCACTGGCCTTCTTGGCCACGAGTGCACATTGCTGCCCCCCTCATGGTTAACTTGCTGTCAACCAGGACTCACAGGTCCTTCTCTGCAGAGCTGCTCTCCAGCAGGTCAGCCCCAAGTCTGTACTGGTGCGTGGGGATATTCCTCTCTAGGTGCAAGACCTTGTGCTTCCCTTTGTGGAAGTTCATGAGGTTCCTCTCTGTCCATCTCTCCAGTCTGCCCAGGTTCCTCTGAACAGCAGCACAGCCCTCCAGTGAATCAGCTGTGCCTCCCCATTTTGTATCTCCCACAAACTTGCTGAGCTGCACCTGGTCCCTTCATCCAGGTCACTGAGGAGGAGATTGAACAAGGCTGGAGTCAGTATTGACTCTAGGAGGACACACTATTTACAGGCCTCCAACTAGACTCCACCACTGAGCACAGCCCTGCAGGTTCTGCCTGTTAGCCAGTTTTTATTCACGTCACTGCCTGCTCATCTACCCCACACTTCCCGAGCTCTGTTCCTCATATACCCACATTAGTCATCAAGAAATGCCACCCACTCTAGTGGCTAGACACAAACGTTTAACCTCCTTCAAAAAGTCTGACTAACCTTCACAGCTCATCTGCACTGTCCTCACTGCCTCTTGTCCAGCACTCCTGGCTTGGACGCGCTGGACATGAGGCTCCATTTTCAAACACAGATCATTACCTCCTCTGCCAGGCTGCCCTTCATGTTCATAAGCTCCCTAACACACCACCTCAGGGCACAACTTGAAATTCTCTTTTGCTACCAAAATTCAAACCTGTTATAATTACACTGACCATCATGTTGATTAATGTATCATTCCCTGCTGAGTTCCTGTCATCCACATTGTTGATTTCTATTTACTTTAGTTATTTGGTGAAATCTTCGTGTTTTGTGCTTATCTGGCACCTAGAATAGCAAAGGCTTTACCACTGCAAAAGTTCCTATGTACCAGGGTAATAAAAAAACAAACACATCTAAATCATCTCAAAAAAATTATGTAATTCAGAAATGGTCAAGAATTAGTAGAGTCACTTTCAACATAGCATCATCTCTTCTGAAGAAGCAATTATGTCAGAGTTTTGCAACCCTCTCTAAAGCTAAATGATTAAATAGTAAGATTCTTTTTTGTTTTTTTGTAGCCGCCTTATAAATAAGCTGTTTCCTACTCTCCCAGACATGCACTTGGCCATGTTTGTGCCATATCACATGCCGCATCTCTGTGTAAACACAGAAATTTCCACAAAGCACTTCTTTATTCTTCTCCATGTTCCTCTCTAAAGTTCTCCTTTGTGGGTGATGCCAACAAAAACTGACCAAGTTTGGCTATTATGTCAATATTCATCTCATTGTACCTCCTTTTTGTTTGTTTTATCATGAGACTGTGAATTGTTTGGAGCCAAGATTGACTTATGTTCTGTTTGCACAGCACTGAGTGAAGCAACAGGTTTCTGGTGCAGAAAAGATTTTCTAGGCACTGCAATACAGGGTGCTCTCATCTCCCTGGGGAGCAGTGGTACCCTAGTGCCTTCAGAGGACTGCCTAAAAGGCTTCTTTGGGCATTTCAATTTTCTTCCTCTGAAAAGAAAACCTCCAGAATAGTCTATTGTGGAGAGGGCACCATAGGTAAGAAGTGCGGCTTCCTTCAGGACCATTTGCCTTTCAGGAACACTCATTGTTACAAAAACAGTCAGTCAAAGGAAGTTAAGAAAGCACTAAACTCTGAAATAATATACTTCCAAGGAGTAAGGCAAATTCATCTATTTTCTTTCAGAAACAAATGAAAGTCTAATTTATTTTAAATATGTGCAGTATCTAGAGGTCCCACTTTTGCTGACAGATCATCTCCATTGAAAGGAAAAAAGAATTACAGGTCTGTGCCTTAAATGCAGGGATATGGAGACAAGGACAAGTTTACAATGGTACCACAAAGTTGGCTAGGATGCAAAACTAAAGCATATCAAATATTTTATGATTGCCACTCTAAGAATGCTGTTACACTGCAGGCCAAGGAGCTTTGTGCACCTTTGTGCACCCACAAAACTGCCTCAAAATCAGCATGACCGCATCTCCCCTGATGACCTTCTGGATCTGCAGCCTAACTTGCTTTGCAATAACCCAAATGTGTGCTCAGAAGCTACGAAATGTATTTAAGTTGAGCATATCTGAATCCACCTTCCAGACACCTTTCTTTTTCAGAAGGAACACAGGTGA
This sequence comes from Tinamus guttatus, assembly GCF_059628265.1. Taxonomy (NCBI): domain Eukaryota; kingdom Metazoa; phylum Chordata; class Aves; order Tinamiformes; family Tinamidae; genus Tinamus; species Tinamus guttatus. Next base: position 1,522,096 of record NW_028288743.1, read on the forward strand.
CAGGACCTGACTTAAAAATGAGCACATGGCAGTGCTGGTAATAGAACTCAGATCTTCTCACACTGCCTTTGACCAATGAACATTGTTGTCTCTGAGTAAAGAAGCAGAGTATCTGAGCGAGGGTGGAGAGAAGTAGATTCTAAGAAATAGATGTCTGGGTTTGATGCAATTCACAGCATTGATCATAGCTATTCTCTCGCTTGGTTTGACTCTGCCAAATATTTCTGAAGCTTAAAACTTAACTTCCTCTGCACACCATGATCAAGACAACTTTTCTGAAAGACTCCTCCTCTTAGCAAAAAAAAAAAAAAAAAAGACATATTCAGGACTGTTAATTTTCTTAGTATAAATACTGATCTGTCATTATGAATAATACTCACGGTATCCAAGCTGAGAAATAACAAAACTGTACTCCTCAACATTATGGATGCTTGCCAGATCCCCATCCTCTTTTCTGCAAGAAGTTAAGGCATCTTTCCATATTTTGGGAGCCCTGTGAATTATGTAACAGTGACCAGCGTATGACATCCATTGATCAGGACATCTGATTGGCATGTTAGACTCTGAAAAGAGATGTCCATGAACAGTTTTATAATGATGTTCTTATCTAAAGATTGAAAATTACATAAGCAAAGATTTAACAAACAAATTAATTACACATGTTTTTCAGGAAGAATAGCACAGCTGAAAAATATGTACAAGCAAGATAAAATGCAAGCATGATTAAAATTAAAACTCTTAATTTTTTAGAGAATATTAGAGTTATAAAAGCAGTGCTCACAAGATGGGGAAAGACAGAATTAAAATTGACCATCAAAATACACTTTTGACCACTAGGAGTATGCATGCTATGATCCTTCTTAAAAAATAAGATCTACAGAGCTCTGCTCTGTCAGTTTCCTGCATTCACATCAGAATTTCTTTTCATTTTTTCAGGCTGCATGATTTTTTTTTCTCCACAAATCTTAAGCATTTTATGGATTTGCTACAATATTTACTACAATAACACAGAAAAGAGAACTGATTCTACAGCAGGAGAGAATCCAAATAAAAATACTGCTTTCAGGAATCCTTTTAAAAGGCACCATTGTGGAAATTATACTGCCAAAGTAAATGGTTTATACTTAAAAACTGCTTATAAAAGTTCAACAAACAAGACAGCACCAGAGTACTGCCAATAACCACACTGATGTTCAGCAAACAATTCAGTCTTGGGAGAGGTGCCATCCAAAAGCCTAACAAGCACAATACCAATGTTACAGAAACAAATTACAGCTCTTGCAGCACTCAGTTTACAGTGGGCAGGAGGGCTTGGCAAGCAGCATTATATAGAGCAGAACACAGACTGCAGGTTTGCAGAAATGTTGTTGGCAAAAATCTTACTACACGTGTTGAGGCAGGAGAAATGTGCTTGTATATGACAGTGAGTATAGCGCACAGAAATATTTAAGTAGGTATCCAAAGCCACGATCAGTCAGGCTCAGGTTGCAAACACATATCCTGTTTCAGCTGGAATATGCCAACAATTAGCAGCACGTAGTGTCACAACACAGATTTCTGGAACAGTTATAACCTCCCGTTTGCAGACCTGCCTCAAGAAAACGTTAGCACTAGCACCTTCTCAGAAAGTGTTAGGCACTGAATTTTGTCTCCCCAAGGAGAAGGGGCTCAGTGCTGAGTCACAGCACCTTAATCCTGCCACAGAAGGAAAAGAACAGGAAAACAGAGGGAGAACCCTGGAAAATAATAAGTTTTACTTAGTGCTGCTGGGATAACTGAGGAATAAAAGGGAGAAAGTAAGATGGTAAATGCTGCTGTAGAGATAGTCCTGTGCTTTAGACAGCTGTCTAATTCATCCTATGTCTCTACTGGCCTGGTCATATGGCATTTGAAATGTTTGCTACTGGAGTCAGAGGACAACTTTGGAAAAAAAAGATCATAGGCTTTTATGCACTTTCGATTCACTCTGTGCATCCCTCTGCCAACTGCTATCACTGTACACAACAAACACCATCAGTTCAGTCATGGCTACAAGGACTATCACAAAGCTCTTTATTCTCAGCGGATCTTTAGAGTCTGTTTCCCAGACTGCAGATCTACTGCTGTAAACACTAAAGCAGCTATGGCAGGCGGGGAGGCTCCTCTAGCTGCAAGTCCTGCAATGCCATGGAATTTGTTGCAAGCAGTGAAATAAGAGAAGCAATTGATGGCCTAGTTTTATTGGTACATCTTGCGGAATGACAGAGCGGGGTATTACCCAGAAAGAGGAAACCTTCCATTCTTCTTTCCTGCTACTCAGAGTAAACGAACTCTGCACTTCCCCTTCTCCTTTTAAATAAAATGCACACCATGACACAATGGCATATAACTGTTTCTTCATCCTAATAAAAAACAAGTGGTGGACCCTGAACTTCATCTAACTTAATGCAAAGCAGCTATTCAAATTTGGACAAATACGATACAATCAAGGAGTAGTTAGTGTCTAAAAAAATATTATCTCAGATGGCCAGCTAATGGATTTTCTGTGGAAAAATTTCTGTGTTTCTGTGGAACATATCGACATGCAGAAATTTTTTTTTTTTTTGGTAAAAACTTTTCCTCAAAAAGACAGCAAGCAATTTTGTAAACTCTTTTAAGTTTGTTTTCCTGAAGTCTGAAGGTCTCACGATAATTGACTGGGGTGCCTATGTGGTGAGAGAAACTAAAGTTTGCCTCAAGATTTAGGTGTTCAGAATTTCTTTCCCCTATATCCACTCTCTGTGGACTGAGAGAGCTCACATGGCAGCTGCAACAGTGACACTAACAGAATTTAGCTAATCAAGTGCCCTGGTTTTATGAAACTTTTGGAAATGTAACACTTTAAGAACTTATGAAATTGGGACAAAATCTGTTTCAGCAGTCACTTGATAGAGGTAGACAGAGAGACAGCAAGATCACACATACCCATTTTCTTAGAAAAAAATAAGTTAAAAAATAAAGTAATTTTGCCAGGGAAATTAACAGTCCACTGTTGATGCAGTTGGCTGCAGTAGGGGGCAAACGCTCTGAAGCCCTAACGGGCTCTCAGGAGCTGCATGTGCAGAATTGTGTGGCCCCCTGGTGGAAATAAACTTTTGCTGCAAGCAGCTACACAGCAGCCGAATTCATGAAAATCTGCACTTGCAACAAAAGTACAGATTCTGTAAAGATCTTTCTCTACTTTGTTTTGGACAGAAGCATGCCTATATTTTGCTGCAATGATTCTTCTGTTCCACAGCCCTCATACACTGCCTTGCTGGACTCGGCTGAAATTTCTGGTGTTAAAAATCTCCCAAAAAAAAGGCCTATGTGCTTAACATTAAGTGCACAAGTAAGTACATGCATGAATTTGGGCTTAATTTATTTCTTGACTCAGGAGCCCTAATCAGGAAGACATTATCTGCCATGAGTTTTCCTTTACATCAGTAAAAGTTGAGGGCACTTAACACCTTGCATGATTACATGCTTATTTCTTTTATGACTTCCTTCCAGGGGACATTTTGGAAAATAATTTATTATATGAATTGCTGCCAATCTCTGGTTAATCTGTCACCATGTTTACTCAGCAATTTCTGTACAATTGAAAACTTTTGTCTCACTTCTCTTCTTCCTCCCCATTATTGTTGTGCTAAGGGGGTGGGGACCAAAAGCCTGATGTAAAAGAAAAAAATGGCCATTCCCCAAATGAATTTAAATCTAAATAAAATAGGAGCCACTACTGAAGTCCTTCTTGAACCAGGGAACAAATAATTCATTTGACTGCAATTTTCATGTCCCAAACCATTTCTGAGACACTAGCACATTCTTGTGTGTTTCTCTCTTAGTGATAAGGCAAAATAAATTAGGCAGAAGTCTCTGTCCTAAACTGTGTGGACTGGATTGGTTGCACACTAACAAAATCAGGAAGGGCATTGATTAGAAAACATAGTTTACAAACCAAAACTTTTGAAAATGAATTGTCTAACATCTGGTTTGCCCATAATGCATACAATGCATATAAACAGACTGAAAATTCAATAGTGGTTTGGCAATTGAAGCTTTCTGCTTCTAAGACTCATGCAAAATAATGTCTCTGGATTTAGGATACGTCTGTACGTTCTGGAAAGAGACAAAGGTTTGAGAAACAGGGAATAACAGAAGGGAAGGATGATAAAACAAAGGAAGACGTAACAAGGTACAGAATAAAAAGGAAGTCCACACTGTTCACTTTTACACAGGATCTTAGTCAATCCAAAGTTGGTAGAGATGTGTCATTTGCTCAATTTTACCATCTAGTAAAACAAATACTTATGACAATTACAGATGTAAAACACTGCTCATTAATAATTTGTTGGGGTTTTATGACCCAACCTACCTGCAGGAATAATGAAAGATTCTAAAGTAGCATTTCCTCGTTTACAAATATAGCCAAGTTTCTGATCACATTCCCGATTTTCCCACTTGGCACCCTTGCCTGGATTTAATGCTCCACAGATTTTTCCAGGCTCTGGAGAGGGGTTTCCTTAAAACAACAACAACAAAAAAAAACACCAGTGACTAATTACAAGCACATCCATCACCGTTACCTTCCCAGGAACTCTCAGAGCCTAAGTTGTTCGGTGCTTTAATTATTAGCTACAGGAATATCTGCAGTAATACAGTAATATCTTCAACAACAATCAGTCCCTTAATCTGAACAGAGAACTTCATTTCCTTAGGAGGGAATTTTTCATAAATTGAAACCACAAGCTGAGATTTTTATCCACTTCACAGTTGTAAGTGAAATATGTAAGTTTCAAGTTGTATCCACTCTCTTGGCAGGAGTGAAGTCCTCATGACAGATATAACAGTACATTAGTTTGATATTTCTCCCGCCTTCCTAAGGAAGAACATTCAACCTCTAGAGTACAAACTTTATATGAAAGAATAGGTCATGAGCTGCCAAATTTTCTGCTTAGTATTAACAGTAAATACAGAAAAGTAATAAATAATTGTTTTACTAATGTGCATTTCACTAATGTGAACCTCATACCCACTTGCCTAAATAATATGACAATAGCAGGATACTAAGGTATTTTCACTTGAAGATTAGTATTAGTACTAACAGGAATATCCTGAAGAAAAGTTCAGCTGTTAGCAGTTAGCTTTCTCGAATGCCGAATCAGAACAGTTCGGGTCTAAATGTTGATAACCTAGCTCCCTGGCCGCACATTCTCTCTCCTGAGATATATTTACAGCTAGAGGGATGGAACAATGTGAAGCTCCCACCAGTTCTTCAAAAACACACAAAAATACATTGCCAACTCCTGAACATCCAGAGTAACGCAAATGAGGGAGAGAGAGCTTGAGCGGAGCAAAATCATGCAGGACATAGCACATCTAAGATGGGCCATATGGAGTTAAGAGTAGTACCTTTGAAAATGAAATTAAGAAACAGATTTAAATCAAACATAAGGAGTTAAAGAAAGATCAGCTTAGTTACTCCAAAACCCATATAATACTCTATAGCATAGAGAGCTGCATAATGCAATTTTAACAACCGTGAATAGCTCCGCTCGTTGCTTTGTCTCCGTCTCACATAATCAGAGCTCTCCACCTCTTTTTGTGACATGCAGATCCTCACCAGTGCACTTGTAAGACTGATCTATGAATAGCATCACAGCAACTTTCAGTTGAGCCCATCTGCTTGCCTTGTGTGCTCTCTCCTTTGGAGAGCTATTTATAAAATGGTTTGATTTACCCTTCAAGCTTTAAGCTGCACGAGAAGTTTGTCCACCAGAAATGCAGCTTTGGGTTTATCTACATAAGTCACTGTGTAGCATGTATGGTTCAGCGTGCACTTACACACCCTGGTTACTGCCTATTAAATACACATGATGCGCTTACTTAGTGAAGATGCAGAGGAGCATTCACGGCACCTAACTTCAGAGATATACATCTAAGCTAACAGCCCAGTCTCCAGAGGCTGCCTGAATAGACAGTGCGGGCAAGGGCTCCTCCTGGGGTTCTGCTCCAAATCACCTGAACACAGGCATTCCAAGAAGTCAACCAGAGAAGAACCTCACCACTACCTATAGAGATGGCACAGGAAACTATAGATTTTCAATAGGGGCACCAGAGTTCAGCACTGGAGCTACAGGTGTGGAGTAGTTTTTTTTTTCCTGCTTCAGAGCAGACTCGCCTAAAATGTCCAGTTTTATCCATTTTACTGCCATGGGTAGATTCATCAGAAAATGAAAATATAATTAACCAAAACAAACTAGAAAGGAAAGAAACTTTAAAAAGAAAATTACAGAACAGTGTAATCTCACAGCTGAATAGAATTATAGCATTAGATTTATTCTGTACATATGAAGAGTGTTTATACCCACAGCCAGAATCTTTCAACAACAAAACAAGTTCAATAAATGTAGGAGAACAGAGTACTAGAAAAGAAATGCATTCCATTAAGACCAGATTTTTGCCTTTTAAACAAAAACAATCCTTACCTGGCACCCAATTTAAGTATCTAAAAGGAGCACCACCAACCCATTGCCATCCACTGTTGAAATTCAAGCTGTTAAGACCAAACCAGAGAGCAGAAGTCATTCTGCCAGTCAAACCTAGATAACAAAGACAAAGAGAAATACTGGAAGTGCATAGTGAGGGCAAATTCTTTCTTAAAACTTGAGAGCTGAAGTCCAGCAGCCATTTGCTTCTCCTTTGACCAAGTACAAGTTCTAACAACTTTTAACTAGAGTTGAGTGGGAATGCTAAACCGGTACATGTGGTCTTACATGGCTCCCTTTAGGTTTTAGTTTTCAGAATTCTAGGTGTGAGGATTTTGCTAGAATCAAAAACAATAGAACATTTATACATGTTCTTTGTAACTGATTATCATAAATATAAAACAAATCTCTCATTTTCCAGAATTACAAAACATAAAATTGATAAAGTTGCATGACGGTCATAAAAACAAAATTTTCCCCAAGGCAAATGTGAATAATTTCCTACTGTCCACATATTTTCTTTTCCAATAAAACATATAAGTGGAGAGTTCAAAATTTACAAACTACTGCAACAAAAAAGTTAACATTTTATTAAAACTATATTAAAGTAAGATCATTCCAAATAGCTGTTTTTTTTTTTTTTACAATGCATCTTCTCCTTTCTTCACACTCATCTGATTTAACTTCTTTAGCCAACGCTAGGAAAAATTAGAAGTCAGCATCCCAAATCTAGTTCTAATTTATTGTTCCAGTTCTAAAAATCATTCAGAAACAGCATCATGCTCATGCATGGTCCTGCTGAATTCTCCAGCAGTATTTATAGGAGCTATTAATCAACTGTCTGTCTCTGCCTTACCTGTAAGGCTTGGAAGACTGGCTGGATGACTGCTATTTTTTTAAAATTAATATATTACTGCACTGCATGATATATATTTATTTCTGATCTTACTGATGATGTCTTGACATACAAATACATAATTTTGTATATATAATTTTGTAGCAAGGTAGTTTAGCACTGGAAAGGGCTGGAATGCCACACCACACAGAGCCTGATTTGGCACCAACACATTGATGTGTTCCAGTCTTAACCACAACTTCGTTTTCTGTGGAAGAACTGAGTGTGACAGGAGGTCTTGGTTCTGCCAGGATTTCTGTAGAATGAAAAGCTGCTTTTCACATATATATTTGGCAGCAATAAATACTAGATGTAACTAAACACACCTACTAATGACTCATTGCTAGATTTCAGTGCCAGACTGCTCCACTGTGCTTTCTTTTTAACAACAATTTCATCACACTTAGTAAAAGAACAACCCGTGTTTTGACCAAATTCTTAAACTGAAAACAAAAGTTTAGACAGAACAGACAGTACATAGCATTAAAGTTATATTTACCAAAAGACCAGTCATTCTCTGAATTTATAAATTACAGCATATACCTTATGGCATAGAAAAAAAAATCCAATTGATGTAACATAGTCAAAATATTTTCTATTCTACCTCCTAACAAAGACATTAGTGGACTACTTATGTCTGTAAAAAGGACATTGCTTCATTTCCAAATGTAAATACATCCAAGCCAGAATTCAGGACTGAATTTTCTGTGAAGAGAAATTTGAAATCGAATTTAACAAGAAAAAAATGAACAGCAGACTGAGAATAAAGCAAGCTGTTTTAAATCCTTCTGATTTATTAGTGTTTGTTTGTTTGTATTTCCTTTTGGTATTTTAGCACACACTGATGACAAAGGCAGCTTTAAAAACTATGTGAAAATGATTACTAGAATACACAAATATAAAGAAATGTAATCTTGATACCTGAGTCTTTGATTTGAAAACTACTGGACCTTTCCCAGCATTCTAACCTTCTTTCTTTATTGTTTGCATCACTTAATTGCTGTATTTTTAAGCTATTGTAAATTTCTAAGAATATTAATTCAGTGTAAAATAATCATTATCTTTCTTGAGTGTTTCCAGGTGAGCTGTTCAAGATAGCATTTTAATTCTACTAATTGAACTGAACGGAGTATCTAATTTCATGTGGGATATGCGTGTCATGGTTGCAGTAAAACACTTTTTAAAGCAGCTGATGGACAGTATTACTCTACCTGCCAGGTATGTTTGCTCATGCAACTCAGTGATGCTTAATAACTCTGCCTTCTGCTGTTGACAGCTTTTTCTTGCCTGGTGCCATTTCAGAGCAGTGTCGAAGTTTATCTGGTACTGGACATTTGTTAAAGGATCAGTTTTCCACAACGAATCAATACTATTAACTGTAGGAAGAAAAAGGAAACACTGTAACCAATTACTAAGACTGATGCAGAATAATATGTAGAATAATATATCGATAATATGTAGAATAAACCACACAGCAAAAATATACAAACCTAAACACTGGAATAGAGAACTGATTTGGAAGGAGTCCTGAGCTCCCTAATGTGTTAGTAAATCTTTGTCAGAGCTAAACAGCAGCAGCAGGGCTGGGCAAAACACAGGTAATGACACAGAGTCACACCGTTTTCTCCGGTAGAACAAAGCTGGTGTTCAGGATAGAAGATGAGTAGCTAAAGTCACACGAACAATAATAATAATAGGTGATTTGTCACTATGGAAGGAAAAAATAGGCTTAAAAACACGTGAGACTCAAGGTGTGCCTCAGGCTGACTACTGTTCCAAACTAAGAAGCACCCCTTCATTTTTCAAATTTTGGTACTATGCTGAGTGACTATTGACATTCTCACTGCAGTAGAGGTATTTTAACAGCTACTTTGCATTTCAATCTTCCAAATCCCAACGAGTGCTGAATGCAAAACTTAGATTTTCAGCATCCTTCTTGTACTCTCCCACTGTTCCCGCACTGTCTTAGGCCCTGTCTGACACAGCACGGCACCTTCTCCTGAATACCTCAACCAGGAATGGAAGGATGTGGCCCATATCAAACCGTGGAAGGGTCTTCCAGCAGGGCCCAGCATTAGGAGTGACCTCAGTAGATATCACATTGCTTGGTCTGCTACAAGAGAGGCCATCACAGCTTCTCCTGGCTCCCATCAGTTGTGTCTCCACAGCAAGCAACACAGACAGCGCTCTGCCAAGCATGGACCCTACGAGAGGCACTGAACAGCTCTTCAGAAAGAGATTAAAACTGCATGACAAAAGCAGAGTATACTGGACGTCACAGTACATGGCTGACCACAAGGAAAGAACTGAAATTCCTGCAGCAGATCTTCTCAAGTTGCAAGCTATGAAAAATTTGAGAGAAATAGGTCTTTTCCGACTTCAGAGAGCTCACAAAACTTTAGTATGCAAATAAGAGGAAAACAGTACAATAAACAAAACTCCAGACAAAAGATGGTACATGTTAAATGTCAGCAGGTCAGTAATCAGTTCCACTTTTTCCTGTATTAAATCTGATAGCCTACCGATAATATGAAGTGCTTCTTTTCAAGTTAGCCTTACACAACAAAAAATAAACATAGTCTATGGTTATATTGACATTTAACTCAAAATGGGAACTTTAATATCATCCGTAAACCAATTCCCACCCAAAATATTCATGACTACCTACTACTAAAATTTCTTTGGTACGTTGTGTTCTACAAGACCATAAATTCGTGCGCACAAGCACAATAAGCATAAGGTGAAGTTGAGATTGCAAAAATATTAAAATCTCAAATTTGCTAAATAAATTGGCTCTGACCTTTTTGGCTTCTTATTGTTCTGCATTGGTGGCATCTACTTGTCCTCGTTACTATTATCACTTCCCTCCTGCAAGTCACTTAACTTATGAGTGACTTTCAAAAGGGCTCATCTGTAGAGCTGTGGTCTTTCATAAAAATCAAAGTTCAGTTCTTAACCTTCAAAAATTTATTTCCAAAATGCTTGAGTTCTGTGAAGTCAACTACCTTGATAGAGCAGCATTTCTGAGTGGCTAGATGCTACCATTTAAAGCCACCGTCATTTGTATTCCCAGAGAAACCAGAAGAGGAATCACTTTTCTGGAACTGTATTTTAACATCTGAACTAAATTAATATTAAACCGCACTTGTAATAACTGGAAAGAGAATAAAAAGCTCAACTTCATCCCTCCACAGACAAATTCAGCATGCAATTTTTGTATATGCTGAGGTTAGTGAAAACTAGCTATTTCCAGTAGGAACTATTATCAAAGTCCCAAAAATATAGTAAGACATAAGATTTAATTCTTGTCCTCAAAAATTCTCAGTCTTTAAAATAAAATAGAAACAAACAAAAACCCAACACACTGAATTTCAGGCGCAGCCTATGATGGACAAGATCACATTTATAGAAGGGTTTAGGAAAGCCCTGCCCAATGCCAATATTTATTGCACTTATATTCAAAAAATTGGCAACAGAATTTTCATGTTGGAATAGAGCATTTCTGCTGAATGTGGAAATGCATCTAATCCCATAATAAAGACACTATAATCCACATGAGTTTTAATATAGTAGGTAAAGATGCACTGTCAATAGCAAAAAGCTCTAAAGTATGTTAAATTTTCTTCACATGCTTAGCCTCATCTAAATCTCTTTTCCTATAGTGCTCCTCCTTTTCTGTTTGCTAGATAAAATTGGGAGCCTCAAAGTCAGATTAGGAGTTCCAGAAGTAAGAATAATAACCATCCCATAAAACTTGGCTGACCAATTACAAACCAGGCATTTTGAGTCAGATGAAAAAACACAATTAAAAAATCCTTCAGAATATCCTGAAATTTGGACATGGGGGAAAGAGCTGCTATAAAAAATGAATGCGTTGTGCATGAATGCATGAAGGTAGACATCACCAGTGACTACTCAAATTCTTCCTCATGCCCTGCACCCAATTTCCTTTCCTTCCTAGTCAGCTGCAAGTTTTGTGCATTTTTTGTAAGACTCTCTAAACATTTCAGAGAAATTCTAGGTTGTCCAATTGATCAAAAAAGTGTCTTAATAGATTTTTGTCAACTTGAATATAGCTAAAGATGCTCCTCATGACTAGCTCTCCTGATGATCTTGTATTGAGCAACCCGTTTTCCTCCTCAAAACCTACTTTACATTGCAGTATACATACAATGCAAGAAGACACAGTACAACCTGTAAATCATGAGTGTTTCCTAGGCTATTAAAAACTGCTTTTAGTAATAAAAATCCTCTGTATTTTTCTTTCGGATTTAAGTATTTCTTTTTAAAGCACTAAAATAATGGCTCATACTCACAGTTATGTTACCCACCCTAGTCAAAGTTCTACACTTCCGTTGAGCAATAGTAACTGCCCATGCAGAGAGACTTAGCGCCCTTCAAGTAGGTTTGGCTCACGATGAAAAAAAGTGACTTTCAATCATGGTAATTTCTCTGCGTGACTGAGCTCCCGGAGGAAAGGCTATAATACTTTGCATAACGCATTTTCGTATCAGCACCTTTGCTTTCCCTGACAATTTAAAAAATGCTGCTGAAACTAATTTAATTGTCACTCTTAGATACAATGAACTCCTCTGTCATAGTCAGGACTAATTAAAACTTCTGCTATCCAGGCCTGTCTCTAACTAAAATATATGACACAAACTTGAATATTTTATAGTCGGTGCTGCAGAATCAGGAAGGAAACATGTAGGCAATCAGCATAAAGCAGCTTTTTCCAAAAACAATCACAGTCATCCGAATGGATTTCCTTGAATTATGCCAAAGAACTAAACACAATTTTAATGATGTCTCCTATTTGTTTTACTGAAAGCATGTTATACAGGTAGCATATATTTATGTTGGTCTTGCTCTATTCATGGGATTGATATTCTCAAAGTCACTTAATATCTTGAGAATAGTACTGTCATAGAAAAACAGAGCATATCTTTTTTTTTCCTGAAATAAGGAAAGCATCAATTCTTGTAAATCATACAAGGGTGCCAACATTTCATCATCAGAGCAGTTAAGATCAATCCACTCCATTTTCTTCACATCAAACAAGAAACATTTTTCTCTTGGGCTCTGACTGTGGTCAGCTGGTGCTTCACAGGAAAGCTACAATAACAAAGAGGGGAGGGAGAAGTGCCACCTATCTCAGCATGACAGGAAAAGCAGCGGCTTAAAGACAAAGTGCTTTGTAGGTGCTTTACCAGAGTTGAAAGAAACTTTATTCAAATATTTAGAAACCAAAATAATTCAAATCCATACAAACACATGACACAAATTTACTCAAAGTAATAATATCACTTCTGTAAAATTCTGCATTAAAATAACACTACAGCTAAAACTCTTAGATTCAAAGGCAAAATGTGAATGCTTCTTGTGTTTTTAATTACACAACTATGGAACCCCAAGCTTTGGAGCATATGACTATATTTGGGAAATACTGGAAAATAGTAAAAAAGTCCTAATTTGAGCTGCTTTGAGTTGCCGGGGCAACTCATTCCTACAAATTAGTCTTCCTTTGCAATTAAGTTATATTCTAGATTCCAGCTGTGCTGCATAAACTTCTGCACAGCCTTTTACATACAAAATGTAGTATCTTCACTTCTAATTAACTTTGTGGTTAAGTAATTGGCGTGATGACAGTTGCTGTAAGTTGGCGCAATGACATTTTTATGCTGAACCCTATATTCACATATCTAAGTAGTTCCTAAAAAGATAAAAGCTCTGCGGAGACAGGAAAACACAATTCAAATTGTACTTTGTACAGTAAAGCATATGATAAGGACAATAATATTTCCAGGTTTGAATAACAGAGCACAGTAGATTTGCAGAGAACTTACATTTCATGGGGCAAAATCCATATATCCTGTCAACGTCAAAGTCTGAAGTGGTCCCACACCAGAACCAGCCATCTGATCTGCCAACATCTGTGCAGTCAGCATACCATTTACCACCAAACTTAAAAGGAAAAACACAAGGTGCTCCATTGGCATTTCCTTTCACTGTGTAAGTATCTAGGGAGACATAATATTTTTAAAAATATGTAAGCAGGTGCCAGTTCAGCTTTCTGACCATATTATAGCAAGCAGAGCTTGCTAGCTTAGTCTACAAACTGCACTAGCAATGGGAGATACAGGCAACTTTACGCTCTAGCTCTAACCTGATACCCAACAATGAAACAAGTTTTGTGTCGCTTAAGCAAGATGTTAGTCAGAATTGACCGAATCAAGACAAGCATATTCCTGTGTTAAAATTTACATGTATAGCCACTGAGAACATAAAGTCCATAAAAGCAAGCAGTTGACTTTCTAATCCCAAACTACTGCTGATTCCATGTTAATACCAGACTCAATTAATTGCAGGCAGTTTTTGATGGGAAACAGCATGCAGTTATAAACTTGGTAGGTGTTTACCTCAAAGGTATTATACCATTATTCTACACCCAAATAAATTTTCCATTTGCATCTAAATGCAATTTTTGCTTCACCAGAAACTGGCCAGAGTGGCTAATTGAAGTAGCTGAAGAAGAATTGAAGTAGCTGTGCTGTGTGTGCACGTGTTATGTACGTACGTGGCTTGCTTAAGCCCTAGCAAATACATCCTTCCCTCCCTCTGTGCCTATTCCTGGTTATCAAAGGATGCTAAATGGGAAGCCAAACGTATTCACAGATACTTACTGTAACCATAAATGTATATATGCACACACATACCTACTCACACGCATATATGTTTGTGTGCATTACAGGTAACAATTTAAAATTCAACAATTTAAAGCATCCTATTTCTTTAACCCATCAGTGCCAATGCAGAGACTCGCTTCAAACACCTAGCATGGCATCTTCAGTGAATTGGAGCTGAAGGGATCAAAAGTTAATTAAATCCATAAATATTCATATTTGCTCCTCAAAGGAAAAAAAAAAAAAAAACATGATCAGACTGTGTTCACACCAACTCTTTCTGAACAGATGTAAATAATAAAAGCTTTCATCATGCATTCCATATGGTTATATGCATGTTCCATGCAACCACAGGTGTTTTTTCTCCTCCAGGTGAATCACTACCTTGTATGGCTAAGTAATTTTCGGAATCTGACTTTGACAACCAAAAAAAAAAAAAAAAAAAAATGGAGGCATGAGAAGTAGAGGGGAAGAGAGCAAAGGAGGCATGAGAAGTAGAGGGGAAGAGAGCGAGAGCGAGAGAGAGAGAATGATCCAGTGCCCTCCCCCTCCCCAAATCACACACTCAAGTATTGCCAATCTCACCAACAGTCTTACTCAGTGATCACTAACAAGACCAAAGAAATTCTTCCACACTACAAAATACTTTAATTAGATAAATATAGAAATGAGCTTGAAATACAGAAATTAATTTGCAGAACTTTACCTTCATAGCCTCGAGAACACAGATCATCTGTGGTGCCGTAGACTTTCCACCTACTCCACAAACCAGATCCCTTGTACAGCATAATATTCCTTTCCCGTCCGTTCCCATAGTTGAAATACAAATCTTCCCCTTGGATTGCAAAAAGGGTCTCGTTTCTGCATTCCCATCGCTGAAGTTCACTAGCCTTGTCACAGGGGTACAGGGTGATGGGAACCCAGTCCTTCTTCGACGGCACTCCCAAGCACAGTTTCAGTGCTACGCTCATCAGCTGGTGATCTGAGACCCACCTGAATTTTTGTGACTCGTTGTCTTGAACGCAAGGAGCAGTAGTGACCGAACTAGAGCTCTGAGCCAGCACACAGCGCTTGTGATCTTCATTATATATTAAAAAGATGCTGGTATCTGTAACATGAAAAACAAAAAGAAAATTAGAATCGATGGGTTTGAAGTAATCTTATGTACCATCTAAATCAAATACGAATGAAACACTTTAAATCTTATCAGCTGCCTAGCAATCATTTTGAGGCTGACACCCATTAAAGTCTGCACCCAGAGCGCAACTAGTTCAGATTTGAGGACATTCTAACTATTTTCATCACTGAAACAAACTGTGTTTAAAAGTGAAATTCAGTAAACATGTAGATCTGTTGTTTCCTAAAGTTTTAAATCGTGGGTTAAACTAAAGGGAAAAAAATACACTTCTGGTATTATGACAAGGCACACCCACAAGAATCACTGAAACAAGGGAGCACATGCAGATCCCAACACAAATCTCACCTAGGAGCACACCAGGCATCACAGGCTCCAGCTGCCAGTTTCCCCGTGGTGGGGAGTTCTGCTCACATGAGCTCTGCTAAAACTCTTAACATTTTAACTAATGGAAAGACTTTTTTTTTGACGCTTTATCCACAAGCTACTTGCAAGTCTAGTACAGCATATTCATTTCTCACTCAACTGCACTAATGCGTGATTTCTTTCTCCTTCCTTACATTTTTCCATTCTGAATGAAATACTGAGTGGGAATTGTATTATCATCACCAGATACTGGTCTTAATGACTAATGAGAATCTATGATGCTGTCCCTAGCTCCCGAAATTATTCCTCCCCATTCATAAATGGTGCTTCACATTTTCACGCATTTTCACATTTTAAGCTTTATGTCAAAATTTCAACCCCTAGAAACCTTTTTAGAATCATTTATCCAGGTCTGATAGAGAGTGTAACTTTTCTGAGTTGGTCTTGACCAAAGACTGAGGGATTTCTCTTTCTCTTTTTAATTTCCTTGAGATACATTTTCGAATAGTAACTTAGTCCATTCTGATACCACATCCCATAACTTAACCTGCTGTACAGGTACTTTGACTGGATTAGAGTCTAGGAAAGAGAAATGGTAATTTTTACAACTTTCCACATTCAAACTAACTAAAACATAATTTTATTGCAGGATTACCAAATTAAATTCTAAACTGTAGAAATATTTAAGGGGAAACCAGACTAACCACAGAATATTTTCCCCTCTTTGCTGAGGCTCCAAGGTGGAAGTGATCACACTTCTCTACAGAAGGATAACCTAGTAACAAATAACCTCTGCTGCAGTGAAAGAGCTGACCTAGACTTATCTCACCCATGGTTCAGTTTCCTTCTTCTGTCCTTCAGCTTCCAGTTTACTAGGAAGTAGTGTAAAACTGATGAGCACTGGAGATAGAAATTGTTGCCTTCTGCCAATCGGTTTTACTCACAGACAATACGAGGAAATGTATAATTATCACTGTTGGTGATAACTTTTTTTTATGATGCTTTTCTACCAACATTTAGTACAATGGTTCTGTAAACTGATATGCAAAGCTTGCAACTATCCTTTTCCTGAGACCTTTTTCAAAGAGAAAAGAGGAGAAACGTCAGGCATTTTCACAACGGTGGAAAACACTGCCTGATAATCCAAACTGCTGAAATTGTATTTTTGGCCAAAAACAACACTCTGTGCCTTATGCAACCTAAGGTGCTAAAAGAGAGGATGTAACATATGTTAAAAAGGTGCCCCAAAGTTGTCTAAACTAAACGGAAAAGCCTGGATTGTGATGTCTAAACATGAAATGCTGCAGAGCAGTGGCTGCTGAGAGAAGGCTGGAAAGCCGAATAGAAAGACATGGCCAACGGGGGAAAACAAACAAACAAGAAATCCCAACTAAAACACGCGTCTTTCCTGAGTGCCCCTTCGCAAGGTGTTCGCAGCGCGTAGGCACCACGCAGCTATTGGCAGAGGGCTCGGGCAGACCGGCAGCACCGCGGGTGAGCAGCGCTGGACACAACACCCGAGGCCCCCAGCACGCCCCGTTAGCGGCGTGTGGCCGCCAAACCTGGCACGGGGAGCAGGGCAGAACGGAGGCAGCAGGACCAGGAGTAACTGCGCTGTATCTACGGGATTTCCTCTCCCTCCCACCAAGCTGCAGGTGGTGCCACAAAGCTCCCCAGCAGCACGGTCCTGAGTCCTGCAATCTCGGTACTTCGCATTATGGCAATTTCTAGGGGAATAACTCTTTAATGAAGCTTACAAGAACTTCTGGGAGGAGGTTCTTCAAAGCGTGTAGGAACCAACCAGGAGCAAGAGTCGACTCACCTCGCTGTTACAACCCACTCCAGAAAACCGCTAGCACCTTTCCCGCAAACTGTCCCAGCTAAAGTCTAATCAGTCATTTCCTCGGGGGCTTTCATGGTTACCCAGGTGTAAATCAAGAAGTGACACGCGAAATTCCCACCACCGGCGACCCGGCAAACTGAGGCGCGGCGGGACCAGCCCCACCTGGAGGCGGGAGCAGCCGGGAGCCTGGGCGCCCACACGGGCGCTTCGCCGGTCCGCGAGAGCCGCGGAGGGAGAAGCGGCGGCCGAGGGAGCAAAACGGCACCCGCCTCCCCGCGGACCCTCCCTCGGCCGCCCGCGGCGCCGCGGCGCAGCCGGGCTCCCCTCAGGCGGTGGCGAAGGGGTTAAAATGGCCGCCCAAGTCTCCCCGCGGTTGAGGGCCACTTGCGCGGGCGCCTCGCCGAGCTGCGCCCAGCCCGGGGGCGAGGGCAGCGCTGGGGCCCTCGCTCCCCTCTCCCGGCAGGTCGCTCCCCGCTTGCAGCACTTACCCAGCCGCGGCGAAGCGCAAGGAGCAAGTGCGAGGAGAGCCAGGAGTAGACAGGGAGCCATGGCCGAGGCTCGGGGCTGAGGACAGGGGTCCGGGCGGGCAGCTCTGCCGGCTCGTGGAGGGCTGATGGATCGGGGAAGGCTCTGGGCTCCAAATGATAAGGAAATATCCTGTCACATGGGGTGTTTTGAAATAACAGGAATTCGCTGCTCAAACTTTGCTTTCCTAAGCTGATTTCTCAGTGAAAAGCCTCCTTCCCCACACATGCAGGTGATAGCTGTGAGGAGGGTTTGCATTCCCCCTGCAACAGTGGCATGTGGGTCACTTTCTGTTTTTTCCAAGAAAATTAGCCCTCCAGGGAGGACAGAGAATAGCAGCAATGTCAAACCTGTGCTGAAAGAGCAGGATGTTTACCTCCTTTCCTTTAGAGATGACCACAGATTGCAAATAAAATCTAAGCTTGTGTACATAGACCATCAGGTTGCTTGTGTGCGTAAACACTGCAGAACTAGGAGAGAGCCACTTTTGGAAATGGGGGTTGCGGGTGTTCCTCCTGCCCCTTCACACCTGCCCTGTGTGAAAACCTTGCCTTAACTGACATTTCCCTAGTGGGACAAGACAACTGCGGTGTAGCCAAAAAGCAGAGCATAGGGTGGGAAATGACAGCCTTGCTCTCCAGCACTATGGATGGTGCAGCATGGGATTTAGGGGATGAAAAGGGAAAGCCAGAGAGCATGCACAGACCTAAAAGCTTTAACTAGGCACTAATTTCAGGACACAGAGCATTATAGTATGTTTTGATGAAAACATGCAATGCATGAATTTACTTGTTTTTTGTTCGTCATCTGCTATGTGCAATTAGTTTTACATCTGTAAACACTGACTTTCACAACATTTTAAAACAAGTTTACTATTATTATTTGGCTTGTATACGCTCAGGTTCATGTTAGATTATTTAACAGTGAGAGTCTGAGCCTGATTTCTTGCCTCTGTGAGTAAATTCACTGAGAATCTTGCATGTTTGATAAAAAAAAAACTTTCTTTAAATATTTCTGCATTTTCTGAGCTCTGATAAATTAAATTCAACCTTTTTTTAGTCTCCTGACTTTGGTGGCTGTTCCTACTGCTCACAGGACTTAAATCTTATTCATGAATCAATGTGAGGAGAAAAAAAGGAAAAAAAAAACTTGCTAGTTGGGCTCTCACAGCCTGAAATATCTCCATGGAGTTTAGGTAATCTTTCTGAAGACGTGCCTTTAGAGCATAATCTACCTTGAGATATTCATTGCTTCATTGTGGGCTGGGTAATAGACATCTGCACACTGTTTTATGGGGAGCAGCACACTTCCTCACAGGCTGGTATCAACGCATGAGCTGGAGACTCCCAAATGGGTGGGAGGCGTCCGTCACACCATTATCTGCTGCACATGCAGAAGCTTTTGTAACCTATCAGGTTCACCAAATGTGATGATACAGCATACGTAGGTTTCAGAAGCAACATTTCAGCATTTCAGAAGCATCAAACTTAGCATGTATATGAAGCACATTGTACAGTCGTTTCCCCTACGCACTCAGAGATCTCTTATGTGTAGCCTTATGCTAGAAGTCGTGGGTGGAAAAAGAGAAGATATGCAGAAGTACAGCAATGTGAAATAGATTAGTGTGGGCAGAGACAGCACCTTGTCCCTGGAGTGGACTGAGAAGGTGCTTTTGCACTAATATTACAAGAGAGGAAATCACATAGACGAAATTCAAGCTCATCTGAACTCAATGACAAAACTGCCATTAGCAGCAATAGGTGAGGATTCCAGTGAGGCGCTTCAGCTGCGCTGGGCTCTCCTGTGGGTTGGGCAGGGGGGTGATGAGGAAGCACTTCCCTGACTTCTGCGGACCCACATAAAGGTCAGGAACAGCCTGGCCCTGAAACAAGGGCTGGGAGGTATTTCAGCTGTCATCAGCAGTGTCCTAAATCATTATGTCGATGAATTCCCACCTGGGAATTTCATCCCAAGGCTGACACAAATTCCCTTTCTGGAGTGTACGACAGTTATTTATTATACACTAACTATTTGCAGCGGTCTTTATGCTGAACAAAGAAAAGATGATAAAAAGTGCTTGCACTTAGGAGGATATGGCTAACTCAAATACTCATAGTACAATTCAGAAATGAAGAATTCTCCCGTACACTACCACCTTAAGAATACACAGGCATTCCGGACGTATATGAAAAAAAAATTTAGATAAGGAATAAAATGTTAATATTTTTATTAATTATTAAATTAAATTATTTACATATTTATTTTACTAGTAATTAGCAACAACTGGAAGCTCAGAAAGTACTAGAAGTAAGTCCAGAACAAGTCCTAAGAAGGAGAATAATGCTGCTGTGCCAACAAAATACGTTTTCCTGTAAGACTGTCACTGAGAGTGTGTTTATAGGGAGGCAGTCTATATGTAAAGTTCAGTGTTGATCCAAGTATATACGGCTCCTGCAAAAGTCTTCAGATTAAACTGCAATGTTAGTCACCCACAGCAAGTACATGTGTACTGCATGTACTACACAAATAGGTAGAAAATGGCAGTAAGTAGTTATACCTATTTGGCATTCGGTGGCCCTACCAGGCATGACCTGTACTCTGAAATGGCAGAAGAAGCTGTATGAAGTCATTCTTGGAAATTTTCAAAACTCAGCTGGACAAGATGCTAGGCAACCTGATGAACTTGGAAGGTCTCTCTGCTTTGAAAAGGGAGTTGTACTAGATGTCTTCCAGAGGCCCCTTCCAACCAAAATGATACACTAGAAAGAGGTTCTTCTGGGACAGTGACCATCTTACATCTTTTCTTGCGATCTGTTCCTGGATTAGCTCCTAAGGTAATCTGAACACTGCTTTTTTTTTCTGATTGTCCCTTGCACAACCCCCAGTGCTGCTGTGACACCATTTTGAGTGTGTGCATGTGAGTGTGTGTGGATAAGCCTGCCCTGCCCAGAGCAGTGCAGGTCTCAATGAGCTTATTCACTTGGCCTCTGTGTCCTGCCTGCAAGATACTGCCCAACAGTTAGGTCTAGCTTGCTCTCGGTGAAGGATTGTATAAATACCTGGATCATGCATGCTGATCTCTTGCAGTCCAGGGAGAGATGTTCTCTCTTTGAGGACAAAAGGATTCAGCTAAGTTTCAGCCTATAGTGATTTGTAGGCAAATAGTTAACAGAAGTCCCATATTCTGGATAACTAATGACAGTTTACTACTTAAAATATGCCCTAGATAGATAGACATATGTTTTTATCTCTCTCCGTGGGTAGAAAGCCAACTGCCATTTGAGTTTGGAACAGAGAGGCCTACATTTCTCTGAAACAGGTCGTCAATCTCTCCAATCTGGAACACCCAGTACCAGCAATTGGTGACAGTTACAGGAAAAATACCATGAAAACCTCAAGTAACTGTGGCCCCTGACTTTTGATAGTCAGCAGGAAGATGGAAACTTCTGTATAAGTGAAATTGTATCCAGACCTGAAACAATATGCCTGTTTGCTTCAATGTGAGTATAAAAACTGGATTATAACCCATGTGTCTAAGATGATTTTTGATGGTTCATGTCCTCTTGAGGAGGACAGCTCCTTAGAGGAGGAGCTGAGGGAGCTGGCAGTATTTAGTCTGGAGGAGACTCAGGAGAGTCCTTAGTGCTCTCTACGACTACCTGAAAGGAGTTGTAGTGAGGCAGAGGTCGGTCTCTTCTCCATAACAACTATCGATTGGACAAAAAGAAATGGCCTCAAGTTGCACCAGGGAAGCTTCAGGTTAGATGTTAGGAAGAATTTCTACACGGAAAGAGTGATGAAGCACTGGAACAGGCTGCCCAGGGAAGTGGTGGAGTCACCGTCCCTGGCAGTGTTCAAGAAACGTGTAGATGAGGCACTTGGGGACATGGGTTAGCAGGCTTGGTGGTGATGGGTTTATGGTTGGACTCGATGATCTTAAAGGTCTTTTCCAACCATAACGATTCTATGATTCTGTGTGTGAATTTGTGACATTCAGTAGTTTCCTGCATGTTTCTAACATTTGTATTATGGTATGCAATAAGCATATACTCAAGAACAAAATGCTCATACTGTCCATCATCAGTACAACACCTGTACTACATTAAGGATCCATATAAACAAGACACTGAACAGTGAAAAAATAACAGGACAGTTAGCATTTTGTTTTAATGCAAATCAAAGATTCCTTTCAATGATATTGAGAAATTAATTCCTTTTAATTTCTAAAAACAGAATGGAGTAAATTAGTTTGGGAGAGAGAAAAATCAACTAGTGCAGTCTTCAATCTGTGCTTTAAATTAAAAAAAAATATAACATTCTGCCTTTGCTGCAAAGCAAGAATGACCTTGCTTCTTGCATGCTTTTTAATTGCTTCATAAATGCATGTGGATATTGGGAATATATTTACATTTTCATTATGATTTCTAACATTTCAGATTTGGTTCCAATTTGTCGTTCCTGATCCACAGTATAAAAAAAAAAAAAAAAAAGGGAATTGAGGTGTCTCCACACCATTGCTTCTCTAGTTCTTTACAGCTACAAGAAAGTATAGCCTGTGCAGTTTAAAAGGCACCATAAATACAGGCCAGAGTTTTCAGATGCTCAGGACAAAAAGATTCCAGACGATTTCTGCTTTCTGCTACCATAGAGAAATCTCAAGAAATGAAGGAGATAAGGCCTACAGCTATAAAACACCTATGTAGATTCTATCAATCAATCACATGCCTTTTATCAGGTTTGATTTTATTCTGCATAGCATTTTATTATGTCATGCCTCAGAAACACAGATAGACATTGGATTGAGAGATTTTTCTTTTGTTTTTTAGCCAGATACCTGTATAAGAAGTCCTTAGCTGCAAGGTTAAAAAGTAAAACTAGGTCTTAATGTTTTATAATGTTAAGGTGCTACTTAGTAAACACCAACCAAAGACTTCTCTTCCTTTAAGAAAAGTGCTTCTCTTCCCTCTTAGAAAGCCACCAGTTTGGTGTATACATGATCATTATCTCAAAACCAGAAACTCTGTAAGATATACATACTTCAGAAAAAGACTGGTTCTTTTGCTTAGAAGTAAGGATGAACACAGCCATAAATGGGCCTACTTTCCATCCACCCCACAAGAAAAGCCCTGTAGTATAAACAGAATCCAAAGACATCCAAAAAATAAATATATATTGAAAGTGCCTTTTTTTTTCCCCTCCCATGAACATTTCCAACATTAAGAGGCTGGGAATTCTGCAAAGGAAGATCCGGCTACTTTTAACCAGCCCATTTCCCTTCAATGCCACAAAAAAATAAACCAACCAACCTTATTTTCTTCTTAATGCAACATTGCAACTTTTTTTTTTTTTTTTTGCAAGATAGACAGTTATAAGTATTTTATCTCTTAATACAGGCATTCACAGAATAACTGCCTTACGCTTTTATTCTGCGGACAGTGAGAAGCTTGTATGCAAAATAAGGCTTTTTGGTACTCCAGTGAGTTACCTGTAACAGCGGCCTATAATCATTTTAGTAGTTTATTGGTCATCCTAGACTATTTAAACAACTTTCTGCTAATATTTAATGCTTTTTGGAGTGATAACTTTCTAAAAGATGATACTTTAAAGGGCAGAATAACTATATTATATATATAACTATTAAATTGAGGAGAATTACAGCTCTACCTTAAACAAACTAGAAGCACCAAGAGACAAACCAATGGATGGTTATTAACAGCCACCAGAGTCCATTTCAAAACCAGCCAGGGCTGAATCAGGCACCTTTCCTCCATATAGGAAGTAGCAGAAAGAAGGTTATAAAAACTTTCCAGTATAACTAGCTAAGCTGAACTTTCTTTCTCCCGTCCTTTTCTTCACAAAACTTAAGCTCATCCTGTTTACCTCTGCAAGTGCACAGGGATGAGAGAGCAAATAAGAAGAAAGAATAAAAGAGTGCTAAATTAGCATGTAGTTCAGTACTGATTTTGCAATGCCATTATCTCAACAAGAAATTTTACTCATTTGTGGAAAAAAATATTGTAAAGCACCACTAAGCAGATTTCATTATTCTGTAATTACTTTAAATGACACATAGATGTTTATAGTAAGTTAAAACATTATCATCTCCTCTAAATACCCAATGTATTCAGCCCACCTTACAAGACTCTTAAGACAGTAGTATGATCATCCTAGACTCCATTCGCTGCCAGTGGAGAGAGACACTGCCAGAGATCTACAGGGATCTCACATCCACCCCTGTCCATGAACTCCTCAAATGTCTGATATCAGCCAGTTTGGGCCTGCATTCCTAAATGGGATACATGCACCATCAGTGGTAAATACAGAAACAGAATAAACATTACATCTGAATAACAATTTTGTATTTCTAAAGGCAACACTGTAAACTTCCATTTGTGTAAACTGCCTCAAGTTCTGCTTCATGAGAAGAGCGTCTCCAGCAGGTCGAGGGAGGGGATCCTGCCCCTCTACTCAGCCCTGGTGAGGCCACATCTGGAGTATTGTGTCCAGTTCTGGGCTCCACAGCACAAGAGGGATGTGGAGCTGCTGGAGAGAGTCCAGCGCAGGGCCACAAGGATGATCAGGGGCCTGGAACATCTGCCCTATGAGGAGAGACTGAGGGAGCTGGGCCTGTTCAGCCTGGAGAAGAGAAGGCTGAGAGGGGACCTGATCAGTGTCTGTAAGTACCTCAAGGGAGGCAGTGAGGAGGATGGGACCAGCCTCTTTTCAAACCGAAGCACCAAAAGTTCCACAGGAACTTAGGGAAAAATTTCTTAACAGTGAGGGTGACAGAGCACTGGAACAGGCTGCCCAGAGAGGTTGTGGAGTCTCCTTCTCTGGAGATCTTCAAACCCACTTGGACGCAGTCCTGTGCCACGTGCTCTAGGTGACCCTGCGTGTGCAGGGGGGTTGGACTAGATGGGCTCTAGAGGTCCCTTCCAACCTTGAGCATTCTATGATTCTATAATTCTGTGTGCTTCTTCATATTTGTAAGAATTAGCTAGACTATTTTGTTTGCCTGTGTTTACTGAAAATACATCGGTTGTCCTGCATAAAACAGTGGCAATTTTGCTGTAATTGCAGTGCCCTGCATGGCAAAGAGCTGCACACACCTGAGCAGTGCAAGTCCTTGTGCTGCATCCATGCAAGAGGCAGCTGCAAAGCTGCAGTCTGCCCTTCCTCCTCTGCCTAGGTGCTGCAAGCCTGGGGATAAAACTACTCAATTTGCAAGTTGAGTATGTACTTTTAACCCACCCAGGCCTTTACAAGCACTCCAGTGGTCTCGGCAAGTTTTCTTCATCTATAATAATATCCACAGGTGGTTGAAAAGTCAAAGGTCAGCAAAATATAGAATTTGGCAGCGGTCAAGCAGAACACAGCATTGAAATTAATGACATAACATTGATACCAGTCGCTACTTTGAATAGCATACTCAGTTCCAGTTACCGTCAATGAAGAGAGATACAGCTGAAATATGGCAGTTCGTAGATAAAACAGAAAATTCAATAAAGCATTAAGTGATTTTCATAGCAGGGAAGAGACTTTTTAGAAGTGAAAGGCAAAAATTGAGATATGATAGAAAAATCTAAAAGAACAAGCAGTGCAGGACAGTTTGTCCGTTGTTTCTACTTGCCATATCACAATACAGGCACATAAAAATCCAGTTTAATTGAAAGGCAACAAACTTAATGTCCCATGTCAGTATTAATTCAAAATATAATCATAGACCAGCTGTCAGGTGTCCTTCAAAAAGTAACATTCGTCATGGCAGAAATAAACCAACAGGAGACTGTATTTCAGAAGAAAAAGCCTGTGAGCAGGTTATGCCATGGTCAGGTAATGGTCAGGTGTGAAATCTGGGTTGGATTTATTTACCGGGAAGAACTTGTTTGTTTCTCTTTTCAACTTTTCTACAAATTGTCTATTTTGGACAAAATCACAGTCCACACATTAAGCACAGATTTGATCTTGTATCACTGCTGAGATGTTCCTGTCAGTATTCAGAGGATATTTGAAAAATCTTTTCAGCATTCTTTTGGCAGCTATTTCCTTTGGTAGTAGTTGAGCAACAATAACATTGCAATTTTCTTTTTTATGAATAAGACTTCATGGCAGTAACCTAATATTCATGATGCCTAGAGTCGCGACACTCTACATACATTTGACAGATGACTTTTGGGACAGGAAACAAAAGAGATTTTATTTCAGTTTTCCCAAGAATTATTTAAAAAAGCAACAATGAAGTAAAAAACTCATCTTCTAACAAAAAAAAAAAAAAAAAGGATTTGACACCATCAGTATTAGTCAGATTTTTGTTACAGCATTTTAAATACATTCTATCCTCAAGTTTATGAAGTGTTATCCTCCATTTTATGAAGTGTAAAGACTTCATTTGCAAGCTGACTGTCAGATTTTGGGGAGAAAATATGCCTCATATCAGTAAAGGCACTAAGAAAATGCAGCTACATCTATTATATGACATGCAGATTTCCTTTCTTACTTAAAGAACTCCTTTAGCTTTCTGCTGGACAGTATTTTTAAACAATTCTGCAGAATTTCAAAATATTTTTTTCATCAGAAAAGGAACTCAGTAAAACTGAAGTATTCTGAAATCTTATGGAAGCTAAACATCGTCACTGACTAGATAATGCATTTTCAATGTGGTAGGTAAAAAAAATGCAGAAAATTGACAAATTTCATTCTAATTTCGAGCAACAGGGTTTTTTTTGTGACATGCTTTCCAGAAGTAGATAAAATTTCTGTCTCAACACCCCAAAGACTACTGTCTCTCCCATTTACTTCCTTTTAGGCTGGCCCCAGGTCCACGAGATGGCACTGTACCACACTGCAATTTACCCTACGTTTGGCTCTTAAATACATTAGGTTTGTCTGTCCTCAGCATAACCAAGTTTTTGAATGACGTTTTTCTCTGACATTGTTTGGTGATTAAAAAAAACAAACAAACAAAAAGTAGTTATGATTAATCTGAACCTATGCATTAATTCAGACCCACCCAAACAAGTTTATTTGGAAAGCAGTTTTCAGGGTTGACTTGCGAGGTGGGGATTCAATGTCCACCTCAGAGGACATTATGCCCAGCCACATGAGTAGAAGGCATCAGATGCCTCCAGGACAGTTTCAGACCCTGGACAGCACATCCTGCAGACACAGCATCCCCCAGGAGCACAGCCAGTCTTCAGGAAACCTGTCTTTAGCCACCCAGACTTAGCGGCCAACTTGGGTGCTGCCTGAGACAGAGCCTCAAAACTAGATCTAGTGGGGCTGAATCTGCTGGAGAGGCAGAGCTGGAGTAATGAGCCTTCTTGCTTCTTCCTCCATTCACAGCTGAGGATGAGGGCACTATCACTGCAAGAGATAAGTTCCTTGTCCCTTTCACTTGATGTCTCTTGCCCTAGGTCTTTAGGTGGAGCGAAGTGAAGATGGAAAGAAGTTAAGGCTGCTGTCCTCCTCTTACAAGGTTTTGATGACATATGAGGAGTGAAGAGTCCAAGACGATAACTCATAATATCTGGGGAAATTCAATATCCTTGTTTTCAGTTTTGAGAAGTTTGGCAGCAGCCTCAAAGCTATTCAGAAAGGCAGGAACATGTTGAACAGCACTACATGGTCCCAAAGAACCTGCTATCTGAAAACTGCTCAGTGAACAAATGTGAAATGAAATTGCAGATTCAGGCCAGAAGCATCCTTCACTTGAGCTCATTACTGCGTAACATTTTCAGCAGAAATTTCCTGGCTTTAAGCAGCATTGAGTCTGAATCTTGTTTTTTATTTCTGTTGGTAAATGCTAGGAGGAGTTTGAAAAACTCAGGCTATGTCAAAGCCAAACTCTACCTGTTGTATACTTAAGGAAAACAGCCAATCTCTTTGTCATGTGTCCAACTTGTTTCTCATTAGTAGAACTAAAATCTCAACATTTAATACATTTTTTTTCCAGTTTAACGCCTTGTACCACTGTGTAACAGGCTCAAGAGCCATTTCCTTGAGAATATCTATGAATATTGGCTTTATAAAATCTGAAAGTAGTCCAGATTTCTGGGACCCATGCCAAAGGATTTTAAAACAAGGAGAACACCTGGAAACAGGACTAGAATCCAGAACTGTAATTTAATCTAAACTACTGTTTTTTTCTGGGTGTTCCTTGTGCAAGACACGCTCTTTGCCTTAACTCACCAGTTTAAGACACACTGATGTAGTGTTCTGTGTATGTTCAGTAATATTTTTAAGACCACGACCATTCTGAAAACCACATAAAAATCAAAATGCCAGGGAACAGCACACAGCCTGGGCACCAACTGAAAAACGCCTTGTTCCACAAAAAAACTCACAAAGTGCATCACTATTTTCTGTGACTAGAGTAGGCTTTTTCTGCAGCAGCCATGTGGGTCAGCCTTCACTCATTTGGATACCAACATCACTGCAGGGCTGCACAGCCTCTCACACTCTGCTCTCCTTCTTCTGTCCTACAAAACAGCAGGCCAAAATGGTCCCAGTACTAGGGGAGCCCTCACGTCCTGGTTTTGTATAGATGTAGGGTGCTTATGGGTAACCTGTATTTCAAATTTTGCAAGTATTTTCATAGGTGAGCAAGCCATTTCTTATGTATAACAGATAAAAAAACACCCACTGGGAAAAGTGCCCAGGAAAGGGTGAATTCCTCCACTTAGAGAACCACCATGAAAGACTGGGGATTATCTATCTTTCTTAATGCCATGGCACGTGAAGACCATCCACAGTCATGCCTGGATCAGTCTGTTGCCTCATTTCAGCACCTTGAAGATGTGTAATCTAGCTGTTAGATTGATGCAAGTTTAAGTCTCAGAACTGATTAAATGGGAGTCAATCTGAAATATTCAAATAGGAAGAGTCTCAGTAACAGGTTGTTAACAGCTTTGCAGCAGGTTTTCTCCTTTGTGGGGACTGTTTTTTTCAAGACCGATGTCTGTTATATAATTTGCCATCTCTGCCATTTCACAGGAGATGCTCAAGCCTATAGCCTTTAAAAAGAAACCTCTAAGATTTTGAAGCACTTCCAGTCTATCATTTCAAGCAACATGAGGGTTGCTGGGTTTTCATTGCTAATGGTTGGCTTTACTATGTGCACGTAGACCCGGGCTGGATTCCTCCATGAAGAACTCCAGCAATTAGATAGCTGCAGGATTCAGTGCAGTACAAGAAATCCTCCTGTTCTGTTTCTGAATGTACAACAGCAGTAAGTGTGACATTTGTTATTTTTTAACCAGTACAACGTGTAACTGCTCAGGCAGACCGACTATGGCAGCCAGCCACACAACCAAGAAAGCAATGACACAGCTACCTTGTTCTTTCTTATTTCATACCACTGTTATCATCTTGTCTTGGCATTCTGTTGAGCAATGAGTTTGAAATCATGAATAGTTTGGAATATTGATATTTTTTAAGAATAGCTTCCTTTTACCATATCAAAACATGTCATTTCCCTTTTCTTCCTCAAAACAAGAATACCGGCTTCAGCTCTGCGCTGCAGAGAGGATTTATATGGACTATTCTTTTTAGGAGTCCTGGCAGCTCTTCCTGCCTGTTATCTATGACCAGAAGTGAGCTGGTGTATCAGAGTTTTTACAGGAAACCAAATCAGCAGAGGTCACACAGGCAGTGAAGCAGGATACGGTAAACCACGCTCCGTATATACATCCCATGCTTCCGTTACCCTCTTAAAGCTGAGAGCAAACTGGAGAACAGCAAATGTAGCTGTAAAGGCACAAGAAAGCTAAACTATTTCACAAATCATAAAACCCATTTTTTTCCTACAAACTAGTCAGTGAAAATGTAAGCAATCAAAAACCTACATTGAAGTGCTTAGGATATTGCGTGCCAAGTAAGTCAGGATACTGTCCAGAAAGATTTGCCAATATATCAAGTTCTCTTTGTTTTACTAATTCTCCTAGGTATTTAATTACTGCACCCAAAGCACGAGACTTTTGAAAGTCTCTTAACATTGCAGAATGTGTCTTCATTCTGCTTTTGCTCAGTGCTCTGACATACTTCATACCTTTTCTAAGATATTTTTCTAGAAAATAGTTTAGTTTGTATGCAGTCTTAAAATACTGCTTGGTTTACAGACAATTGCAGGTTACCCGGGTTAACCCCCATTTGTTAAAGCATGCATGTGTATATGGGAGCAAAGTTTTATTATTAAAGATTCCTTTCTTTGCACAGAGACTTCCTTCTTCTTCGTCTCTCCTGATTGAATCATCTACCTCAGATGCCAGCTTGCTTTTTCCTTCATTTTCTCCACCATTCTCACAACATTGAGACCGAATCCGTGTCATATCCCCGTTCTGGTGAAACCAATGCCTGAGCAATCTGGCAGTGAGGCTGTAAGAACACAGCGGAGAACAAACCCATTTCACCGACAGCTGTCACTCACTATTGCTGTCCCAAAGTTCACAGCGACCTGAGAGGACTGATGTCCATGACTATTGGTTCTACCACAGGTGTCTCCAACAGTGGTCCCGTCTTCTCACAGTTTGGGACACAGTTTAGTGGTGCACACTGGTTTTGCTCTGCAAATCAGAAAGTCAAACGTGTAGAATAATGTTAATGCATAATCAGTACTAAATTGCCCAAATTCCACTAGGGAAGCTCTGGATAACTAGTCTGTTTTAGCTCAGACATCCAGGCAAAGTGAGGATCTCTTGGTTGTTATGACAAGATAAACATGCAATCAAGGTTTACTTTATGGCACAGCAAACTTTATAGCTTCGCATTAGGAGTCACAACCACTGAAACATCAAAGAATCAGTGAAGTAGAACTTGCTGCTCATGCAAAATACACGGTGGAAGGGACATCATCACCATCCTTTCCTTTCTCAAATGAACGCCGAACTCTTTAGGTTTGAGGAACGATGCCTCAGTGACTAAGGCCTTTTTTTTAAGAAACAGTTTTAAACTTCAGGCTGCAGATGAAATTAAAAAAATGGAAGAGCTTGAAATTCTGGTCAACTCTGTGCACAAGGTAGGCTTAAATATTCCGTGAATGTGCAGACAGTGCTACCGCAGTCCTGCAGGATCAAAGGGCTTAGCAGAGAATCACGAAAGAGAGATTTCTTACAGAGCCTGTTGATATGAGCAGTCCTAAAGCCGACAGGATTTACTGCTGTGGAACAGGCAGCCGAGCTGCTGATAAAAACCTGGCTGGTGGTGATGAACCAGGAGATCATATGCCTTAAAACGGCAGTGGAACCTTCAAAGAATAAAATTATTTATGTGAGAGGCCAAAACCATTCCTTCCCGTGCTGCTGCCTGTGCAAGGAGCTCTATTGCAACACCAGCGATCACATTTGGGCTGTTAGGGGGGGTCACAGAAAATTCAATCTGCAGGAATCCACCAGGCGGCATCTGGCATTTGTGCAGGCCGAGCCGCGTTCGCCCCGCAGCGCTCCGCAGAGAACCACCGTGGGATGGCGTGGGATCGCGCCTCCGCAGAGAACCACCGTGGGATCGCGCGTGGGATCGCACCTCTGCAGAGAACCACCGTGGGATCGCACCTCTGCAGAGAACCACCGTGGGATGGCGTGGGATCGCACCTCTGCAGAGAACCACCGTGGGATGGCGTGGGATCGCACCTCTGCAGAGAACCACCGTGGGATGGCGTGGGATCGCACCTCTGCAGAGAACCACCGTGGGATGGCGTGGGATCGCGCTTCTGCAGAGAACCACCATGGGATCGCGTGGGATCGCGTGGGATCGCGCCCCTGCAGAGAACCACCGTGGGATCGCCTGGGATCGCACCTCTGCAGAGAACCACCGTGGGATCGCCTGGGATCGCGCCCCTGCAGAGAACCACCGTGGGATCGCCTGGGATCGCACCTCTGCAGAGAACCACCGTGGGATCGCCTGGGATCGCACCTCTGCAGAGAACCACCGTGGGATCGCCTGGGATCGCACCTCTGCAGAGAACCACCGTGGGATCGCGCCTCTGCAGAGAACCACCGTGGGATCGCGCCTGTGCAGAGAACCACTGTGGGATGGCGTGGGATCGCGCCCCTGCAGAGAACCACCGTGGGATCGCGTGGGATCGCACCTCTGCAGAGAACCACCGTGGGATCGCGTGGGATCGCACCTCTGCAGAGAACCACCGTGGGATCGCGCCTCTGCAGAGAACCACCGTGGGATCGCGTGGGATCGCACCTCTGCAGAGAACCACCGTGGGATGGCGTGGGATCGCGCCTCTGCAGAGAACCACCGTGGGATCGCGTGGGATCGCGCCTCTGCAGAGAACCACCGTGGGATCGCGTGGGATCGCACCTCTGCAGAGAACCACCGTGGGATCGCGTGGGATCGCACCTCTGCAGAGAACCACCGTGGGATCGCGTGGGATCGCGCTTCTGCAGAGAACCACCGTGGGATCGCGTGGGATCGCACCTCTGCAGAGAACCACCATGGGATCGCGTGGGATCGCGCCCCTGCAGAGAACCACCGTGGGATCGCGTGGGATCGCACCTCTGCAGAGAACCACCGTGGGATCGCGTGGGATCGCGCCCCTGCAGAGAACCACCGTGGGATCGCGTGGGATCGCACCTCTGCAGAGAACCACCGTGGGATCGCGTGGGATCGCGCCCCTGCAGAGAACCACCATGGGATCGCGTGGGATCGCGCCTCTGCAGAGAACCACCGTGGGATCGCGTGGGATCGCGCCTCTGCAGAGCGCCGCGGTGGGATCGCGCCTCTGCCGCCATCCTCCTGCCTGTGCGACCCAGGCATGGAGCTCTCTGCAAGCACAGGGATTCGGGTCTGTAGTTCTTGGAAATGAGAGAGAAAGAGAGAGAAAAAAGTAAAACCTCCTCTGTTTATAGTTACTCTTAAGGGAGTTACCCTACTAGTAAGGAACATGAAGCTTATCCTGCTTTTTATCACAAAACTATGAACTGAAAACAGATCTGTTTGCAGAGCTGCTACTTATTTGGCTAAACCTCTAATCGGACAAACTGACATTTCTGTCAGAATACTGCCTTCAGCAGCGCACAAAACTTTAAACATAATGGCTTCCCAGGAAAGCACTTACTTCCAAATACTTCATTTTATGTGCTGTATAATCAAAATAACTAGAGTAGCCCCCTCCTGAATAAAATGAGAGAGAGCAGAAAAGTGAATTGTGAGGTTTTGGTTCTTTTCTATGCAATTATTTCATAACAGAACAGTCTTCCAGCAGTTTCATTTCAAAGATAAAGCTGGGATTTGTCAAAGAGAATAGTCCCAACAGCAGGACTTTTTTTTTTTTTTTTTTTTTAATCTTGGAGTCTTCATTTAACCGCTTTGAATAAATTGATCAATAATGCTTAAAAAGTTAATATTTGTGTTTGCAATAATCTAGAATGCTATAGATTTACGGGAAGTCTTGATTATATGCAAGATAAGTACTCAAGAGTAGAAGGCACTCCTATTTTGCTAGAGAACCGCCAGAACAACCTTATTAAGATAAATTACTAAATGTAAATTATCTACTTTACAATTAAGTGGTCAGGAGACTTTTGTTTGCTTGTTTTTTAAGTAGGATTTAGCTTACAAAAATGTCATTATCCAAAGGATCAAGGTAGCAAAGAATTTGTCACCAAGCAAGACAATGAATTTTGCCTAAACAAGAAATTCTTCATTACTTGTTTTCCTTACAACACTGAACAAGAACCTGGTGGAGTCTTTTACATAGCACCTTCGCTTCCTCTGAAAAATACCCACTTGAATGCTTTGATAAGGGATATCATTGGGGTGGTTGATACTCAAACTGTGTTCTTACACATGGCTCCACAGAGCCACAACTACTGCACACTGAGCTGAGCTGAAATCCCCTTCCTTCCAGCCGCAGCGGATGAGCCGCAGCCGCTGCAACGGCAGGAACATGAGCAGGGCTCACCCAAACACCTGGCCGTGGTCAGTGGTCAGAAGGGCTGCACCCTCCCAGCTGGCGTGAAGAAGATTCCAGTGTCAGCAGCAACCCGGGAAGATTGGTTGTGCTTATTTGTAAGTAAAGCTTAGAGAAGAGCTACAGAAGATACTACTAAAAAATTAACAAGTGAACCAGGTGTAAATACACCAAAATGTTCTGTTACTTGAGATGTATGCTTACCATGGTCAAAAATTGGTAGAGACGCAAGCCAAATACTTGGGACTTTCTCCTAGTTACAGTGTCCCACCAGCAGCAACCTTCACCAAGCAAAGTGTATTTCCTGATGGAGCTGGCAACTACCCAGAGTCCAAGGCAGCAATAACTGTGGGCCTGGGTACCACCAGTCTCAATAACATGAGGTATAAGCACCATTTTAGGAATCGCATGAATATAAGCACTCAAACTCACTCTCCAGGGTTAACAAAGGCCAAAGGAAAATAAAAGGTGCACTCACTAACGCTTATTTCCTTAGATTTTATATCAACTCACAGGCGTGTGTTCTCCATCTGCAGCTAGAAATGTAAAATTATTTGACACTTTTTCCATGTAATTTTTACTTTTCCTTTGATTGACTAGAACCTGTGAATGCTTTGCATGTATACTCACAAAGTGTCTGTGAATTTAAAGAAGGGGGAAACGGCCTCAAACTCTGGAAGTTTCTCCTCAATGTGAAGTTCCCTCACAAGGGATTATGTCTCATTTCTCACTAAAGCGTAGGCCACAATCAGCATCAGAAAAATAGCCTTAGACTAGAAGAATCCAGATTAATTAAACTTTGCTGATACAGTGGCAGAGATAAAAGGCTTTATCCTGTAAAACACTCATATCACACTGTTTCAGAAAAAAAAAAAAAAAAAAAAAAACACTTTGTGCTCTTAGAAATGATTTTTCAAAGAGAAAAACCCACTCTGAAAATTGCCAAGGTGTGATAGTATTTGCCTAAGCAGATAGATAGACACATTACAGACTAAAGAGCTATATTCATTTGTCCCTTAACACCACTGTGTAACATTTATGCTGCACTCCTTATAAAGCAATAAAGTTATGCTGAATACATGAAATAAAAAGCACAACACGTCATTTCAAATTTAACTGAGGACAGAACAGAAAAAACAACAGATCAAAAGCTCGAGTGCAACGATACTATGCTCCAAGCGTAAGCAAACATTATGGGGGGAAGCTCTGAGTGCTGCTAATGGACTTGACCTATTGCACTTCCAAGCCCTGGCCAAGGACGCCCTGCTCTAACTTTTCTTCTGTGAGATTTATAAATTGACTTTGCAACATAATGAACTAAATACTTCACCTTTAATATTTTGCATTCATACCAAAAACAATTAACAGTTTTTACAAATAGTGTTATTTACTAAAACAACTCTTGTACAACAGTGCAGTATATCTAAATATATACATATGCCAACATCAAAGGGAGCATCAAAGCAAGCTAAAAAGAATGCACTTTCCTATTGCGTACTTTATTAAACCCAAACAGACGCAGCAGTTTTTTTCGTTTTTGATGACAAGGACAAAAGTTACTTGGATTTCCAGAAGCACGTGCAGGAGGGAGAAACAAAGACTCCTACCACCTTTTTGGTAAGGTAGCAGCAATAAAAGTGAGCGTTAGATCTTCAGTTTTGTATTGCAGCAAGTGAAATGTTTCTAAACACAAATACTTTGTTTAAGAAACAAGGCCTCGAAGAGTCTTACAGTGCTTCTAGACATCGAAGAAAGTTCAGTTTTCAAGGCCTTCCTGCTTTTGACTGTGGTGGTATGCACTGTGTGCATAGCATACACATGAAGGTTAACACACTTTGTTGCAGCTGAAAAGGAAAAAGGAGCATCTGTAGTGGAAAGTTGGTCAAATTTGCTAAGATAGATTAACAGAGTAAAAAATGATTCTGCCTGCTGTTAACAATGTGATTTATACTTCCCTTCCAAATCTTTTACTGATTTTTACACAGAAGGAATTATGCTCCTCATTCTCCACAACGGACACACGCAGTTGGTCCGGAGGGAACTGCCGTACTGCGGGCATCTGATTCCAGTGCCACTGTAGCTGCTCCAATTACAGAAAATCCTTCTCATTCTTTCTGTGGAGCCTGGCAGATAAGGAATAATGTAACCTTTATAAGCAAGGACCACAGAGACATTGTTGAAATATGAGTGAAAAATACAGGTGATATTAGAGAAAACGTGGAAAAAAAAAAGAGAGAGAGAGAGAGAGAGAGAATGAGGTATTAAGCAGTTCTCCAGTGTAAATCTGATGTTCCTGCCATCTAGATGAAATCAGAGAACTATTATAGCAGCCTAGAATTGACCAGCACAAAATACGTTCATGCTATTAGAAGCAGATTTATCTCCTTAGTGACATCTAAGTATTTGCGTATTTGCAATCTGGCAGAATTCTCCAGAGTCCCGGTGACTCAAATCCATTTTAGCACGTTTCTCCTCCCCTCCTGACAAAAACCAGGAACAGTAACCGGACCACGAAGGCAACGCACGCAGTGGTTCCGGCCTGTTGAACCGCAGCACGGTGGCCGATGTCCTCGCTGCTGCTGCGTTACTCCCGCCAACGCACTCCGGCCGCGACCGTTCAGCACGGAGCTCCGTGGGCGCCGGTCACCGCGCCGGGGGGCCGTTTGCTGCAGCTGATTCGCAGCTCCGCGCTCTGGAACACGCTCCCGTATCGTCCGTGCAGCAAATCCAACACCAACGCATTGCCTCGGCGTGCTTCCTCTAACAGCCAAGATTAGGTTATGCCCACATGAACTGAGATGATGCACACTGGTAAACACTATAGACGCGACATGAACAGAAGGCACTTTCCAGAGTTTGCCCCAGTTCCTGAAAGCCAAAGCATTACAACACCCCTTCCAAAGTTAACTTTCATTTTCAGATTCCTTAATTAAAAGGGTTAAAGCATTATAGGAAATATTCCAAAAACATTTTATCACTTAATTGACAATCTGTGTGTAAAGAAATACAGAATTCAGAATTCAGCCTTCTTCTACAGAAACATGAAAAGCAGCTGTCTTTTCTGGAATTTCTTAATTTTCAAAGAGACTGACTTCTTGACATTTAGGTTCTTTCCTCTAAAAGGTTTCCACAGAGCAGTAATGCAATAGTACAACTCTATGAACTCTCTGTGAAGTTGGTCAAAACAACACATAAATGAGCAATCTCAGAACTGACCACCGCAGAGAAGCACCAGCAATGGCATCTTCAGGTAGTTAAATTGAGAGGTAAATTGAATTGTAATTGCTAATTTCTCAGAGAGGGAAAGAAAGGATGAGCAAAGGAATCTGTGCAACAACAGTGTCTATCAAGGTAGAAGGCACCACTGAAGCATGTCTAGAGTAAAAGACACAATCACATGAGAACACCACAATCTTCACAGCTGTTTAATGAGAAAAAAAAAAAAACACTAAAAAGCTAACTAACTACTACACAAATTGACAAGGAAAGGAGATGATACCACCTAACAAATTCACTGATTTTTTTAGTAACTTTGAGCAGGGGCTTAAAGCGGCATGAAGAAAGAGAAGTGTCCATTGTTTTTTCCATTCTGAACTTCTACTACATTGAAATCAGTGTGATATTGGTTTTTAAAAAAGGATTTGGGTCATAAACACACATTAAGTCATAAGCGATTTAAGTTTTCTTAAAAAAGGGATGTGCCCAAGAATACAAAATGGGAGACAGAGAAGCCTCAACAACTGCACACATTTTCAGTGTTCAAAGGAGAAACCAGGACAATAATTTCTGTTAAAGATTTGAAAAAAAATAATGTAAAAAGACAAATTAACATAAAAAAATGCTGAGGCATTTCTATATGGAAATTTCATGGGCTCTTAGTGGGAAATGACATTCCATATAGGAAAACAATAGTCAACAATAGTCAAAACTGTAGCCACAGACAACTGGGCTATTTAGACACTTCAAGTTTCTCCTTAGAGCCTATGAATGATGGAATAAGAAGTTATTTTCATTTTTGTGTAGAAATTACATACTTCTATTCACATTACTTTTCTGCATTCAGAATAAGATATCCAAAATATAAGGGGAACACTATATAAGCCTTAATTAAAAAAAAAAGAAAAATTTGTTCAATGTATTAAAAAGCAATCTAAAGGTTTTTAAATTCCTCTCAAGCTCCATAGTTTTGTGATGATACCATGATACCCAGGCAATGTGTTTTTGAGGGTGTGAGGGAATTACGAGCCTGGAGAGGGGAAAAACAACAACAAAACTAAAACATGAAAATCTGAGTCCCCAAATGGCCAGCTCTATCATCATCAACTGGAATAGATCAGCTCTGGGCATGTTTGGTAACCATTCTGGTTAGGAGTTAAGCAAAGTAGTTGTTTCCAAGCATTCAGAGGCAAAACATCAGCAGCTACTTAAACACTGAAAAGAAGACATGCTAGGTAGCTATGGCAGGAGTGTCCAGGATAACGGGTTAGCTGGTAGGACGATGTACACCAACTGCAACGTTTAATTCCAGAAGCATCACGTTAAAATACAGTGCATAAAACCAAAGATTTCTTGACATACACACTAAGACACTGAAAATACAGATCTGATGTTGAAGCCATCAAGTATTGCTGGAATAAGAGTCGTCAAAAAAGGTAAGAGGACACCAGGATGCATTAACAGATTGGAAATGGAAAGTAACAACAATTTTTGCACAAGGAAGTCTGATCAAGCATATGTAAAATGTTTCCTTCCATTATCATATTCCATTTGCAGCACCTAAGCCTTAAAAAAACAGAAATAATAATGCCTTAAAGAGCATCTGGCTAAATTACTGAGAAACAAAGGCTAATACAAGCTGCTGCAGGAGAAAATTCAAATAATCTTGGATTGAATCAAAATAAGAGGCTTCATAAAACTATTTATATGACAGAAGGACTTAAACTTAAATGCTGCAACAATTGGAAACTGACAAAAATTAACAGATGTTTAAGGCAGAAGTGTTTTGTGTAAGAACAGTAAACACAGAACAAATTGCTAAACAAGGCCACGAGAGATAAAATAAAGCCCTGAAGATTTGTTCAGCAAAGCAATTTAACTTGTCCATAATTCTCCATGTTTTAAATAAGAAGACTTGAATAGTGTTATTCATGCTGTGTGTTCCAGTTTAAATCTCCAGCGTTTCTCTTCCAACTCAATTTCTGTCTTTGGTGTAATCTCTACCAGCACACATAGAATACAACTCCAATTCTCATTATAAAAAGCCAACACGGAAAAAAATAAATTACATGCTTTTGATGATAGAATGTAAGATCCTGGTCTGTTATATGGTCCCATGATATGTTTAGCAGCCTCTGAATAATAGTTTTAAATTATTAGTAATATGTGAAGCAGAATCATATTTTGCTGTTATTGTCCCAGACGACTTTAAAACTTAACTAGTTTACTTTGGTAGATAAAGTCAGCTAATAGTCATGATACACTGTGTTCATTTCAAAAGTAATGAAACCTAGACTCAGGTAAGTTTGGAAATTTATATATAGACCTTAGCTTGTACGTGTAACCATGATATGCAGAATTACTTGTCCTGTATTGCAAAAAGACATCACATCTGTCATAAAACTAGATAAAACTATGAAACACAGTTGTCAGTTCTTGATTAAAATAAAATAGTGTAAATTATTCTTTTAACATTGTGTTAAATATATTCACATGATCACCATAGCTATACGAAACTGTCACTATTGCAATCAAACACTATATGTACATAACATATATGTCACAACAGTTTGCAAGTGTTGAGTTTTCACAGACTAGCCAATTTTACCAGACATAAATAATCTTGTACCAATTTTTAGGCATTTTAAAAGGAATTAAATGTCCTAAATATATCCGTTCCTCTGCAAAATTAAAAAAAAAAATCCTAAAAAGTCAGTGCAAATTGAACTTGTTCACCAAGATAGATTCTTATTAAGCTGAGGATAAACAAAGTTTAGGAGATTAAAGGAAGA
The DNA here is from genome assembly GCF_059628265.1 of Tinamus guttatus. Classification (NCBI taxonomy): domain Eukaryota; kingdom Metazoa; phylum Chordata; class Aves; order Tinamiformes; family Tinamidae; genus Tinamus; species Tinamus guttatus. The sequence goes on from NW_028288743.1 coordinate 1,561,952, forward strand.
AACTCATAACATTACCAACTGCATTTAGCAGAGGTTATAAGAAGATCAGGTATGAGAAGTCCTGGGTCCTATAGTAGAGCCTTCTGGGAGTAACTATGTGGTGGCTGCTGTGGTGGTGGCTGTTGTTGTGGAGGTGCTTGTTGACTGCCTGTGGCCTGTGGCACAGGGGTAGATGCTAAGTTATAGTTGGGCACCTGGGGCATATTAGTTCCAGCATTCTGATAGGCAGCAACATCCACAGAAGCAGGTGGTGGGCTATACACCGGAGCCTGGCTAGAATATGTACTTGCAGCAACAGAGCCAACCATTGCACTGAAAAGAAAAAAAAAAAGAAAAATAATTCAAGATTAAATTAAGGAACAACTTAACAACAGCAACATTGGCATGCATTGTTTTGCTTCTTCAGTTACATTCTCTCTTCTCTCTCTCTCCACACATATATGCACAAAAAGACTCAAGCATATTTCCCATTTAAGAAACTTGCTTGGATTTTGAACTAGATCATACAGAAAGCCATCTGCAGCTCCTTTGAAAGGGGAAAGCTATATAAGCTTTATTAAATATTCATCATCCATTTACTTCTTTCTCAAAATGAACATAATTCTTCCTCATTCTACCAGAGTAAGCTACTTGAAACAGAAGTACACTACAATACTCGCTATTTCAAAGGTTACACAACACCACCCCAAGCAGCAGATACCCTTGATCATTAAACATACACAAATCAGTTATACTTTTTCTTATGCAAACAAACATGTTCAAAGGCTGTCAAGTCTTGTATGGTTTGTTTTGTTTTAAATCAAATACACAATATCAATAAAACGCACACTGGAAATAACCGCATTGAATTATTTTCACACTGTGTCTAACATTAAACTTATATATTTCTCCTTTAAATATTATCTGTAATCCATTGTTTAAAATAATTGAAAACTTAAAAGAAAAAAAATGCAGAATTACTTGGTATAGGATGCTTGGGCAGGCTGACCAGGCAGTCCCGAGCTAGCAGATGGAGTAACTGTGCCTTGGCTGAGAGAAGGGAGTTGTTCAGGAGGAAGATTATAACCTTGAATATGTCCCATCTGTGCACTCCCTGCCACCAAATATGCATTGCTTTGAGGCTGCCCTGGATAAACCTAGAAAATTAAATATTGGAACATAAAAAATAAAAGAGATAGTACTGATATTTAATATCTGACTTTGGAACTTTTAAACAGTCTATAAAGCCTTTTATTATAGGAAAGCACCCGATTGTCTTCTGTGTAGTGTAGTAGTATGAAAAAAAGTATTAGATCACATCCAAAAACTGGCATAAGAGAATTGTAATTTGTAACTTCAGTAGTTTAAAAACTAAATGCTCTCTGTTGACATTTTGAAAAAACAAAACTAAAAAAGAGGTGATTTTAGGGTGAGGAAGGCATACATAAATTTAAACTCCTTTTGTTCTTTATTTTCTTTGACCAACAGTGCAAAGGCTTGATCAGCTTTAACTTTTTCATTGGATATTTTGCATGTCACAAAAAACACAGTATATGCTTCTTCCTTGATCAACCTCAAGTCAATAGAACGTAACTAAAATTTGCTAGAACCTGAAAAAGGAAGGATTTCCAAAGCTTGCAACTGAAGAACATTTTATTTTGTTTATATACAAATATTTAAGAGAAAGTTTCACTGAAGTCTATTTTAAGGGGAGCAAGATAATACCTTAATACTAGGTTAAAACCAAGACCATAAAAAGAGATTTTTAACTCTGGAGGGTAGAGAGAAGAGGCTCTGAAACAAACAAAAAAATCACTACTTACAATCAGTATGCCACAGATAACAGAACTCGGAGCTTCTTACAAAATTTGCATACATTTGCTTTAGTGATTACTGTAAGAATCACTTGTTTGTTCAAAAAAGTTACCTCTGGTAAAGAACTGTATATTGCTGCTAATTTATAAGCTATATACTAATATATACTAATTGTAATATCCATGCCTATTAAAGGTTACATACTTACCTGAGAGCCAGAAACGCCAGATGACTGCATGTAATACTGTTGGTTTTGTAGTTTTGCATACATGGAGTACATTGGGTCTTCATTCATCAACTTGTTATACAAAGAAAGGGCCTCCATTGCTTTAACATTGAGCTCTGAAAGTTCTGAATGTTTCCTAAAAATACATATTATACAACTTACTTTACATTTTAGCCAAATTCAACACAGAACAGACTATACAGAAGACCTACCACGAGGTGTGATAAGCAAAATACTCTTCCAGCCTGTAAAGTGATGCTTGACAAGCGCCATAATCCAAAATAGTGAAACACTACAGAATATTATGTGATAAGAAGCTCTTCAGACTTGTTCCCAAATGAGAAGCTGCTAATAATTACACCTACTTTGTCATTCACAAAAATGACGACAGGTACTGTAAGTAGCAACAGTATTGTTTCTGAAAAGGAGTGAAAACGTGTGTGTGCTTTTTACCTGTCTATATCTTCCAACTTTTCATCTATGAGAGGTCCCATCTGGTGGCACATTGCTAGAAAAGAAGAATATTAAAATACACCAGAGTAATAAAAATTTCAAAGCAATTTCATACTTCATGTTAGAAAACAGAAAAAAAAAAGAGTTAACTAGCAATGTTTAGACATTAATCAAAAGTTTTAAACATAAATCTGTATGCCAGAAACAATTACAGTAACAGATGCTACATTATGGAAAATATGAAATTTTCAGTAATTGTGCAGAGGTGAGGAATCCTTGTTAAAAATAAATAAATAATAAATCATATCCAAAACACAGGGAGCATGAAGCAACTTCAGTTCAGATAGCTGTGGCATAGAAAAGTCAAGAAGGAACTAAATAGCATAGCAAATTTATTTTGCATAAAATCTCCAGGTGGAACACCCAACTTGCAACACAAGTGCTGAAGACTCTTGTAACTGCCAAGTGAGCCACAATCAGCTAAAAGAAAGACTGATTCTGCCAGGTGTAAAAGATGATCCAAAATAAGTGGGCAAGGAAGTTAAGGAAGTTGACACCAGAGACTCCAATTCTATTCCAGAACACAAAAATTACCACTTATCCCAGTAATAAACTATTTACTAATCTGATTAATCCCGTGCAACATGGGATTAATGACAGCCATGCTGCATTTAAACAGGAGAAAACCAGACCCATGCACCAAAGATAACCCAAATCCATTCTAACCAGTTTTTGAGCTTCTATCTCAGTCTCAGATCTCCAGACTTAGAGACACAGAAGGTCCTGAAAACCTCAGGGCCATGATGGCTGAAAAAGTACCACTGATGTGTTAGCCTTTGGGTGAGGAGAGGCATCCATCTACTTCTCTGAAATTTGGAGCAGAAGCATATTGGTAGAAGTACTGCAGAAAGATACGAAACCTGTTGTAAATTCTATGTCTTTATGCTTAACACTAAGTGTGTCAAAAGCCATGACAAGGCCTTCTTAGATGCCTGTACACTATCCTTAAAAGGGCTCTGCTGTTGCTCACAGAGCCAATACATGGGAGAATGCTGCACGGAACGCAGAGGTTCCCATGGTCTATGCAGAGAACTGACAGATTACAAACCAGCAACTCAAGCCCTTAGAAAGCACCCACTGAAGAGGACAGCAAAGAGACCCTCACTTCATAGGGGAGCCCTCAAACACGTAGGACTGCCTGCAAGTCAAGGGCAGAGCAAAGAACTTACTGAGGACACAGACTGAAAAAAATCCTTGCCCACAAACAGTAAATCTTCAATTACAGATGGCATCTGCATGGGAAAGCCTGGGGCTTACGACTACAACAGCCTTCAAAGCACTTCAGCTCTCGCTGCAGACTCTGTTCTGCTGTATCAGCTTTCAAGGCACCCCAGAGGACTTCAGCAAGTAAATATTCATGATAAAATTCCTAAGAAAGAAAATCTCTGGTAGGCATCAAGGGGTGTGTGGGTATGTGGGTCTAAAAATACCTCCCTTCCCCCAACTATACTCCTCCCCTCCATAATGAAGATTAAAAAAATGCAACAGAATTAGAAATAGCTTGTAGTCTTTTTGTTGCAGATTGGTTTTATTCCTTTCCACAGTCACCAGATATACCAAAGAAGGAAAAGTTTGCTTGAATAAAAAAATGAAACATGAATATTCCCCTCCAGGGGTTCAGTAGTCTTGCCTGGCAGTTACTACTGGCAATGAAACTTATGTACCTTACGTGGGGTGTTTTTTTTTTTTTTCCTCCCCTCTCTCTCTCCTTTTGTTACTTTTTTGAGGGGGAGGGGGTAGTGGAGAGAGGGGGAGTGGTGGGGAGAGAGGGTTCCTTCCACAACAGATATTCAGCATATGAATTATTAGTTTGAAAGATTTCCACAGCAATAGTTGAAGCTGTGGTCATACAGTGAGCCCAGAAAAGAATTACTATAGCAGCAAGATATTTTTCCAGTTTCAAAAGCCTATTCAGGCTGGTAGAAGAGTTTCCTCAAATGCCACTGCTGTGTCTTCAGTTTCAGTTGTTCCAATCCTAAATCATGTGGGGACATCACTCCTTTGCTGTTTCATAGTCCAAAATGAACCACAATGCAAAAGAATCCCCAAACACATCAAAGATATCACACAAATCATGGTAGGTTCTGACAAAGTTAAGCACCCAACAGGAACCAAAGCAGCTTATTTTCTTCACAGCTGGAAAAATCTATGTGCAGAATGCAGAACCATATTCTTAAAACAAAAGAACTGCATCCAATTTTAAAAAACTTGTTCCCAACGTGAACGTAACTACAAATGCTCGAAAGGATAACTACGCTCCAAGGAAGCCTTGGGCATACATTGTTACCTTATAAAATCAGTGAACAGGAGAGCCTCTAAACAGGTAGCAGAAACAAGATAATAATGGGCTCTAATGCAGCTAAGTGGACCAAACTGACCATAACAATCAGCTCCTCACTTATCCCACACACTTTTTTTAACTGAACTTCTAGATAGATCAAGAATCTGCCATTTTCCTAACAAACTCTGGTCACACCTGAATTACCCATTTAAGCTATGTAGGATGGTGCAAAAAAGGCTATATAGTCTTCCATCTGGTAATGGAGATGTCGTTTTACCTTCCTTTCCTTCCTAAGAGAGTCCCCTTCAGCTCTATCTGGATATGATGGTTTATGATGCCTCTTTGAAGAGAAGGACCTTAAGACTCAAAATTATTTAGACAGTCTAAAATATCTGCAGTATTCTATCAGGGTAATACTTAATGCTAGAATCTTACAGAAATATGTATGTAAGTGGAAAACACTTGGGACACTCACGGGTCTATTCTAAACCACAGTAATATTTCTGCTACCTTTTGAGTCTCCCTTAGGCTCTCTTCCCAATCCATGCTTGGGTATTTTACGAAGGAAAAAAAAAAAAAAAAAAAAAAAAAGCATGAATGTAAGATTAAGTATTCCTGGATGTTGAGAAGAAAAGATATTGCTACAATTTCCTCAAGAGAGGGAGAGTTTTACTTGTAACATTCTGCATTTTGGTCTCCTGGATGGTGGAAAACAGGAAGTAAAATGACAATTAAAGCTAAGGCCCTTTCCTCAGGTATGATTGTGGTCCCTGTAGAAAGAGGAACTAATTTCAGTCTAGTTCAAATTTGGTTTGGTGTTGGTGACTGCTAAAAAGAAAAACAAGAAGCATGAGATGATCTTACCCTCAAGATGAAGCAATTCTGGGAGGTCTGGCTGGTCATCAGATGGATCTGCACTTTGCAACATCTGCAAGAGTTGGTCCATTTTATCCTAAAAAACAAATGGTGTAATTGATGTGCATGTATGTGTCAGTGGGGGAGAAGAAGAATTAATACTTTCAGGATAGTACATTAAAGCGGTTTTCACAACGCCACTTGGCTATCTCAGGATCTAGAAACTACCCAAAATACTTCTGGTAAAATAACATGTGATCTGTATTTACCTGAAAGTAAGATTGTACAAGGAGAAGCCCAATGATAAAAACAATTATTAGTATGAGTAGTGTGTGTAATACAGCTTTTTTAATTCTATAAGTCCTTTTTCTGACCAGTATCTATTTTTCATTCTGCTTATTACATATGCAATACTACCACCTAGTGGGATTAGCACAAATGTATTTACAGAATATGAAGGAAAAAGACCACTGGTGATACAGGAAATAACTAAAACAGCACTCAAGATGTTCCCTTCTGAGTTACTTTGACACATTTAAGGCAAACTTGAAAACAAACGCACCACTTGACAATCTCCTTTTAGTCTGAAGATGCAGAGCTGTTTAATTCTGGAGTAGGGCCCTAAATTGAATGCAGTTTCCAAATTCAGTGTCAAAAATTTCCAGGACTGGCATGACACACAAGCAAATAAGGCAGTAGATATATTAAAAATATATTTTAAACGTACTTTTCCTAATCTTTCTCTTCTTATGATCACTTGATAATTCAAAATGCTTTTGAGGTACAGGCTGGAAGGGTTAAATAACACTTGCTTTGTTATGTAAATAACATTTGTTTACATACCAGCTGAGAAAAGTGAGCATCATACTTACTTCATCAATATAAACTGGTTCAGGCTCAGGTTCTATGGTCTCTACTTGAACTTCATCACTGAACTGCACCGTTTTCTTTTCAGCTTTCACTAAAATATAAAAAGATTTACAAAACAATTAATATAAATTAATATTTTGTTGAAATCTGAAGGAAAAAAAAACTCTATTTATTCATGCAATTTCCACAAACAATTTTCTACATTGCCTTAAAAATGTTGCTTTTCACAACAGAACATATGGGTTGCTGAAAATTTTAAGGACATTACCCATAAAAAAAAAAAAAAAAAAAAAAGCTTCTAGTGAAAGGAAAAAAAATGGGGCCAAAGCACACAGGGGAAAAAAAACATGGATTACAAACCAGGTGAAGAGAGAATTTGAAAAAAAAAATATTGCTGTTGCCTACAGAATTTATGTGGCTGCCAATGGGACTGTCAAATGAGTTTCAAGGAAGCTACTGAGAAAGAGGGCAGCCATCAGTAAAGAGTAAAGCATGTTTTTCATCAGATGACAGCATGGGTAGTTTTGATGCAACATAAATGACTGTTTGTGAGAGCACAGCAAGGGCACTGTAGTTCAACTTTAAGTATCAGATTAATTTGCAACCAAATTCTGAAGTACAAAAAATAGGGGAAAAAAGGACTGTATCACTACAGAAATATCCTTTGAATCATGGCAAGGCCTAACATATATAAACAACACTACTCACTCATTTCTGGCTCAGCAGAAAGATCAGCTGTTACAAAATTAGATGGAAACAATCCTATACCCTGATGAGTTTCACCTTTCCACCAATTTGGATCACTAAAAATTAAAACAAAAATATATACACATTTTAAAACTCATGCAAACAGGACATTTTTTCCTAATAGTTACACTGTATGAGATATTTTCCCTTTTCCCCATAGAGAAGATCATTCTGAGGTTGACTATGGGAAGGTTTCTGCATCTTCTTTGAATCAGGCTGCAGAAAGAGCCCCACATCTATCCTGCTGTGGTATTCCTAGCAATCCATGCAGCTGAGTATTACAAATACATGAGTTGAGCTTCTCATTCTGCAGGATTATGGTTGTTTCAGAACAAGTGGATTTGAATGCACTTTGTAAGATCATACCAAATAAGTTCATGAGGAAGCAGAGAGGAAGCCTTAAGTACAGCTCGGGTCAAAGTTGAATTTGCCTAAGGAGAACTTGAAGCGTTAAGTATACGAAGTTCAAGCATGCACTTGTTTTTCACAAAATGCTTTTATGGCAAAACAAATCTGCCATTCTGGAAAGGGCACCTATTTCTGACTATGATTGTACAATTAAAAGGATTTTTTGCCAAGACAGCCACAGGAGCAAAAACTCATTTTAAAGAAAAAAAAAAACAAACAAAAAAACAAAACAAAACAAAACAAAACAAAAACTCACTGCATTAAAACTCTAGAGTATACTTCAGTACTTAAAAACAGATTTGCTCATAATAGTATTGCTATTGGCATCCATCACTACCAATCATACCTAAGCAAAGCAGACTGCAATTACAGAGTTGTAATCTGTGAAAGCACGAAGCACTAGCACAGTTTACACATAAAACTGTTAACGGGACTAGAGAATTTAGAAATCTTTTCATCTCCTTAAAAATGCCTAAGTTATGAATTAAAGAGTTTGGATAGAATCTCAAAAAAACCCACACCCTTGAAAAGCATAATAAGAACACCAGAGCATGAGTGTGAAAACTCCAAACTAAATAAAAATCAAGCGTTGATGATTTAACATTCTAAAACTTTGAACACACAATGCAAGCCTTAAGATATGTTTCTAGTACGCAACCTATACAAGTTACCTGTCATCAAGTATAGTTATAAGTTCTCCAGCTTTAAACGTTAATTCATTGTCCTCAGCAGCCTCGAAATCATAGATAGCACGAACCTTTCGGCCCTCATGTTTGTGATTTGTTAAAAGGCTTGAGGTGCTCGGATACAAAGTGGAAAGCGATGCTTGCTGTTGCCTTTGTTCTTTTAGTGACAGTTCAATAGCTACAAAACAAAATTTATCCACATTAAAGTTCTAAATATAAGTGAATTATTTCAAAATTTAATTGTATAGAAAATTCCAGTAAAATTCCATTTTTGTTGCTTCATAACCATTTTCTTTTACCTTATAAATGACTCTGTAAAACATAAAAGATTTTTAAACTATTAAACACCTACGGATGTGAACAAAATATCTATTGAGGTTTTCAACACGGACAGGATTCGGATGAGTGAGTAGTTCTTAAGCAAAAATGAGATAATTCATTGAAATCACAGAGGGATTTTCCCTCTGAATAAACTGTGAATGTGGAGGCTTTTGTGGTCTTTTTTGTGCTTATTTATTTATTTTTATTATTATTAGCATCTTGGACCAACACGCAATATTTAAAATCTCACTATCATATAAATGATACTCAACTTGTATTAGTCTGCTTGAAATCATGAAGCGCTACAGCTGTTTCACAGTGTTTCTCTATCAGATCAGGAGTTTTTAGCCCAGACTCCTAAAGAAGCCAGAGCCATATACTTTTGTTTGTCTCTCTGTCGATTCTTTTTTCTCCCTATCCCTCCCTGAATAAAAAGGCGCCTCTTGCTGCTGTTGTTTTAAATTTCATAGAGGGGAACAAATAATTAAATAAAGGTGTCAATCAGATTAAGCTCCTCTGAGTGTGTGAAACAAATGATCATTAAAGACCATTGAAAAGGGGACAAAGTCAGGGATGGAAAAACAAGGGATAGACAAGAAAACCATGAAGAACTCACACAGAAATTTCAACCTTGAAACTTGCATCCATAGGAAGACAGACTTTGGTGACTCTACTGTTGAAAGAGCTATTAATAACATATACAGATGGGCTCATCGGGATTAAAATAAATAAAAGTTTTATTATGCAATAACATTCCAAAGAATTTATCTATCAAAGATGAGAAACAGGAACTTAAGGAAAAAATTCTTAACAGTGAGGGTGACAGAGCACTGGAACAGGCTGCCCAGAGAGGCTGTGGAGTCTCCTTCTCTGGAGATCTTCCAAACCCGCTTGGACGCAGTCCTGTGCCACGTGCTCTAGGTGACCCTGCGTGTGCAGGGGGGTTGGACTAGATGACCTCTAGAGGTCCCTTCCAACCTTAAGGATTCTATGAACCGCAGACATCCTTCAACCAAATTCTTTATCTATGCTATGAATAATTTATTTACACCTTGTCAGGTTGATTAGTTACATGTGCTCAAGTGAACAGCCCTTGTTACAGCTTTAAGCTCAAGTCTTGTTTTGCATACAGAGGCTAACATACTATGCCTTTTGTTGCTGAAAGGTTTGACCCCCAAAAAGTAGTAACTAACTAGATCTCAGAACCACACCTGAGTTTCAGAATAATTCTTTGCACATATCCGGCGTAGGACTGGTAAATGACATATGCTTTTGTACAACAATAAATCAAAAGTAACCTTACGTTCCATACCTGTTTTGTGGGGCCACACTGAGATGTTGAACAGGCAACCAAAGGTTAGAGCAACCAAAGGCTTAATATTGTTACATATAAAGAAAGTCTTATTCAAAGAAATAAAATGCAAAGTGTATCTAAAATAGTGAAAACAATTGTGCATACCACTTATGCTACAAACATTTTCTGCTTCCATCAAATGTTCGAGCTCCAAACAAGTGCATTTTACTGGCTTCAGGAAGAGGGAAAAATGCAAATGCAGAACTTGCAAACATTCACATAATGGAGTAAGTTCTTAAAACGAAATTTATCAGACTCCTATAGTGTTACTCAGTTTGCCAAGATGAAGAAAAAGAAGCAATCCAGAACTATTCAACTTTGTCTTATCTATAGGATAATTTTGATTTCTAACTCTCCAAGAATTGAACAGAAGGAAGGGAACAGCAATTATAACCACAACTGAAAAGTATGTCATTCACAGCAAGGAAGGAGGCAAAACATTTGTGCCTGCTTTGATATTCATCATTAAATTGATTAGGTCAGCAAGTAAATGCACTCACCTTTAGCTAAATCCTCCTCTTCCTTTTTATTAGCTACTGTGCCAGGATCTTTAGCAACTAGGGCTGGGCTTGCTTTTGCCTGTTCAGCAGCCTAGTCAAAAGCATAAGATGTTAAAGTGTATTTAAAGAAAAAACTGTATTACATCCATGTAACATATTCATGGAAGATATAAAAATCAAAAGTAAACCAGAGTATTTCATCTTTCAAAGGAACACTTTTAAGATAGGGATTTTTTTTTTTTTTTTGCTAAATGCATTGTAGAATTAAACTAAAATACAAAACTATGGATAAAATGAGTTTGTGATTCATTTTATATGCGGTTGTGAACAACAACCACAAGCTTTATTATACCTGTGAACCAATAGCTGGAAAAGTAACTCCTTGCTCCTTAAGATTTTTTATCATAGCAGATATTAAACTAAGCTGTGGGTCATTCTTGAATTCATCTGTCCATTCCACCATGAGAGCTTTCAGCTTTTCACAGACTTTTGGATGACCCTGGAGAAAAGGAGAAACTAGTTAAATAATTTAGCAATCTGTTCTTAATTCCTTAATGGTTCTTAATCCCTCACTTTCACAGGAGAGTATGAACATCATTCAAAAAAGAGCAAAACATGAGAGTTACATGTATTGTCTACATTTAATTACATACTAGCATTTAGTGTTTAATTGTTTTTACCTAACATTAAAATGAATCTGTACATACTCTTCCCTGAAGCAAATCAAAAATATAAATAATTATAGTCTGAAGTGGCCATAAGGATTTTTTTTATCCAGTAACTTCATCCCTCCCACCCCAAAATTTTCAGTCTCCCAGAACTAGGTCCCACTCTATTCCAGACTACCCCAACTCCCTAACTTTGAGAAGCACAAGCCAATGCAATACATCACCTTATTCAACACGTTGCTTACTTCACTAGCAAAATCTCTCGAACAGACTTCTAAATGAAAGATTTTACCACAGTTTGACACACATGCTCCTAGAAGCTAAAAACAAAGAGATTAGAACTCAGGAAGCTTTTTGCAATGTAGCTTTACAGAGAGGAAAAGGAATATAATAAAAAGTCACCTACTGTTAATGCCTGCATAGCGACATGGGGATCTTTATGGTTCACTCTCTTCATAATAGAACGAAGACAGTCCTTGGGCCTAAGAAACACAAGACAAAGTGTGAAAATGACATGATGAATAACTCCTATCACACAGATTTCAATGCACAAAAAGGCTAATGGTAGACAGCATATTCTCCCAAATAAAGTTAGCAAATTATTAAATAGCTTTTATATAATGTTGCAATTAAAAGAACAGGTCTAGCTATTTTTATGTATAGAATTGTTAATTTTCGTCATTATCTGAAGATCTCAGTAAACTACATCTATTTTTGATAATTCTCTGTTGTCATGCACCTCCAACTAGAGACTTCCTTCTTATTTTTTAGAAACAGATTCACACCAGAGAAACCTTGACAAAAATGTATTTTAATATAATCACATATCAAAACTTATAGTCTAGTTTTAAAGAAAATCCTTTTTTGCTATATCAAATTTGTCTCCTTTCATTTAATTTTCATAAAACACATCTAAATTACCTACTACGAAAATGTAACATTTCTCTGATTCCAGGGGAGGAAAAATTAAGAGAGAAAAAACGAAATCTGAATTTAAGCTAAGAGATTTCCATATTTCTGGAATATATACAGTAACCCTCCCCTTCCACACACACACACAAAATTAGTTTTCTATTGCACTGATATCCAAGAACTAACATGAAACTTAGGTATACATTACACCACTGCTTGGCTATACTATATTTGGCAGTGTCTCTGTTTTACAGAAATGCCCACCTCATATTTAGTAGTACTAATTATAGAAATGCTGCCACATAGCAAGACTACATATTACTCAGTGTATACCTTCATATAACTGATTATTTTCCTTATGCTGATCAATAGATAAATCAAACTTGGTATTCATTAACAGTCCAAAATAGATATGAAGGTTACAAGATCTTTATCTCTTCGTTATCTAAGACTCTTCATATGTTTACATGATAAACCTGTTAATGGTTAAAAAGCAATTATTCTTAACTAGTGAGTAAGCCTATTTATGCCTTATGAGGGCAGGCACAAAAAGAGTATGATTATTAATATTAAGTCAGTATTTATAAAGGTAGGCTGCAGGGTGAAAAAGCAACAGTCCAGGAACAGGACCATTAATTTAATCTCTCTTATTATGTTAATAAAACAAAGTGAAATCTGAAATCTTATTTGAAAAATATAAAGTAACATGAAAGCCTCAAACCATGAGATCTTCTGTGTGTGTAAAGAACAAATTTCAAAAGGTAAAACAATTCAGTAATTCACAGAGGCTCCAGATTAATGGACAAATATACATTTTTAACACTCAGTGACCACATCTATTAAATGTTTCAACATGTTCAAACATTTAAAAATAAAACTTTTCGTTACATCTATATCAAACATCAGGCTGATCAATGCTTAGCTGCATAGACTAAGAAACTTTATTCTGGACACAACTGAAATGCTATTTTGCTTCAAATTAACTCATTACACAATTTAGTCTATACATTATGAGAAGCAGTATTCAAAAATCGAAAGAAAGGCATGAACTCCAGGTGAGCACAATTCTATTTATTCTAGAAATGTATTAAACAGTTCTCCAGAGCACACTGTACAGATACTAGGCCATGGTTCTGGTTCAGTAGTTTCGTAATCCAAGTTTCACAGGCAACACAGCAATCAGGAATACAAAGCAGTAAGGAGAAAATAGGACAAGGTAAGATAGAAGTAACAGTATTACATAATCACATATCCAGAAACATAAATTTCAGTTTGTGTTTTATAAATTAAAAATAATGCATTCGATTAAGATTAAGAATTTTGTTATAGGTGTTCAACAAAGAAAAAAAACCCATAACTGGAATCTGAAATACTACTTTGCACAAAATATTTTGCAATTTTGGAAATGTATTTTATTGTTAGAGATAAATGACTATGGGGATGAAAAGTACACCGGTGACTCAATTTCCCTCCCTACTGTTAGAAACAACTAGTCAGAGATTAATGGTTGTTCTGTCAAATATACATAGCTAAAGCTACATAAAATGCTATTTATACTTGGCTACTTTAGTGGGGGAAAAACAAGCAAACAAAAAAAAAGGTAGTTTGGAAGACTGACCTCTCTTGTATGAGCAGGCAAACACTGATACAGACACACTGATAACAGAGAAACCATTCCTGAATGATGCTTTGCTTTGTTTCTTAAGGTCTTTTCATTAGGAATTCATGAACTACAGAGCCAGTTGTATAAGCACTTTCACTTAGACACTGTGCAGTGTCTATACCTTTCCCATAGTCAGATAATCAGTGATTATCAGATAGTGAAAGATTATCAAAGCTTTTGTAGCAAATAAATTTTGAAGAATGAAGCACAAGAGCAGAAAAGGATATTACTTTTAATGGTAAAACTTCATGTTCTGTTTTAATCAAGTTTGAGTTGAAAAGGCCAGCTTGCTTTTAAATATTACCTATGTTCCCAAAAACGGCACGCAAAAAAGCTCAGTTATCCTATGCAACTGCACAGTTGTATTACGTATGAGAATAAATCCAGAAATTAAAAAAAAAGTCTCACAACAAATCTGAGATCACTGTACAGTAGTTAAAAAAAAAAAAAAAAACTGATTAAGCGGAATTCTCACTTACTGAAAGACAGTATTTTTGCTGATAGAATTAAGGAAAGAACAATTAAATATGTAGCAATTGGTGAGTCCATATTGCCAAGGTATGTCAATGTTAAAAAAGAAAAAAAAATCCTAGGAAAAATCGTAAAACCCTCTTTGTAACTGAATAGGCTTCTGATGATACCCCTGTATCATCAGGGGTGCTGAGAGACCAAGACGAGACAAGGTACGATATCAACACTATGCAGCAACAAACTGCATTTTCTGTTGTAATAAAGAAAATAGTCCTTCTAGTTTTCTGTGGCTTTAGGCATACAACTATCTACATTTGAAATGCCACAGATACACATCATAATTTAGACTGGTACAAAAGCAAATCCATAGATCAGAGATTATATAATATAAACCTGTGTCAAGAATCAAAAAAGAGGCAGAGCCTGCATGGGATCAGAATTGGGAAAAAGATTAAAGCATATCCCAGTAGAGAACAGTAGAATTCCTGCTGCAGGGATCTGTGTTGCTGGGGATTTTAAGTGTTAAAATTCTTAACAGGAAATTTCTATTTGTTTTGCCTTCCTGTATAATTTGACATAGCAAAGATAATAAAAAACAAAGATAACAACAACAACAAAACACATTATCATCAAGTCTTAGCAGAATTTTATTTTAAATGAAGAGTCAGCTGGTAGCGTGCTACTACAGGCAGACTAAGTACTACAAAGGTTAAAGTAATGTGGCGGGGGGGAAGTGGAGGGGGGAAAAAGCACACACTTTTATACGAGAAAGAAATGTAACAAAAAAAAACAACTATCCCAGAGAAATTTAGCTATGCTTCCAGAGATTTCTGGTTTCACTTGTACTCCCTAGGAGCAGTGTCCTGTAACTAGATACATTCAAGCACTCCTCAGGATAAATCACTGTTAGGCTAAACCCTGCCTATGGCTCAGTATTAACAGATAAAGGAGCAGAGATACTTTTTTGTATGCGCCCCCCCCCTTTTTTTTTTTTTTTTTTTTTTAATACAGAGACTGGTGTGACAACTTCTTGGTTTTATCTTAATTAGAAGTTTACACAAAGGCACAGACATCCCAATATGCCATGCTATTCAGAAATACTCCTCTGGAGATGATCTCTAATCTCAAGAAATAAGATTATTTGCTGACCTGCCCTTTGGAACAAAAATCCCAGGTGGAAATTTGTTACCTGGCGTTACCAGCCACATTGTTTCCTGCAGCCTTAAAAACAATCCATGTCCTTCTTAGAGGAGTCTTTCACTAGACAGCAGCAATTGGCATATCTCTCTGAAGACGTTTCTTAAAAGTACAGTCACACAGATTGCTTGGGGAAGATGCATACATATTTCCAAACTTGAAAATAACACTAAACATTTCAATATATTTAGAGTCTTTAAACTGTATTATTTGCCAATTCAAATTATACTTTGACTTTTCAAGTCCAAAAAATGAGGCCACGCATAAGGCCTATGAGAGAGTTCGAGTTCAATCAGGATTCAATAAAAGAAGCATTGAGAGTAGAGTCAGTATTAAGATATGTTTCCTTTCACATCGGATTTTCAAAATGTCCAGTTATCAAAGCCCTTACGTCAGAGAAAAGCTTGTCAAAACAGGAAGAACCGTGCAGCCTCATTGCTTTCTGTGATGAAGTGGCTGGTAGTCTGAACAAGCGGAGGGCTGTACGACTTTAACAAGCCTGCAGACACAGTCTCCCATCCTTATTGCCAAACCGGTGAGATACGGGCTGACAAAGCAAGCAGAAAGTTGTTTGGACTGCTGGGCTCAGAGCTGTGAACAGCGGTTCAAGGTCCAGATGGTGGACAGTAGTTAGAGCAGCCCCTCAAGGGTCACTGCTGCCAAACGTGCGTCCTCACAAGGATCTCAACAGGCTTTGCATGTGTTTGCTGATGACACCACGTGGGGAGGAGCAGCCAAGATGCTGGAGGGCAGGGCTGGCGGCTCTCCAGCCCGTGCAGCTCCCTCCGAGATGCACCAGGGAACGAGGCTGACCGGAGCCTCACAGAGTCCAACACAAGCCAGTGCACGACCCTGTGCCTGGGAGAACCGCGCCGCACTGCCTGGGGGCAGCTGCCCAGGAAACAGCCGCACAAAAAAGGACGAGCGGGCCCCAGGGAGCAGTGTGTGAAAAAGCACAGCCAGTTTTGTCCAGTTCTGTGCTCCCCAGTGCAAGAACATGAAAAATGTTAACAGATCACTTAATATCTCCAAAGGAAGAACTGGAAAATACAGGGAAATATAGGGTAAGTCCTTACGTTTTCCTTGTATGGATAGTAAATTCACTCTACCATAAGTGAACTGACAAAGAATTGGAAAACTTTATACAAGATAAAATTTTCATTCCTCTCATCTAGGAAGTCTTCATTATGAAGATTAAAATAACAAAATTCAAGTTGCTTGGGGGGAAAAGCTCTAAAATCACTTACCCTGTGCGTGACTGTCCAACTTTATCACAAATATCTAAGATGAGGCCCCAGTCCTCTGCAGTGTTCATCTCACTGGTTGCTTTCTCTGATAAAAAAAAAAAGCATAAGTAAATTAAAATACAAATTAAAATATAAGAAGGGAACTTAAGATGAAACTGACAAAGTAGTTATAGTAGTTATCTACATACTGCTAAATGCACAGTAAAATCCTGTATTTAACTTATTTATATATTAAAACTGTCCTACCCAATTCCTTTAATTTCAAAGCGTTCACTTGCTATCATTGATTTAAAATTAAACATACTTTCCCCACACACACTAATAAATATATACCCTGAATATCACAAAAATTACATCAGCTATCAAGAGAGAGTTTTTCCCCCATTTGGAATGGCATTTACCACATCCTCAGACACAAGCTGACGAGTCTTGCATTATTTTATATATGTTAAAAGTCAACAAGTAGGCCTCAGAAATTCATGAATAATCACTAAAATTGACCTTTATTTCTCCATTCTCATCTTTACCCTGGATGAAATAGTCCTTTGTCTCTTTTCAGCTATAGAGACTGCTAAACTAAAGTTAATCCAACAAAAGCCAGTGAGGCTCTTTCTGCCTGATTTCTTGAGTAGGACATAAGAGTCCCTGGAGAAGAGTGAAGAAATAGAGGGAAGGTGGAGAAGAGAGGAATTTCACCTCAGAACACAAGACCCCTCACTAATTCTGCCCAGAGTAGCCTAGATCCACATAGGAAGTAAAAAACACAAGTGCTAAAGGGCACCTTATACTGCAGCTGCACGAAAACCTGCAAGGTTGGATTGGTGCTGGAGAGCAGGAAGGATCACAAGCCATTTCCAACACTTTCTGACCAGAGGGAGACACAGGGAGAGAACAAGAGGTAGCTTTTGGTTCCCATCCCCGCTTGAGCCCCAACCCCTTTTAATCTACAAAATGAACCTCAGAAAAGGGTACCTTGCCTCAGGCAATGTCTCAGAGGCTGCTGAGATAGTTTTACCAAGGGAAGCAAAGATTCCCTAAAAAAAGTCTATTGTGGGATTCATAATCAACACTAGCACTCGATAGATTGCAGAGAAGAGAGAAAGACAAAGAAAAATATCTGATCGCCAGAAGTTATGAGGAATTACTCAACCCAGTGCTGATGCTCTCATTTTCCATAGGCGAGTTTCCCTGCCCTATGAGGTGACAGAGCAAAGTTCTACAGCTGCATGCTCTCAAAGTACTGTTAAGGAAAAATTTAATTAAAAAAATTAAACTCTACCTTATACAACTAGAATGATGACTCCTTTCCAAGTTGTGCTATGTGATACAAGAAAAACAGCAAAGCAGCATATGGAAATTATTTGATTTCAAAGGACTGTCACATTCAACAAAAATATCAAAAGCTCTGGGTAGACACCATGCTAATATCTGGCACCAAGAAATACTGACAAAACAACAAACCACTGCATTTTTTTTGGTGTAGTGTTCCAGATCATGCTTAGGACTAGTGCAACTAACAGCTGGCAAAAACACTGCATTTTTAGCCTTGTTTGTAAAGAAACACGGCAACTGTCAAGCAAACATTAACAGCAAAACCATAATGGCAGAATCCCATCAGCAAGTGAACTAGAAAAGCTAAAAGAGAAAACAGAAGCATGAGATTCCAGCTTGCTTAAATCAATGAATGTTGCTCCATTACTCCAGAGCTTAGTCAACTCTAAATCACCTGTGGGCAGAAGATGGGTCATACGTGGAGGGCACTAAAGCAATCGCAACCCCACTACGCTCACAGGACCCGAGCGCGGCCGCTGAACTGCTGCAAAGCCGGCCTGGAGCCGGGGGCATCGGAGCTGCTTTGGGGAGCAGGGAGCCCGGGGTAGCAACGCTGGCGGAGCGAGCTCCGGCTCGGCTCGCTGCTCTCCCCAGCCCGGGACGGCTCCCAAACACTGTTCGTCTGTGCTTTAGCAGCCAGGCACAGGAGAAATGCAAAGCGGATGAAATTTGGGGGACTTTCTGTTCACCCTAATGGGCAGCTCTCTTCACTTGTGCCAGCAAATGACTCTCCTTTCCTCACATCGCCAAGGAGCAATTGTATGGCCACTGCTAATGTCTTTTACAAACTAAAAAGTAAAACAACGCATGCTTAAGGTTTGATAGCAAACAAAGCGTTGATAGTTCTATGCTAATTTAAACAGCACAGGTAAAAACTGTAAATAAGTTGGGAATTAATGAAATCCCTAATCCATACTAGCCATGGCAATTCAAACCTTCATGTTGATTCTCTGTAAGAATATTCTGCAAAATTATTCATGAAGAAAATTATATGACTTCTATCATGGTTACATCCCTTCTCAGAAGTTAAATTTAATCCTGCACAGAAAAGTGCATTTGTTTGCAATGCCTCCCTCTACTGTTAGTCAGGATATTTTTGCTACCAACAACACTGCATAGTTGCTACCAAAACTCGGTCTAAAGCCCAGTTCCATTTTGCACTGTCTGTTTCCTCTAGAAACCAACATCTATTTTTTTCCTTACATTAAAAGAAATAAAAGAACTAGCTATAGAACAAACTTTTGTACTACAAATTTTGTAGAGTTCCAGTTGTACTCCATCTCAGCGGAGGACAGTAAAAGTTTAAGTACACACTGAGGGCTCGAGGCAGCCAATGCCGCTGGCAGAGTGTTAGTGAGTTACTGTTGCCTCTCGCCACTTGGGGATCGCGAGCAACAGAGACACTTTGAGAAAATTCCAAGGCTGCATTAGTGTTTCACAGACAAAATTATGACTTGATATTACACAAGTCAAATTACTCTAACCGTTACCACTGAAAACACACGAATCTTCCCCATTTCTAACACGAGGCACATGTTCCCAGCCAGAAAGTTTTGGCTACCTTCACTGTTTTCTCAACCCGCCTACCAGCTGGCACCCTACCAGTTCTGGCAAATCACCAACAACCTCTGTCTTAGCACCGAAGTACCCTCAGAGAGGTGGAAAAACAGAAATCCATTCTTAAAAATCTTAGGGTAGAAGACAAAAGATACCCAAAGTTAAATTTGATGTGTTTCTTCATCTCCCATCTCTGTGATCAAAAATTATTCTGTCACAGCAATATCAATGTTTACCCCTCGCCAACCTCTTTGTTATCACGAAGTCTTATTCAACTTACCAAATACAAGATCCAGTAGCATTTTGGGCTTCCCTAGAACGATTTTTAAGGACAGGGCTGCTGGCCTCCTGAAAGCAGCACTCGAAAAGCTCATCCGCCTCCTGGGAACACAAAGGAGCAGGAGCGACGTGGCACGGAGGCTCCTGCTCCTGAACCCGGCCTCCCGCTTCCGAAAGGGCTCTTGCCACCTGCGCTCTACCACCAACAAAAGGCTTCTTTCTCCCAGCATAAACAAGGCCCACGAATTTTGACTTTCAAATATGTAAAGAAATGTCTAAGAAAATATATGAAATAATAACATAAGCAAGTATATAGTAATACTTCCCTACAATGCCACTCCGTGGCCAACAATTCACAGCTCTATAAATCATGAGTCAGAAATGGTGCTTCAACCACAGAACATAATTATAAATTATCTATTATCTATAAAACAAAGGATTAAATGTTCTGGAGAAAAATGCATCTTCTCTGACACAAATCACAGCATGTCTGCATCTTCAAAATTTCTCAAGAAACTCTAGAACATTACCTCCTTGAAAAGAAATATCTAGAATACAAAACTAAGCTTTCAAACATTTTATCATCATTGCCTGGATTTTTTAAGCTAAACCTCTGAACAAAATTGAATAACATACACCTCGAGAAAACAATATTCCTGAATATAAATGCTATGTATGCTATGTATTTTGCTGAGATACAGTATGAAAGCTTGGGAGATGGACTTATACCTTATGATCAGCAGCCAGGCCACACAGATCTGGCTATGAGTTACCTTTACTAACATTTTGGTTCTGGTGAAAGTATACGGGTTCTTGCACTGAGCTTCACCCGCTGCCTGACTGGAGAGAAAGAAAACAAACTGACCACACACACTACGACCATTCCCCAGCCACTCCTGACACTCAGTGTGCTAGATAAACAACCACAACATGAAGTTCGATGAGCTTTTGGGGTACCCAAGTAAGCCAGCCTCTTCTTGTGCTGTAAAGTCTCACGCTTCTGTCAATCCCCCACTTCCCTCTGGTTTATATAAACTTGAAAAACCTTGAAGCATCTATTAAGTTCTATTTTCTCCTCTGGCTTGGAGCACTATTCAAAAACTATAACCAAGGCAACTCCTAGATATTTACATTGTGATTCTATCTGAAGTTTCCAATTATGGCCGAAACACAGCTACGACTGACAACTTCAGGACAGAAGAAGTAAATCCTTCTCTGGGAACATTATCTCCTGAAATAAGTTTATCGTCAAGTTTAGAAAGTTCTAGCAGGCATAAAAGTAGAAAATGCTGAATAAAAGCAGAGCCAAATTAGATGGTTGTCTTCTCAGGTACTGGGAAAAAAAAGTGCAAATACATTTGTATTTTTACAATACTTTGGAATTTTGGTAACTGTTTCCTCTCTTAATAGTTTAATTAGGCCTGGAAAACCAAAATGGATTATCAGTTTTTCTTTTTGTATGACTGGAATTAAGGTAATTATATTTTGCTCTTTTTGCCTGTCAAAAATAATGAAGAAAAGAATCCTGGATGTGTTAATCTATTCTGGAAAAGAAAAAAAATCTCTTTCATATTAGCCACTCAGCATTTCACTCATACGCTCGGAACTGCACAGAACAGTATGTCCAAGCATATTCCACAAGGGCGAGATTGAAAATAACCACTAGCAAGCAATGCCAGTGTAGCCAGAAGTCAGAAATCCAGATAGGCTCAGCAATAGTAAATAAAGGCTGTTTATATCTCAAGCAGTGACCTACACAAATAGTTTCTTGAATTTTCTTTCAAATTGCTAACTGAGGTTAAAGCCATTACCTAACTTCAGCTTAACTGCATTCCCACCTACAGTATTTATGAAGAGCCCTTGCAGAAGGAGGGCCAGCTGGTCTGAGGCAAAGCAGTGACTGAGCAGTGACAAAGCAGGTGACCCAGCTGATGGGAGGAACCTTAACTCATTCCCTCAGGAGACTGCATATATATATATACATAGATAGATAGATAGATAGATAGATACATAGATAGATAGATAGATAGATGCAGTAAATATATATGCAGTGTAGGGAGCAGACTGGCCAGGACAGACATCACTCAGCTCAATAAGCTGTACTGCATGAGGACAAAGGTAAGACAAAGGTACTCAAGATCAGGTAAGAAAATGCTGAAAACACCAGTAAGACAAGTTGGGCAGAATAATTTTGGCCTTTATGGCAAACTAGACCAAGTCCATGGAACAACCTTTCACCTACAGATATTTCAACAGAGCAGGAAGATGAGCACATTTTGGATATGTGAGAATGATGACTGTTACCCTGTAAACAAGGTGGATCCCAGACAAGTAATATGAACAAACAACGCCAGGACCTATTTGCAGAGACCCACATATCAAGCCACTGTAGAACAGGCATTTCAGAAGAAAGATGATCAGCAAAACATAAAGCTGTCCACATCAAATACACAGTGTTATTTTTATCAACTTGAACAGACTCAGCACGTTGGAGAACTGCTTTGATTCTTCCAAACACTGGTGATACAAAGCACACTGCCACAGCTGAGAGCAGGGAATGCACTTAAAATGACAGCTCCTCCCTGGGAGGGGACTAAGAATTACTAAGAAAGGAGGAGTCTACAAAACTCCCTCACCTTCGGAGCCCTAACCTGCTCCAAAGAGCCCAAATGAAGGTGAGTCTGGTGATTCACTTGCAGAGAGGGATACTTCTAAAAGACAAATAATTGCTGACTATATACACAGAAGAGAATTCACTCATTTGTATCCTGTCAGCATTGCCTGTTTGCATTGAGAATACGCACTAAAGGTACCTATAGTGATAAACTCTTTTCTTCATATGCATTATAAATAACTGCAAAAGAGGGTGGCTATAGCTTCTTTCCTACAGATGCTTTACTCAGTCCCTCTGCTAGCTCACAGTTAATATCCTTCTCCTTAAAACAGTGCTAAGAAAAGCAGTAGGTCAGCTTGGGAAGAAAGTGTCAGTCTCACAACAAGCTGGACCAAAACCTGAAAGTCATCGTGCCTTGCAACTAGAAGCAATTTAACTTGCAAACAGCATTCTCCATAATTCTCCAGGGTCTGAAGTCTCCTCTGCAACAATTTTTCCTCCTTTTGACAAGTTTGGGCTAAATAGACAAAGGCCTAGTTCACAGAGATATGTAACTTATTGGCTTTGAATAAATATAAGGAGTAACCAGTTTAAAAAGCTTAAGTAATTTATCATGAGAAACTGTACTTAGGAAGCTTGGTCAAAACATATCTAACAAACTTTATTACACTCTAATCTATCAGGCTAAATGCTGTGGTACCTTAACATCCTTATTACCTATGATGATATTTAATCCATCCGTATTATTTAAAACGTAAAGAATTTAAGCATGAAAAGATGCATGACCACTCCACTTAACGAAAACAAGAGAAAAATTATTGTAACTCACACCATGTTGAGAATTCTACTGTGTAATTAAGCTACATGCTTAGTTACTGTAGATAGCAAACCCGAATCTCTCCTTTCTTACCACTCATGTGATGCCTCGAACCATTACAGCAGCTCAAGAGAGAACAAGCTGAGCACACTGAGTGAATGCAAGAAGTGCCCTCATCCATTACCGTGCATTAAGGAGAAAACCATTAGAACTAGTTACTTCCATTAATGTTCTGGACATGACTGAATGATGGATCAACTTAAAAAACGAGGCTTGGTCTTTTAAAATTAAAGATAACTTTCTACACATCTTAATATTATTTGTGAATTTACGACTACTCTTAACAGTATCTGTATTTATTACAGCCTCTTAAAACTTCAAAAATATACTCAATAACCTTAGGGGATGGAGTTAAAAAAAAAAAAAAGTCTTCCAATTCTCTGCATAACATAGACCAAGTTCATTACCCTAACTTTTGATGGCAAGCACTGTCAAGTATGCACTGCATAAGCCCAGAGATGCAGATGGTATTCTTAGGATAGCATCTGAAAGACACTGCTGAAGAGATTCTGAAGTACGTTCATTATCAACGAACTCACCCAGCCTACCCAGTGCTTCTCACTAACTAAACTATCAAGACAGTCTTTTGGTTCTCAAAGCACATTTCAATAATATCTTACTATATCAATCTGAATTTCTCAGGAGTAATTCCTTTTATGAATAAGGTTGTAAAATATTGCAGAAGCAGATTTTACATTAAACAGAATAAATAACACAGAATTGATGTTTTTTTATGTTATTTACTCTGACACCATAATGAAGGTTCCCAAACTTGGTTGGGAAAATTGACACAGACTTATGTCACGCCTGATTAGCATCCTTTTCCATTAAAATATTCCTGAATATGGAAGAAAGGGTTCAGATTACAAGAAATTACTTTGGCTTCATCTGGAGAATTGTACTCTTTGAAGATGAAAATATTCTACCATCTCAAATCTCTGGGTATCTTAACAACATTTGTTAATGCTAGTAGTTTAACCATAGCCTTTAACAACGCTCCTGCCAGTGCCATCTACAGAGGAAGTGTGCCCCCTCAAAATCTCTGTGCAAAACTGATACTAAATGGTCAGTAGCATGGATGACCAGCTTCCATACACCAACAAGACTGAGTAAAGGCTGACGACTGGCCCGAAAGACCAAGAAATCTGTCCTTCTGAACCTGACAGCACTTATGTTGCTCAAAATAACAGAAAACAATTTGGTCCCAAATGAATGAGTTTTCCAACTACTACACAGTGGTAATTGTCACGGTATAACTGAGAGTGCACAGCTATCACAGTAGAAATACTATCATCTACACCAACATGCAGCTTCAGGTGACAAGATGAAGAGCAGCTTTAGACCACCTTCCTGCTTCAGGAATCTAGATTCTCAAAGGAAACTTTATTGCTGAACAGAGCAAAAACAAAACACTCCACTTTCATTCTGAGAAAACAAAAAAAAAGAATTGAAAAACAACACCACTGCCTGATGACGTTTGGAAGTTTCCCGAGAACACAAGAGCTCACGCCACACCTGACATATCTTACAAAGCCTGCCAAGAGGTTCATCAAGATAATAGCATATCCCAAAGGGCCATGAGGAAGAAGGACCCAGGGTCTCTTTCCTGGAGACTTCAATGCTCCTATCTCTTTGGCTCGAGTCAGCCAAGTGATGAAAGACCCTGAAAAGAAGTCCACACCAACCAACCAGTCTGCAGCCACATGCATCTCCCCCAGGACGCCTAAGAAACGGGGCCAATGGAAGAAGGCTGTATTAATTCTTTGGAGAAAATCAGTCCATTTGCTCACTATCTTCCTTTCGAAGAACAACTTGGGACTAAATAGCTATTCACTTGTGCTCGTACAATATGCAGAATAACACTTTTGAAAAGCATCAGGTCTACTGGTGCCTGAACTAGACCAGCACTGCAGCTAATGTTACAGTACTGGCCTGAAAATAGTATATACTCCATTCAAGCAAAAGTTGGGTGCTACTGCCCTTCATCACAAAGCTTGCAATGCTCACAGACATGATCTACCACATTCAGCTCCATCTAAACCTCCTCAAAGAGTCTGAGCTTCCCCACCGGGGTGGTCTTAGGGAAAAAGAGTAAACATTTGCCAGATTTTCAGCTATCATTTTTCAATCTGCCTTATTAGTTTAAATCATTCTCCTTTTACCAACATTTCAATTCTCTGATGGTTCACAGAAACTGGTAAGTCATGAAATCTCCTCCTCTTTTTCAGCTGCCAAAAGACAGCAAAAATATTAGAAAATAAATATGTATTACTTTTCAGAATAAGAAATTGTTGACTTTACCATCAAGAAAGCTATAAACTAAAATACAGTCTTCACCAGAAAAGATTGCAGGGTGCTTTATAGCCCGTAACTGTAAGCAGAATGAGTTAAAAACAGACACTTTATTAATATGCAAGATTAAGAATTCCTGCTAAAGTACATAAATAATTTGTGTTTCGTCTTCATTTATGCAGAATCTTCCCTCAAAAGAAACACATTTTCAAACAATTTTTATTTGGTGAGTCTATGAGGAGTTAGAGGAATTCAGTCTGTGCCCTGACTTTCAAACTAAAGATACATATAAATGAAATGAATTGTGCATTTGTAGTTAAAAGCTGGCAACACATAGCAAATTATAAGGCTACTAATGAAATTTGTTCTAAGAAACCGTACAGTGTTATTACTGTAGATGTGGGAGGAGAGGTCTCTACCCAAATACGAGGAAGAGCAGCTCTTTGTTAAGGTGCTCCCCGGACAAAGTTTTCAATCACTCTTGCAACGAAACAGACACAAGCCGCAGGTGAGAAATCAGCCATATTGCACAACCCAGAACAGAGAGGCAAAACAAATGTAAACCCGCCTATATGTTATTTTACATTTGCTCTGAACACGCGTGCATTAGGTACGATGCTGTTAAGCAGAAACCAGGTTTTCCGACACCATCTGGTTCAGCCAAGGCGGGCCAAGACCCACTTGCGGCCCGTCCTGTTTCCCCTGGAAAGGCGGAGGGGGGAGGAGGAGAGGAAGGAAGGGGGGATAAAAACAAATCTCTGCCGCGGGCCGAGCTCCCAAGCGGCGAAGGCCAAACGCGGTGACGATTCCGCCTGTCGCGCGCGCCCCGAGCGCGGCCGCCTCCGCGCAGGCCGCCCCACGCTCACACCGGGCAGGCCGGAGCCGCCGCGCGGGCCCGCCCGAGCCCCGCGCCCGCCAGCGCCGCCCCGGCCCGGCCGCCAGAGCGGGGGGCGGCCGGGGCCGCCGGAGCGGGGGCTGCGGGGCCCCGCGGCACGGGGCGGCGGCGCGGGGCGGCCCCGGGGGACATCGTGGGGACTCACCCACATCCTGGTCGAAGGGGTTGGTGGCGAAGAGCGGCATGGCGGCCGCGGGGCCCCGCTCCCCTCCCGGCGGCGGCGGCAGCAGCAGCGGTGCGAGAGGCCCCCGGCGGCGGCGGCGGCTGCGGCTCCTCCTCCCGCGCGGGGACGCGCGGCCGCTCCTGCCAGCGCCGCGGAGCCGGCGCGCGGCGCGCAGCATGCCGGGAAGCCGCGCGGCCCCCGCCCCGCGCCGGGGGCGCCCTCAGGGCCTGCGGAGCCGCCTCGCCGCGGGCCGGGCCTCGGTGCCGCCATCGCCGCGTTACCGGCGGCCGCGCTGCCCTGGCGCCTGGGCGAGGCGGCGGCTGCCACCAGAGCGTCCCCCCGCGCGCGGACACCCGCTGCTGGGCGGCCGCCACAGCCGGATCCCGCCGGGATTAGCGGCACTGGCAGTTGGTTACAGAGCGCGGCTTCCCCGGGGCTTTCAACGGCTCAGCCCCGCGCGGGTCTTCACCCCCCGGGAAGGGCCCATCACGCGGGCAGTATCCGAGTCACAGAGCGTGGTGTGCTCGCCCTGCTCCTGCCACGTAAAACCCCTCGCGGTGGGGTAACGTGGGACTAGGTGGGCAGAAGGTGGAGCAGAAAGGTTGGGCTGCTGAGCAAGGGAAGGGGCAGAGAGAGGAGGTTCTGCGAGGGCAACGCTGGGGAATCACGCAGGCCCGGAGTGGAGTGACACTGCGGGTGTCTGCAGTGCAGAAACACTAGCTGAAATCAATAGCAATAATTCTGCTCAATAATGAATGTAATTGCATGCATTAGGCAAACTTTTGACACACCAAATGAAATCAACATCTCAGCCTCTTCCCAGTAGGATCTAGAGTCATTAGGCACTTTTTTTTCCCCCAGTTTTCCACAACCTAGAGTTCTGCTGCTTTCCCTATCCACAACAACTATTTTCAGCAGCTGATACAGCTCAGCATCAAACTGCTGCTTAAGAATGACTCCCTTTAAAGAGCCTGTATTCCCCCTTTTTGGATTCTGTCTCAGTTAAAGATCTTTGTGAGTTACTCCCAGAGGACACGCTACATGCCCTCCACCCTGATTCATCTTCCCCCTTTATGTTCACAAAAGACACGTGATGGAACTTCCCAGAGCTTGTTTTATCCCCATCTTTTTCACCACTTCCCTCTGGTGGGTTTCAAAATGAAGTTTTGAAACTTCATTTTCAGGCACAGCTTTTATGCAGTAGTCCTGTAGTAAGAGCAAACAAACATTGAAGATGCCAAGAACTTGGGATTTAGACCCCTTCCAGCCAGAAAGGCTCCCAGACCTGCTGTACCCCCAGGCAAGCACCTACTCAGGGTTACTCAGCGTTGGAGTAGGAGTTACTCAATGTTAGGAGAAGGGCAGTCAGGACTCGGGGAGCATTGTAAGGCTCTTTAGTCTTGGTCCGTGGTTTGTTTCTGAAACCCTTTTCTTTTTCTCTTGAATGCATTCTGTACTTCCCCGGTGTGGAGTACAAGACTCCCTGGAGTACCCTGCAGTGTGTTGCACCTTCCTCTTTGCCCTGGCCATGGCTCCCGCAGTCTGTCACGCAGCAGCCAAGGGTGACGGATCGAGAGCTCTTCTGTGAAGTGAGTTTTGCCCTCTCAGACAGAGAAGGCTACTGAAACCAGCTTTTCCACTTCATGTGTGAGTAGTATAATTAGCATGATATTAAAAAAGGTGTGCCAAGCTTCATTTATTGAATATGCTTCAAAATGTTTTTGCTATTTTCTCTCACTGCCCAATTTAGCCATCTAAAAGTAAGGAGTCCTGTCTAAGGGTGCAGTCTCAAATTGCATCTAATTCAGTGCAACTGCAGCTGATACAGAATATAGCAGTGCTACCCTCCCTGTGCCCACAAACTATGTGCTGCCACCACATTTCTCATATTAGATTTGGAATTTGATCCAATTCATTTGTGGTTCCATAATTAGCTGATTCAGCAGAAAACTACCTCACTGCAGAAAAGTTCCCTACTGGCTCATCTCCCTGACTTGACTCACCTTATATCTAGGTACCTGGCAAGGGAAGAGGTGGGAACACTTGCCTGGGGATAGCACATGGAGCATGGATTAGGTCAACAAAAACAGGCATTTCCCGGGAATGATTCATTTCTTCAATTTCAGACACGTATCTAAAGATGCCTTCTGCAAAGTCGGGCTCTGTTGATTTCACAGAGGAGCCTATACGCCCAGCTTGAAAAGAGCTCAGATAGCTCTTTTTCATCATTCTATCTTTGGTAAATGTTTTCTGACTTTGGTCTTGTCCCCAAACAACAAATTTAAAATGCTTTAATAGATAGATAGATGGATAGATATTACTTTTCTCTAAATAAAACAGTCTCGGATGGTTGATCCAGATGGATCCACTTTTGGCACATTTCGTATTTTACACAGTGCAGTTGTTCAGATACTGCTGTGTGATAAAGGCATACATTCAGCTAATTGCCAGTACAGCTTACTCACTTCCTGGGTTCTAAAGACATGACACGTCCTAAATTTGATTTCAATATGAGTCACTATCAGATAATTTGCCCCCGATATCTATTCAAGTCACATCACAGGCTATTCACAGTCTAGTCACATTCACTGACAGTAGTAGCTATATCAGAAAATACTGCTTAAAAATTGGGTTTTGAATGTAAAGATATTTCTGTAGGGAATGTTGTGATACAAGGCATATTTGAAAAAGTTACATTTTTATGTAAAAATTAAAAGGTAGCAAAGTCATTTTTTTCAGTATTTTCAATAGTTTGAACTTACTTTAAAGTATATTTAGGGGATTTTTCACAGTTTGTTTATTAACTGTTAATTAGAATTAGAAAGGTTTTGAAAAGGATCACTCTAAATACAGCGAAGGTCAGAGGACACTGCTAATGGTGACTGCACAGCATCACTGACAAATCAGAAAGATTCTAAAATGAGAAGTAGCAAAAGAAGTCCAGTTTCTTCCTTTTTTGTTTGTTTGTTTTTTGGCAAGACTGGCTACATGAGCTAACAGGATTTTTTTGTAGATGAATACCTGTCATCTGAGAAGTTATCAAAACAAATGTCATTACATATCCCTGTGGGTCCACTGATTATTTATCTAATTTTGATGAAGCAATTGGGAAACTACAAAGATACCTTGAGCGATTTTTTTTTTAACTCTAATTTTCATTTTCATTCTACTAAATCATGTAGCATTTTGGTGTATAGGTAGGGGGGGGTGTTTATATAATTCAGATTTTAATCCCTTTTTTAATTATGTCAATAGTTTAGTGAGAAGATTAGTTCTTGATTCCAGTAATATACACCAAATCGCTTCCCTCATTCTGGTGGGAAAGGGCACTTGGAAACAATAATTTACAAATTACAGTCTATTAGGGAAGTTCTAAGTCTATTTTTAAAAATGTCTCTGTTGACTCAGCTCTGCTTTAGACAAGCATAGTTTTGAGAGGGGGGCAGAAACGTTATCTCCGTGGAAGGAAGTTCTACTGGAGTTCCAGAGCACTGCAGGACTATATACTTGGCATCCCCATTTATTTCAGTGCAAACGGAGTTTTAATGCAGCCTGAGTTTGCTAACGGCTGAGCTGCAAAGATCACAGAATCATAGAATCATTACGGTTGGAAAAGACCTTTAAGATCAACATGTCCAACCGTAACCCCTTCGACACCCTGCTTGCTAAGCCATCTCCCTGAGTGCCTCATCTACGCATTTCTTGAACACTACCAAGGACAGTGACCCATGCCCCTCCACTGCTAGCAAGGAGGCAGACATGGGGACCAACAGCAGTGCATCTCATTGATGTTTAACTGCATTTGCATTGCAGTCTACTGTGTACCTTGCTTTTAGGACTAGGAGCTAGGCAGAAAAGAAAATCAAAGCAAAAGAGGAAGTTTCAGAAGGGAGAAAGTGCCAGCAGTCCACTTAATGACTGTCCTTGTCTTTGACAGTGCCAGTACAAGATGTTTTGGAAGGCAGAGAAGATTCTTTAATGCATAGTAATACACAGATATGACTAAGGCCAGTTCTCTCCCAATCACAGGCAACATGTGGATGTTTAAAGCACTGACTGTAGCTATCTCTAAATGGTTTCTCTTCAAGGTCAACTTCTGTTTTGCTACAACTAAGTGTCCCAATATTTTGCAGGTCCCTAAGTTCCATGGCTTACTTGCTTATTCTTACTTGTTTCATTATATAAGTGAATATATTAAATATATCAACTCAGTGAGTCTGGTGACCTGTGTTACACAAGACATCAGGCTAAGACTATGTTAATTTTGCTTTTTGGTCGTCTTATTTTTGAATTATGCAAGCGGGATTATATGGAGCTGGAGTTCCTCAAAGCCATGTAGTTTTAGAACTAGCCAAGCATTCCAGTAATAAAATTGGTAAAACTATTAAGTTTGCCCAGAATACATTAAAAAAATACATCAAACAAATCACTAATTCATATTTGCAAGTATAGATACCAGAAACACATTTCTAAGGTTGACATTGTCCTCAATTTTTCCATTTTCAAAACAGTGCTTGTAAACCAGCTGACATAAAGTAAAATGGCATATGTTGAAATTGCCGTTTTGTTATGTCATTCTGGGTAACAAGTTTCCCTTTCTGCATAACAACACAAAATACAGCTATTACATTTCTCTTCTTGAGCTTTGGCAGAGCACTGTAATACACCCCTAAGGAAGACAGACCAAGCTGCTGGGACGCCGGGTGCCTGGTTCCTCCCAGGGGGAATCCCTAGGGATGCAGGCCCAGCGCAGCTGCGCTGACTGACTCACGCTGCCACGCGCAGGCACCTGTCCTGGTGCTTGTTCTGTACCAACACCTGCTCTCAGGGTGGCTAAGCCCAACACAGTCACTCTCCTCTGCTCGTAACTCACCCCAGATCTCAGCCAAACATGAGGTTAAAATCAACCTTTTCCTCCTCCAGCTCTTTTCCACCAAAAGCAACTGGGAATGTTTCGACTGACCGCAATGGGGGTTAGAGCAGGGACTGCTCCCCTCAGAAAGAGCCTTTTTGAACTGAAGTACTTGAAATACAACTAAAGAGCCAGAAAAGACTGGGTGTGCTCTGAAACTAGCAATGGAAGCAGTCTCCTCAGTAGAGACTAGTATTTACAGGAGGTGTTGCTAATATTATTTGTGTGTCATGTAAGCTCAGAAAAAAAAAAGTATGATTTTCATGATTTTTCCAAACACAGAACAGAGTATGGTAATACTTTCATGTATTAGCAAAGTAGCAAAGTTTCTTTATTTAAGAAAATACATTTCGTTTATTGTGTATTACAGGGAAGGGAATGGATGAAAAATTTACTTATGCCAAGCAACAGTTAATTTTCATGTGCGCTTTTGTGTGTACTTTACTCATACGAGCCAATGAAATTAATGGTATTTATTTTTATGCTTAAGGCATTTTTTATGTGCATTTGTATAGTTAGAACATTAGAGTGGACTTTATTTCTTGATACAGTCAGCTTGCATGGGGTACCTATTGCCAAACATCAGGCTGTAGGACTGGTCTGTACATCAATCAGTTCAAGCCTTGCAGTGCAACTCAAATGCAGGGAAAGTTACACAGTGATATAGTCCAAAATATCCCATAAAGAAAATAATTATTGTACAGACCTCATTTAACTTATAATGGCAATAAGTAAATTTCAGTAAACCAATCTCAGGAGAACAGGATATTCATGTCACTTTAACATTTATGTCCTATAACACCGCAGTTTGGATTATACTTTTGCTTCCAAAAGGGATAAATAGCACAATACCCAATGGCATCTCAAACTGATGCTTTCCAGACCATAAAATAAATACACTAGCATTTTTCAAATATTAGATTTTTATCATACAAAGACTGCTAAAAGTTCACACCATTTTTTTAATATTTTTATATTAAGAATACTAAACTCCCACTTCAGCCCATGTTTGTGATATCTGTTTGTCTCCACATGCTACTAAACTGTGCAGCCTTAGGAGGAATTTTTTTTTTTTTGCAATAAAAATGTACAACTCCAACAGCTTCAGATGTACCAAAGACATCCTGATGTACAAAGACATCTTCAAGTTCTTCCTGCAAGACTTATGCAATCCATACTACACTGTTGGGTCTTTTGAAAGCACCTCCTATCTCATATCTGCGGTGGTAAATACATAATGGATGAACATACCTGGTTGAGTGCACGAAAGTGATAAAACACTATGTTGCTCAACTTAGACATACCTAAATACTGTTTACTTGCATTCACCCTTGAATACCTCACCTCATATCACAAACCTAAAATAGTAAGCAAGTACTATATATGTCTGTTGTCTCAACACTGTTCTTGCTAAGTGAGGTGGGAACATCAAGTTAACACAGACCAGAAGAACAAGAAGAATTTCAGTTGTTAATGATTTACAATTTCTCTTTCTTCAGGATATAAAGTTATCATCTGGGGATTAAGAATTCTGTAGAGGTGATTCTGCAGGGTCTGTACTAAGCAGTTGGTGCAGCATTTCATGGTAGATGACCTTCCCTTGTGATAACGAAGCTGATAAAATATATTATTTTCAGAGTGTGCCAACTTTCCATTACATCAGAATGTCCCTATCTTGGATAAGTACATTTTGTAAATCAGAACTGTTATAAAACAGTGCATGAGAAAATGTTTTTCATAGATTCACTTCTTATTCCTGAAATGAATCAGAAATAAAACCCATTCAGGGTGATAATATACTGTGTATCTGTTTGTTCAATAACAAAAGTTATAATGTAAATATACATTGGTAATATCAGTAATGAAGAAGGCAAGGAAATCTGTTCATTTCTGTAGCAGCAGTATAGGAATGTTTATGGTTTGGAACTGTAGTGAATACAGGAGGAGAACACCTTGTGTAAACTGGGAATGAATATGAAACACAGCTACGGGTTCATCTATGATACGATGGAGCCTGATCCACCTGTCTTAGAATTTATTAAGAAGTTTGATCTCAGTCCATATCTGAGCAACAGCCAGTTTCAGCTAAATTGATGTCAGTCATCATTTGATTTACTTAGATAATGCAATGTATAGGCCATTTTAGCACTGTTGTTTTAATTTCTACATATAGACAAAAATTGTCTCATGAATCATTTTGAGATTTTTGGGGGCCAGATGGTGCTAGGAGGGTTGAAATATTAATGAAGACATTGAATTGAAAGAATCTGATGATGAAGTACTTTTGCCACTATAGTAATATTTCTAATTAAACACAGATAGTGTACTAAATGTTTTGAGAAAAGACAACTTTATCAAATTTAAAGAAATGATCTAGTAATTTGATTCTGATTTGATTCTGTCTGATTCAGAAACTACAGACTATAAATCACAAATGTATACATGGAAGGCTTACAGAACTGCATAAAAAAGAACCATAAAAAAACTTATGAAGAGGAAATGAGGTTTCAATATTGCAGTTCCCATTGCAATTCCTGAAACCTGTAATTACATGAAAGAACAAAAGATAAAAATTATTAACGTAGCACACATTTTCAAAAGGCTACTGAAAAACTGTTTCCATGGATGAAAATATGTGAGAGAGAAAGAAAGGGCAAGAATTTCTTTATTGTAAGAAAAAGAAATCAGTCATGTTTTTATGAAAATTCTGTGATAAATTTGGTGCTTAGTATATTAGTGAGACACTGATCTGTGTGAAAACACAGATAAACAGTGAGAAGGCAAAACTTGCAAACAGCACAAAAATGTTTAGTGTCTTCAAATACAGAAAAAATTATGAGGAGCTTCAGAAATCTCCAGTCAACTTGGTGACCAGGTAGTGTGAGAGTAAAAGAAATCGTATGTTCATAAAAGAGAACAGTATTAGAATAAAAACACTGGGTTATTTACCCTCACTGAGGCATTCTTAACTACGTAAATCAAATCAGGACAAACCTGGACATCATTGCAGGAGATTTATGTATTCAAAATCAGTAATGGGAAGAAAAATGATACAGAATTTTCATGAAAACATATTAATCATTGCTTATCATATTTCAAAAGTTTCAGTACAAATGCATGGAAAACATCCAAAGAAGGATTTGAAAAGAAGAAAAAAAAGAAAAGAAAAAGCTTGCTATGAAAATCAAATAGAACTTGTTCCTTCAAATCTATTCTGGAAAAATTATCAGAAACAAATGGAAAAGGATAGTTAGAAGCATAAAGAATCACAACTAATATTGAGAGTTTGGATCAGGTAGTATCTTGTATCAAACTGCAAGCTTAGAAAGGCATTTAATAAAGTCACAAGTTGGCAAATTCAAGTGAGACAAGAAGACTTCCCACAAAAAGCATTAGTTTGTGATATCCATGTCAGTACTGTATTGTTGAAACCCAGAACTTAGGAAGGTTTAAAGATGGATACGAAATTTGCTGCAAAAATAGTATTAGTAAGATAACCCACCCTGTAACTGTTACATTAAGTTAAAACTTCGGATCAGATTTCCTTGTATTTGCTGAAGTACAAGATTGGCAACAGGTAGGTACTAAATCAGATCATTCAATCCTGTGTGTCAATTCCTGTGTCTGGATGTTTTAACTATAGGGTTCCCAAAGTAGGTTAGATTTATTGCTACTTGAAGACATGATGTGCCTTTTGCATACTACATGGGACTTCCTACGCAGTCCCACTAGCACATACGTAGTGCCATAGTGCCGAATACTCACTTTGCACGCACATATTATAGACCTGTTGGTGCTGGTGGGTATGTTATTTTGTGGCTGAAAGCTGAAGATCTGCTGGTGTGCTTTGGCTTGGAGAGGGAGGCGTGCTGACACTGAGACTGTCTCCATCCAAAGACCTAACGAGGTGAAACTTCTGGGACCACTGAACGTTTTATACATCAGGATGGTTCCCCTGTGCCAGAGGAGGTAGACTCAGGAGTCTTGAAATCTTCCAGGATGTTTCAGAGATGCCTCCTGACTCATTCTGGGAATTTTGCGCTCCGTGTGCCCATGTCGCAGGGATGAGGGCCGACAGGTAGTGGTTGCTGTACCTGGCTAGGGGAAGGAGGAGCCCGAGTGTTCATCTACACAACCCAAAGCAGGGAAGAGCAGGGCTGCCCGCGTCCCCTTGGAGCCACATGGAGACGGCTGGTGTCACCTCCGTGGCTGCGAGAGCCAGTGCTGCCGGGGCGAACTGAACAACGCTCCCCGTGCAGGTTTGGGCTCAGGTTCCAACATCCAGTATGTGTGTGGGGGGAGTGGGCTTAGAAGAGCCGTATTCAAATCTCATCCTTCAGCCCATCAGGCGGTCGCCCTCAAGCGCTGGAAGAAACGTCTCCCCCCTGGCGCTCGCGGGGACGCGCTGGCCGCGAGGGCCCCTCTCCCGCGCCCTCCCCTGCCCCAGCCTGCCCGAGGGGGAAGCGCCCGCGCGCGCCGTGACCCGCGGAGCCCCCGCGCCGGAGGGAGGAGCGCGGCGCCATGTGAGCCGCGGGCGGCGGCCCCCGGTGAAGACGGATGGGCTGAGAGAGCGGCGAGGCGCAGCTGTCAGCGCGGCCGAGCCCCGCCGCGGCGGGAGCCCCTCCTCCCGCGGCCGTGCGCCTCGCGCTCCCTGGCCGCGGGGGAGCCATGGCGTCCAGCGAGGAGGACGGGGGCGGCAGCGGCGCGGCGGAGGAGAAGGAGCCTGTCAAGAAGAGGCGGCTGGGCGCCGTGGCCACGGCCTGGCTCATCTTCTACAACGTCGCCATGACCGCGGGGTAAGCGGCGGCAGCGGCGGCGCAGCCCGGCCGGCGCCGCGGGCAGCGCGGGGGCTGCCAGCGCGGGGTGGCAGCCGGGGCCGGCGCGGAGCGGCCGGAGGAGCCGCGGAGCCGGGACGCGGCCCCGCGGGGCGGCCCGGCGCGGGGGCAGCGGCGGGGGGCGCCAGGGCAGCGGCGGCAGCGGGCGCTCCCCGCGCCGGCCTCGCATTTCCTAATACGGTGGCGGCGTCGCCAGCAGCGAGCGCGTCATCCCCGGCCCGCCGGGAGGTTAAGTTTAGCGCGGGCCAGGAATGCCGGGCGGGGGAACCGCGCGGGCCGCCTCCCTCCCTGCGCGCAACCGTCCGCCGGCGCGGAGCGCCCCGGGCTCCGACCCGGCCCTCCCGCGCGGCCCGGGGCGGGCGGCGCCCCTGAGCGGCCGCCCCTGAGCGGGAGCTGCCGCCGGCGGAGGGCGCTTGTGGCCGGCGCCGGGCGCGCTGTGGCGGCGCGGAGCGGCCCGCCGAGCGCTCGGAGGTGGCTTTGCATGTTGGGTTTGGAGCGGGGGAGAAGCTGCCTCCGTTTCGCTTTCAGGAGCTCTGTGGCTTGGACAAGTCGCAAATGTATTCATTACGGTCTTACACCTGCCTCTCAACTTTCCAAGTTGCAGTTTAAGGTCCCAATCTCCTCGTGTCGTGACTGCACGCCGAGGTCACGGTACCCTGCGATGCTGCTGGGTGATGCCCGTGGGCAGCTGTGAACTGGCTCTGTAAAATCACTGCTAATCTACCAGGTGGATTTTTTTTTTCCAAAAAAGAGATGTGAGTTATGGGTGTAAGCAAGCAGAACTCGGCCGAATCAGTGGCATTATAGGGGTTCCCGGTATTGAACGTGGTCCATGGTCACGTTTCAGTGCTGGTTGTCACTTCAGAGGTGGGCAGGGTGGTCAGCGAAGGAAAAAGAACCTGTGATAATGGAAGGGAGCTGTGTGAACTAATGCTCAGTGCTGTACAGTGCATGATTTCGAGAAAAGCTGGTATTTACATGGAATAGAAGGTTTATGTGGAATGGAAGGAACATGCAGGTTTATAGGGCAAGCTCTTGTACCTGGAAAAAGAAAAAATGCTAATTTGCAAATGCTAAAAGAAAACTAAGAGCAAACAATTTTCTGACTGCTAACGTGAAAGTAATCATTAAAGCAACCTTACTTTGGTGAAGTCCTCCATTATTTGAATCCTGCAGCACAAAAATATATGCTAGAGGTGAAGCAGGAGTTCTAGGATCGATACTAGTGCCTTGAACACATCTATTTGTGTATTGCAACAACTTTGAAAAGTACTTTTACTCAATTTGATTTTTTTTTCCAGCTTGCAGATTAATATTAGCTCATAGAATTCCCTGCCATGTGCTCCAGACGTGTGAATTTGTTAATGAACACTGACTCTTGCCGCTGACCTTTATATGTATGCAAAAGATTATTGGATCACTATAGTTTTGACCTTATGTGCTGATTGAGCCTCTCCCACTTCTTCCTCCTCATCTTCTATTGTAGTCAAGAGTGCTTAAGACTTGCAAAATTACATATTTAATGTGATAGAGAGAGAGAAGAGATAGGAGCAAATTCTTATTTTTTTCTCAAACAGATACTGTATAAGAGAGAGAGAGAAAAAAAGAGAGAGACAGATATCTAACAGGGTCATTACATGGGATAGCAAGAAGAGTATTTTTGTCCATTTGTCCAGACTATGCAATAATGCAAAGGGTTTATAGAATTTTAGCAACCAGTCTTTGCCTTTCTGACAAAGGTTTAAGGGATACATTCAGAGACTAAAATGACAGATCAGTAGCCAATCTTTCAGCAAATCCCCATTGGAAACTTCACCCTTATTATGCAAAGTATTCCATTTCCTAATGATTTGCAATATTCAGTACAAGGACACTCTCAAGTCATTGCAGTCACCAAGTCACTGGAAGCTAAATAAAAAGGCAGAAAATTGTATTCAAATAATAATTCATTGAAGAAAATCACATATGCAGTCCTTGCTTTAAGTGTAGCACTGTGCAGCGCTTTCCTTACACAATGAGGTGCTGGATTAGATGTCTACGACTTCTTGCTCCACTGTTAGCACGAAACTGTTGCTGTCGCCATTCATGCTGCCGACTAGACATAACCCGCTCACCTTCCCCTTGTCAAGTACTTTACTGTTAAGCAGCACAGCTTTACAGAGGAAAGACAGATTTAAAATATGTCAAAAAATCTAAATTATATTAGTGGGGGCAAGGTATGGAGCTTTGTCAGACCACCAGACTCACAGATTTAAAGCAGAGAGAAGGAGGAGGAGGATATTCCTACAGTGTGGTGAAGCCTGACTCCCTGTCAGCTCCAGGTACTCTCATGAAGGGCTGGAATGGGCAAAGTGAAGTGACTGAGTAGTAGCAGACTGTGTAAGAATTGTAAAGGGAGCAGAGGATGCTAGAGGCTGGAACTGCAACACATGCCATGTGGGGGGGAGTGGGGAGCTGTCCTCATCCCTGCAAATCTCACATCCTTCTGGCAGAGTAGGCCCAGCCAAATGCCCTTTTTTTTTTTTCTGGTATCTCATCTCCAATGCCGGACAGTAGCTGATGCATAGAGAAGAATATTAAAGAAACACCCCCATTTTCTTTCTCAGACCTCAGGGCTTTGTCACTTGGGAACTTCCTTAGCCAGAGCTCACGTGTCTGTGCAAAGTGCCTGCTATGGCTTTCTGTATAATGAAAGGATTGAATCATTGCTGCCCAGATATTATCAGACAAGGATATCGATCAAAATACCCATCCATAGCTTCCCTTATGCTTATAAGTAGATGTCTATATTAGAGGAATTGTGTATTTGCTTAGGCTTTGTTGTTTAAGGCCAAAATATCAAGGTACCTTCCTACCATGATGCTTTTTAAGGCTGTGGTATACCTCTGCATTAACAGTGGAGCGTATGGAAAATCTCAGTTATATAAACACAGGTTGGTTACATGGAAGCAGCTGCTGATGCGCTGGGGTGTGAAATTCATTATGTTGGTCTCAGTTTCAGATTGAGATTCCAGTTTGATCACAAATTTCAGTTCAGTTAAAAGATACTGTTTTTTCCTGTCATTTATGTAGAAAGATGACTAGTTGACAGTGTTATTCAGTTTTCAGGTTAAATATTTCTGCCTCTAGAAGCACCCCTTTTTCAGCACTTCAGAGTGTGTAGTTTTTGCAGATGACTCCTAAGCAAGACTGAATCCTAGCGATAACTTGACCTGGATGATCACAACCACAGGCATTTGGATCACTAGTCAGGTTTGAACACTGCGAGCTGTGGAGTCATGAAAAGTGTAAGGATGATGAGCCTCGCTTCTAGTCCTGTGCTCAGAGAGGCCTGAGATTCAAAGTGATGACTTTAGGGCTGTGTGTTTTATTTTGTTTTGAAGAAATCATATATTTTCATAAAACAATAATTCACAGTAAAACCAGCTAAAATACGCGCACAAAATTATTTAATGTGGTTGCTGTTAGGAAAAGTCTGAGAGCCCCTGGGTTAGATGGTTTAGTCAAGTTAATCTAAAGATAACCAAATCCTTCTCTAACATATTCCAGGTTCCAGAGAGACTGTAAGTGGAATGGTTGCATAATATTAGATAATATTTATGACTAAAGGTATTTTGAATAATCCCCTGAGAACACTGACAACTGAAGAATCAAACATCTTTGTAGAAAATATTGTACTAAATTATTTAGGGTGGGTGGATATTTCTAGAATTCTGGTTTTAAACTTATCCATTCTCTCTCTCTCTCTCGTAGGTGGCTGGTATTGGGTATTGCCATGGCACGGTTTTATATGCAGAAAGGAACACACAAAGGCTTATTCAGAAGTGTTCAAAAGACGCTGAAATTTTTCCAGACATTTGCTTTGCTTGAGGTAAATTTTAAACATTACAGTTTGCTTGGCTCAATGTTGTGTATCATAGGCAAAACACATGTTAGTAACCTAAACTTAATATCAAAATATCACAGTAGTACTGCAGACCTTTTAACCTTATTTAAGTAAGTTGGGGGTGGGAGGAGGGGGCAAGATGATGGGCTGAAACACTTTTTTCAGATTTAACTCTAATACTGCCTTAAACCAAATACTGTCTGGGAATTACTCCATTTTGAAAATCTTTAAGAATTGCTATGTGGTGGATCTCAAAAGCTGAAATCTCCAAAGACGTCCATCAGAAGTTGTAAGTCAGTGGATCAGCTCTCCAGCCTAGTGAGCATCTTGTCTTTCTCCAAAGATGATGATACCTTCCCCTCATCCCTTACCCTGGGCCACTAACTACCTATGCCTCATCTACTTCTGGGTGTTTCCAGATGGGATTCACATGCCCCATATGATCTACTTAAACATGAATGGTTCAGAAACAGGAAAAGCTGTGCAAATTGTCTAAAACATTCTTGAAATTCTACAAGTTTTGCCAGCTGTAGACTAGAGCGGTCTCGCTGTATGGTATATGGAACTACTGAGTCTGCTCATCACTTTGGGAACTTTCGCTAGCACAACAAAAAGTGCCCGTCTAGTTTTACACTTTTCTTCTGGACCTGCTTATAGCATTTGTAGTTCAAGGAACTATTTAAAATTTTGTGGCTAGCCACTTAAAAGCTTTTGTGCTTCTGAACTTTCACAAGAAGTAATTCTACCTGAATCCACCAAAAAAGAAAGGCATTCTATTTGCTAAACTTTCCTGGTCA
Organism: Tinamus guttatus; assembly: GCF_059628265.1. Taxonomy (NCBI): domain Eukaryota; kingdom Metazoa; phylum Chordata; class Aves; order Tinamiformes; family Tinamidae; genus Tinamus; species Tinamus guttatus. The sequence continues at coordinate 1,603,104 of NW_028288743.1, forward strand.
AAAAATAATGATATGAAGTCTCATTACTCTGATTCACAAAATAGTCATAATGAAATAATCTATAATAGTTACAAAATATTTAAAAATTGCTGTTTATTTAGCATCCCTTATGGTGCCCTCCACATTGTCCTGTAAAATTCTTCCTTAGGTAAGATGCTGTATAGTAAGCATCCAAAGGGTGCAAAGTAAGGAAAGCTTACTATTTGGAAGAGTAAATTATTTCTAGATATATGAATACTTAATATGTAAAAAATAATTAAGAAAATAAATCCCTTTCTTATATGGAGTTCACACAAATCAGATATAAAGCTAATCAGAGAATTATCTGCAGGGTTCTGAAGTGTATATCATTTAAGTGTGCTGAAATGTTAGTAAAGTTAGTAAATGAAGTAAAAGCCAGCAGTCCAGCATCAGAATTAAGCTGAGATTTATTTTAATATCAAAAAGCCCATGTTTATAGTGCAGATAGTAACATACTGTAAATCAGTAACCTTTAACTTATTTTTGTTTACAGGTAGTCCACTGTGCAGTTGGTGAGTCCTTTGTTTTAGTTTCTCATGTAACTGTTTAAAACATGAATCATGGAACAGAAATAATATGTTTCTCTTTTTAAGGAATAGTTCACACCTCTGTGCTTGTGACTGGGGTCCAAGTGAGTTCAAGAATCTTCATGGTGTGGTTCATTGCACATAGTATAAGACAGGTAAGTGGGTGAGCAAGTTATGTTTGAATTGTTACTAGGATAAGATATTAGTACAGTTCTTATTACATCAGAGAGGCAGATTAAAACATAAAGCATGTTCACAAGAGGATACTTACACACTGAAGTGCAGTTCCTGCAATTGGGCTGCGGAACTGAATTTATTTACCATTTGCCTCTTTCCAGGAGACTGAGCCTGGATCTTAGGTGTCTGTCAGCATTAGCTTTGGTATAGGGTCAGCTGTGGCCTGCCTATGTCAAATTAAAGACTAGCGATTTTTTTTTTTTATTCATCAACAAGTGTACCAGGTGACAAGTACTGTCACCTCTTCTCTTTCGAGAGCTTAAATTAGCACCTATTGAATGAATCTAAATGGAAGTATGTTTTATGTTAAATGCCTGTGGACAAATATGGTGGCTATTTTACAACTTATGTTAGGCCCCTTCTCAAGATTTTAAAGTTAATTTGATGACATTGAAACTCCATTGTTTTCATTAAAAAATGTCAAGCTGTCCAGCATGTCATAGTGACACTAAGGCCCCTTATAAGTGACAATAATGTGTTTACTTGGCTGTAGATGGTTATTGCAAGTTTAGTGACTCATTAATAGAATTAAGTATACAGAAGAGTGCTTACAACTAGTGGATAGGAAACTCAGTTCAGTTTTTGAGGTCTTCTTTCTGTGTAGGGCATGGTAAATGATAGATTTTAGAGACTGTGCAGCTCTATTTCTGTAAACTTAAAATGCTGAGCCATTAAACTGTCTCACCAGCAGATGGCATGTGCCTTTCTGGTCCTGGGAAATAGCATCTGTCTCCATGTCAATGCCCTTTATTTCATACCTTTTATTTCAGTTCACAAATAATTCATTTTCTACACTTCATCTTTTCCTTTACCATCATTTTTTAACATGGAATAGGCACTTCATAACTTTACTTTTTTTTCCCTTTGGTAAGCTAAGGGTTGTCATTTTTGCTTTTATGAAAAGAAACTCTCAAGGAATAACATTTTTTTTTTGCAGTGAATGTTTATGTGAGTGCTGGAATATGGCAGTGTTTTTTTGCCATTGTGTTGTTATCTGTAGTGGATTAAGTCTTTACTGTATCCAGTCATCTCCATTTTCTATATCTCTAGTACAGTAGTAAAACTGTGTCCAAGAAAAAAAATACATCTAAATGTATGTCTGATTGTGTTTCACTCTTACTGCTTAGTAGGCATGAATGTTCAGGGTCACTTTAGGTGGTTAGAAGCATGTTAGTGATAATAGCCAGACCCAGATCTCTCCCTTGACTAGAGATTTGCAAGGCAACAAATAGCAATTCTTTGCATACTTATCTAAAGCACTCCTGCTTGGATTTAGCACTGTGACAGTAATCCAAGTTTGAGTTACCAATGTTTGCCTCTAATCTGCATGAGGCTAAGAATGGCCTAGTTCTGTCTTTTTTTTTCTTTATATATTTGGATGTCTTTTCACTTCAGTTGTTGTTGTTTGTGAGTTTTGTGATCTTTTTATATCTCCTTTTATTTTACTGTTGTTGGTGAGATCCTTTCATTAAAAGCGCACCTTCTTTGACACATTGAGGGCATGATTTTATGAGCTGATGAGCACTTACTTTTCTTCTTACTTCTCAAATTGTGTGTGTTCAACATGTTTGAGATGTATTAAGTCTTTCCACCTCATTGCATTTTATTTAAAAAAATGATTTCCCCTTTTGGTCATTTTAACAAAACTTGTGTTACTCTTATTTCACACACATCCCCGGAGCTTTTCAGTCTTCAGGCATGGAAATGTATTACAAAATTCCTCTCTCTTGAAGAAAAGAAAATGGCTTTTTTGTAATCCTCTCAGAAGGTAGTGTTTGTAGTTGATCTCCATGTGCCTTCTTTGTAGTTGGGGAGTTTTCTTTTGTTTGTTCACTTGGAATGAGAAAGGGCTGATGTTTTAAAACAGCAGGTAGATGAGGCAGTTTAATGACTCAAAACTTTAATCTTAAACAGGGCAGTTGAATAAGTTTACCCAAAGCCCCTAGACTACCAGCTGCTCTTAATTTAGTGATCTGGCTCTGTTCCAGTTGCTTAACTCTCTTGCAGCGCCCTGCAATTTGCCAGATGTGATATTCTGCTAATAGTTCCCACTTCCATTTTGCAGATTATAGTAAACACTTCATTTGTATCTAAAGTTTCCTGGAGACATGCATTAGAGGGTGAGGAAAAAGCAACAGCAGCCCATGAGCTAGACAGAAAGGAAGAAGAGCCTAGAAAATAGTAGTAGAGTGGGTAAAAACATATCTTAGATAGTGTTGCTATTTTTAGAGGGAAAAAGAAAGAGCAAAAAAAGTAAAACAACCAAAAATAATAAAAAGGAAAACAAGTAGATATTGCAGAAAGAGAAGAAAAGGTGGGAATAAGTGCAAATATAGGTGTGAAATATCATTATTCTCACAACAGGTAGAAATTGTTGAGTTTCTGAAGTGCCTATATGTTAATATATATGATAAAAAAACTGTACATGGTGATGTCTTCAGGATTTAATTTTTGTGTCAAAACTTTCTCTTTTTGCAAAATGTTAGTTCTTTTCTGCATATCTTAAATAGAAGTCTGTTGCAGTTTGCACAGAAAAGAAATTTAAGGATGAAGAAAGTGTTGGTTCTTTATACTTCTGCAGATCCAGAATGAGGAGAGCGTTATTCTTTTTCTGGTCGTATGGACTGTGACAGAGATTACTCGATATTCCTTCTACACATTCAACCTGCTCAACCATTTGCCACACTTCATTAAATGGGCCAGGTGGAGATGTCTTGCACTTCAGTTTCTCATAGTTCCATGCATGCTGGTTTCACGCATGCTGAGCTAACACGCAGGAGAGCAGATGTTTGAGCTTTGGTTATGTGTTGGCAGAGTGCAAGTTAGTTGCTTTCTGTGTTTGGGGTTATAGGTATTTGATTTAAAATGTTATAGATATTTTAGCTGAGCTTTTGGGTGTGATTTGTCCTTTGCTTTTCATGTCTTATGGTTTGAACTTAGTTTTAATTTATTTTCATATTTTTTCTTTTAATTCTGGAGTCATTTTTTAAAATGTATAGTACGACTCCTTGGATACAATGCCCAAAGTTAAGCATCTATTTAGGTCTGTATACCCTTCAGGTCTTTGAAAGGATGGGAGTTATGGTCTCCCATTCTTTATTCATATTATTGCTATATAACAACTTCTGCTTTATCAGCTATTCTGTAAATCTATTATTCCCATAGGGAAACTAAATATTGGCACAGCTTAGCCTGCATAAGAATTGTGTTCCTTATCAACACTGCTTTGATTTAAAAGCACACTTAAGGTGCTTCTATTATATATCTATATCTGGTATATTACAGGAGACTTAACTAGATAAATTTCATTTTCTATAGTTACTTTATGAAAAATACATGCCCATGAAGACAGACTTGCAGATAATAATTTATTTAAAAGTTTATGTTTGTTTATTTGGCTCTATTTTTGCTTTATAGATAATGCAGTTCTGATGCTTCTAACACACTTCTTTGATGTGGCTGATATTTATGTACATTCTTTCTTTTTGCTAATACCTCAGGTTTGATCATGTTTACGCTGTAAGCTTAAAAATAATGGGGTCCTGTTTCATTTTTTTTGCGTAGGCTTCAGGGAGAGAAATGCGTTCAGAAAGTTCTACATTGTCTGGCATGCTTTTACCATCAAGATAGTGTGTCTTGAGTGAAGAGTTTTGGGGTTTTTGTTCGTTTTGTTTTGATTTTTTTATACATATATGGGCAGTGGGGAGAATTGACATTTTCACAGCAGGGATGTATTGGGGACAAACAAACCATTTGAAAATGAATTCTCTTTTCATAGACTCCAAAATTTCCCATCAAGATTTTTGGAGAATCCAAAAGCACAGCTGGGTGTAATTTAGCACTCCTGAGAAGCTGGACCTTTCTAATCTGTAATTTGTAATTTTGAAAGATTTGCCTGTCCATAGATAATAGGACAAGTATCATCTATTGTTAGAATTTTAGCTCAGATATTTTTTTCCCCACTGCATAGAGTTGATCTGTGTATAGGTGATGGCATCGGTGCTTCCTTTTATCTCATTTAATCTCCTCTCTGACCCTGGAGCCCTCTGAGACCATCGAGTCCTCTGGGGTTGTGTGTTTGGTTGCTGCAGTTTTGAAGCCCATCTCTTTTGGTCACGTCTTGTGCTTCATGCACAAGCTCAGGAGAGCTGCTCCTTGGGAACAGCTCCTGAGGCTGCTCCTGCCTGGGCCTGTGCAGAAGAGGAGTGCAAACCTTGTCGATTACTTTTTTTTTTTTTTTTTTTTTCCTCCCCACCATGAATGTGGTCTATGGCATACAAAACAATTTTTCTTCAGACTGAATGCCTTGGGTTTGCCTTTGATTTAGACGATTTAGACTTTCTGCCTGTTTTAAAATGCATACACTTTAACTGATGGCCATCTCGCATTCTTTCATTTTACATTTCTGTTTCTGCTAATGCAGTATTATTTTGACTTCCCATATGGCAGAAGGAAAACCAGATGTTTCTCAACATCTTCGCAATATTCAAAGAAATTGTGATAGATATAGCTGACCCAGTCTGCGGGCCCCGTGACAAAGTTTGGCATCCAATCCAGTCAGTGACAACAGGACAAAGACAAGTAAATAATGAAAAGGACATTTAATAAAAAGGACATTATTGGAGACTACAAGTTTATGGAATTATTTTTGACCCTTTATTATTATAAAGGCACACAAGCACCCTAACGTTTCTCTGTTTTTGAAGAAAAGAACGGAAGTGTCAGCAGTTGCAAATGAAGTAGCTCTATCCAAAGTAATTGTGCAGCTCAGGATGTGGTTCTTATTTTTGCTACAGGAGTTACTGTAATTTATTGCTGTGTCACTAATAATTACAAGAGGAAAATTTAAATTCATGGTGTTTCTGACAAAGATTTTTTTTTTTAACACAGATACAACTTTTTTATCATTTTGTATCCTGTTGGAGTTGCAGGTGAACTGTTAACTATATATGCTGCTTTACCATATGTGAAGAAAACAGGAATGTTTTCACTGAGACTTCCCAACAAATACAATGTTTCTTTTGACTACTATTACTTCCTTATTGCTGTCATGATCTCCTATATACCATGTAAGTATTACTTAATTTTGTAACACTAACAGCGTAGGAAACAACTGTCAGCTATATGATTTGAGAACACAGTCTCTGGCTAAATTGACGAATATTTGCTGCTATAAAAGCCTGATTTCTGTTGCTCAAAGTTTTGCTTTATATTGATTTTTTAGACTGAATTTTTCCATCCTGTTATGTGTCTCAAAACATAAGTTTTCTGGAATTTTTCAGTGAAAATGCTAACAACATTTCCAAGAAGAGAGTTAAGTAAAAAATACTTTTTGCTCATATACTAAAAGGCTTTTAATTGTTTCATTGAGAATTTCTAATGCTTCTCCTGCTTGGAAGCAATTGTCCTTCAAGTTGTCCTTCAAGCCAGAGATTTGGCTTCTTATTAATATACACTTACATATCACCTCTGAAAATCACTGTTTGAATGTGCTTGGGAAAAACTTGTAGCAAAATTCTTCAAGACTCCACCTTCACAGAAATCCCCCAGCCCACTGCCAACCCTTTCTGAACAAACCTCAGTCCTCGTTTAACAGTGTTCACGATTTACTATAATTTGTCTCATCCAAGTGTGTTGTTGAGCAGTATGCAGACGTGTATTTCCATCTAACTTCTTTTCTTTTCTTCCTTGGTCCAGTATTTCCACAACTCTACTTCCACATGCTGCGGCAGAGAAGAAAGGTGCTTTATGGAGAAGTGATAGTAGAAAAGGACGATTGAATCAACTCCTGTAACTATGGTGCTTTTAATGGAAAAATGAGGGTAAAACCCCAAAACTTCCTGTGATTTTTCTGAGTCCAAGTTTTAAAACATGGAACAAGAATAAACAACTGTGCATAAAATATCATGGATTGTATTATTTTTACAGTTTAACATATCTTCAGCCTTGTGTTTTCATTCTTGGCTTCATCTTTGATTTTTAACTGTTCATTTCTTTAGACAAAATCATTTTCTTATTTTCAGTAGTTTTACAAATAGCTTTAAGAGACTGAATAGTTGGCTATTGTGCTTTTTATTATGAAATCTGTAGCCTTCATTAAAAAAGGGAGAGCTAGCAAGTTGTTCTGAAAGTGAATCTTCTGGAAAACAGAACTTAAATTAGGTAATGATGTTTTTCGTAGACTAGGTGGCTTAATGTTATCTTTCCTATTTTAATATGTTAAATCTTTATTTTTTATCAGCATTTAGTATATCTTGAGCCTCTGAGAAAGTATCGTAAGGAGCAGTTAGTTTAAACAAGAGATCAAAATTATATTGGACTTGGATTAGTCAGCTATGTTAAGTAATACCTTTACATTATAAATGCTGTCAGCACGTTCAACATTATTTGACTTACAGGATCATATCATAGAATTCTGAATGTTTTTCTTAAAAGAGCTGAATTCTTAATTGTCATTGCAAACTTTGATCTCACTATATTTTCATTTGTGGTTTAATGGAAATATAGGTTAGTAGATGTGGTATTTTATGGTAAAAAATTTTGTGCTGTGAGGTAGTCTTGGTGTGCCTACCTTTCTCTAGTCGGTGACTGAAATAGGACTTGCTTGGTCCTATGCTGATTAGGTAAAACTAATTGTCAGCATGGTTCCTATTCTAAGTCCAAAAAGATATGCAGAAAAAATATGGCATTATATTTAGGAACTGTAGCTATAGTGAGAGATTTTATTTTTTTATAATTATATAAGTAGGATAAAATGTATTTGAAATACTTAAGATGTAAGTCATGCTTTGTATGAACACATTATGCAATTTTTATTTCTCCTTTCCAATGAATCTTTTATAATGTGATGACCTAATCCTATTTAAAATCTTCAGTAATCTCTAAGTGGTCTCTACCATATATTAATAAAATTTACAGATGATATTACCCTATACAACATCTGAGTGGGAGAAGTCAAATAGTAGATTACTTAAATATAGGCAAGAATGAGATGCAACCTAAAATAACCAAAGACAAGGTTATGCATTTGGGGAAATTTGGATACTTACTGAGAAAGAGAAGCTTGAAATGTGGTAACATGGTAAGAAACCACATGTGCTAGTATAGACAATGAAGTGCTTCTGGCACCACTAATGTTGAAAGAATAATGTAGATGTGCTGTATCAAACAGCTGGAAATAAGAATACTCTTAATGTGAATAGTAAGGAATATTGCTGGGATATTGCTGTGGGATATTGCTGTACCTTCTGGGTACACTAGGAGTCAAGAGTTGAGTCAGTCTTCAAAAAGGTCAGAACAAGAACAGAACTGATTGAAGTGAAAAAGAAGCAGGAAAGCTTGTCATTGAATATGTGCAGCTTCATATTATATGGCAAATACTTATAAAAGACAAAGGTTTAATAGTATGAAGGTGTAGCTAACACACATTTATATAAAATTGAAACAAGGCATATATACCAGGAAATGAGAATAAATTAAAAAATCAGGAAAAGAAAAGATCCTGTCAGAGAGCACTGTTAAGTCCTGGAGAGATGCAGCAAAGCTTATCAAAGCATGCAATTTCTTGGGAGGTTTTAAGTCAGACGTAGTATTGGGAAATAATCTTGCTTTGGCGGGATTTTGAACTGTGTGCTTGAACAGGTGCCTTCCATTTCTAGCTTCTATGGTTCTATAATAATAGAACTTCTTTTTTCTTTTTCTTTTTTTTTTATTTTTTAAGTGTAATACACCTTTTCTGGTGCATCTGATGATTTAATAAAAAGCAAGACTTTATTATGCCTCTATCCTCCCAATACCATTTTGTGCCTTAAATCTGTGTTGTTTATAGATCTCTGTTACATTAGTTCCTTTTTAAATGAAGGTGCACAGTGGCTTTGAGATGGAATAATTGTATTTCTGACAATTGGAGAAGGTGTAGTCTTTGTATGTCACAGAGTCAAAAATCAGGCTAGGTGCTTTGAGTTATTGATTTTTTTATACACAGCTGGAATTATTAAAAGTTTCAAATGTAAACCACATTTACAGTACTGATTCACAAAATACGTATTACGCATGTTCAGATTAGCACTTGTATTTGTCCAATGTGTTTAGCATTCTGTGTTATAAGCAAGCAGAAGAATCTAATCTTATTCATATTTCATTAAGTTACATTATTTGTTTCTTTATTTTTTACTGTCAGGGCAGCTCACTGAAGACCGTGACTATCAATTTATTGAAAATGTATTGGGTACTTTAAGGATCTGATTTTTAAATCTTCTTTTGAATGAGTGTTTCCCACAGATACTATCCTTGTAATCATAAAATGAGTATGTGAGCTATAATATTGTATTACTGAGATTGCATTTGTTCTGAGTATGGTCTAAGAACGTCATCATATGCAATTCAAAGAGACATTTCTATATCCTTTTGTGCTTGTGACATGAAAAGAATGCAGGACTATTCATTAAGGCCATTTTTTAACTTTCATAAATCACCCATGTACAAGAAAGGTAGTGATATAACTTTTAAAGGGATGTACAGTTGTAGTAGTCAGATAGACTGAATTACATTTGAATAAAGCTACAGCTAACAGTGGTGTACAGTATTGTATTCAGTGGCACATAGACCAGAGGGATTATCACCTAGATTAATTTATGTGACATATACTTCATAAAAAAATATTCTTCCTTTTAATTTGAAGACTTTTCACCGAATCCTCAATATTTAACTTTTTATTTTAAACTTCATTAAATATCTTCTGTGAGATAGTGAGAACTGCAGATAAAATCCTGGCTAATCAGATTTTACGAATGACTTCAGATGGGCCAGAGTTTATGCTCTATAGTCTACTTAAACTTCAGCATGATGTGGTGAAATATTCACTTATTCTAAGCAATGGATATAAAAAAAAAGTGTGATATTCATATTGTGCTGCTTTTCCAACTTTTATTTGACACATTTCTTCATCTTTGTATTCATTTCTGCAATTGCTCATAATTTTAAATATTGAAAAGCTTCTTTTTAGGAAAGACCAGGAACATATGCAAGCATCAACCTCTGATGTTTTGATGAAGTCGTTTAGCAAATCATTTGTATAAAAGTACTCCTGAGTTGCGCTATGTATGTCTTCTTAAAAGAAGTGATACAGAGTATGACCTTGTAAAGTTGATCCATGACAATACATAGGAATAGGCATTTGGAAGGAAATTCCTAGTCATCAAATGACTGTTCATGGTAACACTGCCTTTTAAAACAGTTTGGTTTCTTAGCATAGATCCTTTTTTTTTTTTTTCTTCTTTCTTTTTTTGCTTCTTGTCCCATTTCTTTTTCTCCCTTTCCCAGTTCCCTCTGCAAAAGGCTGTTCTAGATCAGATAAATTAAATCAGCCCATTTCTTGTTTCACAGCAGTGCGCAGAATGCGTAAAAGCCAAATCCCATCATCTGGCTGGGGCTGATACAAAGGGACAGGAGATTGAGAAACCACATCCTGCACGTCAGCTGCCAGGGAGGCTCGGGGAGGCCGTTCTGAGCAGCAGGTGGTAAGGGTCATTTCTCTCAGTGTGAGAAGAGGGGCAGCTCAATGCACCCTCAGTCCCTTGCCGGAGGAGCTCGAGTGCTCGGCTGGTCGGGGCCTTCTGCACAAAGCGGGTGTTGCATCAAGGAGGTTTTTTGCTCTGCTGGGCTGTCTTACTCGTATAAGCATGTATTTTCTGAAATAACGGTATGCCAAGATAGCTGTGTCACCACATTGCTCTCAAGATTAACAGCCTGGTGGAATTGGTGCAGGAAGCTGCATCTCCTGATTCCCATTAAGCAACATTAATAGCACTTAGCCAGGTTCGTGCCAATGGACAGACTGCAAATAGTTAACAACGGGTTGCATGGAAACTTTTTTTTTTTGACTGAAGTGAACCTACCTTTTCTTATCTAGGAATAAACATGTGCATTTTGAATCTAGGTGTAACTACTTCTCTGACTGGTGTTTGAATTCATCACAGTAGGCTACCTTAGCAGATGTTTGGATATTTCTGTGTTTATTTAATATATTACAATGAAAATAAATCATGGTATTCTCAATAAATTGCAAGTTAAAGTAGATTCTATTTTAGCAATATTTATGAATTGAGTTCTAAATTTAATCGGGGGGGGGGGGGGGGGAAACAAGGAAAATATACAAATCAGTTTTATGCACCATACAAGAGGGCTTCTTAAACCACAATTTACCAGCAGACAAGCTGGCTGCAGGTGCATATAAAGGACTGGCTAAATATTTTATTGAAAAAAAAAATGAAGGCTTTTCTGAAAGTTAAATTTTATTTCTTTTTGTTGTTGCTTTAAAATATTCTCAGAGATACTTTATTATCAAATAGTTTACAATATAAATTCTTGATGAACTTGTAGAAAATTTTGTGTAGTTATTAAAATACTTCAGTGTTTGTTATTGTAGCAGTACAAGAAGCAATCACCTAGGATTGCTGCAAAGCTCTTGCAAAGCTCTTACCTTGCTCAGGCAGATGTCCACCTTGCTGGTGCACACTGTGCTTTCCGAGGCTGTGCGAGGGGCATGTTCACGTTAGACCTGCCTTCATGACTGCACTTCTTAACAATGTATGGTGCTGTGGATCAATAATATTGGTGCAGAGGTTGGAGTATGTGGTAATTTAAGTTGCTGATAACTTTCTAGTGGTCCTTGGTGCCTTCAATAGGACTAAAGGCTTTATAGATGTTTTAGGTGCCTGATCCTTTAAATTCTCAGGTTGAGAAGACGTGATCTTGCGAATTCTTAGGTCACAACAGTCAGGAGTACTGCCAAAAATTGAACTGTAGCAATGGCTGTAGCAAGATAAACCGTGGAGAACCTGCTTGCTGGGTAAAGCTAGCTCTGTTACGGGAGCTTGCTAGGGTGTTCAGGCCTGCAACTAGCTGGTAGTAGGTTTGGAGCCTCTAAAATGTATAATACTTCTTATGCCATATGTCAGCTGAAACATGTGATTTTTTTATTCAAAGTTCTCTTGCTTTTCTGTTCAGTTTTGAGTGTATTTTATGCTGTGTCAGTTGGTGGTTTTGTAAAAGTGTAAGTACAGAAAAAATTAAGCATATTATATACAGAAGTGTACATAAGGCTTCTTAATATAAATGCACTGCAGCTGCTTATTAATGTTTTTTTTCTCAACTGCATTATCATAAGCAGTTTATACAGAAAGGAAAACATGCAAGATGATACTTTTAATAATTTATTTGCAAAGCTTAAAAGATTTGTTTAGCTATAGATTCAGATACATGCCTTAGAGATTGTTAATACTATAGCATTGTAGAAATTCATCATCAATTAAAAGACATGTTCTAAACTGTGTTCTATTGTTTTGTTTTTTTGTAGTATATCAAAAATCAGTCCATACAACTGTTAGGAGTAGTATGACACCAGACTGGTACCTGTCTACAAATACAAATTAGGGTCTAAATTAATCTTTAGATTTAAATGGTAATGTATTTACTATTATCCTTTTTACATTTCCTTAACATATATTCCACTAAAAAAAAAAATGGATACATGTTCGTAGTAATAAGGGTTTATTTTCTCTTAACAAGAGGAAAACCTGCAGGGCGTTAAAGAGAATGCATAGCATCTGCTGACATCTGTGAGGACAATCCATGATAATGGTTCTGAAATAAGTATTAGAACAGGGGAGATTTCGGTGTTCTGGAACACAACCTTTTGTGGCAGTGACGGCAAAAGGCGGGAAGCAGGGAGCATCCCCTGAGTGTCCACTGCTGGGAACGGGCAATGGCACCGCAGCGGGAGGATTCTGTTGCCATGACAGAAAAATAAACTGATACGGGAGCATTCGCACCTACTGCTTTCCAATTAGGAATCAAGTGGTTGTAACACCGAGGAGATTAACTGCATATAAACGCTAAATCCTGTCAGTCAGATGTATTACAATGGAGAGTAAGAAGTCCTCATCTGAAAGTTGCAGCAGTAGCCTTCTCAGTTGCAGCAGTAGCCTTCTCATCTGAGGGTGCAGGACAAGATTCTTTCACTCTACCCTTCTACCACAGTTAAATCACTCCGATTTCGATAGAAGATAATGGAAGAAAGTCCACTGCTTCCACCAGCAGCAGGATTGGACATAGCATTCAAGTCTCATGTGTGGCTGTGGCGTGGTGCCTCACCTGCCTGCCACAGTCACAGCCTGGCTGTGTCCCACCGCTGCTCCTTCAGGAATGGGCCAGGCGGCCACCAGCGTGACCCCGCCGGTACACTATGCTCATCTGAACTCGGTAGAGTCATAAAAACTCACTTTACCTGTCTGCAGAAGTATCTTCTATTTCCAAAATCAATCTAAGCCCAGTGACACATCCCATTAAAAATAGGCAGGGCAGATCAGGCCTCACAGCTGCTTTGACATTCCTAGCTAGGAATGCTGCTGTCACTGAGCAACTCCAATTTTTCTGTGCTCATACTACTCTCATAAAATGGCACTTTGCCTGCTCTTAAGTGGCTGCCCCAGATTCGGTAGAACACATTGCAAAGGACAAGCAAGAAAAGATTCAGATGGGTATGTTACTTTGCACTCAAAGCGCTCTCCGGTGCTCTACAGAGAATCCTAGGTGTGTAGTCAAACTTATGTGCCTTTTAGTTTGCTACATATTACATAGTGTAGTAGGAAAGACCTTCAGCTAATGAAGGAAAGGAACAAATGTGAATATCCAAGGCTGCAAATTACAATTTCTTTTGTAAATTTAGGAAGACCATTGAGATTGACATACACTCACTCACAAAACAGAGGCAGAACTGTAGGTCTTATGGCCTACTTACAGACAGCTGAAAGTGAATATAACATTACTCCATGCATTCAAGAAGGAGGATTTTAATAAAATGAAAATGTCTGAAACTCTTGTCAGAAGGGGTGTCTTACAGTGATCATCTGTGGCAGGCTCAGTTGATTTAGCTTTTGAATCTTCATATAGAATAAATTCTGCAGAACGGGTATATCTCTAAAAAAGATGATCTTCAAAAAAATTAGAAGTTCCTAAATAAAAAAAAAACTATCTAATATTTCATAAAATATAAGCCCTCTTTTGAACATTTTCATACTCTATAAATTCTAAGCAGAAATAATTTAAATCAGATGTTCTGTGTGCTTACACAATGCTTCAAAAGTGTTTGGAAATCTGGAGAGCAGGTAATAAATGTGCTGTTATTGAATCTTTAAAAAGTTGATAATATCTTAGGGTTAGTAGGAAGGAAGCAGAGGCACTAACTTTCTCAGATGGAACAAGTATCTCAAATTTCAATACAGCCTGTTCAGTTCTTTTTGATCCATAAGCAGGGTCTGCTGTTGTCTATTTTATTATGAATTTCACTGTGTCCCTGGCTGATACTTCATTTTTTTTTGTAAAAAGTCCTTAGTTACTGATCAAGATTTGCTACTGTGATGTGCAACTCTACTGAGGAAAAAAATAGTTCATAATTTTTGCATTTCTCAACTATTTTTAATGGAAAGATCTCATGAGCCACGCTAGATAGTGTTGCCATGATATTTTCCATTTGTTATTAAATCAAAATGAATCTACTTTTTGAAAGATTATTAATTACTGTTATTTCCCCACAATTATTTTTTTTCTGTGGGAACAAGCATATGGTTTAGAAGTTTTTGTCAGTTGTCTCAGAACCCTGCTTCTTTGCAGGTCTGTAAGTAGTCCACAGTCTGCAGCTGGAAAACCACTACAGTTTGGTACCCCTACATTGATGCAACTTCTGTATTCTTTAGAAGAATATTAATTATCCTGATAAATTCCCTCCTGAATAATATCTCTGTTAGGAGGGCTTTCCGGGAGGTGGAGGGGAAGGATGTCTTTTTATTGTTTTTTTATCCCTGTGTAGTTACTTAGTTATTATGACACTATCTACTGAACGTGACGTTCCTGGTCTTTTGCAGTTGGCATGTGTGTGAGTTCTTCCTTGAGCTTATGTCAGTTTTATAGCTCGCTTTCTTGATCATCACCTTTGACTCTTGCTTGGAAATGTTTGTGGGAAAGACACAGTGATTTCACCTTCTGTCTGAAGTGAAAATCACACTTGGGGATATCTTTCTCGGGGCATGTTTAAGCATGTTTTCACATTTTATCTTGCTTCCTTCTGGTCTGTGCAGGCTACGGCTGGAGGCTGAATAGTCACAAGATCTCCAGTAAACGTCGGGTTTTGGTTAGTGCTGTTGTTTCAGTCCCCGAGGCCTTTGAACACCTGGTGCTTTTCAGCCATGTAATCCTTGTGTTGCTCAACAGCACTACATTCAGGCCCTTTCCTATCTGCGAAGTTTCCTTTCCATCCTGTAGCAAGACTGTGGCCTATTCAGTATTCCCATTCCCAGTCATTGCTGCCCCTTGCTCCTTGGCACCGCTGCCTGGATGCATTAGGGGGCAGCGTCCTGTTTCCAGGCTCCAGAAGGGAGTCGCAGGACTGTTAGAGCCAACATTCGGTGCTAGAGGAAGAGCAGGTGGCTCCATCCCTGTGCTGAGGAGAGGATCTGGGATGTACATTTAGGATACGGAAAAGGAGAGTGTGAGTGTCTGTGTTACAGTCGGCTCCGGGAGAGCAGCTGTGCTTGTGACTGTTACAACCTTGCTAGGTAGCCCATGGTATTGAGAAGATAGATAGAATCACAGAATGCCATCTAGTCCAGCCCCCCTGCACACACAGGGTCACCTAGAGCATGTGGCACAGGACTGCGTCCAAGTGGGTTTTTGAAGATGTCCAGAGAAGGAGACTCCACAACCTCTCTGGGCAGCCTGTTCCAGTGCTCTGTCACCCTCACTGTTAAGAGATTTTTCCTTCAGTTCCTGTGGAACTTTTTGTGCTTCAGTTTGTGGCCATTACCTCTAGTCCTGTCGGTGGCCACCAGTGAAAAGAGGCCAGCACCGTCCTCCTCACTGCCTCCCTTGAGGTACTTATAGACACTGATCAGGTCCCCTCTCAGCCTTCTCTTCTCCAGGCTGAACAGACCCAGCTCCCTCAGCCTCTCCTCATAGGGCAGATGTTCCAGGCCCCTGATCATCCTTGTAGCCCTGCGCTGGACTCTCTCCAGCAGCTCCACATCCCTCTTGTACTGTGGAGCCCAGAACTGGACACAATACTCCAGATGTGGATACTTGAGGCTGTTTTCCTGACAGCTGGTGTAATTAATATATATGTTCTCTTTTTCACCTGAGGCCACACTACGTGTCTGTAATTGCATAATTTATAGGTACTCCTTACTTTATATGTTAAAAGAGCTAACACCTTCCTCCAATACTTTAATGCAGCTTAATTCTGAGGTGTCAACAACTTATTGGAAGAGAAAACTCCTTAGACAGATCTAATTCCATCTTGAGAGCTTGAACATTTCAAGCAGCATAGGCTCAGGATTTTGGGTACCCTTTGTAAATAGTTCTGACACCTAATTTGCTTCTCTTTCCCATCTTTCTGATGCAAAGAGCTGCTGCAGCATAGCCTGTATTTTCTAATTCATTGTGAGCTAGGTATTCTTATTACATGAAATAAAGTGTGTATGAAATAGAAATGATGTATGAAATAGATATGATATATGAAATAGATAAGGAGATGGGTCAATAAGCTTAAAGTACTGAGCAAATCCTTTGTTGGCTGCAATCTTCTGTGGCAGTCATGGGAAGGTATCTTGTATTAATGTTGAGATATCTACTTTTCTAGGGGCTTTAACCTTTCTGTTCGATTATAGTCCCATTTAGTCCTATTGCAGGCCCATAGCCTGTCTCCAGCAATGATATTTCTTCAATGTATATTTCAGATTTTCCTGGGAGGCTGTGACTGTTGTTCACAAATCTATTAACAACCTAAATGACATTACCTAGTATTTCATCTGACCATAGTATTTCATCTGACTATTGCTCTCATTTTGGTAATATTAAGTATGGTTCTTTTTTTTTTTCTTTTTAAATCAATGAATGCTTAGTGTCAAAGCTGTGTGATCTACAGCAAATACTGAAATACTGTAAAACTTACACTGAAGAAGGGGTTAAATTAAATTTTCTGCATTTTATTATCAAGTCTAAGACTGGTAACAGATGCACACTGAATGAGAAAATTAGGTACGCTTCCAAGGGAGCTGCAATCAAGCTGCTGTTTCAGTATTTCTCTCCCAGAAACCACAGGAAGAGAATTACTGATCTCATGACAATGGTAAATGCCCCCCGAGCATTATCCAGGCTAACCAGTGCTGTTTCCTCTGCAGCTCCTCTAGCATGGGGAACTGAGGAATAATTATCATGTAAGCACACGGAGCCGTAAATAGCAATTATTCTTTAGGTGATCAAGAGATCAGGATTTTAGATTTCACAGCCAGATAAGTTTAATATTCGCAGTCAGTCTAGAGATACAGATAATGGTACCAGATCCTCTTCTACTGTGACTCTATTCTGATTTACACAAAAGAGCTCTCGCACAGTTCTTATAATGAGAAAGAGTTTAATGAGAAAGAGTTAAACACTGGAATATTTAGTGCCTGGGAAATGCAGAGGTTTGGAGGGGGTGGTTTGGGGGGTTTTGTTTGTTTGTTTTTGGGGGGGACATTTGGGCAAATACTAGAAATACCAACATTCCTTTTTAGAACAAATTTAGAGAAACACATCTGGAAACAGTGAGTAAAAGTGGAAATAACATTTCTGAACAAAATCATTCTGAATCAGTTCTAGATTCAAATTTTCCTGAGTATTCTCATTCTGTGAAGAAGGAATTTCCTGTCAGAAATAAATGATTCACATAGGAAACTCCTGCCTAACTCAGCCCCTGCATCCTGAAGCTGTGGGTCTGCATCTAGGCAGCAGCGGGTTGGAAGGAGGCAAATGGAGAGCCTCGTTACTGCTGCCAGCTGGGAGGAGGCTGCCGGAGCCTTCCGTGCAGACGGCAGCCCGGGCTGCAAGGGGGTCGGGATGTGGAGAGGCCGTGGGCTGCCAGGGAGGCTTCAGAGACACAGCTGAAAGAAGCTGTGGGAGGGAGAACACGGTTTGATGCCCGCCAAGCTGGGAAAGCAGCAAGTAGCCACAAGGAGCAAAGGACAGGAGGGAGCTCCCCATTGCTAAGAAGTGCGTGGTCTGCAGGAAAGATTTGCTGGATCTTCTGTCTGGCAAAAAAAGGGAACTGCTTCTGGAGGAGGAGGCAAAGGACTAATCAGACCCAGACTTCAGAATGTCCCAGAAATGTAGTGTCATTCAGTGTGATCCTGCTGTGTTAATTTTGCTCCACTTTATCACTTACACGATGGCATCTTTTATCCCAAATTAATCTATCCTAATTGCCCAATATAAGCAATGGAATGGAAACAGCTTCTGACATACCACATTGCGCAGGATGAAATTTCCTTCTATTTGTCAGCTGGTGCTTTGACTTGGAATGTGCAGAGCAGCGGCAGGAGCTGGAACTGGGCACCAGCTGACTCCTTTTGCTGGCAGGTGCCCATGCCCGTGTGCTGGGTGCTACCACAGGAGGATTTGATTCATTCTGTGCAGTTTGCCAAGAGGTTAACCCTGACTTCCCTCAGCTCTGCAGTGCGAAAATTCTCTAAGATCCATCTGAAACATCTAAATACCATTTCTGTGAAACCTCTGGAAATCCTCAAAGTAGGTAGTTCTGCTAGTGCTAGAGCAGTTCTCAACCTCTCTCTGCTCAGGTGATGTTATTTGCAGAAGAAAGGAGTCTGGAGGATCAGTGTTCACCTTCAGACTCATCTAGCCCACAAATCCCCTCTGTCACAGGGAGAAGACCTGCAAAGGACACTCAGGCAATGTCATGAATCCAGGCTCTTGCCTTAGTGCATCACTATAAGCTGAAACTTTCAACCTGGAAATGGAGATCGAGACAAGATAATCACACTTCTAGCATCTCACCCTTCTAATCCTTCACCAGCATGCCCTCTGGAAAGTGCAACGAGTTGAAGGAACCATGTTTTGTTCTCAAAAGCTTAGAAAGAGTCTTCACTTGGTGACAGAAGGAACAAGATGAAAAAACAGAGGATGAATTGACACTGACATGACATGACATGACTGACATCTGCAAATTGACATGACAGTGACATGACTGGATGTGGGATTTAACAGCAGTATAAAGTAAAAACAAGCTCCTTCCCAAATATGAATGCTGGTCATACATGTGAGGGAAACAGAAGATACCCGTGTTTCCCAATTTCTTCTGACACTTAAAGTGGGCCGGTTGCTCATTTGGTAGGAATTCACATAGTGCCATAAAGCTAAGTTGCTGCTTTATACAACTGATCCCTCTATGTGTATATAAAATATGCCATGTGTCCCTTTCCTATATTGTTTAAGTTTTCTGATTTAACTTTCTCTAGATTCTCTAGTCTTTGAAGCATTGAAAAGTTTTCAACAGCTTTCTCATTTCATTGTATTTGGCCTTACATGAGTTTGAGACTATGCTGAAGACTTGATCTTTTTCTTCTCTGTTGCGAGACTCTTCTGATATTACACTGTTTTCACAAAGAATTGATGCTGTTTATTGAAAATAAAATTAAAAGGTGCATTAAAAACAATGATAATAATGATAATTTGTCTGCAGGAAAATAGCTTTTCTGATAGAAAAATAAAAGGAGTTATTGACATAAGTATCAATTATTGCTTAGCTTAAAGCTAAATGCTTTATTTATTTCAGAATATTGTAATGCAGGGTTAATTTGGGCTAACAGAAGATAAGATTCACAGTCAAGATACAAGCTGTGACTTGACAAGAGGTTTACTAGCTGCCGTAGGGAGATCAGCATGTGTGATAATAAGAATCTAGGAGGAAAAGATATTGTAGAACTGACCTTCAGAGTCTGCCAGTGTAATTGCTGTCAGTGAATATTCCTTCTGTAGTAGTAATAGTAATATTCCTTCTGTAGCAGCAATATTTCTCTGTAAGACAAAGAGGAAGAAGTTGTCATTCTTGATGCATTGATGGCTCCAGGCTTGCAAAGTACTTTTTGGAAGGAAATATATGCATTTGTATATATTAATATATTTAGACATACACATTCTCACTCACACATATAAGTAGCAGTACAGTGTAGTGAAATGCATTTCAACATGTCAGAGGAGCAGATCCATGATAAAGTCTTCACCAGTTTATCGTGCTTATTTGTCTGCTTATGTCCCCTGCCAAGTCCTTTCTGGGAAGCCGTAAAAAGAAAATTATTTGCTGGCTGTGGTTGGACTTGACTCTGTTCCCTTATTGCTACTGTACTCTTCTCTGCAGGGGATCATTTTACATTTTCTTAATTGCAGAGACAGCTTGTGGTGCTGGCAGTGGTCATACTGAGAAATGGATTTTAATGAAGTGTAGTTCTCTTACGCCGCTGGAACTTAGGCAATCACCAGTTGAATGATAGTGTGCTGTCAAGATAATGCTGACAGCTGTGTCACCAACGGAAAAGTTTTATTAGGTACCTATGCATTTTATAGCAAGATTGTGCTCTGAAAACGACTTGCTATATTGCTTTATGTTTACTTGCATGTTCTGTTTGAGAATATTGTTACTTGGAAGTAAAATGAGAAGGAAGTTACTGACAGGACTCTAAAGTGAGATTCATCTCACCTAACTTCCATTTTCTATTCTGCAGACATTTACGGCTGAACTGGTCACCCAAGGCTCCCTTTAAAGTCAAGAGAAAGAAATAGGCACTTTCAGAGCAGAGGTTATTTAACCCATTGTAGACCTCTCATCTGAATTGAGTGGAACCACACTTTGACCATTAAGGTAGACTAATGTACATGACTCTGCAAGTATTATTGACAGAGGTGCACTGATAAGGGCCTCCTGATTCCATGCTGTTCATAGATAAACTCATGTAGAGAAATCAGGTTATATCCCTATTGAATAGCCCTTTTCCTGCAGATACTCTCCAAAATAGATCATTCTCCAACACTTCTGAATTCCAGATGGGATTAATGGAGGAAAGCATTGCAGATAATCTCTCAAAGTGGGAGATCAATCTCATGGTTTTGAACTTTCTGTCTGCCGGAAGGTTCAAAGGCCTGTGTCTCCTAACATGACTTCCTACAGAATGATACATATGTGACTATACTTCTTGTTGTTGCCTGTCCCTGCCTCTTCCACGTTAGCTTTTGAAAGCAGTTGCAATTTAGAAACTTTGAAATGAGGTAGTAACCTTCCAAAGACTTTATGTTCCTAGTTTGGGGGTTCTTTTTTTTCAAAATTGGTGTGTAACTAGGGAAGAGCAAAATGTGTGTTGCCAGAAGAGAAAGACTGTGGCATCCCCTCAGAGGTGCACATGTTGTCTGCCCTACCAACACTGACAGGCTTTGATCAACCCACTGAGTCACTGCCTCTGTCTAGCTGAAAGAAAGCAAGAATTTCAGAAAGAGAGCAGAACCTAAAGCTGCTGAGGCACAAAGAACAAGACCTGGGTCTGTGGCAAAATTGTGACTTTTCTGGTGAAGGATAAAAATTCAAGGAATCAAGGCTTAGTTGAAGCCTTGTTAATTGAATATTATTCCTAATGATCCATAATGTTGTAAATCCCATTCCAAAACCACAAGAGGACTAGGACTATACCAAGGAATATGGCTCATAAACTAGAGCAAGCAACTGACTTGTCTTCACCTGCAACATCTTTTTCTGCAGTCCCCAATTTACTACTGTGAAACCCTTTTAGTATCCCCCTGAAACACCTACAAGCCTGAAGAAAATGAAATCCATCTGCTAGTCTGTTTAGGAAACTGAAAAGAGGTCATCTCTGCTGCCTAAGTATTCTCCAAATGCTACACTTGATGAATCTACTTAAACATCTTAATGAGAGCAAAAGGCAAGGAAAGGCTGTTCCTCCGAGCGATTTATAGAAAGGTCAACAGTGGAAACTTTGTACAAGACACATTTTGCTTTGCACGTAATCAAACAGAACTGAGGCTGAAACTTTTATAGGAAACAGAAAAAGTGTTTCTGCTGAGGAAACAATGTTCTGCAATAAGGGCACCACTGTAGTCTGCCTGAAACTAGCTCTCTCAAGGCTTGATGCATCCACAGAAGTCATTATGTAGATTGATTTTGGAAAGCAACCTCTCATGCTGCTTTTGAGATGATGTACTGAAGATCTGTGTTTCAGTTTTGTACACTGTAGTGGTTTTGAGGGGCCTGATCGAGGAGTGTTCTGAGCCAGGGCGTATAATTCAGTTGTGTGTCTGCTGAGCAAACTAACGTATGGGCAAGAAGGACTTGAAGGGAAGGAGAAGAATTGTGTGTCCTGCTTGTCAGACTGCTTATAGCCAACCTGAACAACTGCTTAAAAAAGGATGTGCTGTCAATACCCTGACTAGTAATTTAAACTTCTTCAGTTATTTGTTGAGTTAATCTTCTCTGATGAGTGTTCAGAGCATCTCATAGGTGTTAGTTCCTGAAATGCTCCATTCGCTCCCTAGGCTGCTCTGCTCAGTCTTTACTGTCTGTCCCTTCTCTGTCCTGAGACAGACTCTGTCAGTCGACTTCTCAGCTGTTCTTCTTGAATCTTCATGATTCAACTATATCTGTTTTTCTTATTTGTTTCTATAAAGAACTAAAACTGTTTCTCTTTTCCAGTTATGACTTTTCTAACTGAGAAGTAACCCACACAGGAAGAAGAAGAAGAACTTCATAAGAGAATATTTTCTGTTATACTTAAATTAATCTTTCTAGGACTATAAAAAAGCTTTGGATCATGCAAGCTTTATCATTATATATTTTCTGTATGATCTGTTGTTTTTCATTATGTTGTAAGATTTGTTAATATCTCTTTTAAAGTCCAGTTGCTACATAATCAGGTAGTGTCTTTCTGTTAAATAACACATAGCAATGCCAGTATCACGAGTAGTGCTCTGCAGTTGTTAGTGCTTTACTCACTAGCCTATTCAAGCCTTCTTTTGGCAATTTCAGTGCTGTTTCCCAGACAGGCTTTAGACTGTGACTTCAAAGCTTTTGAAAAGCTCCTAAAATCATAATCATGTGGTAGTGAATTATTTATCATTACCGTAGTTTCTATGTGGAGGCCAATATATAAACATGAGATTGTGTCTTGCATTGTCACAGTGCTGTTTCAAAGTACTGGGAATAATAATCCAGATGCAGTATATATATATTTAGCATAAATAAGTTCATTTCATGCTATATTGAACACTATGAATAAAACATGAATCTTTTCTTTATGATTTTAACAGCTACGGTATTTTCTGTTATTTTATTTCTGTCCTTTGTCTACTAGCTCTGAAATAGGTTTTTCGTTCACTAGTTCTAGACCCTTTTGTCCTTCATTCTTTCTAACTGTGCTTTTGCTGTCTCTCTTCATGGTCTTTTCTTTTACTTTTTAATGAGACTGGGTATTTGACCTGTTTTCCACCTTAGAACAGATACAGCTGTCTACTCTATAAAATGAATTTTCAAGACGATATTGCCCTTTCACATGAAGCTCTCAGACACCCACCATACCAATCATTCTGTTTGAGCCCAGCATGTCAGTACCAAGTTTTTCCTTTGAGGCCTCTGATCAGCTCAAGTGTCAATACCAAACTAGTACAAACTTACACTTAATAAGGGTTCCATCTTTTTTATTGAGACATCCTCCTCACATGGTTCCCTTTTGAGAAAAATCTTTTTCACCAGAGTGTGAATGACTTGTTCCTTTACAGACATACCAAGTCCTGACCTGCAAGCTTCTACAGAAAGTTTTTGCTTCCAAATGATACGATTCTGGCCAAAGTCTGGGTGCTGATGGTGTTGAAAGGAAGCACAGACCTTAAGTGATCTTTAAGGTTGTTTCCAGCACACTGGCTCCGATAGTGTTTTTTTAATCTTCAGGCTGCAGAAACCTTGGAAGTCCTTAATTTCCTCTGTCTTTCTGTATTTCTATCACTTATGGATTGTTTTTTTACTCTAATGTGATATTGTGTTCTGTTGCCTCGAACTCTTGCAATCAGGTCTGGCTCTACTTTGCTGATGATAAATTCTGATTTTTCTCAGTTTATATCAGTTCTGTTGATTAGATCTTTTTCTTTTTGTGATTTTGATACCTAACCCCCTGTTACAATTTGCTCTGATGCAGTGATTACAGTAAGAGTATATGATTTTTTTTTTTTTAGAGTTAAGTTTTAGATCTCCTGTAAATGGCTCAGAATTTTCTCCCGCTGACTGGTTTCTCTGGTGGAACTGCTGTCTTTCAAGAGTGCTTTTCTTCCCTAGATACGAAATACAGTTTCAGTGTCTTTGATGATGTTTGATCTTTGGTTCAGACTTCAACATTTACAAAACTTACCTATGCAAACTGAACTAGAGGAAAATCTGGTGCTTCTTTCTCAGCAATATTAAAAAAAACATCCGCCTCAAGGCCATCTTCTTCTTGCTGCCTTTCCAGAAAATGTGATGGTTATTTTTTTCCACTTATCTTGATACATTCCTGGAAAATTTCACCTTTCCTGTAGTTCGTACCTTCCTCTTCTTGAAAGACCTTGTTTTTGAGAACAGTCTCTTGGTTTGGGGCCTACTTTTGTTTATTCTTTCACTCCATGCATCATGGAGTATTCCTTGATTTAGGAGATTCTGAAGAATTTAAAGTTACAGCTTTTAAGCACAGTGAGCCAAGAAAAGGTAAGAATAAAGATAATGTGAAGAAATTGTAGATGAAGAAAGGAGAGGGAGCCAGCCAGACCCTCTCAGCCAAACTAACTGACAGTATTGCTCCAAGCCAGCAGGTATCAGTCTCTGTAGTGGCCTATTACCCTAATACGCCTGACATCCATGATTTATAACCATGTGCACTCTAGGAAAACCATTTACTTGATCAGGTAAGTCAGAAACACTGCAAAGAACTATTCTGGAAATCAAGAACAGTAATATAGATCTCTATACTAGAAAAAAGCATAGGCAATTATTTAAGCTATTAGCAGTTAGAAGTAATACACAAATTAGTTGTAAAACACGGACCTTTCTCAGAAGGTGGTAGCCAGTTGTAAAAACATCAGTGGGAAAAAAGAGCAGCGGTAAAGATGAGCAGTGAGATGAAGAGGATCCGTGTGCCTGGGGGCTGATGCTTCTTGAATTTGGAGGTGGGAGGAGTGGATGCATGTGTGAGAGAGAGAGGTAAGCCTCAAGACTCACATTAACTCAAGAAAAAATGCACTGATACCATAATAGCTCCCCAAATGTGCTCTTCTATATTTGCAAAATGAAGCGGACTAGTCACTACTGTGTTGCTGGCAGCAATAAATAACCACTGGAAAGGTTGTTATTGAAAGCCCTGAGACAATAGAGATGTAAGAGGCAAACTGCTATTTTCCCTGTTCAGAATCACAGCTATTTTGAATGTTGTACCATGTCGAACAGGAGGGAAGGCGACCTGCCCAAAGCTCTGCAGGCACAGCTGACAGCAGGAGATGAAGCAATTTAATGACGTGAAAGACAGCCTCTGTAGATGAAATATGGAGGATTACGTGTCTAGAAGAAAGGATGTTTTGCATTTATTTTTCTTTTTCAAGTAGCTGACAATGATAGTAGCTGCAGGAGGCACCGGAGGCTGAATGAGGCTGGGAGAGATGGTTTTATCAGCAAATGGCAGTAAATAAGAACAGTGACTTGAAAAGTCTCTAGGCCACGGGTGGCTCTAAGAATAGCAAAGTGGGACAACAAAAGCAAGAGCACGCTTTGGAAAAAAAAAGTACACCTGGCCACATCTAAACCCATTTTCAACCGATAGATCAATGCACAAAGCAAAGATATGTTGCATCTTTTATGTGGCTATGACAGACTAAAGCCTTCTGGTCAAACAAGAGCCTCCTGACAACTCTTTCCACAGGCTGCTGCCTTGCTGAGACAGAAGTCTGGGCCTTCCCTCCCCTCTGAGGACAGCACCAGCTCACTCTGGAGTAGTGTATCTGCCTCAAAAAATACTTCTGCGTTTATATTTTGAGTATAATGAAGATAGGAAAAGCATTTTATTTTTGTGAGTATAAGGGCCATCAAGCCAATTAGACACAGGCACCACAATTCACCAAAGTCGACAACAACTTTTGTTGAAGTTTGAATTTACAGACTTTGTAAACAGACAGAGATTTGGGTCTCATGCTTTGAGTAAAAAGCCCTCTTGCCCCTTGGATAACCACAACTGCAATTTCATTTCCCTATTTGTTTGCTTTGTAAAACTGGATTTTCTGAGGGGAAAGAAGACTATGTCAGGTGTCCTGAAAATCACCTAACAGCTCTGAATCAAGGATATATTCTTCCTTGTTTTATGCCACCGCCAATCTGAGAAAAAGTTCAGCTCTGGGTCCTGTATGTCAGGGATTTTTGTCCGAACTCCGTGTGTGTTTAGTTAGTGTGTATCTCTCTCTCTTTTTTTTTTTTTTTGGTTCGTTTCATTGTATGGGTAGGGCTTCCTTTCCTCATTTTGCTTTACTGGAAAATATTGTGAGGGGCAATAGCAACAGGGTAATTGGAAGCAGCGTGCAGATATGACCTCTGATAAGAAATTCCACTTCTCATTGTAGTTATCATGACTGGCTGAATTCTGAATACCTCGTTCTGCACCTTGAAATATGTGAAATCTTTAACTAAGATCCCTTAACATCACTGATAGCCTTTTTCCATGCAGACCTGGGTCTGAATGAATATTCTTTTTGGTATTTCCCTCCTCTGTCTGAATATGTCACTGGAAATGAAATGTGACTGTCAAATTTGTCAGTGACAAGGTGAATAGTAAGTCTTCCCTTTGCTCCCAATACTTCTAGTGTTCGTAGCACTGAGCTTGGCAGAGCTCCTTGGTTTTCTCATTTCCCTTACTGTAAGCCAACATTCCCTGTAGTGTCAGGACAAGTTTAGAAGCGAGATGTGCTCAGCTGAACTTCGTCTATGAAGAGATGAGCAGGTGCTTATAGTTGAGCTTTCAAGTCTCTGTATTCACCTTGATGTCTTTTTTCTGTCTGGAATAGAATAATTTTTGAATATTGGTGTCTAACAAATCCTCACAGTTCAGGAAATGCTCTACTCCAAGATTTATTCATTTGGGGAGAAATAAAACAGCAGAGAAGATAGGAAAACAAACAGTGTGAAGGGATAAAAATAGGTGAAATAATTGTCCAGCAGTATCCAGAATGTCTTCCAGCATGATAATGGTCCACTTCAAGATTGCGAGCCCAACAGGTTTAAACTTTTCCTTATTTTGCAATATTGAATGGTTTCCTATTATATCTAGGGAAGGAATAGGTTCCCCTGGTGTAGAGAAGAGGCAGGGAAGGGTCATGAGGAATTACAAGGGAAGAGGTTGGAAGCTGTGTGGATGTATATGAGGCAGAACGTGTGGGCACACGGGTGTCCAAGCCGTGAGCTCCGTGTCCAGGCTCTGAGGCGTAAAGCCTGCCGGGGCGGCCGCTGCCACGCGCTGACTGAATGGGGAGCAGCAGAGGCTCCACAGCGCTGCCCGGCTCCTCAATGGCATAAATCAGCAAGGCTCCGGCTGCAGCGTCTCAATGGACACCCACCCTGGCAGGCAGGGAGGTGCAATGTGAGTAGGTCTGTAAGAGGGGAACAGTTGGCACGGAGGATCCAATGTCCATGCTACTCGAGGTGGGGAGGAGGTTACTAATGCCGTTAGTGGCCGGAGCACATTTGGTACTGTCGAGGAGCACGTCCTCTGGTTTAATTTAATCTAGAAGGAATCCAGCTTGAGAACCCTGAGATGGCTCCACAAAGCAGACTGAAATAGGAACAGTAGGACAACTCACTTTAAAATATATTCTCTGCATGAATTACAGTGCTAGTGTAGATACAGCTTCTCTAATGAGACATGCCAGCTGAACGAGAATCATTCCTACAGCCAGGAAAAGACTGGCAATGGGGGTATTGGTATAGGGGAAACAGAGCAATATTGCACTGGAGATACCTGTTTAGGATGTTGAAGACTTTCTCACACAGCTTTTAACAATTTTAAAACATTACAGAACCACAATTCTCCCTGTAAAGCTTTCTTTGATTGCATATGCATGTGTCTGTGGTCTCCTGCACAGTAGATCTTTGATGCCCCTACTGGGTCCTTAGGTGATACTGCACAATGACTAATATAAACCAATTGCTATTTCCTCTGATCATTTATCACTCAGGATTTCAGCAGTACTTAATTGAGATACCTAAGGCACCCTTATAAAGACTATAAGATTTCTTGTACTTGGAGCCCTCCTGCCTTTCTAAGTCACATACATTTTCTTTTTCTAGGAATAGCCTTGGTGAGAAAATGAGTCACCTAACCCTTTGCCAACAGGGAACATGATGACTGACACTTATATGACACCTTTTATCCAAAGCACATTTCAACCTACACGTGGAATCCTGCCCTTGCTGCCAGCCGTGCTGTGATGCAAGACTCTTTCCACCACCACAGAGTGGGGTGTTGTAGGGCTAGGATTCAGTGTCCTTCACTGCTGCTTCTGAAAGAGTCTATGTCCTTCCAATCTGACTGACATAAGTATGTGTTAGGGAGAGAGATAGCATGCTCATGAGCAGGCTAGAACATCGCCAAGATGAACTGATATGGAAGAGACCTTGCAAGTTGCTGGGTGAGGTTCCTGCAGCCATGGCACAGGCTCCTCTCAGGGCTCCTTCCCAGGGGCAAGGGGCCAACGTGCCCCAGTCCATGCTCCCAGGTACTGAGGAGATGCAGGCAGCTGTGTGGCAGAAGGTAGAGCATTCCCATGTATTCCATCCTACCAGTTTAAAAGAGGAAACTCTTGACTGTGCAGATTATAAGAATGTACAGATTATAAGAATACCTTTCCAGGAATGCGATGCTTAATGCTAAAATACACCTAGCAAAGCTTAGCAATGCACACATATGTAGGAAAAAGATGTTTCCTGATTGGAATCTACAATTAAACTGAGTCCAACTTCATTATTTTGCATATAACACCTTTGAGATATATAGCTAACTATGTTGTCTAAGAGGACTTTCACTTTACTGCTCATTTAAATTCCTCATTTAAATTCTATCCTAATTGTACTCAGAAACTGGGTGGAAAAATATTCTGAGCATCATTTCCGTAGCTATTGCTGAGTTTGTTAGTGATTTTTCTTACCCACCCACTAACTGGTTCCAGCCCAATAAAATGTGGTATAAGAGCATTATAGGAATTGTTACTGAAAATTCTGGAAAAATAAGGTTGCCCTTTCAGATCAAATCAACAATAAAATGGAATGTGAATGTGAATGTCTTTCCTGAATTTGTCAGTCTGATCATGCAACCAGTCGAGTATCCCTAATATTACAATTATGAAAAGAGAGTTCAGGGCGGTCGAAAAAAAAGGTTCTACAAAATTAAAGATTGCTTTACTATGACAAAAAGAAATGTAATTTTTAGTAAATGTGAATGTCACTTTTCCTATGTAAGTGCCCAGGAACGATGCCATGACTTCTGGCAAGGAAAGCTGTGATTCAAAGAGATAGACTTAAGTACTCAAGTGTAGAGTACAATAGTATACCAGAAGAGCTTACGTACACTGGAAATGAAGGATTTCAGAGCTCTGTACATCAGTCATGGGCCATTAATTAAAATCTCAGTGCCACTCCAAATTACTATCATGCTGCAAAAGTAGAATGATATATTACTTTGACAAGTCAGTGCAATTTAAAGCAGAAAAAAAGCCACTAGCGATTTTTAGATGACAGAGTGAAGACTGAGACTGTTTAACAATAATAGAGAAGCCAGCAGCGATCTGAAGATGTCAGAGAGAAGAGCAAGAAGTATTTAATATTAATGATGGTAGTTTATGGAACACTGTTCCCGGACTAAGTCAGGATGCAAAAACACCTGAAGAGAAAATACTGTGGCTGTGCCCTCAACCAGCATGTCAAACACATCTTTTCCATTCTACAAACTACTGATTCAGGGAAACATGGAAACTGCATGGAAAAGAAACTAGAAAAAAAAGAAACGGATTTCACTTTTTTTTTTTTTTTCTTTTGTGGACTTGCTCTTCTGCAGGACATAGTTTTTTTGTTTGTTTGTTTGTTTTTGTTTTTTTTTTAATGAGAACATCATAAATACCAATTAAATGTATTTCAGTCACACACACACACAAAAAGGCATTTCTGCAGCCAGAAGAATGCAAAGTGAATGAGGAAGATATAAGTGGGTGGTATCAGTGCTGATGGGAGCCCTGGTCCTTCAAGGGCTTGAGCACGTCTGCTCAGTGGCATCAATATCTTCTCTGTAAAGTCAAGCACTGCTGTGCTGAACCAGACTCAAAGCAAGTGGCAGCTTGTTTGATAAAACTGAAAAATGAATCGGTGTGAAATGTACTGGAAAACAGTAAGGTTATTCATTTGCCTCAGCAGTTTTCTTATTAGAGAAAACAAGCATTTGATAGTTCTCTCAGGGCATACAATAGCTCAATGTGCTGTAAAATAGACTCCTATAAAATGAGACCACATCGCTCGCATACTTCAATGACCACTTCTGTAAAAAATACAAATTAATATTTTAATTCCGAGCTGAAAGTCTAATTATTGAAATGATGGCAGCTCAGATGGTCACTAGTTTCCTTGGCCTCGTGCCCTGTAGTGCATGGCTAACTTGGCCTGTGCTGAATGTGGGATCCAGTGGGATTTTGCATGAGCAGAGGACATGGACCATCGACTTTTGCTGTGATCAGTTCCTTAGAAAGTTACAGTGTGCAAATCCTTCCCTGTGGATGCAGAAGAAAGCAGCATGTGATCAAAATCTTCCAATGGAAGAGGAAAGGACTTTGCTAAAATAGAAAGATTAGAAGGTTATAAAACAAAAGAGGGGTTAGGTTTCCAGATATAGAAGTTTATCATACTGCAAACGGTCTTTCATAGTTGGCTCCTTTCCTTGGAGCCACTGAATCATCTCCTATTTGGATACAATTGGAAATGTCAGCTTTTCCTATTCAGTTCTATCCAGTTGCATCACTGAAAATTCGGAGTAACTCAGTGATAAAGTATGGTAAAGAAACTTGAAAAGAAGAATACAAATGAATTCATTAACCTAGCAGATTTACCGTAGTTTATTTCCACACATACTATCCAGGACAATGCTAGAATAAAAATGAAAGGTAGATCTTATAGCAGGGACTAAGTGTTGTATTTTAAATTTGGATTACTGTTTAGCAAGTAATCCAGGCCTACATCTTTATGTTAATCTCAAGTTATACTGAGATATTATTCAGATTATATTCTACTATTAAGTAGATAAACCAATCTGGAACGTGAGTTAAATTAAAGTCATGGTGAGAAAAAAAGTTGTTAAATATAACATGAAAAAAGCTGCAATCATACCTAGACATCAGTCTTACTGGGTATTAAGAGCGGACTTCTAAAGCTGGTGATGGAGACTGATAGAAGAAAAACCTCATAAGCTTAATGAAATGGAAAACCTATCTATTCTCCATGTAAGAGGGTAAGACGGACAATATTTTTGTCTTGTCTGGGAAGAGCCTTTATCTTATGAGCTTGTGAGTCTGAATAATGCATGGGAGAGGTCTGAGGAGCAGCATCTGTAGGAACATGGATGTTTCATTGTAGGTTTTTTTTTCACTGTCTCTTCCTCTTGTTGTCCAACTGCAGGTGACAGGTTGATTACCTTCTGGTGATTCATCAAGTAAAAGAATATTTATATTCCTAGGAGTGCAGAAAGAACAAGATCCACCAGTCTGGGATCCTTCGTGCCTATAGCCTTGGGGAATAGGAGGATAAGATTTGAAAATACGCTGAATAAAGCATATGTTCAGAACAACTAATTTTGCCTGTGAACTCTTGATACCACCTCAGAGGAGAAGAGTGTGATGATGAATTTTCTATGAATGTTGTTGAACCTGCAGCTGCTGGTTATTGAGTACTTTCTGTCCCTGACCCAAAAGTGGCTGAGGGCCCTAATTCTGCATGTACGGACAACTGAAGAGTAGTGCTAGGAAAAATTACAAAAGGAAGTAGTGTGACTACTTCACATAGATCCTTACATCTGATCTAAATCATTTCCAGGCCAAGATACGATCTGATCTTTGAGCTCATTCAGGCAGTAAATCCAGAATTACGTTAGATAGTGCATACCACAGCAAGCTCCCGCGCTGCCTGGCAGGACTCTGAGCCAGAGCTTTTCACTTAAATATCTGCAATCGGAGGCCCTATACAAGAATTTATACGCGTGATGACTTTAGTGTGGAGACAAGTGGTTTTCCAAACCTTTCCAGTGCCCGTGTGGTTGGTAAACTCCCTGGCACGGAGCTGCCTGTCCCCTCGCAGGGCAGCCACGTCCTCGGTGGTGCTGCCAGACCCCTGTTAGCAGCCGGTGGTTGGACTTCCCCATGGGTGAGCGGCTGGGGGGCCACCTTGGACCACCTCGTGCCCCCTCGTGCCTACCTGCCCTTCCCCGCTGAGCACTAGCCAAGGCAGCAGCACTCCTGCTAAAACACGGCACTCTCGTATGTCCAGGGTAGGACCGCTTCTTTAAACGCTTTCATAGTGACCGGTACTTTGAGGGACTGCTTAATATTGTTACTAGGGACTAATGGGAAAACATCTTGATACAAATAATTAAAGTTCCAAATAAGTAAGCTCAGTGAAAGTTCTATTTGAAATACACGGAAGTCCAGTTAATGCTATAGTCTATAAATCTCTATTCTTCCTAGAATAGGGACACAACAGTTTCAGAAACTATACAGGGCCCTGAGAGGGTCTTTCAGCCAAATTTCATGAGCAGGAAACATTGCCATCAAATTACACAAACATCTTTGAATTTGGTATCATTTGGTGCATAGGAACAAGAGCCAGCAGACTGCAGCAGTACTTAAGACTTGAGTTGAAAGTGGAGATGCTAGGAAAGAGGAGTAGACTCAGTGAGAACCTCAGGAACTCAGAAAACACTTGGCTAAATGTAGTAAATAGCAGATCCTCTCTGAACTGCCAAAAAATAAAACCTCTGATGTCCAAGCTATCCCAACACTACATTTGAGGGGACTTAAATGTTCTCGGGTATGTTCTGCTGCACCACGGGGTAACTGAGATGGCCAACTGCAACGATAGTGATCCTGACCACTAAGCAGTGTCCACAAACACATAATTTCTGAGATAACGTTTTGTGTCTATCCACATGATCTTTATTGTTTGCAAACATACATTTCTATGGTCTTCCTGAAAAAAAGTTGAGGTTCTAGGAGTGAAAATATGAAGATGGACAATGTGCCACTAAATCCCTCCATACCGTCAAAAATAGAGCATAACCTGAAATTCTCTGATGCAGAGATCCCTTCTGTTTGCTATTCATTATTCATATTCATTGTCAATAGTTCATCAGTTCCTGTCTGTTTTCCCGCTTCAAAAAGCTTGTTTTTCATGCATATAGCTGTGGAGTGGGAAAGAAAGAACTTGATCAACGACCTCAGTACAATGAATGCAGCCCACTTAGAAGACCTGTTTGCATACAATCTAAAAGCTGAGAGTTTCCCATCCCATTTATCCAAAAAAACCATTTCAGTGAAATGAAATTTGTGCTCAAATAGAAATGAATCTTTTCTCTTTGTTCTGAGTGATGTGTACGAATGAATTCTTGCAAATAATAAACACACTGGCAGAAGTCAGGATGAGTTTGTAAATAGCCTGCAAACAGGAAAAAATGCAGTCTTCTGATAACATATCCTTCTTCATAAATATTGTAGCTAGTGCTACCTGTCCAAGGGCTGTTCATCAGCATTTCTCAAAGTGATGAATGGTACCTTGCTGTTTCCTTCTCTCTTTCTGATGATCTCTTGTAATGACAACAGCTTTTATCATAGCTCTGTTTGTGAGAGCCTCTGCCTTTTTTCCTTTCTTCCTTCTCATACTAATAAAGGTCTCAAGGGAAGCTTTTGTGTGTCAGGAAAAACTAAATTAACATAATGTGAAGCACCTATAAATAGTTCCTTCACATTAGACTCTTCTACAAAATCCTGAAGTTATATTTCTTTGCTTTTCTTTCTACTGCAAGTAAAAGATGCAATCTAGTATAACATTTCTTTGCCTTTATAAAACATTATTTTTGTTGTTCTGGTCTACATAACCTGGCATTTTCTGTGGCTATTTTTCAAAGTCTTCATACAGCCATAGGTGAAATATAGTTAGCACCATGCTACTGTATTTTGAATGTGTGTAAAAAGCACTCATTAGAAATGTGGCATTTAGTACTGGCAAATTAATTGCCCAAGAAAATGAGAAATTGCCCTAACACACAGATATTGAAGAAATCGTTCCTTTATTTTTTCACAAGTCGTGTTTCTAGATGTTTTCAAACTTTTTGAGCGTCGCTTCCGGGTGTAATCAAACAGGAAGTAACTTATCAGTTAGGATATTGAAGTTGCCAGCTTGTATGGGATCTTAAATGAGAAAATCTGAGTCACTGTTTTCATGCCATAAGGATCATGTGGGGAGATTATTGAAGACTTAATCCAAATGAAACTGTAGAGTCCTATTTTTCACACAGTGCCCAACCAAAACATTGAATTCAGCTCCACGTGGTGAAGGGGTTCAAGAGGGTTTTAGGCAAACTCATGCCAGGCAAGTCCTTTAGAGGTTCAATGTAGACGCAGTGCAGGCCAAACCTGGTCCTTGAACACCAATATGTCTAGGGAAGCTGAGGAAGGAATGAATCCTTATTGCTAATTAAGAAGAGGCCAGTGGCCGTGGAGCAGGTCCTGCTCTAAATACCAGTTTGTGCCATGCAGCAGCATCTCCGGCCATGGAGCTTGCAGCTCCCCAGCTGCGACACCGCGGTGGTTGCAGGGCTCTGCCCCGTCACAGGATATGGCTCTTCTGCTCCATCTTGTTTGCTTTGGAGGTTGGAACCTTTCTCTAAGCACCAAATTCTGTAGAATGGATTAAAAATTATCCCCTGGAATACAGTCTTTTGTGAGTAGCAGTTGCTTATTGCTGCAAAAGAAAGAGGATATAACTAACCTCACAAATCACAGACTTTCGAAAATTGTGTCCTGTATAGGAATAAAGCAATTAATTCAAAACTTTTGAAAGTTATGCTGTCTGATTTTTAACCTTCAGGGATTAGCTTTCTTTCCTTCTCTCTCCCTTTCTTTCTTTCTTTCTTTCTTTCTTTCTTTCTTTCTTTCTTTCTTTCTTTCTTTCTTTCTTTCTGTCTGTCTGTCTGTCTGTCTGTCTTTCTTTCTTTCTTTCTCTTTCTTCCTTTCTTCCTTTCTTCCTTTCTTCTCCTTTCTTCTCTTTTTCTGTTTTTGTTCTTTGCAATTTTAAAGGCAGAGAAGTAAAAGTTTAAAGGAAAGACAGCCTCTTAAGATCTCATGACTCCAGTGACTGAGCAGTGGGAAAAACACTAAATATCACAAGACGTCTAATTAAATCAAAGTCATCCTTCAGTTTCTTGAGATTTTGTCCTGGGAATATTTTTCCTGATCTCAAAAATAGGCTATCATTTTAATCCTAGTCAGGGAAAAGGCAATCACCTCTAACTTATAACTTTCAGTGAAACTAACCCTTGACCAGACTGGTTACTTTTTAATTCCATGGCAATATAATTTATTGGTACGTGGGCATGCTATCATGGGCATGGTACACGGTATCACGGGCAGATAACTGCTTCCAGCTCTCATATAAAAATAAAAGTTACTTACATAAAGCATAGACAAACAAGTATCAGACAACTTCCCAAAGTGTGTATTTTGTTCAAATGAAGAATAGCATGTGCACTGGAGAAATCTGATAAAAAGCCTTATTTCAGACTAATAGGGCTCCTCAGTAAATCTCTTTTGAGAAAAGATCTGAGGTGGAGAGGCATGGAGCAAACTCTTATTGCAGCCAAACTCATTGTGATATGTGATATAGTGCAAGCTGAGTTAATTTTACCTCGCACTAAAATTTTACAGCTTCCCTGTAAATGTTACTTATAATGAGGAACTTACTAAATCAAAATAGCTCTGAATGTTTTGCATGATGGAAATTTTTATAATACTTCTGTTTCTTTCACTGCATGCTCAAATGAACCACAGAAAAGTTCTTGAAACAGGTTCACAGAAGGGATTTAGAAACAGCTTTCTGGCAGAGGTTTGATTTGATTGACATTTTCCAACAATTACAGGGTGATTCTTTCATTTATTTTGCAGCTTAAGGTTTTTTTTTTTCTTTTTTTTTTCTTTTCGCTGCCAACTGTTTTTTAAAGGAGTTTAGCTTCTCTTTGTTCCATAAAGCCCGTTCTGGCCGCAATGCCTTGCTGAAAGGCCTTGCTGTGCGCGGCCGGGCTCTGCTTGTCCTCGGCAGCCTATGGAGACTGGAGTGCTCTTTGTGCGGGGCCGCGGGCTCTGTTCAGGTGCTTTATCGGCTCTAATCACCTGGCACATTTGTGCCTGAGTACAATAAAACCTCTGGCAGCTCATTCTGTTGGAGGAGCATGTCCAGCTGGAGGGGATAGGAGATTTCACTGATTTGCTCCTCTCTCAGTTTTCTGGAATATAAAAGCACATAGTATGGCATTAAGCATCTCTTCCGATGAATGTACATAAATATTTAAAGCCCATATTTTTTTTCCATCTCCCTGGTAATGGTGGGAGGAATAACTTTGAGGAGAAGGGGATTTCTGCAATCAAGCTGCCAACGCGAGCACCTTCTGTGTGAGCTGCCGAGCAGCACTGCAGTAAGCAGCAAGCCCAGGAATGCGCTGGTGCCTTCTAGAGTGAGGATCGCAGAGCGCTTTGCAGAGTAGGGATGAGTTATTCCAATGGTGGCAGGAATTTCCTGGGTATGGATTACCAATGTAATTCTGCTCTTTATGGAGTTAACGGTGAAATTCTCTTTGATCACCATGGTAGGTGCTCGTAAAGCTCCTTCCTTGCAGTAACGTAGAGAGTGATGTGAGAAAGAATGTGACAGCCATTTTCTGAAAAAAAAGAAAAAAAAAAACAGAAAAAAATGCTATTCTATTTTCCAGGAAAATTGAAGAAGTCAGAGTGAATGTTTCAGAGCATCCACTGCATGGATAACACATGCCAATGAGGATATTTATGTGAGTAAAAGATAAAAAGGATCCATGCTGTGTTTGCCAGTGTCGAGTGGCAGTATCTGAAATCCTGTGTCTACAAAAACTAATTAATTTATGTTTTGTTGGTATTTCACCCCTTAATCTTACATGTAACATCATGGGAGCCCATGTAAATCGAAAGCTCATACTTTGATACCCTACCGTATCTAATCAATGAAAAAAAAAAAAAAAAGCTTTAATTCCATAATGGTCCTGCAGAGGAGTGTCAGCCACTTAGTTACAAACAACACTATTGCAAATAATAATCCTGTTTATTTAGAAATTTCCGAAGTGTGAGCTATGTAAATGTGTTTGCTTTTTGATAAGTTTCTCTCCAGTAGCAAATAATATTCCTTTAAACATAAATAGAGCAAGGGTGAGTAATTCAGATATGGATGTACATGTTTTAAATGGCTGTATTTGTCCATGGTGTCCAAGCTGCTTAAGTATAGACTTCTGTATCTTTATTATTTAAATATCTTATAAATAACTACATGATTTAATTAGGTTGATGTTTTACATGAAATATATAATATTTAAGTATCCTTTAAAAAGCAGAGTTCCTTACAAGTTTCTTACAGCTCCTTAGTACATCATTTGTTCATCTTACATTCTATCCAGCCTAGGAAAACACAGTATCCATAGGTTATTACAAACAAAATATGAATAAGAAGCAGCTTTGGTATGTTTATATTTACTATCTTATTCAATTTGCAAAAAGGTTCTCCATAGCTAAGTATCAGAGAGGTGTCTAAATATGAAATCAGGAATTGAACACGTTTCCAAATATTATAGTGCATTAACATTATGATTAGAGAGTAGTTTAGAAATCCAAGTCCCTTCAACAAGTATTGTAATTCATTCAGAAAATGCACAATATGGAAATGGATGGCAGTTCTTACGCTGTAGTAAGACAGTGACACCAAGTGAGTAGTATAATCGACAGAAAAATCATTTCCGACCTTTGGATACAAAAACTTGGAAGAGCAGGAGATACTTTCGGGGGAGATGTTGCTGCCTCTCAAGGACTGTTGTGAGCAGTGCTGCAGTCCTGGATTCCTGATGGAGAGGCCAGGCAAAAGGCACCTTTCCTGGAGCAGTCCCCGAAGGCAGAGGAGCGGAGGAGGTAGGGGCTGCTCTGTGGCACCAGGGGAAAGGCAAACCTCCTTTTCCTCAGCAGCACACAGATGCACGTGTCTTAGCCATGGATAATATTTCTCTTTTGTCTAACCAGCTATTTTAAGCAGTTGAGCAGACTTGTCTGCTCCAGAGAACAGAGGCCGGGCGCTGCCGTGTCCACCCTCCAACCCGCTCCCGTGTCACCGGTGAGCGCAGGGATCGCGCTGCTTCCTCTGGCCTCCTGTGAAACTCCCGGCAGCACCTGCTAGTCCCCGACTCCCGTTCTCTTTTATTTGTTTAGCCTGACATATTTTTATGTTTATTAAAAACTTACCACATTATCATTCATTTATAAGTCTAGATAAACTGCCTGCTCCATAAATGCAAGATGTTAGTGCATGGTAAAACAGTATTTGTAATTGGACTACAAACCAATAATTACAGAGCAAAACACTGAGTTATAGCACTGCATTGCAGCTTTACAAATAATATGCTGCCTGAACGAAGAAATCAGTGTGTCACAATTCCAAATTACTTAAGGCTTTTTAATTTCCAAAGATGATTTTCCGTCAAATCTCGATGTGCATCACTGGGAGCCCCATGACAACCACTGTTTGCTGTCTTGCAGGACTCAGTGCACGACGTACAACATGTCACACGACAGCTCCTTCGGAAACCTGCCACTCTGCGCTATTCAACCACAGCTAGCAGCTAAAATGGCACAGGGCTGAAAATGAACAATTCGGTGCAAATGACTTGGTTCGCTGAGACTGAGAAGGGGAGACTGCTCCAGTTCCTCCTGATGTGAACTGAATTGGAGGCCTCAGTCTCATTCCTGGCGAAATGATACATTTTTTCATAAAAATATTGCACCGCTAACATTGAGGAATGAGTTATACTAGGAGTAAAGAAGTGGTGCAAAGGCTGAACTAGCTTCTCACAGGGAGAACGACAGTTTGGGGCAGTTCAAGGGAGTGCTGCTGCTGTCCGTGGTCCCTCTGCTTGGCGGTCAGCAGGTCTCCTTCAGCTTTTCATGACCATACACAGCAGCCATCTCTAAAAGGACACTGATAGCCGGTTAGTTGGCTCTGAACTGCACTGCCACACTGAACGAGTACATCTGCAAAGCCTGAGCAAATTTTCTCCAGCTGCATGTTTCAAGCGATGCTTCCTTGCTTTCAAATCACCTTTTACAAACGCTCAGCTGTTTGGACAAATGCACATTTGTGCAAGATACAAACACAGAGCTAAAGGAGTTATAAAGTGAATATTTAAAATGTGCATCTCCACAGCATGAGATCATGGTTACTTTAAGCACCAGCTTTTCCACTGGTGGAAATGCCCTCAGCCTCTCTCCCCCCGCGCTGCTGCCCTCGCAGCTCCCATTTCCCTGTGTCCTTGCAGAGGCAGCACCCGACGTGCGCGGAGCCCTGGTGTCCCCAAACATCTCCTCGCTGTCTCAGCCCTCCCCACCCTCCCTGCTCCTGCTGCTCTTCGTGTTTTGAGAGTTCAGTCTTTTTAGCTCAGCTAGATAATTTGGGGGTATTTCTAATGATGCCCAGCACAGGGAGTAAGTACTATAGGTGTTAGAGTGCTCAAGGTTAAAAAGAAGGTTTTTCAGTCTATAAGAAGGCATCCAAAATGAAAACAAGTATGTACCACATAGCTCTCAAATGGGAACTCGGTTCTGAATGCCTGATCAGTTAAAGGAGGCTAAATATAAGAGTATTTATTGTTCCCTTCTGTTCACATGGACACTCACTGTTTTGAGCCTACATTTGCTCTGTCCCTCTGCTAGACCTTAATTCTCCCCTGCCAGGACATTGGAAGAACTGGAATAATAAATCAAAATATGCTTTCTCTAGAAGTAGAGTAACTGAGAAGGAGACAAATACATAAGTGGCTATCTGAGAACCGTAAGAGATACTCTGGCTTAGCCAGCATATAGATTGTGTAAGAATTACAGCATATTTGCTGTAATGAGTCAGGAGTGTAATGCGATCAGTGAGGTCTGTCACTGAGGCACCAAATATCAGGATATTTCCTGAAGTAGAGAAGTTAACATTTAAAATAATTGTTGTTTTTAATTAATGCATGAATCACGGAGGAGATTATATTTACATACCAAAGGATCTCATCGTGGAGATGCAGCCCTGCACAAAGCACTGTGCATTTGGAGGACAGGGAGACAGAGAGCCAAACTCAACTGATGATGTGCCAGAAGACAGAAATAGTCTTGCTCCCACCTTAGCCTGCACCTGCCCCCTTTTGTGTTCCCCGTCTACAGCTCAGGCTGTGGTTTCTCACTTGCTCCGTGATGCCAGAGAGGGGCCGAGCCAGGTGCAGGGCTGGCTGCATCCTTGTCCCTTTCCCAGTTCCAGCAGCCGGGACCCGGGCAGGACGGTAACGCCCCGGGGAGCCGCTGTCTCCATGAACACTGTCCTGTGCTGCCCGGTTCAGACTGCAGCCTAGAATCA
This sequence comes from Tinamus guttatus, assembly GCF_059628265.1. Classification (NCBI taxonomy): domain Eukaryota; kingdom Metazoa; phylum Chordata; class Aves; order Tinamiformes; family Tinamidae; genus Tinamus; species Tinamus guttatus. The sequence goes on from NW_028288743.1 coordinate 1,643,526, forward strand.
GCATCATTCAGGCAGTGAATTCCTTCATAACACATATTGGGTAATGAAAATATTTGGGATGACTGCAGTCTACAACCAACCTTTCCAATGGATGTGTATTTTGCTGGTTCCTGAAGTAGTTTGGACTTACTTACATTTGGAGGTAAAGGTTTTCAGTCTGAGCTTATAAATGACTCAGTCTGTCACTAGGCAAACAGAAATAAAATCATTGTTTGTGGGTTTTATTTTTTTCCTCCTGAAACAGGAAGGCTACCACAATGCTAAGGGGATTTATTGCTAGGCTTTTTTCCTGTGCTCGCTCTCTTTCCAAGGGGCGTTCTGCAGCTGAGTCACTGTCTTCCCTTTCCCTCTCCATACATAGCTATCCCCCCTGCCATATGTAAGCAGCTCCTTACAGAGGCATAGGGAGGTGCCAGAGGATTTGGATGTGTGTTTACCTGCCAGTAGGAAACTTGGGGGTTAGCAGAATTACTCAGGCATTTAGAGCCGTGTTTGAGCAGGAGGCTCTTGCTATGCTGACTCTCTGCATCCTCATGACAACCCACTCCGCACCGTGACCTGTGCATTCAGGTTCTCCCAGGAGCATCTCACAGGTAGGAGCGCTGTGGCCCGATGCCACCACTATGGGCTCCGCCGGTCCTTGCCTGGACAGGAGCCGCTGCACGTGCTGGGGCATCTGCATCTCCTTCGTGCCCCTCTTGCCTTGCCTTGCGCCGCAGCTCTAGCAGCAACCACTTTGCAACTTTGTAAATTGCTTTAAAATGACCTGATAATGGAAATGGAAAATCTGACTTCTGCAGCAGATAATGTTCCTATGGAGTATTCAACATTTTATACTGCAGAAAGAACAGAAGAATCAATCTTATGTGGCAAATAGGTTTAGCCCACGATCTGGGCAGTTATATTTTTAACTCAATTTAATGAGGTTAATGGCTTTTGCTCTGTTTAAAGACAGAGGTTCTGTCATCTTTGTTCCAGATCCTGCAAACCCATGAGTTCATGGTGCTCTATATTGCTTCTGCTGTTATCTTCACTACCAATAAAGCAATCTATCCCCATACATCAGCATGTTTTTTGTTGTTGTTGTTTACTGTACTCTGTGTGGACTTCAAAAACAACAACAAAAAAGTAAGAATGCCAAAAAATAAAAGGATATGTTTCATTTCAGTACACTGTAATCCCAAAGACCCATTTTGGAGATGGACAATGAGGCCATATCTTGGATCAGACTCAATGGACAATTTTCCCATTGCAAGATTAATCTTCGATACAGCCATCTCACTCTTCTATTCTTTCAAGTAATCCCTGATGTTTGCTTATATCATACATTTATTTATTTTTCTAACTGGCTCTGATTTCCGATAAGCACAGATGATACTGACTGACCACAGCAGTGACGTCGCTACGATCACCCCGAAGACCTCCATGGCCTCTCATTTTCCTTGCTGAATATTTTGTGCCCATACTTAGAGAAACACTTGATCCCAGATTGGATTTTCCTACTGATAAGCAGCTGGCCACATTGTTCCCTACTCACTGGTGGGAAGCAATGTTTAGCTTGATGTTAATTATTTCACTATTGACCACGCTGCCTGATGAGAACTCTTGTGTTTTGCGCCATCCCGGAGGGTGTATTCCTCCTTCTGTGCGCCGGCATTTTAAGAACCTCTGGGAGCTGGGCTGTCAGGCTGCACGCTGATCCATGCCTAGGAAGTGTTGCTTGAGCGGATTTTGTCAGCACTGATTTACTTGCTTTGTTTGTTTGTTTGTTTGGGGGTTTAATAATAGTATTAAAAGTCTTTGCTCCTGATGTATTTGACATTGTGCCATTGGTCCATTAGGATTTGGTTGAGAGCTGTGCACTATTTTTAATTTGCATTCACAGCATGCTCTGTAATAACTCTTTCTGAATTCTAGCAATGGATGCTGTGAATTTGTATTGGCAACAGCGCTGATTTGCACAATGTGTAACAAAATTCTTTATGAAAGATACTTACCGCTTCATCACCTTTCACATAGGAGACCAGAATTTCCAAACAACAATAGGATTTTTCTTAGAAAATTGTTCCTGGGATAATTATAATGGGAAAGATTTCATACTGAATGGAAATCATTGACACAAGCTGCTGCGAATGCCAAAAGTTTACATGGGTTTATAAAGCAATCAGAGAAAATCACAGAAGAAAAATCTAGCAAACACACAGATCTCTCTGGTTCAAAGAGTCCCTCAGCCACTGGCTGCTGGAGGCCGAGAAAGGATCCCGAGGAAGGATCACTGCGGGCTTCTTCCCTAGGGATCTGCTGTCAGGCACTTCCTGAAGAACGCACTCTTCGATTCCAACCCAATACAGCCAATGCATTTGGAAGAAGAGAGAATGGAGAAAAATCTCTGCTTCTAGGTTAATAATTTGTAAATCATGGGCGTTCCTGCATTAAAATTCTCTTTTATACCTTATTGGAAGTAAGATCCTGTTCTGCTCATTGCCTGTTAGGAAGAGCATGCACATGAGGTTGCTCTATGTTCATGAGAGTTTCAGGACATCCTTAATTGGATGAAAGTCTTGTGTGGTGGCTGGCAAGTAAGGCACCGAGTTTCAGTACAACTACTGGCCTCAGGCTGGCTGGTGCTAAAAGGTACATTTTAGGCAGTTCATATTTATCTGCCAAGGGGATATCTATTTATTTACTTATTTATTGATGAAACAATTCACTTACATTGATGACTACACTGTGAATATCCAGATACCAGTCCGACAGTTACACATCACTCTAGGGACTCTCCCACTTTTCTAGAATGTGGGACTACAGCTCACAGAATATCTCTAGTACCTTTGCCTGTTTCCTAATTGAACCAGTTATCTGACCTCCTATTTGCAATAGTTAATATCTTTGGGACAGGTATCACTTAGATGAGAAAGCAGGAGTAGGAAAGCATATAATGAACTTTAATTGTTTCTCAGTATAACTTAGTTGCTGGAAATAAGGTGGCTAAACTAGCATCATATGACCAGACAGCACTACAGACACCACTAAGATACCTCTTTTGAGATGCAATACTGTCAACCTGGTAGCAGCAGACGTTCCAGGATGATACCCAAGGTGGTACTTACTTTCCCAAATTAGCAGCTAAGCAGAGGTGCAGGAACTCTGTGGCAAAGGCATCGTGACACCACTTGGCTGAGCAGTGATATCTTCCTTCAGCGCAAGGCAGATTTTCAGTTCCTGCTGACTCAGAGAACTAACAGGAATCAGAAGCTGGGAGATGCTGCCGCTCACGGATGCTGTTGCCAAGACCGGCAGCTTTTGGCTCTCCGACGGATGGTAATCCCGGCATATGCTATGCCGTCCCCTCCTGGGTGCCCCTCCTCAGCACCTGTGTCCTTGTCATTGACCTTTGGTTACCTGACACTGCAGATGAGGCAACACGATGCAAGAAACAAACCGGGGCTTGATATCCAGGGTTCCTAAACTGTATTCCTGAGCTACCATTGATTCCCATCTTGTCTTTTCCTTAGGTCACTTAACCTCTGTAGTAAGCTGATGTGTCAATAAATTAAGGCTGATAACACCTAGAGGTATTGTGACAACCAATCAATAAACGTTTGTAAAGTTGTTTGTAAACATGAAGCACAAAGTGCCAAGTTTCATTTATACAGACACCATTTATAATCCCTTTTTCTCTGCAGGAACTTTAACATCACACAAAGATTAACCTTTTGAGCTGGGGGAAAAAATCTGTTAATATCTTAGACTGATGTTGGCAAAGAAGTCATGCTTCAACTACAATGTCCTCCCTGACATCACTAAATTTCCCATGGATTAGCTTACAGCAATACTGCAGAACTCATGGGAAAATTGTATAGCAGAAGGAAATAATAGTGAGAGAAAAAAATACATGTATTTTCTGGACTGTATTAGTCTTCTTTTATACACAACTGATACAGAGTACTTCTGGCATTCTAAAATGACTGATTTATTCTGTGTTTTATTCATTTTTATGGATATTATGAAACAATTTGATAATAGCCATTAATATAGGCTTTATGAATCTGCTTTATTTACTTTTTTTCCCTGAAATTTTCATGAAGAACCTATAGGATTTATGTTTCTAACGTCTGCTAACAAGGAAACATGTATTTACTTTGAAAAGCTTAACTATTCAAGCATAGCATCAACTGGGTTTAGAGGAAAGGCCTGAAGCTGCAGTAATTTTTTCAAAAACATAGTTTGTTGAAGAAGTTCATGATTCATGACAGTCCCAAAATAGCAAGTCTCTTCAGGGCTTGAGAAGCCTCAAGACTGATTTCAGTTCCTCTCTTATGGTCAAATCTTTCTAAGACGCTCGTAGAGGGGCTACACGCAGAACCCCATCACCCCAGCCTGCAGCTGGTTCCTCCACGGTGGCAGCTCAGCCCGGCTCTCTGGCACACTTGCACCAGCGCTAGCGAGCCGTGGTTCCTCTCACCTGTGCCCAGAGAAACTCCCCAAAACATAATGTGGTGTTTCCTGACAAACTGTGAGCTCCCTTTGCAGCATCACAGCTCCTCTGATGAAGCAGGGGCACCCTGCCTGCTTCTGAGCACCTCAGTCACCCAAGCCCCTTGTTTGGCCACTGATAGGACTAGAGGAAATGGCCGGAACTGAAACACCAAAAATTCCATAGGAACTTAAGGAAAAAATTCTTGACAGTGAGGGTGACAGAGCACTGGAACAGGCTGCCCAGAGAGGTTGTGGAGTCTCCTTCCCTGGAGATCTTCAAAACCCGCTTGGATGCAGTCCTGTGCCACGTGCTCTAGGTGTCCCTGCGTATGCAGGGGGGTTGGACTAGATGATCTCTAGAGGTCCCTTCCAACCCTAAGCATTCTATGATTCTATGATTCCTTCATTTTTACAGCTACGATGAGCAGATTTTTTGAGGCTTTTGAGTGGAAAAAGGAACCCTTACAAATAAGGGAAAAAAGAGCCTATGTCTTTACAATTAAGGGAGTTACTCCACATTCGTTAGCAAACAGGACTAGGGAGAACAGGCAGGGAGGACGTGCCGTGCGTATGAGATTGGGTGCAGCTGACCGCACCCAGCAGGGAGAAAACAGGGCAGGGGACAGATAGTTCCTTGTCAACAAATGACTAACCAGAGAGGGGGAACACATCAAGAAGTAACATCTCTTAGGCAGGCGGAGACGTCTGTAACTTCTGAGTACCTTAGCCCATGGGGAAAAGGAGAAGACCTACCTTGGTCGGGAAATTGGGATAAAACAAGGCTGTGTCCTCCTGTAATTTGAGAGACCACACAGGGGTATGACCTGGTGGACTCTCCCTTTATATGAATAAAGTCTCAGGACTCCTCTATCTCCTTTTGGGACATTTGGTTCTTGACAGGGAGATTTTCTGCACTCTTTCAAACCACTATTTCACAGCACACTTTCCTGGCTGAGGGGCTGCTTGAACTCACAACATCTCTGTCTCTGTTCTCTTAACAAAGGGTCAAACGACAGCAACTCACCATACCATAATGCTCCTTATGGCAGTGCTTGGCCCAATGAAAACATGGATAGGGAAAAGCACAAAATAAAGCAAAATACACACGCTTGTTATGCAAACCTTTATTTACCAAAACCATACCAAAAGCACTTAAGAAAGCAGGTTGTATCTTGTCTAAAAATAAGATGAGAAGGTCCTAAGGGAGTGGTGACCTCACTTCACTGGTCACGGGGGCAGGTGTCCAGCTCCTTACGGTGCTGCTTCTCTACATTTAACCTGCCTGATGCCTGCGCTGCATCTTGCCACCCGCCCTGTCCCCTGAGGTGGCCGCCTAAGCACCTCGGAAAACGGGTCCCTCGCAGGTAAAGTTTCGGCTGCGTTTTAATCCTTCGCATCACTCAAGAACCTTCTAGTCGGGCTCGCCGGTGCAAAGCAGCCCCCGCGCTGCTCGCCGGAGCCGGCGGCGGGCCCGGCTCCCCTCACGGCGGCGCCGCCATGCCGCGAACCGAGCGGGAGGCTCCCCCAGCGCCCCGCCATGGCCGCCGGCGCCCCGCGCACCCGCCGCGCACCCGCCTCAGGGGACAGCCCGCCCGGAGCGCGACTGCCTCGTCCCCGGGCTGGCAGCGGGGCCGATGGCGGCGGGAGGGACCGATGGCGGCGGGGGGGGGGGGGTCGATGGCGGCGGAGCGGCGAGGGGCGGAGCGGGGCGGAGGGAGCCTGTGGCTGCCATGGCCACCGCCCCCAGCGCTCCCTCCCTCCCGCAGCCTCCCTTAAATACTATGGGGCGGCCGTAGCGGCGCGGGGCGCATCATGCGGGTTGCCGTCGGCTTGGCGGCGGCGCTGGGCAGCCTGCTGCTGTCCGGCTGCCTCCTGCGCCCGGCGGGCGAGCGCTCCCTGCGCCCCAGGTAGAGCGGCCTCCTGCGCCCAGCGGCGGGGCACGGAGCGGGACGTGGCGACCCCCTCGGGGTGCCCGGCCGCTGCCATTCCGGCTTTATTTAATTTTTGCGGCTGGTTGGCGGGGAAGGAGGCGGCGCGGCGCACGTGCGGCTGCGCTTCGTGCCGGGCTCTGACAACTTTTTGTTTTCCCGTCTCGCTGCCAGGAGCTGGGAGAAGGATGAGGCGGCGGCCGCCGGCAGCGCGCGAATGGAGCGGGCGCTGCGGGCCACCCTGGAGCCGCGGCCCCCGCCCGCCAACAGGTACCGGCGCCTCGCGCCGAGGGCTCGCGAACATCAGTCCCTGTGTGTGTGTGTGAGGGGGGTGTTGTGTTTGGTCTGGGGATTTTATTGGCAGTTGGAGATGAAGTGAAAACTTACCGAGCTGAGGAAAAAATGAAAATTCATTTTGCACTAGTTGTAAGAAAATTGTCTGCTAGTAAATGTGTTTTCTGGTAGGCCTTTGTAATGCCAGCTGTCACTCCGTGGCTGGTTTTGTGCTCAACACAGTGTTGGTAGTTTTGTTCAAATATCATTGCTTGTGGTAGTTTTGTTCATATACATTGCAAAAAGTGATGAACAACTAGTTCCAGATATCTATTATTATCTTTTTTTCTTTTCCTGGAAGGTGGGTGTGGGACTGGTTAATCCTAGTGTTTTTATAGTGTGGTTCAAAGTACAGATTTCTCCTTCAATATACAGAGGCTTAAGGCCAGATGTTTGAAATCTTTTACATGTTACTTAGCATCTTATTCCTAGGGAGCCCTTTCGGGAGATGTCTTGGTCTTTTGCATTGGAGATCTTTGCCTTACAGCCTATTTTATTCTGTGAAGTTTAACACAGAAATTGTTGGTAAAATTAGTTGTGAAACAAGTTGTGTCTTATGTGCCAGCTTTGAAATTAAAAAACCTGTTTTGATGCTTTTGATTCTCCTTACACCATAGGAGACCTAATAGTGCAGGAGAGGCTGCTGTTCACACACGAGGCATTTGTAAGTGAGAAATAATCTGTGAATACTTTTGCTATTCTGTTAGACTTTGTATGACCTCATTAACATTGCAGATCTACTGATTAGTATGTATTAATAAATACTATGGTCAAAAACATGAAAAAAAAGTTATTCACAGCTGTGATGCACTGGCCATACCAAAGTCAATGGTGAAGACATCAGTTTGCCTTACTGACGGCAACGTTTCACTCTGCCTGCAGTTTGAGGCTGAAATAACATAGGCTTTTCCTGAGAGAATACAAGTGACACTAATAGCACTAATAACCATTGAAAGCATTCTTATGCTTTTCCATGGGAGACCCTTGTGCTCCCTGCCTCCAAATTTAGGATTTATATAAGCCATAAGTTTATAACATCTTTCAAAACTAAACTGAAGCGAAAGGAACAGTAGCATTTTCAATTTTCTTCTAACTCCTGTTACATTCTTCTAACTTGGTTTGCTCCCCTGTGTTCATTTTTCACCTTTCTGCTTTTTTTTTTTTCTTCTTCTTTTTCTTCATCTTGCGGTCTAGTATTTTGCAGTAGGTACTCTCTTCTGCTTTGTGTTTTGTAGTGTCTTTCAAATCTGTTTTATGTCTGTGGTTCTCCCCCTGCATTTCCTCATGCTTTTCCTTGCCGGTTTCTGGGCTGCAGCCTCCTGCCGCTCGGCAGTGTGTGCTAAACTGTGTAGCCAAATTGACTGGAAACGCTAGCCAGGAGCAGGAGCCTGGTCACTGCCCATCTGCTATTAGCACGGTCACAACTGGAGCAAAGAGGAAACAAGACGTAGGGAAGAGGGTGGAAAATCCATGGCATGCATGGTCAGGCCTTAATCTCTCTAAGGCAAGTGAGCATGCAATTTCAGATGTGTTTTTGGTTAAACTACTTCGAGGATTTTGGCACCAATTTGGAATGATTTTTCAACAACCTGAAAATTTTAATGACTAAATGACTGCAGAAGTAAGGTAAATTATTCATCAAAAAAGGCTTAATTTCACTGCAGCTCCTATAACCTAAACTTTGGAGACTTTTTAGTTTGTTGACTGAGTACAAGAGGAGACGGTGTCTTTCTCACCTAAGTGATTTGAGAGTTCATGGTGCATTTTTGGCATGTGAGGAAGGAAAGGGAGAGCTGCTGGCTTGACCGGGAGCTGCAACTCAATCCAGAGAGCAGCTGGACTGGGCAGGGAGCCACGCTGGAGGGATTCGATCCGACAGCAGCTGGACTGAGCCTGGCGGAGCGCCTTGCTGGAGGGGTTGGATCCGAGAGCATCTGGGCCAATTCAGGAGGCTCAGGCCAATCCCTTGGTGATGGAGACGGATGATCTGAGCGATAGGAAGTAGATCCCAGTTTTCACTGGGGTTTTGCTGCGTTATCCATAGGTATAGCAAAAGGACAGAAGAGGCCTTTGTTGGAATAGGTCACGTAGAGGTTAGTGAATTTATGAATCGTATCCAGCTGCAGTGCTATGTCCATGACTCAAACTAGGGCAGTGTCGGTCTCCAGGTGTAACCGGAGCGAATGACCAGCCTGGCTGCGCTGCCGACAGCAGCGCCCTCCCTGCCTTAACGCACAAGAGCGTGTGCACGGGTGTTGAGCAGGACTCTGGGGGCTCTGCGTCACTTCGACACATTTCTCTGGCAAGCCAGGATCTTCCCACTGACTTGGGTGGCAGCATTGAGGAAAATGAGAGGAAAAAAAAAAAAAAGCCCAAACCAAGCAGTTTCTTGCTGTCTGTGCTTCCCTTCCTGTCCCCCAGTCAGAATGAGTAGCCTAGGCAGGCTTCAGAATCACAAACTAATCTTTCCTCTTACTTTCTTTTCCTGGGCTGTTGGGTGCTTATCTGTAGTACAGCCCTTGAAGAATCTCTAGAGGTCCTGTTATTCTGGTGCATCTCAATATTAAAGACTAAACTGTTCTTTTTATTTGAGTAATTCCTTTAAAAGGATGAAACTTATGTAGGTAGATTGGTTCAGACTGTGATGGATATTTAGGCAGCTATTATGCACAACTATAATTAGATGGTGACTAGGCACCTAAAGTTCTCTGAAGTCCTGTGTCTTAGTCAATAACCTTGAAGATGCAGTTTGCTCATTACAGGACGTTTCTTAGTGCTTTTCCATCTTAAATTTTAGAAAACTCAAATGATATGACTGCCTCTTTAGTTTGACTTCCAGATTTTTGTCTCGGTTTTGTCTTTACAGTGTGATATGTCCATTAATAAGGTTCCTTTCAAACAGCAGAACTATTGTTAATAGAATTTCTCTAATATTCACTTAACTTGATCATCTGACCAGCATCATTTACTCTGCGATACCATTGCTCTGCATCAAATCCTTATCTCCTTGTGCCATACAGTACTCTTGTTTTTAAGCTGTAACTGCAAGTACGGTTGAAACTGGAATAAGCCAACAGTGCAGCTGAAAGAGTGGCCCTGTCCTTGCTGCACTGGGCTCCCCTCCGCGCTGCGCCTGAGCCAGCACGAGCGTTTGTGTCACCGCAGCACCCAGAGCTGCTTGTGCTCAGCAGAGAATGTTTTTTACTGCCCAGGGGTGCGTGGCAGATGAATAAAGCAAACTCCTACCAGGAAGGTGAAAACAGTTTTTTTTCCAAGCACAGTAAGTGCAGAGTTAAACAAGTTATAACAAGGCCGAGTCCCCTGCAGAAGTGACCACCACTCTCCTGTCACTCCCTTCGTGCCGCCAGTTTAAGCCCTCTGCCCACTGGCTCCCCAGCTTATTCTGCTTTCACCAACTCAAGGCAAGCACAGCGTAGAAATTGGTGGGGTAATTGAACAGTGGGAGGAAGTGATTGAGGAACTATAAGTAAACAAGTTAAATTAATACAATGTTTCACAGTTTCGCTTTCTCCAATTTCTCTCTCAGCAGCAGATCTTTATGTAGGCCTGGGGAATAAACAACTACACTTAATTAACTGTGCTGCAGAGACCTGTGCATTCTGCCTGCTGTCAAAATATTGCGTTTTGGCAGGCAGAAGGGGCAGTAGAGATAGGCTATTACCAACATTATGAACAGTAGCTTAGTATATTGCACAGATAATTTGCTACGGTTTAGATTAGTCAGCACTGGTGGCCACTTCGCTAGTTTTACTGCTGCCTGCGAGTCTTTTCCCTTGGCTCCACAGCGATGTGTGCGGATCTAGTACATGCCTCGTGTATCAGTTGTGTCCAAACGATCAGGTGTTCAGCTGAAAGTGCTGCCGGGACACGTTTATGCACCGACCCTAGTGAAAGGTTTCCCAGCCCCTTGCTGTTTACTTGGTCCGAGAGAAACTGCTCTGTCATTCTGCCTATCGGATACTGTTATAGCATCATCTCAGTGCAAAGTACCTTATTCTATTCTTTTTGCTTTACCCACCATGACACTTGGAATATTGCTTTCTATGTTATATGCCACCTGAGTTGTGAATTTTCATAAATAAAAAGTATCAAATGTTATGTAAACCTCTGGTGAATATACCAAAAGGGCTACCAAATAATTTTGAAACAAGGTGTATTTGAACACCTGTTTAGCATTCCTTAGATAAGCAAAACTTCCATGGGAGCGTGTACAGGGATAGCAGGATTTGGCTCTTTCACAGTTACTGTGATTAATGTTACAGGACAAGTTCTTGCTCCTATTGTTTGACAAAACCATTTTATAGCCCATTGCACCAAGCATTTAGCTTGTATATTGCCTTATTAGTCAAAGTGTCAGGAACCTCGAAAACATCAATATATTCTTATCTCATTCATTTAAATTGGTGTCAAAGGCAGCAGTTAAGACTACTCTTCCCTGGGAAGTATGGATTACAGGTTTTTAAGAACCCTAGTATTCAACTAATACAGTATGAGACCCAAATACAAATGAGTGTCTCCATTGGAAGTTAAGACAGAAGACTTTTTCCTTCTTTTTACATTCATCCATTTTTCTATTCTGATCGTTTTTTGGGGTTTGGGTTTGCTGGTATTTCTTCCTTTTTCTGTCCCTCCCCACTCCACTCCATGCTTCCTTGTTGACTCTTCATTTAGCCTTGTTGATTCCTGGATCAAGGTGCTCCATAGCTTCCGGTTTGAATGCAGATAAAGGAAAATGCAAGCAGTGGGACACGCCGCTTCTGCATGGGGCATCCTGGAGCAACCTGCTTCTGCAGCCCAGTCACTAGAACATCATTACAAACAGGGTGAGATGAGGTTTCTCCCTGTTTCCGCCTCTTTCACCAATTCTAACGATCCTCCTTAGGGAAGACAGATTTTTCTTTGTTTGGAAGTACAGTCTCATTCTTACGGGATAGATTTGCTGTGGTCATTTTTTCTTTTCTTTTTAAGATTGTTATTTTTGAGCATAGATTCCCTCAGGGAAGAAGAAATGTTTTGGTGATGGACTGAGTTTATGTGATATGGAGGAAAAAAAATTGATTAATAATCATGTCTGACTTTCCCCATATTTGTGTCATTTCAAACAATCTGGATGGTCATGGAAAGGGAAAAAAGACTCCTTGTTCCTCTTCTTTCCTCCTTTGATAGTTATAAAAGTGATAGGATTCAATGACAAAACTGAACTGGGCTTTATTTTGCTCATTCTTTTTTATCCAACTTCTTCCTTTTTGAAATTTTAAAGTCTTGACATGGAATTATGTGGATTTTAAAAAAAGTATTAAAAAAGCAATTCTCTTCAGTTAGATTCACTTCTGTTAATTAGGAAGTAAAAGTCTCTTGAATAAAGCTGGTAGTCGGTTGAGAGAATTATATGCGCTGCCTCCATTGGTGTGAGGACGCAGCTGTGCCAGCCTCGTGTTGTTCCTGCGCCCCGAGCCGAGCGCCCCGTGTGAGTGCACGGTGGCTCTCCGAACTGAGCGCTCCGTGTGAGCGCACGTTGGCTCCCCGAACCGAGCGCTCCGTGTGAGCGCACGTTGGCTCTCTGAGGTGAGCGCCCCGTGTGAGCGCACGGTGGCTCTCCGAGGTGAGCGCCCCGTGTGAGCACACGTTGGCTCTCCCAGCCGAGCGCCCCGTGTGAGCGCACGGTGGCTCTCCGAGGTGAGCGCTCCATGTGAGCGCACGTTGGCTCTCCGAGCCGAGCGCTCCATGTGAGCGCACATTGGCTCTCCGAACTGAGCGCTCCGTGTGAGCGCACGTTGGCTCTCCGAGCCGAGCGCACCGTGTGAGCGCACGTTGGCTCTCCGAACTGAGCGCTCCATGTGAGCACACGTTGGCTCTCCGAACTGAGCGCTCCGTGTGAGCGCACGTTGGCTCTCCGAACTGAGCGCTCCATGTGAGCACACGTTGGCTCTCCGAACTGAGCGCTCCGTGTGAGCACACGTTGGCTCTCCGAACTGAGCGCCCCGTGTGAGTGCACGTTGGCTCTGTGAGCCGAGCGCTCCATGTGAGCACACGTTGGCTCTCCGAACTGAGCGCCCCGTGTGAGCGCACGGTGGCTCTCCGAGGTGAGCGCCCCGTGTGAGCGCACGGTGGCTCTCCGAACTGAGCGCCCCGTGTGAGCGCACGCTGGCTCTCTGAGGTGAGCGCCCCGTGTGAGCGCACGGTGGCTCTCCCAGCCGAGCGCTCCATGTGAGCGCACGTTGGCTCTCTGAGGTGAGCGCTCCGTGTGAGCGCACGCTGGCTCTCGGGTGGTGCCTGCAGGTGCTCTCAGCAGCGACGGGACCGGGCGCCCGGCCGCCCCCGCGGCAGGAACCCTCCTCCGGCCGCCGGGCTCGGGGGCGCTCGGGCCTCGTCAGGGAGGCCTCAGGCAGGGGGCCGGTGTCTGCGTTTTAGTGAAAACGTTAATAATATTCTCTTTTGTTTATTTTTAAGGTAATGTTTATAGAGCTAAGCTTAGTTTATAGCCATTTTTCCTGGTTTAAGCTGCAGCTGCAGAAGAAGGATCATTTTCAGCTTACTGAGCTGAAGAAGCAAAGAGGGGAAACGTGAGTCAGTGCTAACTAGATTTGTCTGGGAGCAAGTGCTGGCTCCTTGTATGAAAAGAAGGGCCCCAGGTGGTACTTTGGTGTATGTGGAACCATGCAGACCAAGCTCCTGTATACCTGTGTTTTGTCAGGAAATGGGCAGGTGATAGCAAGAGAGGGAAAGGCCCTTTATTCCTTTTCTTCTCCTATCATAACTACAAAAATGCCAGCCAGCTTAGTACCAAAATAAACTAGCATTTATTTTGCTCTTTCTTCTTTAATCAGACTCTTTCCATTTGAATTATTTATGACTGGAAATGGCATCTTGCCCAAATAAGAGCTGCAGAATCAGCTTGTTAGAAATCTTCCTGAAAAGTGGTCTCAATGTTTTAGGAAGCTAAGCCAGTGTCATTTGGGTTCCTGCTTGTATAAGGAATGGCAATGGTGATGCAGAAGCAAAAATTTGCATCACATACAAAGTGTTAAGACCCTTAGTGTGTACAGGGCTGGCTTGGATTTGTGTCCTCCTGTGAATAGCACGGGTCCCAGGCACTTCACCTGGTGTGTTGCCTATTTTTTGTACATTTTAGGTTGGATTAGAATGTTGCTTTTTATCCAAAAGTTTAGAAAACTCGATTTTTAGAAATCTGCTGAAATACCCTAATGATAAATATTTAAAATATCTTCAAAACGTAGTGCTCGAGAGGCTTCCTGTTTCATTTTTTTCAGATACCTTCTGCTTTACATCTTAATCAACATAATGTAATTCATAGTGTGAAATGGGATTATTTAAAGAGATGTTACAGTCACTAGCAGCAAACTCCCCTTTTCACAGGAGCTTCACAATTGGAGTGACTAAGAATTCCCTAGTAATGTTTTCAGCTAAAACCAACAACTATTAATCTCTTTGTCATAGAAAATTAAACGCAGCAGCATTGTCAGAATATGTTCTCTTTCAAAGTTTGTTGCCTTCCCCTCATGCTTTTTTTTTTTCCCTTAACAGAACAATTAGTGATAAAAATGGAATTTACCAGTTTGAACAGGCTTCAAAATGCAAGGAAATTCAGGACAATATTTTGTCGTCATTGACCAAGAAAAAAAGGTAAGTGTGCTTTGCTTTCTGTTTTGTTTATTTTAAATATAAGACTAAAAAACTGTCCTCCCTTTGCACAAAATTCTCCATGATGTTCATGTGGAATTATACAACAGAAAATTGCAATCATTCAACCAATGTTTACTTGCATTTTTATTTTCACATGTTTTAAGCTTGTTCTGTTTTTTTTGTTGTTGTTGTTGTTTTGTTTTTTTGTTTTGTTTTGTTTTTTGCTTTTTGGCTTTTTTTTTCTCATAGTGTAAGTCAACAAGATCCCCTCATCCCCAGTTAACAGCTTTTCATTACAAGATCTTTAAAAACAGGTAAAGCAGAACATGTGAGGTATAATTTCATTCTTGAGTGTCTTTTTCGTGATTAGTGAACACTCCTGCTGTGAGCAACCATAGTTAATAGGCTCATTTCAGCATTTACATTAGAATAAGTATAAAAATATGCTAGTATAAATTGCTAATTAATTGCACTCATTATAAGATTAACTAGTCCATGGGAAACTAATTATTCAGTTGTTGGTACATCTTGGAAGAAATATGCCAAATCCATTTTAGCTTTCAACTTTCCTATCCTTTCTTTTCATGGAAAAAAAATCTTTGATATCAATCCTGCTTGAATTCCTTGCTGTTTTCTAAGGTGGAAGCAGGAGAAGCAATCCCTTCCTTTTTAGGTGTTTCACTCCTGGTGCCTACGGATGTACCAACAGAGAAAACATTGTAGATAAGACAGACTTCCTACTAGGACTAGATGCTAAAAAGTACATTCCCTGGTGTCTTTAAAATGGAGATATTTGCGCTTACGTATTTTTATTTTATTTGTAAAGAGGAGAGAAATGGAATGAGAAACAGAATCTCTACCAAAAATAGCTGTGTGGGGGGTTTCTTTGTTTTCCTTCCCCCCCAAGCCAAGGACTGAAGAAGTAACCCAAACCCAGCACTGAGTTATGATTTTTAAGCTTTGCCTGTCTTTTCTGCTCTCTCACCACCTTCACATTGCCTTTTAAGATCTTACAGCTATTTTTAAGTCACTGTATTCCCAACATTGTCTTATTTTATATTTTTACCAGAATTGAAAGAGTAATGTTTTCCTCCTTTTCCCATTTTAGACACTTAATCTTTTCTAATGGAGCTTTTTTTTCCCCCAGCTTCCTCACCAATTATTTCAATACCAGATTTCTTTCTTTTCTCCCCTTCTGTCCTTCATCCCCACTAACTTCACTCTGTTTTACTTGTTAGCTATATTATTGCATTCTTCTCCCTCTCTTTTTTCCTTTTCTTTAAGAATTTTTTTCCTTCCCCCAGGTCTCATTAACAACACTATCATCTTAAATGTTTTCACCCTTTCAAAGGGTGAAAGACGACTGTGCTACTGTAGCACCACTAAGAGCCGAAGTAGAGATTGGCAGACAGCTTAAAGGATACAGTTAGCTGAAACACTGAGCAAGTGATTAACACCCAGAGAAGGAAAATTGGCCAGTGTCTTGCTGCTAAAGCCTGGCTGTGGCAATATGAAAGCTATTATCCATCCTGGGTCTTATGAAGCAGTGCAGGCTCTGTGAGAATGCAGACTTATTTCTCACATCTAGAATGTTTTGGGGCAGAGAATCCAGGACAGTTTTGAGAAAGTGTCACACGTTTGCCCTGTGGCTAAAAGGAGTGCTCCAGTAAAGGAGGTAACTGGGCAGATAAGAGAGACTGCCCCTCGGGACGTAAGGTTGGGTATTGCTTTGCCGGGTGAGTTTTGCAGCTCTCTCTACTGAGAAGAGCCACTGGGACAGCATCTGTGATGCTTTTTGAATGTGTTATCCACATGCATGGTATATAAATGATTTACATTGCAGTTCCAGAAGACTTTTGGGGATATTCTGGACTTTCTGGCTTACTATGCTAGTGGAGATCAAAAAAAAAAAAAAAAAAGTGTTAAAGCTTGACATTTTAAAATAGCAAAAAAAGCTATGTAAATGTAAAGTATTACTGTAACAGACATGTGCTATTGGTGATTAAGTGCCTGAAATGCTGAGCTGTGGGTTGGAAGATTTCCATTTTTGTTGAGGAGCAAGCCTTGCACACGCTGTCTTCAGGGCTTTAAAAGCTATATGTTGTTTTGGCAGCAGTAAAGCATCCAAAGGCAGGAGAGATCCTCCCCTTCTCTTGCATTTCCTGCTGTTTTGTTTGGTTTTTTTTTTTTTTTTTTTGGGAGGGGGGAGGCATTTGTTTAATTCTTGAATATTTTCTGCCAACTAGGAAGGGTCATCCTTTCTCACTCCTGCTTCTTGCGTTTCCTCCTAGTTCAAAGAGCTTTTATTTATGTATTTCCTCCACTTAGGTGTTTAGGCCAGAAGTGAACCAGCGGGATGGCATCTGTCTCATTTGGACATTTCAACTGTTGTTTCTCTTCCACCTCAGCACCTCTGTCCTTGCTGTTGTCCTTTAGATACCTGCTAAAACCTGCTAGATGCTTGTACGTTGTCATTGCCGCATCTCTGCATGGAATTTCACTCTAGCCATTCCGCTTCATTTAGAAGGTCACTGTGTACCTGACAAAAATCACTGGCAAAAAATCTTCAAGACATTATTTGCCAGCTAGGCTCATACAATATAAGTGAGTTTCCTAGGACAGCACGTCATTATAATAGTTTGTATGCAGGCGACAGGCAAAAACGGGACAGAACATATTTTGTTCACTGTTCTCAGCACTATAATTATTGTCTTGTTCACACATTGTTATAGTTCAATTTACCTGAGCTTTTTTATCTTAATAATAGAGTCCTTTTAGCAGTAGTGACTACGTACTGTAAACTCTTGGATTTCCATGGAAATAATACATATTGTCCCAGCTCTATAAAATGAAGGAGAAAAGGGCTGTCTACGTTACATCAGAGCCATGAAATGAAATCCTGATGACCATCCTGGACGGATTCCACTAGAGGAGGAGTCCCTGAGGGTCCTTTAAAGTGGGAAAGGCCAAAACAGGCATTTGGAGCATGAAACAAAGCTTTCTGGGCTGCAAACCCAGCTGCAGCAAACCCCAGAGCTTCATTTTCAGTTAAAAAAGTAGTTTATGGGAATATTGTCTATGTTCAGATTGTTCTTTGCATGGAACTGAATTCAAGAGAAGCCACAAGCCCCGCGGCAGCTGTGGTGGCTGCCGAGGCGCTGCAGGAGCCGCCGGAGCCGGGAGCTGCTGCCGTCGGGAGCCCCCGGCCCGCGGGAGCCGCTGCCGAGGCGGCTCTGCCGATGCTGGCAAAGAGCATCTGTGCAGCTCTGTGAGCCACGAGGTGAACGAAACTGCACGAGAAGGGCAAGCGGAGCCATTGCTCTGGATTGCAATGACTCCTGAGTGAGGTTTTGCTTGGAGAAGGCTGGTGGACTCTGAAACCGCCGAGCAAGTCATCCGGTTTCTGCACCGTAGTGGGTGCTTTTACTCTAGGTGCAGACAAACTGCTAAGCTATATGGTAGGTAGCTGCTGTTGCAGTTAAGAAGCTCCTCACAATTTCTGGCCTTGAGTGCCCATGGTTTCTCCTGAGGCCTTAGATTCAGTGCTGTCAGCGACACTTTGATTTTTCTCAGTACCAAATATACACAGAGGTAGAAAGAACATTTTGGGGTGTTGAGTGCTTTACTATTGCAAGCTACCACAAATTTTGTATGCCTTTTTATCATTTTTCATGCTCCAGTTAAAAGCAAGTGAGGTTTCTTGCCTTCCCAGCTCTTGCTGGAAAGCTGTTGAAAAACACACTTCTAAGTTTCAGCTTAGATAAACTCCCAGTCATTTGGCTTTGGGCCAACACTAAGTCTTTGTTGCTAAAATAACACAGGATAGATATTTTTTTAGAGATGTGCCACAGAACTTGTAGTCATATGATATCCAGGTCATGTTGTCTTCTCTTCACCCTCCAATCCTCCTTGTAAGTCAGAGACTGTTTCTAAAAAGTTGATCAAACCATAATAGGAGAGATATTAAAACAGAACCTATAAAGGAAGAAATTTCACCTGTCTTTTGGCTTACAGGTTCTTCAATATTTCACATGTGGATAAATTTAAATCTGTTGAAAGAGTTTTAAAGGAGCAAAAAACTTTTTGGTTACATGTACCCCAGTGGTGCTTAATCCTGTTAGATATAAAACAGATTGGTTGTTTTATTTAAGAGAAAATTTGCAGAAAAACTTAGGTCTGTAAATGTTGATCTATGTCTTAGATTGTTGCATTGAGCCTTGGGGAGTTCATAAAGTAGATGAAAGAAAAGGCAGAAAAAATGTGTCATGTTTCATCTTGGCTTGCAAGAGTGGTATCTCAAAACACTATTGAAGTTTAAAATGCCAAGTACAAGACAAAGTTTTTTTCTATTATTTTGGATTTCTGCACTGGAAATAATTTTCTGAAGAGTCCAATGACTTTAGGATAGTTATAGTCTAATATCTAAGCTTGAAACCAGCAAATTTCTAAAAAAAGAAGGGTTCATTAGGATATTACTATGAAAAAAGCCTGTTTATTAGGTCAAGCTAATTTAATAAGGATAGTACTGTTACAAATTATAGAAATAAAATGGGTTATGAAATTCTAAAGCAATCTATTATATATGCACCATGCATGTTGTTATTAATACATGTATCATTTGAATATTTTAGAGACTGTTTCTAAATATCTATTTGCATACTCTAGCATTTGATGTTCTTGCCTTTTTTTAGGTATTCAGAAGATGATTTTCTTCACTTAGTCACAAAACTGCAAAACTGCACTTGGGTAAAGAGACCGGAAGAGTGTGCAAAATTCAGGTAATTTTAATTTTCTCATTTAGCCAAGCTGTTTAGACCAGGTTTGTCTAACAAACAATAAACTGAGATCTTACCTATTGTAAAGATTCTTTTGTCTTGTTTTCAGACTGCATACACAGCTATGCATTTATCTTATTCTTTTGATGTTGGGGTTCTTTTTGTTTATTTGCATAGAACTGTGCAAACGGAGCAAGATAAAAGAACTACACAAATGAATAATTTCACCTATCCCTACTGCAATGAATAGTTAACTAACTTGCTAGAATGGATTAAATATAGCCTCAAAACAAAGCATACAGTATTAAATACATCTAGCAGTGTGTTTTTTGTTTGTCTGAAATGGCACTCTGACAAGGTGCTTTGCAATGGAAGGGAACATTTCTTAACCAGGACTGTTCCTGTTACAGAAGTGCCTAAGGTGCTCATTAGGCTCAGCCCTGCATGTCATGACACCCATGCAAAGAAGCACATGGTTACACCTGTCCCTGTCAAGACTGCACATATATTCAAGCTTGCACATAAGTATGTG
The DNA here is from genome assembly GCF_059628265.1 of Tinamus guttatus. Taxonomy (NCBI): domain Eukaryota; kingdom Metazoa; phylum Chordata; class Aves; order Tinamiformes; family Tinamidae; genus Tinamus; species Tinamus guttatus. Next base: position 1,663,238 of record NW_028288743.1, read on the forward strand.
CTCCATAGGGACTGCAATTCCTGCAAAGCTTCCACTCGCATTTGGAAATGCGTCATGCTGGATTTAGAGAACAGCTTCATGGTGTCAAATCTAGTTTCTCCAGAGGGAAAACACTCTCTGAATTACACTGTTGCATGGAACAGAATTAGAGATTCTGTCAAGATCATTAAAAATAAACAAACTGACCTACCTTCCAACTCTTTGGAATTAACTAACTTTGAAAACTTAATATCCATGTACTCAGTGTGATACTATTGGAAGAAATGATGAAGGGGAGTGATCTTTATGTGCAACATAAATTGCCGTTCAGCTGATCAGTGCTGTTGACCAGTGGTGTTTCCCAAAGCTGAGGCAGTATAATGCATAGAGTTAAGATCTGAGAAGCTTTCATTAAGCTCTCTTGGGCTTTCTGGCTTTAGCCATGCAGAGGTATCGAATATGATACGGAGCTGTAGAAGCAGAGAGCGAGAAAAAGAAATTCAGTGTAAAATTTACCAGCTAAACATTACACACTTCATGCTTACTGCACTCTTAGTTTCTTTTTTTTTTTTAATCAGACTTTAAGCACAAGAGCCTAGAACTAGCTCTGCAAGGACACTGCATCTTAGGAGTGATACATTGATAAAGCTTTGTGGGGAATAGAGCTTCTAGAAATGTGATGAAGAAAGGTAGTCCTTTCTTTTCCTAATCCACTTAGAAGTTTCCACTTCTTGTCTCCCTGTCTCTGGTACTGCCCCATCTTTCATTCTCTCTTGTCCTTTTGCTCAACCAATTAGTAATCCTGTGGCATCACCTCTCTTCTTTTTGTTTTCTAATTTTATATAGTATCAGTAATGCATAATATTTGTTAATTAATATTACTCATTTCTAAAAATCTTATTAATTTGATAAACATACCCATTCTGCAGAAGAGGAAGGTAACCTCAGTGAGACTGTGCAGCAGCTTTGGATAATACAGCCAGTTCCCATCAGGAGGAGAGCTGGAGTCTGCTTGGTCACAGGAGTCTGCCTGCTGACAGCTGCTTGTCTTCTTTCCTTGCTTGCCCATCTGTTAAACGAAGTGAACACCTCCATGCTCCTCGGGCATGGTGTCAATGAGGACATCTCTGTATAACCCCGAAGTTCTGAAGAACAGTGAGATATACATAAGAGATGCATATGCGTAAGAGATTTAATGTCTTATGCCACAGGGCATAAACTAACCTCTAATTAGTAAGGCTCAAAAGAAGATTCCCGGAGGATAGAGAATTTCTCAGAGAAGCTTTCTTGTGTTTTTCCTTTGCTGATTGCTATTATCTTACTGGTAGTGGAGTAAATGAATCCATGCTCCATAACTCAGATGTTCCTGGAAGGCAGAACTGTGTGCCAATGAGTACACATCTCTTCTCCCTCTAAATCTAACTCCCAGGAAATCCAGGCCAAATAAAAGGATATGGATCAGAGGTGCAATGCAGGAAAGAACTGCTTGTCTTTGTATTTGGCAGAAGGGTTTCAGCTGCCAATCCTGGTTGACAAAAGCCATAGTAGTCCCAGTGCACAAAAAGCAGAGTGTGGGTTCACACAGAATCATAGAATGGTTGAGGTTGGAAGGACCCCCAGAGGTCATCTAGTCCAACCTGCTCAATCAGGGACATCTAGAGCAGGGGGCACAGGGTGGCATCCAGGCAGGTTTTGAAAATTTCCAGAGCAGGAGACTCTACCACCTCTCTGGGCAGCCTGTTACAGGGCTCTGTCACCCTCACAGTAAAGAAGTTCTTCCTCATATGGAGATGGAACTTCCTGTGTTTCAATTTGTACCCATTACCCCTTGTCCTGTCACTGGCCACCACCGAAAAGAGCTTGGCCTCATCCTCCCTACCTTCTCCTCTCAGATACTTATACATATTGATCAAATCTCTCAGTCTTCTCTTCTCCAGGCTAAACAGGTCCAGCTCTCTTAGTCTTTCCTCATACAATAGATGCGCCAGTCCCTTAACCATCTTTGTCACTCTGTGCTGGACCCTCTCTAGAAGCTCCACATCCCTTTTTTTCACTGGGGAGCCCAGAACTGCACCCAATACTCCAGATGTGGCCTCACCAGAGATGAGTAGAGAGGGAGGATCCCTCCCTCAACCTGCTGGCAATGCTCCTCCTGATGCAGGCCAGGATCCCATTGGCCTTCTTGGCCACGAGGGCACATTGCTGACTCATGGTTAATTTGTTGTCAACCAGGACTCCCAAATCCCTCTCTGCGGAGCTGCTTTCCAGCAGGTCATCCCCTAATCTGTACTGGTATCCGGGGATATTCTTTCCCAGGTCCAGGGCCCTGCACTTGCCCTTGAACCTCATGAGGTTCCTTTCTGCCCATCTCTCCAGCCTGTCCAGATCCCTCTCAATGGCAGCACAGCCCTCGGGAGTGTCGGCCGCACATCCCAGTTTGGTGTCATCTGCAAACTTGCTGAGGGTGCACTCTGTGCCCTCATCCAAGTCATTGATGAAGAGTTGAAGAGCACCAGGCCCAGTACTGACCCCTGTGAGAGACCACTGGCCACAGGCCTCCAACCAGACTCAGCCCCATTTATCACCACCCTCTGGGCTCTGCCATCCAGCCAATCCTCAATCCACCTCACTGTCCACTCATCCAGTCCGCACTTCTGGAGCTTTCCTATGAGGATGTTATGGGAGACTGTGTTGAAAGCCTTGCTGAAGTCAAGGTAGACAACATCCATGGCTCTCCTATCATCCATCCAGCCGGTCACCCCATCGTAGAAGGCTATCAGGTTCGTCAAACGTGACTTCCCCTTGGTGAATCCATGCTGACTACTCCTGATCACCTTTTTTTTCCTTGACATGCCTAGTGATGGTCTCTAGGATGAGCTGCTCCACCACTTTTCCAGGGACGGAGGTGGGGCTGACCGGCCTGTAGTTTCCCAGCTCCTCCCTCTTGCCTTTTTTGAAGACTGTAGTGACACTGGCTTTCTTCCAGCCCTCTGGTACCTCCCCCACTCTCCAAGACCTCTCAGAGATGATGGAGAGCCGCTGAGTAATGACCCCTGCCAGTTCCCTCAGCGCTATTGGGTGCATCCCATCCGGGCCCATAAATTTAGGGGTGTCCATTTTGCCTAGGTAATCCCTAACCCAGCCCTTTGGACCAGCAGAAAGCCCTCCTCTCTCCTGCTTCTTTCTCTTGTCTCTGGGCTCTGTAGTTCATGGGGACTGGCCCTAGCAGTAAAGACCGAAGCAAAGAAGGCATTTAGTAACTCTGCCTTCTCTGCAACCTCCGACACCCTCCCAAGGCACCCTCCCCATTCAGCAGTGGACCAACACTTTCCCAGTCTTCCTCTTGCTGCTGATGTATTTGTAGAAGCCCTTCCTGTAGTTCCTGACATCTCTTGGTAACTCTAATTCCAGACGGGCCTTGGCCTTCCTCATTGCATCCCTGCATTCTCTGACAATGTTCCTATATTCTTTCCATGATTCCAGCGTGGCCTGCACTATCTAGCCCAGCTCTGGCATGCAGCCCTGCAAACCGTGTTCGTGTGTTGCCAGCGCTGCCCTTTGCACTCTCTGGATGTCTTTATCTAAGCTGCTCTGCTTCGCCTGCTCACACATGCTCAGCTGCAGCACTGTGTGCCCGTGGTCAGCGGCTCTCATCAGCACTGTGCTGGGCGCTCATGGCTTTCTCAAAATGCGGAAGAGTCAAGGGGCAAGTACAAGTCATGGTGCCCTCTTTAATACCTCCGTAGCCACAGCCAGAGTTTTTTTTTTTGTTTTTTTGTTTGTTTGTTTGTTTTTTGTTTTGTTTTGTTTTTGTGATGGATTTTTGTCCTGCTTCGGCCAGGGAATCAATCTCCTGTACCTTCATTTATTTAATGTCCTTAATGCTGGCATTAGTGCAGCCAGATTCGTTTTGCCCTCCAGGGAGCTTGTGCAAACACTCGTTTCATTGCTCTTGTGGTCTAGCAGAGTGCTGTGTGTGGATGTTTGTTGGCCATTCCTCAGGATTATCTGACTTCACAGCAGACGCTAGCAGGGTAGTGTAGGTATAGCAGAAGATCTAGCAGTGTTGTAGGTTCACTGGAACAAATACAATTCCAGTAAGAAGGACTTTCAGGAAAGTCTTTTCCAACATTTAGAGCTATCAACACATACAGAACAGAAGTATTCTATTCAGACTTCTTCTTTACAAAATTCAGCTTTGCTTTCTTTGTTTTTTTTTTTCTCATGTGCTTTACAATTAGCAGTCTAGCATTTTCACCCCTTTATTTCAAAGCTCACCTGAATTCTGCTTCCCTTTGCAGATTTACATCAGCTCTGACTTGTTTTGAACAAATCAAGTCCTCAGTTTCTTGGATATAAGAGAGGATTGGTGCAAATTTGGAAAGGGAGGTGAAATAATCCTGCAGCTGCCTTGAAGCATCATTCTTAAAGCTCTGGAAGAACTGTCGGGTAGATTTCTCTGCACAGGCTCTTCTAGCTACAGTTGGTAGAGTCTCAGGTTCCCTAGGTAACATGAATATTAATTATTATATTAGCATTCATCAAAGGTTTCCAGCTTAAAAGAGATGTTTCATTAGTGCAACAAATTAGAGCCCAGCTGGATGCAAGCTGTAATTGTTTTTTATACCTCTACATCCCTGATTTACAGACTTTTAAGTCTGACTTATTTTCACTTGGGCTATAGACCTGTGGCGGCGAATCATCTGCAGTTTTTCCCAATAGCTGCAATGCTTGTTTCTGCTGAAAGCTAGCAAACAGTTAAAAGAGCCCTCAAAATGCCTGGGCAGGGTGAGGGAGAAGGGTGGCTCAGAGAGGCCTCCGGGCACTGCCTTCCCGGCTGTGTGGCTGAGCGGGAGCCCGGCAGGGAGATGCAGCAGTTGGCAGCAGCGATATCGCGCGGGGACAGCCCTGGGCGAGCTGTGCACACAGGGCTCCCTCCCCGTGCAAACACCATTCCTGACAAACCTCATCTGAATCTGGTAATGAAAGGAAAAGGAAATGCCTAATGTAAAACACACTTTAAAAATGATAATGTTGCCCTTTTATTTATTTAGAACTTGAGGTCTGAGAAATAATAGCTGAGATCAGCCTGGTCTTCACAGTTCTGTAATTTCTCCTCCTGCTTCTTAATCCACCTGACCTCTATTACCTTCTCCCACTTAATCCTTCCTCTGAAAAAAATGTGGCTAAACATTCTTACAGATTATAAAATCCTATTCCTCCTTGAAGGGATTAAATTGAAGTATATTAAACTCTCACCTATATAAAGCATTCCGTAATACATCTTGTGTATTTCAGTAAAACACAGCTGAAACACAAATCAAATACCCTGCAAGGTCAGCTTATGCTTGTATAAGCTCACACCAGCACATAATCAATAGCTTTCCTGACACTAAACAGATCAATAATTCCACTCTATTCTCTGAAATCTTCCATTTCAGCATACAAAAAAAAAGGCAATAGGAACTGAGATCACATTATGGTTTCAGAGTACATTTTCTGCATGCTTAATATACCATATGTAAAAGGAGAAGTATATATTCAGAGATGTATTTCCATTTCAGAAAAGAAAAGGGCTGGGCAGAAAGAGATTGATTGATGATAGTTTATGGAAACAGATGGATCTTTTAATTGCTTGTAGACTATATGTTTTCCTAAAAGTTGGAAAATCCTCTAATGGGAAAGTAAGGGAAAGTTGAGCTAGGTATGTTTTTGTGATAGACTTTAAGTGAATTGAAAATTTTATTACACTTTTTATATATTCAGCCTTGTTTCAGATTCAGCCTTGTTGATTTTCATTGTCTTAGATATTTATGACATTACTACATTTTTGGACTGTTAAGGGCTGTCAGCAGGGCAGAGATTCTCAACAGATCCTGTTTCAGACATGAGATTTAAGCACTCTTTTTTTCCCAAAGTTTAGAATATGTCATAATATTGCACTATTAGAAAGCATTGATTTCCCAGTATTGACTGGGCTTGACAAAAAGCTTTGAGAAATGACTAACATTGTCTACAGCCCCAGTGCAGTAGAATAAGATAATTTCTTGCTCACTGAAAAATGATACAGGATGGACATATTAGAGTGGACTATTAGAGCAAATTTTAAGATAGACTTTCCCAGGTCATTACTAAGCCGAACATTTGTTACTTGGAATACTTTGCCTTTTATTTAAATGATATTGCAAACCGTAGTACTATCAGACATGCTAAGCACATGGTTGTCACTTAAACTGCTTGCAATAGTTACAGTTTTGAATATTTACTCTTCTTACTTTGTGCCGAGTTAGCTATTTTATGTGATGTTTTGAGTCATTTTTATAGCTAAAGATCTGCAAAGGGATCTGACTTGGCAAACACTGCTGGTGTGGGTAACGTGCAACTGCTTTAGAGCAGGAACATTGCGATATGCTTCTGCAAACAAACAGTCACTTGTTTGCTGCTTACTGCAGATGGCTATAAAAGGCCAACTGAAAAGAACTTGTAATTTGTAGAAATGCAGAGGCAGAAGGGATCTCCAGGCTGTCTTGTCTCTGGACTCCCTGTGAAGTGCATCTTTCTTAGACAGACTCCAATGTATATAGGCCATTCCTGAACTGTGTTTGGAAAAATGTCTAATGAAATTCTTGAGTCAATGGAATTCTGCAGCTTCCTATTTCAGCAGCCTTCTACAGCAACCGACTTCGCTGTGCTCCTTAATATTGCACCTCAACTTTCTTTCATGCAAATTAAAGTGGTTTCTTCTTGCCCTTCCCCGAGCAGCCTTAGAGGGCAACTGAACATCTACTCTTTAGAACAATTTTGCATATTTTAGTACTTCTGCAGCATCTGTCCCTATCTATTTTTCCACTCCCGCCACCTCAGTTTAGTCCAGTGTATATTCATAGGGAAATCTTTCATATTTCTGTTCTCAATAATGAAATATACCCTCTGGCCTCGGGCTCTACAGCCACCTGTGCTGCACAGCGCAGTGCAGGCTGCACAAAAGCCACCCTGTGAAGTTCACAAAGTTAGGGCAGATTCTGCTGGATCTGGTCCCCTGCCTGGTTCTGTTATCTTCATGAGTTTTTTAAAAAAGTATCATCTGATCTGTTAAAAGCAGCCTTTTAAAAATAAACAAAGCAACTGATCTTTCATTGTAAAAATATGAGATATTTAGAAAATCAATGCAGAAAATCAAACCCTTTGAGGACCACATTTACTCTCTGGCCCAGGGATCCAATTCTAGGTTGGAATAGACAAAGTTTCAGCGGAAAATTGCTGTCTGTGTCACAAAATATGAGGCTATGTAACATTTTGATTCAGAAGCAAGTGCCTTTTCACACTAAGTATTTATCAGAATAAGATACAAAAAAGTTATAGAACAAAATGACTTTAGCTAAACATCTTATTTAATGAAAGAAGGTAATTTGAATGAAAACTACGTACTTACTGCAGGAGGATAAAGCAAATGTCCTTTTGTTGCTTGTATCAGTAATGTGGAGGAGTAAGGAATCTTTAAACTCCGCAGCAGCTCTTTGCATAAAGACCGATTTCTTCCTTATTAAATATTACAGATTATTCACATCCCGCTTGGGAAAAGAACTGTGCTGGTTTGGGGATCTGCAGAGAAACTGTGTTAGCCCTAACCTCTGACTTCTTTAACCCTGGTTCACCTTCAGCAGCTGGAAGGATATAATAATATGTATATTATTATATATATAAAAAATAATTCAGACAGAGCTTCATGGCTATGCAGCTACTACAGAAACTTCAAAGAAACTACTGCAGATACTTATATATCCAGCTTCCTCTAAACTAAATAATGCATTTTTTTTTCACATAGAGTTTTTGCATCATGCAAAGGGTTTTGAAAACAGGAAGAGTAAAGGCAGCGGTTTTGTATTATTGCCTAAGGATGATCTATACAATTAGTCCAAAATTTGAAAATGTCATTATTTCTTTTAGTTGTCTCTGTGTTTGTATAATCTGCTTGAGAAAACAGGATATTCTGAAGTTCTCAGCATCTGCAAACCTGAAGAAATTGTTTGGATGCCGTGTGGGCTGTGAGTTCCATCCTAGTTGGTCACAGTTGTGAGCTGAGGCCATGGAAGTTGTTCCAAGAAGGAAGAAATTCACAAAATATATTTCCCAATCAACAATGGCTTTCTGTTGTCTTCAATATGAATAAACCTGCTTAGACATATGCAACATATTTTTCTACAGTTTATTGATTAGGATTATCATGACTGTACTCATTCAGTTTTATGAAGTATATATTACCAGTCCAACTGGAATAGACTTGTTATATATTCTGATTTTGTTCCTTATTTGTTGCAAGTGAAACTTGCAGATAACACGGTCAGCTCCATTTTGCTTGTCTTGGCCCTAGGAATAAGTGTGGCTGATGTTAATCTTAGAGTTCAAAAAGAGCTCTGAAGTCTCAGTCCATTTGCAGCTGCTTGTAGGAGGAATGCAGCATGAAGGCATGCCCTCCCACATCAGAAATTAGCAGGGCCAACTGCAGCCTAAAGCAGTTACTTGGACTCCTCCTGTCTTCTAAGAGCTGTTCCATATCCCATACATCTTCACCTGGCCATAACTCCACAGACAACATGGATCACTTTCCATCCTTCCGAAGGAAATTCAGAGGTTGATTTCAGGTGGTACCGTTTGGTGCTGTTATGGTTCCAGCCCTTGTCTGTTATCTCATCATCTGGCTGGGAAGTGCTTTGTATTGTAGCTTTTACCAGTTTCTCTCTTCCCAGATAGCATGATGCCCAGATTAAAACACTGTCTTAGCTTTGCAACACTTGGCATACCATGCGTTTTAAAAGGATCCATTTCTACAGTGCATGTCTCAGGCTTATGAAGTTTGTGCTCTTTGGGTGTCATTGCCTCTTGATACATATCACATATGTGATTAACACTAGAGATGATGGTTGTGGAAATAATTACTTGAACCACCCAATCTCTAACCAATCTCATCATTTGCTGTAAATTTTAGAGGTACCTCATTCTACCTTATACGAACAGGTTGCTGAATATTTTTCCAGTGGCTTTTTTTGGTCTGCAGGTTATATCTGTTGCAGCTAGAGCTTTCCACATCGATAAGTGGGCACCGAGGAATTCTGTGTAAGACTTGATGCAAGACATTGCTATTGGTATGTCTAAGCCTTTAGCACATAGGCTATTAGGTAACATAAGAAAATGCATCATTAATCAATATGTATTTCCTCGCTTTCACTGCCTTTCTGAATTAGCCTGTGTTTGTTTTACTCCCACAATAGATCCATAATATTAATTAAAATTTTTACTTTCTTATGAGTTCTGGTACCTGTTTTTCTTCAGAGTGTTTCTGCTTTTAATGAAGCACTAATTCCTGTGGAATGAGTAATAAAAAGAAAGAATGCATCATCTGAATTCATGGTATCCACCATCGGTGGAAAATAAAAACCCACCCCAAAAGCAAGGGGCAAGATCCTGGCAGACACGGATCTTTGAATTTGCTACTTGTATCTAATTTCCACCAGAAACAAATGATATTCCTTTAATAGAGTATTAGCTCACTGTAAGTTGTTGATAAAGTTGAAAGAAGGAACTTCTCCTATCTGTGTCTATAGTAAAGCTTACTTTCAGGTGGAATTTAGCTTGCATTGTTTAACTTGTTCCCAGGGCTTGTTTTACCTTAGTCACTGAAAAAGCCTGAAATAAAGCTTTTCTTTTCCACTGGCTGTTCCTGTAAACATTCTTTTTTTCTTCATAATTAATCCTTCTCAGTGAGGAAAGGAAGAATTATCTATTCCCTTTCATGCTATCCTTTTCAAAATTCCAAGCAACTCTGTGATCAATGAATTTTCTTCTCTAAATGGATAGTATTTCTTTTAATGTCTCACCTAATGAGAGAGGTATGTTCTGTCAAATGATAAGTAATGATTTAGCCTCACAGTCTGAAAAATTGGATCCAGGGTAGCAGAGATAGCATCGCTACATTCCTTACAGCTAAATGCATCGCAAGGCTTTAGGTTTGATTTCAAAGGGCATGTGGAGCTTTTTACGCTGTTTCTTAATAATATAGGATATTTCCATACATAACATTTACATGAAGTTTGGTGGCAGCATGACTTCACTCCTACGTAATGTTTAAATGAGGGAACCTCTTGCCCTCTGTCTATTTAAGGACTTCTGCCTGGTATTTTGGGTAGCTTCTAGGCTATTTGTCCAACACACAGAGGGTATCTATCTTCTTTATTTGTAGGTTGTCATATCATTTTCTTAGCATCTGTGATATTGTGCCCAGCAAATGAATGAATAATTAATTGACTTGTAGCCATCTAGCTGTTCAGTAGGAAAAACTCTATAGCCAGTATTTCCTTTTGTCTTCATGGTTCTTTCTTTCTTCAACCTTTTGGTTTCTTATAGTCATTTGTTCTATGTTAATTGAAATCCTTTTATTAATTCTTTGGGGACTGAATCATATTTTCTTTATAAAGCCTACCATTGGTTTTAGTTGAAGACTCCCTGCATTTCTAAGATAATCTTAACAATTGGTAATAAAGATAAGACTGATTATGGGTAAGATGATGATAAGACTTATTCTGACCAGTTGAAAAAGGGCAAAAGAGAGAGAAAAATAGGATAAGAGAAGGGGTTCTTGAACTGAGTACTTTCTGAACTTTTTTTGACTTACTCTACAAAGGAAGCTAAAGGAAACACGGTTATAAAGGGTTCATATGGCCTTTTGGTACTTAGCTAATTAGAACTGTTTGTCATTCTCTTAGTTCTCTACCACCTTTTTTAAACTTATTTACTGGTCTTTGAGTGGGTTTTGTTTGTTCATTTTGCAGGTCAGAATTAGCTTCCTGTTGTGATGCAGTTCACAATTTTGTTGCTTCTCAAAACAACACTCCACTGGGAAGTAACATGAGTTACGAGGTGGAGAGCAAAAAGACCATCCTCATCACAGAGAACATTTTTAGGATGCTGCCTGTGGTAGGAACTATATCTTTGACTCTTATTATAATTGCAGTATAATCAATGTTTTGGATGAAAAATAGAGCTGCTTTGTTTTTTTCTTTTTTCCTGCTGGAAGGACCCCTTCATTCCCTATATATCCCGCATTCACCTAGCAGGACTTTTTTTTTCTTTTAGCTTTTCTCTGCAGAGGGGAGGCTTGGACAGGGCACTGTAGTTCAGAATATAGGTGGAGTTCATACTGAACACAATTTACAGCCTCTCTTGGTAGCCGACCTTGCTTCTTAAGGTGTTTTGGTTTTTAGTACGAGACATGATGTGTATAGACTGAATCCTCTGAGATGATTTGCCTTGCTTTTCTCATCTCCATTTTCAAAGGTACTTCAGTCTTTAATGAGTATTTCATAGTCCCCTTATTCCCATGCCATTTCCAGTGCAGGCTTAGGCATAGAACTTGCAAAAACTAGCTTGAGGATAAAGCTGCCACTGATGTGGAGCACCTTTGCAGTCAGAAGCACAGGCTGAGTGAAGGAATCAGCCCTACTTGGTGGGTAAATGGTGGGTGCTTTCCCTGGGATGTACTGGATTAAGCCTGCAAATACAAACGGATCGCACATATCATGCTTTGGATTCCTTGCCACTGCAAGTTCAAAGAAAAAAAAAGAAAGAAAGAAAAAGAAAGTATACAAAGAAACAATCAAAAGAGATATAAAACTTCGGCTATTTCTTTTTATTTGCCTGCAGTCCTCTCCATTTTCAGCCTATCCCTTCAAGAACTGCGCAGTGGTTGGAAATGGAGGCATTCTCAAGAATTCCAGCTGTGGAGCTGAAATCGATCGTGCCGACTTTGTGTTTAGGTAAGAGCTGCTGGATCTTACTGAAGCGTGGAGTGTTTCTAGAAGCATGGTGGGATTGGAAGTGTGCCAGTGCCAATCTGTGCCAGTGAGGAAAGACCCGGACATTGTTCCTCATTTCTGCCTTAGAAAGGCAGGGCTCAAAACTTTGGTTCCTAAGATTATATGCAGGTGTAAGTTAGGATTACAAATGTACCTTGCTGTGGATGTGGAATTTAGTTATTTGACAATCTGAAATTTCTGTTCACTTACCATCGATCCAAAAGCATCTATCTTCTTGGCTCAGAGGATGAGATTAAAAAAAAAAAAGAAAGATTGACATTAAATGTTTACAGTTACTGCTAGGTTACTAGAATATTTACTTAGACTTAGGTTGTCTCAGTAATGCTCTGTTAGCCATCCAAAAAGTTAGGTTTTTAGTTTAAGGAGTTGTTTCAACTCCCCCTATACATTGTGGAAAAAAACAGAGAGTGATTCAGCCCACTTCTGTCAGTATGTGACTCACAGAATCTACTTTTTGCAGAAGAACAAACTGAGTAACCAAGTGAAGGGTTATCCAACCACACTGTCTTCTGGATTTTGACTCTTTTCCTTTTTTTTGACCAATATTTAGTCTTTCCAAAATAAAAAAGACAGTTAGATAACTGACCTTAATAAACGCGCGGAGTCTGAATACTAAGATGCTAAATCTAGGTGACTCACTTTAAAAAGAAATAACTTCTTTACCTTACAATAAACTGTTATTTCCCTAGTCAGGCAAGTTAGGTTGCCCCATGAAACAGCCATCAACATTGCTCTGCCAGCTGAGAGATTGGTATCAAATACATTGTTTTTAAACAGAAAATTTTTGAAAATGTATTATTTATGCAAGAGAGGAAGTATTTGCTGGCAGATAATGTAGGGAATTCATAGATGGACTCCTTACGAGATTTTAACTCTGCACATCTGATTTGTGAGAGCTCTCTTATGAAAATGAGCTCTCTGTGCTGTATTTTAACCATCTGTACAGTAGATAAAATATTTTTACCAGAAGTGCTGTAAGTCTTATTTACTGTTCGCAAAGTGCTTAGAGGTCTCTGGAAGCTGACATGAAAATGTCCTTTCACAAGAGAGGAATTTGCAAATAATAAATGCAAGGCATTTCTGCTGGGCTTCTATTTAAGTAAATGTTTCTCAATTTCAGGTGTAACCTCCCTCCAACCACAGGAAGCATGAGCAAAGATGTTGGCAATAAAACAAACCTTGTGACTGTTAATCCAAGCATCATAGCTCAGAAGTAAGTAGTCCTGCAGTTCTGTTTCTGTGTAATAGTGTATAATTGTTTGACATGATTTAGATTTTATTAAAAATCCTTTGGGACACCAGCTCAGAGAGTGTTGCAGACAGATTACTTCATTAATGAGGCTTAGTTCCCACGTAAAAGATGTGCATGTCCAAATGGGAAACTATTTCACATGACATTTCATAACAGAAAGGAGGCAAAAATACCCAGATAATCAATCAGGTGCCTCTGCTGACACCCATTCACACATTGAGAAAGAGCAAAATTGATCACTGCAAGTCCAGGCTTTTTGCACCTATAAAATCCCTACAGCCCCCTTTTCTCCCCCACCCTTCCTGAAAAAAGGTTTATAATCACAGTCAGGAAAGCCTGGAAATGTGTGTCCGGTTCTGTCATTAGGACTGTAAACACATGTTCTTAATTATTTTTCTGAAAAAGGATGGAGGTCTGATTTCTGTAATACATTTTTTCAATCCAAACCAAGGCTTCCAACCCACCTTTTTTTTTCTTAACAAAGTTTTCCTTTCCCTTCTTGATGAAAAGAAAATCTCTTAGAGCCAGGCTGACTAATCTGGTATCTTCATCAGTCTGGAGGTGCAGCCTATCTAGGGAAACGACTGCCGTGACATATTATTTACTCCTTATTGATCTAACTGCATGTTATTGTTTGTCATATCTGTATCTGTCAAATAGACAACATCGAGCAAAGACCTTTTAGCTGAAAATCAAGAAAGAAACAGTACAATAAGCACAGAAATGACTAACAGGTGTTTGTCATTGACTCAAGGAGAGAGCTTGAGTTTCTGCAGCGAGTACGGAGTGCTTCGATGCTTACCCAGCCCTTTTTGACTTAAATGGAGATGAATTGTTTCTTCTCCCTAGAATAAAATTAGCATTGACGTTAGTGGGGCTGCACAAGAATATGAGAAGGGAAAACTTGGTCCTATGACTCAGCTTCATTGGTGACTAGTGATGCATGATTTCTCTGGGCTTTGTAGTGCCGTCCCGTCACACCTACAGTTATTTTTAAGCCAAATTATGCTATACTGACATTAATAGGAGTTACATAGAAGAAAAGAGGAGCTAAGTCTGTGTGAAGATGAATGAGATTGTATAAGGACTTTGGAATTTGACCATTTAAATTATTTAAATATTCAGGGAAAATTGTAAATGCTTTTGAAGGAGGAGAGGAAGATGACTTGGCACTATTTAACAGAGCTGCTTGTTTTCTCAAGAGATCTTTTTCTGTTTTTAATCATTTTAATTTCTAATTCTCTACTTAGGCTTAGTCTGATAGTACTATTGCTAAGGTTATAGCAGCTTTTGAACCGTGTCTGACAGGCAGTACAATGCGGATGAACACTCTTGGAGGAAAGATGGTCAGTTCTTAGGTGTCCTGATGGACTTGAACTGCGCTGCACCTAGAAGTCATGAAGCTGTAAGGCAAAGCAAGATGAGGCTGAGCCGCTCAGGCTTCTAGATAGCAAGGGAGAGCAGAGATCTGAATGTTGCTCTGAAGGCTCTTGGTGCATTTTGCAGTGAGTAGAAATAGGGGTAATTCTGGGATTAGAGGCCAGAAGTTTTCCTATCCATCACCCTCCCTGGCCACAGCCCCAGGCCTTCTGTGCTGGCCTGGTCTGCGAGACCAGCACGCACGGGGGCCAAGCTCACCAGGAGGGACAGAGGGTCTCCTTCTGTCTGTTTCCAAGTCTAGTGGCAATGGCATTTCCTTGGGAAGCTGAAAGCTTAAATCCCTCAGGCTGAGAAGAGAGGTGGACCCATGTCTGTCGCTCCTTCACATGAGTTCAGTTGTGTGAGAGGCAGCTGGAAAATCCTCCATCAGATGAGAGTTTTGAATGGCAATGAAACAGATTCCTGTTCTCTGTCTTGAGATGAATACTGCAAAAGAAGAGGATTGAATATCCTCGATCTGCAGAAGGAGATGAAACTGTGTCTTTCAGGTTCTGCTGTAACCACTGGGCTATGTGGAGAAAGGAAAGAAAAAAAAAAAGTGAAAACACCCTACTTGGATAGACAGCTACCTACAAAAATGGACTTGGTGCTTTAAATCCCAAAATGGATGTGAGCATCATGTGTTCAGACATTTAGGGTCTATAGAAGAAAAGAGCTGAGTGATCTTGTTGTGACTTGTATTGCTTCCTGGATAACTCTGGAAAGACAATTTGGGGGATCACTGAATTATCCAGAAGATAAATGAGTCTTTCTGTTGACTGCAGGGAAACTGAAGTATTTCTCTGTGAAGTCAGACCTCTAAGCCTTGAGAGATATCTACAGGTTCCCTTTGAAGTCAAGGGAGATAAACAGGCATGTCAAGATTTTCAGCCATTTTAGAAGTCTATCAATCAAAAACAGCTAAGATTCTGCAAAACTCAAATACATGCTGATCTTTTGCTCTCCAAGGCTGCTCACCTGCAAGAGTGAGTACTTCTATTTCTATGCAGGGCAGACACCCGGGATTTGAAGATGGGTTGTCATATCATTCATGTAAAAAGAGAGTTTTCAAAAATACCTGCATACAATATGAATATGACTTTTTTGCATTCTCCTTTGATGCTTCTTAAATTGAGCATCTCTGAAAACATCCTGGTCTCATTAGCAGTGAATTTGATCTCCTCTAGTACCTCCTGTGTTATCACATCAATTCTGTAAGGTGTAAGGTCATGTTTTCATAACAGCACATGGAAATATGAACCCATATATTGGGTTGATATAGATTTGTAATGTAGACAGGCTGAACCGGTGCGTAGTTATGTTAATAGTACATTGCATTCACTCTTTTCCTAAAATGTTGCATTTGCCAGATACAACAAGCTTAATAAAAAGAAGACAGAATTTCTGGAGAACATTGCAGTCTATGGAGATGCTTTCCTTTTATTGCCAGCATTTTCCTACAGAAGCAACACAGCTACTTCTTTTAAAGTATATCAAACTCTGAAAGAGTTCAAAGCAATGCAGAGGGCAATATTTTTTCACCCCACCTACCTGAAGAGTCTTGCCCAGTTTTGGAGAACTAAGGGAGTGAAAGCCTACCGACTGTCATCTGGTTTTATGATCACTAGTGCTGCTATTGAGCTGTGTGAGAATGTGAAGATATATGGCTTCTGGCCTTTCTCAAAATCCACAGAGAAGATGCCAATTAGCCACCACTACTACGACAACCAGCTGCCTAAACCGGGTTTTCATGCAATGCCCAAAGAGTACAACCAGATCCTTCAGCTTCATGGCAAAGGCATTTTGAAGTTGCAGTTTGGTAAATGTGAATCAGAATAAAAAGGTAGGTCACCTTCCTTCCATATAAAATGTCTTTAAGTAAATAATGTGTCAAGGCATTTATTTATGTGTTCATAAATAAGTGAAAGATGGAGCTTACTGAATAAAGTATCACAGAGTTGAGGGGTGTCTAATTGTTAACTTTAGACAGGGGGCATAGCTAAGCCTGTGTTATTGCCATAATTCATAGGCAGTCAGTAGTGTCTCCTCATCTCAGGTGTATTTCTCACCGAACCTGTGCTTGGTTTGGTATCAGTTCCTGTAAATCAGCTGCTTGTGTGAATTGTTTTATGGAAGGTGGTCACAGACTGTGATCTACAAGAGAAGGTGCTAGTACCTGGCCCAGCTGTGGCCTTTCCAGGTGTGTGCAGAGGCCAAGGTAAGGAGTCAGATGCCCCGTGAGGAAGTGCCATGGATACGCAGCCTTGTTCCCTTCATTCCTGACGGCTACGGCTCACCAGAGGGGCTCGTGCAGCTGGATGCACAGCAGCTTGCAGGCAGCAGCGGAGAAGCTGCCGCGCTCTGCAGCAGATTTTGCTGCAGACTCTGCCAGAAGCTGGACAAATATAGGATGAAGTGGCATGCCCTCTCCCTCATCCTTCCACACTGTCCCACCCTCCTTGTAGCTCTGCGGACTGTGTATGCCTCAAAGAAGCGCAGCCCCTGACCTTGAGTCAATGCAGTGGGTGCAGACCACAGGTGACTTTGAAAGGACTGGTTTGCATATTTTCCAGCTTGACTTGCCTTGTTGGCAAAATAGGACCTGTTTGTGTAGGTAGTTATTAATCTTCTAAGATAACCGAGAAATTCCCGGTTCAAAAGACTGTCTTCAGATTTGCCTTCCAGAGCTCTGTGTTTCCAGGGAGTGCAAGTTAATGTACTACTCTTGTATAATGCTTAATTGGACTGATGTAATTCTATTTCTTAAGTTAGATATATAAAAATAGCATCAGCTTGCTCAAACCTGAATTTTTAAGTTCAAAAGCTAAGAAGGGTTTTTCTTCTGGTTAGGTTATAATGTGAATTTGAAAGTAGCCTTTGATGGTATTTAGAAAAGTTGCCATCAAAGATACATTTCATAGTTGATTCATAATCAGAAACTGAATATTTATAAACTCAGAGTGCTAATGTCAAGAAGGCACAATTTTATTCAAGAAATAGATCAGGAAACTGCTTACAAGAATTATTAAAATAATAGAAAGCAGGGCTGGAAGGAACATAGAGGCCATTTACTGAATCCATTCCCCCTGGTCTATGAGTCTGTAGTCTAAGAGATTATGTAGAAGGAAGCGTAGGTGTATACAGTTTCATGTGGCTAACTTATGCTTTTTTCCCTGTAAAAGGTTGTATCGCATCAGAAAGGTTAAGAAATACGTAATGTGTTTCTTGCTAGCACACTTAGATGCTAAGCTGTTTGCATCCTGCAGTTTCCCTTGTATTTATTCTTCCCAGAATATTAATCCCTGGAGTTGAACCATATAATTTTAATTGTAGTAACTACATTAGCTAAGAAAATGAAAACAACCCTTTGTGATCTTTTCATCCAGAAAGAAGCAGATAAAAGCCACAAAAATGTTTAAGCATCTGTATGGGTTAATTACATGTTGTCCGTGCTTGGCACACTAAAAATCACTTGTGCAGACAAATTTGCAAAAGAAGCTGTAAGGGAAAAAAACAAGTGGAAGGATAACTTATGCCCTAACGCTTTTTTTTTTTTTCTACTATGTAAATCACTTCTAGTTAAGAAAAAAAAGCCTTTTAAAAAGAAATGAAATGTTTCCAATGTGAACTACCATTCTGCTACGATTAGCTTTACAATAATTTACAATTAGCTTTTTTATTAGCTTTAATAGCTAACAGCTATTAAAGATAATTGAAATTCTATAATAGATATATTTCAGCACAGATGGCCCTTTAATGTAAATTCTCAATCTCATTTTTCCTCTTAAGTTCTTGTTTCAGTTTTTCTCTCTGTTCCCCTCTCCCCTTGTGGATGGGTGGTTTAGGAAGGTTCCTTACACTGCCAGGTACCCACCGGAGTCTCAGGCGGAGCTTTCTGCACCTGCTGCTGGTCTCCAAAAGTTTGCTGCTCTCAATAAGGTGTGAATGAGGCTGGTGTCCTGCAAACACCTCCGTGCTGCGGGCCCGGGAACACCACAGGGGGAGCATCCCTGCCTCCTTGTGAATCCTTTTGCTCCTAAACTCCATCCATGCCATTGAAGAGGTGACCTTTGCTCAATGGAGAGAGGGAGTTGTCAGGAGTGGGAGTCCCTCAGAGCTGGTTCCCCGCAATGTGGGAAACTCCATCCACCTCAATATCCACTCACACGAGGTCGTGATTGTGCTCAGCAGAGACACACGTCTCAGAGTAGATGCTCTCCTATCAGAGAGCGAGTGAGAAAATGAGGCATCAGCAAAATCTGGAAATGGAATCATGATCTATATTATTTTGTATTAAATTAGAGAATAATTTCTGCGATGGCCCTGCAGCTAAAGGAAGTCTTGTTTGCTCATTGCTTTAACCTGATAAGCCTGAAAGTCATGTTGTTAGCTTCAAGCAAACATACACTCAAGGAGGGGAAATGGCCTGATTCCTATTTAAAAATAGACAGACAAAAAAATGATTAGAAAAATTATCAGATGATAAATTAATCAGACTGGCAAAAATCTGATTGCCCAGAAGCCTGCTTGAAATGCAGATGTTTTTCTGCCAAGAAAGTATCAGGTTTTGTGCCTGCCAGGAAGAGGCAGCCAGGAAGATGAGGAGGCCCTGCTTTGCCATGCGGCCCCGCGGGGCTCCGAGGAGGGAGCCGGGGCCGCCGAGGCCGGGGCCGCCGAGGCCGGGGGCAGCGGGTGTTGCTCAGGCACCGGAGCTCCAGCGCGGCAGGAGGAGAGGTGGGGAAGGGCTGTGCTGAGGGCTGGAGAGTCGGAATTGCTCCACCGCAGCCTGAGCGTGTGTCACCTGGAGAGTAAAAACCCGCTCGGGGCTTTTAACCTCCGTCCCCATGGCTAAAAGGCACCTATGTGACAGAAGAGAAGCAGCGCAGGCCCCGGCCAGGCAGGAGGGTTCTCCAGGGATTGGGCGGCTGCCTCTCTACCTACTCAGGAATTGCTGTCACGGAGAATTTGTGTTGTTCCAAGCTCTATCAGCATATACTGGTTTCTTTTTTTTTTTGGTCTTGAAAATTTCTGGCAAAACAAATAAGTTATTTACAGTAATAGGGTACCTACAGGAGCTTACGTTTTCCTAGAATTCTCTTTTGCTTGTGGTGTTGCACTGCAGCTGACACAACATTTTGAAAATAAGAACATTCTGCATTCCTGTCCAACAGTGAAATTTCAGCCTATTCTTGAGTTGGACCAATATTATTCAGCCCGAAATTATTAGATTTATCCACTGTTGAAAGAAAGATCTCCTTTAGTATATGTGTAATACAGCTGTTAAACAAACACTTCTCTTTGCTCTTGTGTTCCGCCCCTGACTTAAGTTTAGGTGTTATGAAAAGTCAGAGACAAAACCCGTGGAGATAAGTTGTTTTTATTTAAGTAAAAATTCCCAAAATAGAAAAATGTCTTTTAAATTTTAAATCCAATGAAAAATATTTACAGCTGATTTTTTTTTCCCGAGAAGGCATTAGCCAACTGAAGAAGTAGAGACATTTCACTCCTTAGATGTTTTGAAATGTGATTATGATAATGTAGTATGTTTATATTCAGATGTTGGCTAGATCCAGCCTTGTTTAGCTTAGGAAAACTGAAGATGGTGGTGCGGGTAGAGTAAGTACGAGCAGCTTTGGGATACTCAAATGAGGGAGTCCTCCTTACAAAGAACAGATGCTCAAGCTAGATCAGGCACTACCAATCCTGCCACCTTGGAGACTTTTGTGTGCCTATGACACTGTGTAAGAAATGTCACAGGAAGGCTGCAGTCTGAGGTAAGGCTGAAAAAGCAGATGCAGAAGGTGAAACATATATGCAAAGGACTAAGCTACTGTTTTATTTTGAATATAACAAGCAGTATCAGTAACGTGTTTTATTGTTTTAATTTCAGGGTGACGACTGGAAGGAGAGAATTTGAGATTTGAATCGCAGCTGTTTGGTATTGGATTTGATCTGATGTGATTTCCTGAGCATTAAACTGCATTATTACAATAGAGGAATATTGTACATCTGGGAAGAAAATGAGATGATTTTTGACATAGTGATTGCTACATTTCTGAATTTTGACTGATCATTTTTTTAATGCAAAATAACATATATTTGGGAAATTTTAAAACTCCTGACTATTGATTTAATCGTAGCAAAGCACAATCTCAGGATGGTGGTGATATGTGACATTCATCATGTTTTACTTCTTAAATTGTAATCTTTACAATATTTTGACATAAAATCTCTATTTTTGTTAGTATCAGGTAATACAGGCAAGAGTCACTTATGTGGTAGCTGTATAAGCCAGGAGTAAACATTTTCAGTTGAGAACTTGATCTATAACCACTAAGATCTGCCTGCCTGAGAAAGGTGGTGAGAAGAGCTATAGTGGAGTAATTAATTCAAGGCTAAATCATTTTTTAGTTTGTCTCAGGGTAGATTGATGAAAAAATCCCCCAGGTTAGTGATCGTGAAATACTTGATGTACTCTGAGTTTATGGCAAATAGATAATGCTGTGGATTTAATGGGACCACTCATGTGAATGATGTTTATTTTGTGAACAAGTGTTTGAAGGACCAGGGTTTATTTTTAAACCCCTTTTACTGACTGTGCTCCTGTCTAAGGTCCTGGTGAGCTCCAA
The DNA here is from genome assembly GCF_059628265.1 of Tinamus guttatus. NCBI lineage: Eukaryota > Metazoa > Chordata > Aves > Tinamiformes > Tinamidae > Tinamus > Tinamus guttatus. The sequence goes on from NW_028288743.1 coordinate 1,684,387, forward strand.
GCAAGAACACTAAGCTAGACGCTGTGCCTCCGTTCCCAGAGTGCCAGCAGAGCACGAATTTGCAGTCATCTCCCATCCCAGAGCCGTATCTCAGCCTGCATATAGGGTGAACCAGGCACTAAATAAATGGAACTATCCCTATCATTTTTCATATTTCTCACCTGACGTGGCAACTATCGATACGTGACTACAGATAAGGAAACTGCATTAAGCATTATTAGAAGAGGGCTCCTCTTATAATCAGCTTCAAACTCTTCCCTTGTACCAGAATCGCTGATAAAAGAACCTTTCGTCAGTTAAACATCATGCAATTTCAGTGCTTTAAGTTTCCATATAATCCTGGAATACCCATGGAGCAATGTACTGCAACAAGAGGCAATGAAATACCAGCCCCAGTGGACATAATCACATTAACATTTATGGAAGGTAGGGCATGCAGTTTTTTCTCTAGCTATGGTTGCCTGTATATTACTGCACATATATTTTACTGCAGAACCCCCTCCTCAAAAAATTATAACAACCAGTTTCTGTTATAAACAATTTTGGTGTCTTTTTTGAGGGTGTTGAAGTTGAATGAGAAGTTCAAAGATCCTTCAAAGGTCCTTCTTACCATTCTTGTATAGTCAAATAAAATATCACATATTTTGTTTACTAAAAGTCATTTTTATCACTGTAGCAATAAATCCCCACTCAACTGAACTTTAAAGAGTATTCAATATTCGCATCATTGAAAATGGCTTGTTGAAAAAAAATCCTAATTAAATCAATTGGACCTTATAAAATAGATTGTTAAACTGCCACTTTATAAGAGTACATCTAAATTGCTGTAGCATTTGAAAGCTTATCTTGTAGCAATTTTATAGTCATATAAATAATCCTAAAAATATTAGACTCAATCATTATGGTTTCAGGTCTGTTACTTCAGCATTTTGATCCATTTCCAAGATAAGGATATCAGAATCCAATACTACTCCTACCCAAGAAAAACGCTCCATAAATCTTGGTTGCATATGCTAGCAATAAAGTCAGTTCATTGCAAAATAAGGTTTAAAAAAACTAAATGATGCTTGGGATGATTAGATGCTGCCACTAAGAGAACATGGGCCTTTGAATATCAGTAGAGTTTTGGGTGGAAAAAAAGACCTTGTCGTGCAGCCTGCAGCATGATGTCAGCCCTGGTTCAACCGTGAGGGAGAGGACGTTGTGCACAGGAGTGCCTACCACCATTTCCCAGCTGCAAAGAGAAATTTGCACCAAAAAGAGCCCATGCCATAGAATAAGTCATGATGTAGACTGCCCCTAGCTGTAGTTGGAGGTTCTGTGGAGGGATGTACTTATCCTTGGGTGATGCAAACACTCCTAGGCTGAAGAGAAGCACTTCACACTTCATTCAAAGACAAAATGGTTTCAGTCAGGGACTACAGCTTATTCCAAGTTTAGACCAGTGTAGTGCTATGAGATAATTGTGTAGCATTTCTTCCTTTTCACTGTGTTTTCTTCAGCTCATGGCATATTACCTTTGTGGGCTTGTGGCATAGAGGTGTCCATAAATATTTTTCATTCCCTCCCCTAGCCATTTGTTTTATTCTTGTCCTGACTAGCCTCACCCTCTCCAGCTGAACCTAGAGAAAAATTAATGCCACATGATTTTCATTTTATTTATATGCAAACAGCCTGAAAAGTAAAGACTGATGAATTTGCCCACTGCGAGGTGAATTAATCTTTCCAGGGAAATTTCCAGTTCCTTTTAATTCATTCCTACAGCTGAGTCAGCAAAATTCAATCTGCTTTTGTGTTGTCCCGTAGAGTTAAGTCCCGGAGACCTGGACTGTCTCTGTAGCAGTAACTTAAACAGGGCTTGCTGGTGCCCCTAGGCGCTGCCATGTGCTCGTCTGTGCTGTGAAACTGCCAGGAGGTTCCTGGCAGGCGCTAGGCCGCTGTCCACCAGGCACCCCAGGCAAAGTGCCGCAGAGCTGGGAGTTAACGTGCTCAGGCACCATTGCCAATAAGGGTTTTGGAGTTAAAACTACCCTTCCGTTTTAGAGGCAAGGAGGGGTTTATTACCCTAGAGGAACCAGCTGGCCTCAGTCCCTGAGAATGTTTTTTATTACATTTAATGTATTAATGTAGACTTTGTGTCCAGGTGAGAGGTCCATTTTCCTTGAGATTTTCTGACTGATACCTGTCACTGCATAGCATACAGTATTAATATAAGATGTAAGAAGCACCAGTCATAGCTTCATTTTGGGTTAGTTGAACCGGAATTGTAACAGCAACAGGGCAGTTGAAGTAGACCCCAGACCCCGAGACCTTGCATTGTATTGAGAACGGTCAACAGTCACAGGTACTTGATATGTGCTCGGAGGTGAGGCAAAGGATATTGCTCTTTGCACAGATTACATGTGCTGAACTACTCAGCATGAGTACTGTGGCAGAACTTGTTTAAGTAACAGATACAGAGAGGAGAAAATGAAATAGCAACTTTTTGCAAAGGGGATTGATAGTTAGCACCATATAGCATTATCTCAGTGAATACACATACAGACTGCATCATTGTTCACACCACAGAGAAAGGAAGTAACTGCGTATTTGGACTATTTCTGTGCAGCTATGTTGCTTAGAGCATACATTAATAGCAAGAAAGTTTATTGGGGTATGTTTTAGAGAGCATTAGCTGAAAAGAAAAAACCTATTCTAGTTTCCTTGATAATGAACTCCTTAACTAAAGGAGTTTGATGTGTCAATCACAAATAAGAGCAAATAGAAATCTCTGTGACATGAACAGAAACTTTTTAATGCTGTGTTTCAGTGAAATTTAAACTGCCTTTAACTTGAAGACTGATCATTATGCTCTTAAAGCTCTCTATGAGTTACATGTGGTGCACAGGACTGATAAGAAATGCAGGGATAAATTGTGCTTTCCTGCCCTTTCCTACAAATAGTCTTAATCCTCATAGTATAAAAAATACGCTCTCTCAGACTTAAGATTAAGAAGCTATTTTTAATGTAGTTTTTCAGTTCTTGCTCCAGCTGGGAGGTATGTGATGTCAGCTACATCCACTTCACTTTGCAGGAGTGCAGATCTGGTGCTTGATTTTATTATAATTATTGCTGCTGTGTGCTTGGTGACTTGTTCCTGTTAATTGGGGCTGGACTGGGCACGCTAATAGCGGTATTGCTGTGTGACAGGGTGCAGTTGGCTTGATCAAGGCTTGCTGAGTTATTACAGTCACTGTTGCAAACTTTCTCTGATAGCTGACTAGACTATTTCTGATTTATTTTATATCTCCACCAGGTTAATGATGAAAGATGAATTTTGTACTAGGGCCTTGAAATGTTTGTAGTGTTTTTTTGCAAGACCAGGCCAAGCGTGTTTTTGATTAAGTATTCCTGACCAAAGTTTTTCAGTTCCCCTTGCTTACTATGAAGAATAATCATTTTTAGGGTTCATGGGCCTCTGGTGCTGTCGTGCACTATGGAGTGAGTGCTGAGATTAAACAGTTTTCTAAAGATAGAAACACTGACAATGTGCTAATAGTTCCACTGCACCTTTGCAGAGACTGACAGTGTCCTTGTGCGTGACTGGTTCACAGCACTGTTAGATTAAATCCTTCTTGTCTGATTTCATTCCTTTTTCTCCTCTGAATCTTTAATGTCACGTTTTCCTGTAGGACCCACTGCTGTCTAGAACTGGTTGCTTCTCCTCCCATGTGGGAAATTACGTGGTTCTGTTCATAACAGATTATGTAGTTCTGTTCAGCATCTGTTCGGACGTTCAGAGTCAGAGCGGAGAGAGGGTGAGGCCGTGGGAGCGCGGGGACGCGGCAGGGCCCCCGTGCTGTCAGGTGGCTGCTGGGCGGCCTCAGCGGGCCCGTGAGCACCTCAGCAGTCCTCCTCTGGCCTCTCTCCAGTGGCTTCACATACTTCTTGTACCGGGGAGCCCAGGACTGGGCACAGCACTCCAGATGCGGCCTCACCGGAGCTGAGCGGAGCAGCAGAATCACTTCCCTTGACCCGCTGGCAGTGCTCTTCCTAATGCAGGCCAGGAGACCACTGGCTTTCGTGGTCACAAGGGCACACTGCTGGCTCATGATGAGCCTGTAGTCCAGCAGGACCCCCAGGTCCTTCTCAGAGCTGCTCTCCAGCAGGTCACCCCAGCCTCTATGGGTGCCTGGGGTTATTCCTCCCTAGGTGCAGGGCCCTGCATTTGCCTTAGTTGAACCTCATGAGGTTCCTCTCTGCCCATCTCTCCAGCCTGTTGAGGTCCCTCTGAATGTCAGTACCGCCTTTTGGCTGTGAAATAAATCTGTTTGTTTCAGCTTTATTTCAAACATTTGATACTCACTCATTTAATAATGTAATATTCTGAAGCAGCAGACATGTTACATTTGAGTTAGTTAGTTAAATACATTAGCTTGAAATGTTTGCAGCCAAGTAATCCTTCATCTTCCAGCACTTAATTTCAGCTGGTCTCTTTCATATACAGAGCTTCCAACCAAAAATGTTGACAAAGGGATGTGTATTTATGATATAAAACCTGTCTCTCTTGATTTCAGACTCCTTCGTTTTAGGTAGGACAGTCTTTCTCTGAGCTTCTGGGCAGCTGAGTTTCAAAGGCTACTGATCTCCTTCCAGGATATTATGGAAAAATCCTGTGAGTCTCTCAGCTACAGATCCAAATAAATTTATATTTATTAAGCTTTTTTTTTTCCTAGATTTAAGGAGGTGCATATTAAGTATTTCTTAATTGGTTCTAAATTATAAAAACATTCGAGTATGAAAAGATTTGCAGCGTGCCATTAAACAAAGGAACTCTTACTGTATTTAGTGGTCTCCTTTCAAAAATAGCATTTCAGAATTCCTGCCTATTGTATGAATTCAGAAAAACAGTTGAAATTACTGTGGGTAACTAGGTTACCATACTTCAGCTGAGTTTGGGTAGCAAATCTGTATACTGTCACTATACTCTTAAAGTGCAGCAAATCCAAGTAATATGGAAAGAGTTCCACCCAATAGATTGCATCAGCTTGAATTTGCCATAGACTAGTGTCAGTGGATGTGCTCACACATTAACTGAACGTATTACTGTGATGCATGATAATTTATGAAGCTGACATCACTCTGTGTGTGAACTGAAACTGCCTTTCAGGGCCTGGCGATGGCAAATTCTGCCTACAGAGATATCCAGCTGTGCTGCTTTATTGCAAGTACCAGAACTGCGAGAACCGTTTTTCACTCTTGAGGTTAAATATTCCACCACCACTATCAAATAAACAGTCAAATCCATCCTTTGTGTTAAGCTCTGGTGTAGCTTGGCAGTACAGTGTGCCATGTAAGTGTTTGTTGCCGCACGCCGCTATCATTTTGTCTTTTCTTTTTTCATGCGTTATTTTTTTTTCCCCAGAAAACTGAGTGATGCAGGTATTTAATGATCCCAACATTAATTCATAGTATCCTGGCAAGAGGATAGCAGAATGAATAATACTAATGACTGTGACAGGATCTTCCCTTCTAAGACAAGATTACTAGTTTTAAGTTCTTCACTATTCGCTTTAGTCTGACAAGAAGAGATTCTTCACAGCAAGTCTGTAGTTCAGCAGCTTCTTAGGCATCTCTGCTGTGAGCTGATTCCCTAAAAATGCCTCTTGCTACTTCTTACTATACTTTCTGTTAATTTTCTTTCTGATGCTACAGAACCATTTTTAAAATATTGTGAAACTGGAGTACAAAAGTTAAAATTTATGCACACTTTATATGCACATTTTATATAGTAGCCTTCTTATGTAGCCTTTATATTAAAATTCTTAATGTTCCTTCCATCAAGTATCTAATTAAAATTATTTTTAAATATTGTATTTTATTCTACCAGGGTAAGCTGAGAGGGAAGTTATATAATGTAACCTGAAAAGAAAAATGATACAACCCAAAGTCTAATTTTTAAAAGCTTCTTACCGACATCCAGAAGGAAGTTTCCACCAGGCCTTTGAGCGCTTCTTTCTTAGATTTACCTCTCTAAGGCAGTTTTAAGAGGCCAGTTGTGGTTCTGTTTTAGCTCATGAAGTACGGCTTAAGGAGACAGGTAAATAAAGAGGTTCCCGACGTGGCATTTCCAAAGCGAGTGTTTTTTCTTTCCAGAGATTGTGTCAAATGTGATTTCACAGTTTCCACCATAGCTTTTGTGCAGAGATTTTGTTGTTTCTTTAAATCGCTCTTGTTTGTGTCTGTTCTGCTCCTTTTGGTACAAATGTCCAAGCAGAGCTTAATAATCCTTGGAACTGGATGGTAAGCGGAGTTGTGTTCCACCCTCACCAACCTTGGTGTGAAGCTGCTAGCGGAGGCTCTGCAACTGTCGACAAAAGTATTCTCTTAAGATCTCTCAGCACTGAACCTGGTTATGTGTTCAGATGTAGACTGGATATGCTCTGTTCTCGCACGACTGAGGTGTGTGCAGTGTAGCATAGAAGTGTCTATTTGCAGGATTTAGGAGGAGGCAGGGGTGCCCCTCGACACTGTGTGTGCTTCTATTATAGAAAATGAATATAACGGTGTGTTGTTGAGTCATATGTTAGCTAATCTAATTTATACTTTGTTTTCATGTTTTTAAGTGCCTAATGATTTTTTTTTTGTCAAGGAGGCAAAGTTTTCACTATTACAAAGCATACTCTAGAATTCTGCACTTGTTTCCTGTTCTGTAATAGAATATTTTTGCAATTTCTGTTTGTAAATAAAGACTACTAGACGTAGTTGTGGGCTTTTTTCTTTCAGAATTTCTGAGACATAACAAAGAAAAATATACTTTGCAATGTGTAGCAATGCAAAAACAATGCATTAGACTGGTTTCTCTACAGCAATGTTATCAACTATTTATATATATATATATATATATATATATACACTTCATTAAAAATGTGTGAGGTAAAAACAAGCTGGGTATTTTGTGTGGTGGTGCATATATTCTTTAAATAAGGCCATCATATCATTTGAAGTCTTTTTGATTCCTGTGTGGCAACACAGTTGACCTTTTTTCTGTTATTATTTCTAATGACTGGGAATAATTTATTTCTTATTTCAGCATACATATTAAAGAAAAACAAACAGGAAAAGGAACTAAACAGACATCAAACAAAAATTGTTATAGTTTTTCTTGAAAACTCTCTCAGGGTTATGAAATTGGAAAAAAACTCTGGAAGTAACTAACATTTTGAAAACAATGAATAACTGAAAATGTGAAAACCATTGGATACGAAAGTAGTTCACACATAATGCTAATGATGAGTACGTGCAGTGGATATATCTAGTAGACCTCTAGGCATGTTTCAGTGGCTTGTTTGCGTTTTTCCCTAATGAAGGTTTTGGTTGTATGACACATACACGCTCAGATATTTGTCATGGGCGAATTTTGGATTTACGAGTTTTGGAGAAAACATTTTGCCTTAGTGGATTTACGTTTTACTTTTGGGCAAGAGAAGACCGTATAGTGTCTTTGCTGCTTACCATGACTCCTCCAAAGAGACGCTCACTTTCTTGTCAAACCAGGTCAAATATGTACATGCAATTGGTTTGTGTGTGGACTATTATCCTTTAGGGCCCTCTAGAGACTGAACTCAATTTCCAAGTTTTATGCAGTCACAACAGAGGACTAGAAGTGAAAGGTTTTACTTGACCTTGTAGAGCACCAAATGCCCTCTGCCGAAAGATGACGTTATCTTTGATTGTGGCCTCTTTCCTTCCCCTAATGTATCGGTGTTTTATAGATGATCAAAGGGTTCATTTTGCTATGCAAACAGCTGGAATTGCTTGTATGAGTGATACAGGTGCAAACATATCCTTACAATCTGTGTAGTTTCTAAATTAGAAATGGATTTCCGCAGTGAGATGCTGTAGATGAGCTTAGCCAGCTCAAATATTTAGCTGATGGGATGTTCTTTAACGTGAGATATTTGACACAAAATTATGAGATATCAGACACTAGCTTGGCAACAGAAAGCCACAAGGGACATGCTGTTAGCTGCACTGGTGTCAAATCAGTGCCAAATATTTGGAAATATGAATGGCAGTTGCTCAGCTATGTAGACCTGTCTTTGAAAACATTCAGTTACCGTGAATGAAAACCGGCAGACTGGCGTGTGGAAGGCAGGAGATATCTTACCCTCAGAAACAATTTAAAGTCTCTGAGCAAGTTTCCCTGCAGGCTTTTCTATTTCCTCAGAATCTATAAAACTACTTTTTGACTTAGACAAGTTTCTGCTCTTGCTCCTGTTTTAAATGCTTCAACTAAGCAGCATCCTCCTGTTTGCTGTTGCTTGGACTTCTGTTGGAAGGAAGCCCACTCTTCAGCTGGAAGGAAGCCCACTCTTCAGCTGGAAGCAAGTCCACCGCCTGGTGATCGGGAGCTTGCAGGTGCTCGGTTTGCTTGCTCTGTGTGCAGACTATGGCAGGGCTGGCCCGTATAGAGCACTGCCTCTCCCTCATCCCATGCTGAGCAGGGGAGCGGGCTGGAAAAAGTGACTGGGCAAGAGGACAGAGGGAGGGAAATGGCTGTACCTCTGTGTTTGGCTGTCAGTCACCTACTCTGCCTCTTGAGCCCAGCAAGCAGTAATCTCACCCTCTGACGGTGAGATATCTGACAGGAAGAACATCTGACTCCTGCTATTGGGACACTTGCTCACTGAGCTTAGGAGAGTTTGTGCAGGAATTTTGGTGGGAGCAGCAAGATTGGCCAAGACTAACTTATCTCCTTCCCAAAAATACTGGTAAGCAAGAGGGGACAGTGGCTGGGGAGATGTGCATAGGGGCTGGTGAGGACATGGAGCATTTCAGAAAGAGAGCAGATATTGTGTCCTCCTCAGAGATCTCAGAATGTCTCTGTTCTTGTATCCAAGTGCACTGCTTTCTATGAGCTGCGTGTGCATCTGTGTTTTTGGAGGGGTATAAGCTCTAGCTTGCCTCTTCCATCCTGTATCAAATGTCTGTGTCATGCCTAATCTGTGTCCAGAGCCAACTAATAGTGAAAAAGAGGGTTAAGGTCTCAGAGCATGCACAGACTGATAGGTGGAACTGTCTGGTTAATGGAGATACCATAATGAAAGCATTAGCCCGTAAGTACATAAATGCAGCTGAAACTCTTTTATCAGCCAAGTGAAAGTAGAGAGCCCATCAAGGACTGAATTTCAGCTGCTGTCTGTTTTCTGCAGCACAGGGAAGCGAAGATAAATCAGTCTAGAAGCTCACATCCTGCAACTGTCACTGGGGGAAGAAGTGCTGGATGGGCTGGGAGAAGGATAGAAGCATTTAAAGCAGAATAACTTTCATCTTCTAAATTACTTTATCAGGTGTTCTGAGAAATTTGAATAGCAAATGATCTGACAGAGCTCTAAAAGCTGGGCTGCTTGTGTAACTCCAAACTTGCAAAGGACATTAGTGTTTTTTGTTTAGGTTTTAATCTCCTTTTTTAAAAAAACGTATAATTGCCCTTGTGCTATGTGTTGAGTTTTGCTGAGTAAAAAGCTCAGTATTGGTTGCTCTGTTTGAACTACATCTCTAAAATGGATATTTCACCTTGAATAATGTACATTACAGGAACTGTTCTGTGGGCCTAGTCGTGACCGTAGGATGGGAACAGGCTGCTGTGTCTCCAGCCGAGCAGAGCCCTGGCACAGCTTCAGCAGCAGGGCTCACATGGACTCCTAGGACTGTTTTCAGACAGAATTATCTGGATTCAAGTGTCATTTCAAGTTTTTGAAAATATTTGTTACTTTCTAAGGAAAAAGTTCAAAGCTGGCCCCAGAGAAGATAAAAATGTTCCCTGAGGTAAAGTATTAGGAGTGTAAGAGACAAGATTTAAGATTGCCTGGACATGCTTGTTTATGATACATGGTGGAGAAATGTTATGATGCAAATATGGATGGGTACAAGAAAAGATCTGAAATGGGAGATTATGGTAATCTGACACTGAACACGCTATAATATGCTAAATTGCTCTTCATCAAATCATGGTGTAAAATAACTTCCTACAGAAAAGCTAGAAAATTTGAATTGCTGGAGAGGCTGGAAGAGGAGCCCCATCAAACAGCTCTGACACTGGACTATTGGGTGGCCTCGGGCATGTCACTTTGCTGTAAAGCTGAGCTGGGCTGTAGAATAAAAATCCTGTGATTCCTCTCATCATCTGAGCTCTCTGATTTAGGGTTAGGTGATTTGTCGGCTAAGCTCCATGCTCCATAGGGACAGGCTGCTACTTCATGGTCAGAGTGAGTACTTCTGCATCATAAATATACATATATTAGATAAATCTCATCATTCTTATCCTACATAGAATGTTTTTGATGGTTCCTTAACCATAGAGCTCTGAACTCTGTTGGCCCTATTCGCTATATTATAATATAGATAATAATTTCCAAGACGAAATCTCTTTTGGAATATATTTAACATCTTTCATAACAGTCTAAAATAGAAACTCTAAGAACATTAACTTAGAGCACTTTCCAAGTTCATTTTACTTGCAGTCCATTAAAGTGAAGTGACAACTGAGTTGTGACGTGAAGTAATTATACTGATTGTGTTGTATATGCTCTGCAGGAGCTGAATGATTTGCTGAGGATATTAATTTCAAAACCCAGACAGCAAGAGATCAGCTGAGATGAAAGATCACTGCAAAGTGACCTCAACCCAGGGAAAAAAAAAGAAAGAGAAGATGGGGACTGTGTCCCAGAACAGGAGTTCAGTGCTAGGTAGTCTAGGATTGAGTTGCAGTACAAGCATTTTGACCTAAACGCGGTCCTGATATAACTAAATGCAGATGTTGAAATCAAACTTATCACCATAGGTTCCCTTTATAGTCTATGAAGAGAAATGGAGAATAAGTCATCTGATCTATTTTAGGTATCTCCTGTAGAATGAGATGAATCACACCCCAGACTCCACTGTTTATAAAGGGAGCTTAGGGTGACTATCTTGGCTATTAGATGTTTGCTTCACCCTAACGTCCACAGTGTTAGTGAAGTGCAGGTCAAGGCCAGCCTGTGCTATAATCTACTCTATTTATAGGAAGTCCTAGACGTGCCTATGGCCTGATCATTAGACTTGTATCATTAGACTTCATGACCAGGGAAACAGTAGCTAGGTAGCGGACTGTGGCTTCCCTGAAGGATAGGATATAATGAGATCAGGCTGATAGGGATTCTCTGAAAGAAGACGTGTTCAGCTGTATTCTTTGGCAATAACAAACATAGGGGAGGACTTAATGTGTTTGCTTTCTAAAAGAAATGTTCATAGCAATGAAAAGTTAATAAGAACGCAGAAGCATTCTTTGTTCACTGTTAAAATCGGAATTAGATTTTTGTAGCTGACCTGATGTACAGCCCCGAATAGATACATTAAAAGTAGACTAATCCTACTGTGCTCTGACTTTAGCTTAGTCCCTTGATTTAGCAGTGCAAGTAAAACTATTTTCACTTAGAGATGGACAGTGCTCCAGTTGGATAAATTAATTATGCAACCATGGGAGAACAGACTGGGAGGCTTTGAGAGCCCTAGTTTAGATTTTTGTCAGAGAATCCAAAGGTAAGTAATAGCCAGTTCTTAATGTAACACAACATTAATGGAGAAGGAATCATGACAGTTTATCAGGCAAATTCCGTGAATCTGTTTATCCAAGCTTAGGGAAAGAGGTAGACAGTAACAATTCTGCACTAGCAAGAACCTCTGCGCTCAAGCTGTTACCCACAGCTTTGTCCCACCGTGTTTGCCAGAGGGAGGGACAAACTGCCTTGACTAACGTGCTGGTTTGGTCAGGAAAAAAGTTTTGCCACAGTTAAAGCAAACAAGCATCAAAAATCCTGTGATCACCAAGGCCGTCACTGAGAGTGGTTCAGACTCTGCAGGGCAAAGCACAAAGAGGTTCCTGGGCTGAAGCCCTCGCTGGAGCCTGTGCCCCAGGCACCCCTGGCTCTTTCATGGTTTTGGACATTAAAGGTCAGTTTGTCCTGACAGGGGAGACTGGCCAAGGGCATCTGCTCTCTGAAAGCTTAACTAGATCTTCTCCAGCAGCCAACAGGCAGAAAGAGGCCCTTCATCCATTAGGATGCTGATGCAATTCTGCTGACAGCAAAGAACAAACTTGAACCAGGGGCTTAACTGTTTGCCAGGTGAAGCAGAGGGAAGGATTGCCTGTGTCCCTCACTCACATGTTGTCCTTGCATCCCACCGCTCCCTAGGATGGCGATCCAGCCTCCCTGCTGCACAGGCACCTCCAGCTCCAACGCTCTTTCCCTGCAGTGAGAAGGGGGACCCCGAGGAATCTTCTTTCTCCTTTCTACACACACCCTGGAAATGAGACAGGCCTTTGCAGGTCAGAGCAAAGGGTGTTTTTAGGATCTTACATTCTTAATCTGCATGCAGTGAAAGCAGTGAACAATCTATGGCCTTATGTATGGCCATGCACTTACCTAGTCCTCTTTACTCCCTCTTGAAATGGGCAAGACAGCATTTGATCCTTTCCCAGTGGTGGCACATGAGCAAACACACTACACCCTGAGAGCTGCTGATGTTCTCTATGATGGAGGCGGTGGAGGAAGCGCGCATGGAGCTTTTCCTCTCTAAAACTCCCAGTTTGGCTCTCGCTGCTGTGATCATGCCCCACTTGATCTGTGTTTTTGCTGGACTGTAGCATAAACCATGCACATTCAGTTTACATGGATAGTGACATTATTAGGAAACTTGAACTGAAAAAAAAAAAGGAATATAAATCAAAAGAACAAGAAGATTTAATATTTGTGATCAGCCTTTCTCCTGTACTTCTTTACTATTTAATTTAAACCAGAGTTGGTCTTTTTTCCTCTTGCAATAGTCATCCGATTCCAAGAAGTAAAAATATACTTGCAAAACTAATAAACGAGAATCTATTTGCAAAGATATTTATTTATGCGCCTACCACTTCAGGGTGTTAGAGGGTAATCTCAAACTGTGAGCACTGCACTGTGTAAATTTAGAAGCGATTTTTCTAAATGTCAAGTATTTATTACATGAAAAAAGCATTTGGAGTGTGGAGCAGGTCCCTAGTGATTTATGATGCATTTGGGGAAGGGCTTCCTGGATGAACAGAAATAATATTTGAGAGATGAAAAGCAAATCCTCTATTTGAAATTGCTTTGTGTACCTGGAAAGAAAAGGAAATTAAACGGAGGTAGAAGGGCAGCAAAGTACTTTGCTTTGTCTCATGTATAAACCTAATATAAGATAGTGGTTTTCTGAGCTTTTAATATCCAAGCCTATACCAGTCTTTTCTAGGATGTTTGGCCCGTCTTCCTCCTCTGCTCAGAGTGCTGCTGTTTCCTTCTCAGCCGCATAATGGCTTTAGTGGGCTCAGATTGGACTGCAGCCTAATAAATCCTACAGAATTTATTCAAGTAGGCTTTTATCCACATAATACCTTACCTTAATGTTAACATATCTCAAAGTGCAAAGTAGCGAAGTGCAGGTCTCTAATTGGAGGCTGATTATATGGAAAATAAAGGATGGAAGTGTTGTGAGAAACCCGCGATGCCTGCTGGTTTGCCTAGAAGTACCAGACAACTTGGAAGCTGGGACTACAGCGATGTGACAACCATCATTGAGCAACTGGTGGACAGAAAAACCACAGGATGTCTTAAACCATGGAGTGGGTAGTGAAGAACCTGCTCACTGGGTGCTGTAGGATGTTGAACTTGCCTGCAGCTGCTGCCTCTCCACCATGCACAAGCCTCTGGGGTGTGTTGCAGGAGTCCTGCATCAGGAGAGGCAATTTGGTTCCACAAAAAATGAAGCCTGAATTCTCTATGTCCAGGAAAAATTCTGTGTCCATGAGAAAAGAACAGGATAGCACGCAGAGTTCAATTTGGAAAAAAGAAATTAAAAAAAAAAAAATGCATAGGAATAGACAACCAGACTGAAACAAAATATATAAATATTTCTGCATGAAAACCTGAAAACTAAAGTGGCTGTGCTAGAAAATGAGTAATTTATAGCCCATGCAGAAAGCAGAGATATTAGTGGTGAGGAGGAGGGAACAGTTGCATGTGCTCAAATTCAGTATCTTGCCAGGAGGAAGTGCCTGGAAGTCCACTCAGAAGGGAGTTTTCTTTAAGTGTGGACCAGACCTTTTTAAGATACCACTTTAAACACTGAGAAGAAATGCCTATTATCTTGCAGGAAATTATTTAAAAATAAATAAATAAATAAATAAATAAGACTCCCCCAAACAAACAAGCAAACAACAAGAAAAAAACAAAACAAAACAAACAAAAAAGTATCCCAGCATACTTAATAAGGGAGGAAAGGAACAATATGGGTCAAATGAGAAAAACAGAAAAGAACCTAAATGCTGGTAAATGAAAGTAAAGCTCCAGTACAATGGATCACAAACTGGCTTAAGAAGGAGTCTGGTCATAAAAAAACTTTTTCAAAAGCATTGAAAGCAGGAAGCCCACCAGAAACCCAGTGCACCAGAAACCCAGTGCAGCTTCAGTGAGGCACAGCCAAGAGGCAGGAGGATTACTCAGCACAGATAAGGCCTCAGGAAAGCAGTTACACACACACCGCTCATTAAGAACAAGGTCAGGGAGCCCCATGCGACAGATGAGGAATAATCTCAAACTGAAGAGGTGTTAGAACAAATCAATACATCAACTAGTAAGAAAAGGACATGACAGCAGCCATCAAATGCTTCCAAAGTAACCCAGCACAAAGTTGCTAATTTGCTGCTTGCTATGCATCTGCTGGCAGAGGAGCAGTCGTGGCAAATATGACTTCAGAGTCTAGAGAAGGATCCAAAGCTGATGCCGTGACCAATAAAACTAACATTATACTAGAAGAAGCTGTCAGGAGAGATATACTGGCTAGGATTCACACGCACTTTTTCCTCAGGAAGGTGAGACAAGTAGAATTATCTCTTGGCTTTAACAAGCTTGGAGGGCAAATGGAAGATTTTGTCAGAAGCTTATGAAAAGCCATCATTGCTGAGTCCTGGGGAATGCAAAGGGAGGGTGCACCCTGTTGGAAGCTAGGAAGGAGGAAACAGAAGACAGAAATAATGAACAGCCATCACTGTGGAAGGACGTTGTCACTGGGCTCTCACAGGTGTTTCTACACAGCATGGGACCATTCAATATATTCTTCAGTGGCATAGAAGAGAAGGAATAGGAAGCTGACAAAGTTTTCAGCTGATACAGAGTTATTCAAGACAATCTGGATTAATACTGAGCTCAAAGCTGCAGAAGGATATTGCCATCCTGAATGCCTGGGCACAGAGTGAATGAAAATTTAATGTCAAGCACTAGAAAGTATGGGGGAAAAATAACACCAAATGTGAAGCTGGAGCTTTGAATTAGCTGTTAGCACTTAGGAAATAGATGTTTGAGTCACTATAGATAACTTTCTGAAAGTATCAGCCCATTACTGACTGGTGATCAAAACCAAGTAGCTGGGATGTTGTTACGTTAAAAGTAACTGAGAGCAAAATAGGAGTTCTCATTATGTCACTTCATGTTGCCCTGACGCACACATTTCTTGAAGGCTACATGATGTCTCTGTCACCTTGCTTTAAATATATTATAGTAGAACTAAAAAAGGTGCAGAGAAGACTGATGAGAATTATTAGGGTTATAGGATGGCTTCTGGATGAGAAGGTTGGGAACATGCAGAGTTGCTTAAGGGGAAATAGTATAGAATCTGTCAAATGAGGGATGGCATGGAGAGGGTGAGTGCGGGATAATAATTATTTAGTATGTTTCATAACACAGGAATGACTGGAAAGTCAATAAAATGATCAGAAGATGAAGATAAAATAATCAAAAGGAAGTGTTTTCCCTGGTATACTATCAAATTATGAAACACAGGATATTAGAAGCCAGAAATATAAAAGGATTCAAAAATAAATCAGACAAGATCTTGAATCATCTGAATGAAGCTACTGCCTTAGAAAGCTCCTTGATTTCTGTTGGTTCGAACCTACAAGGATATTCCAGGGACTGGAGCGCTGTTTCTTATACCCTTTCCCTGAGCAAGCGCTACAAGACACTAGATTGGTTAGATCCATTATGGCCATTCAAAAGTTGTTTTGGAGCTCCGGCCTTTATCTCCCCTCCCATTTGACATGTCCCTGCTTTCTGTGGATCCTTTTCCTGCCCTGGCAGTGTAACTCAATAACAAACCAAAGCTTTTGACAGAGGTGATCCTTCCCTTCTGCTCAGCCCTGGCGAGGCCAAGAGTGCTGTGAAACATGTTGGAGTCTTCCATATGAGAGAGACATGGACATACTGGAGTGGGACGAGCCAAAGGGCCATGAAGATGATTAAGGGATAGGGGACCTGTCATACAAGGACGACTCCAGAGAGCCAGGTCTGTTCAGCCTGGGGAAGAGCATAGGCATGTGTAAAACCTGATGGAAGGAGTAAAGAAGGTGGAGCCAGGCTCTCCTCAGTGGCAGGACAAGAGGCAATGGGCACAAGCTGAAACATGGAAAAATATACTGAAACATAAGGACAACTGAAGGTGATTAAATACTGAAGCAGAATGCCCATAGAGGATGTGAACTCTCCAACACGGAAATGTTCGAAATCCAACCAGACACAGTCCTGAGCAGCACAAACAACCTGCTCTAGTTGACCCTGTTGGATCAGGGGGTTGGACTACAGAGGTCCCTTCCAAACTCATCAAGTCTGTAATTTGGTAGGGAAAAATGCTACACTGAAGTATGAACAGTGAGCATATGCAAACTGGTTTAGAATAACCCACTTTCATGCCAAAAGCTGCTTGTGGTACTGACTATAAGTAAGTACTGTGTCAGTAACATCTCATGGTCTGCTTGACTAATTACAGACCTGGAGTTTGCAGGTGCTACAAAAATTCCTAGAGTTTCCACTGAAATGAGCAGCCACGATAGGTGCTCAGCATCTTTCCCTCTTAGGTCTCCAGAACAATATGTACCAGGGTCTTAACCTTGTCCCTTCCAGCACATAGTAAATGTACAGCAGTCTGGTTCTCATATTTGGCAAAGACTAGGCAGGGGGTGAAATGCTCGGAGTCAACTGCAAGCTAGAGCTTGAAACAGCACGAAAAAATTAGACATTCTTACTCAAGGGAACACTGCAGATGTTGTGATGAGCCACTAGAGGAGCATCCAGCTTCCAGGGTTAGCTGAGCCTGAGAGAGCATTATTTGTCAGGAGTAAGAATTTGTGAGAGGTAAGAGGTTATAACAGCTAATGGCACAGTAAAGCCAGAAGTGTAACAGAACAGAAGATAGGTCAGCGTATGAGAGCTCTGCAGTCGAGTCACAGGTGCTTGGTGCAGTGACTGCTCTCCCACGGGTTCGTTAGCTCGTGGGGAGCACCAAGGAACAAGTCCCTGTTCTAGGGGCTGCCCCGTCCGGAGTCCCACGCAGGCCCATGCGGCGCCTCTCGAGTGTATCCATCCAAATGTTCACAACCCCGGTTAACTCAAAGGTAAAGCCTCACGATGCACTGAACACTAGCTACTCTGGCAGAAATTCCCTGGCAAATCGTGCTGGAGTGACTGTACAGCTTGACAAGTCCTGGTGCAGGAGGCTGCTGCCTTCTTCAGCATAGACAGAAACATATCCTGCCAATTTGAAGAGTTCGTCACTGCCGATAGAAGAGTTCATCACTTCAAGCCTGTCCTGCTTCAGAGGGCAGTATTTTTAGCTCAAGGCAGCAGGGAAGGAGCTTTGTGCTGCGGATGGCAGCAGAAGGACGGGCATGCGTTTCTCCGGTGCCCTGCGCAAGACATTAGCCCAGGAGACTCCTCAGTCAGGGCAGCAAAGCTGTGAAGCGCTCCAGCAAGCATCACCAAAAGAAGTCTGCCAAAGCAGAAAGTACTTTTATAATTTCCACTCCAGATTTACCAAACAAGTTTTAAAAACATGACTACATTATTTGAAACTAAGTGTGAGCCAAGATATTTTTGCAGCATCTAAACATTAGGTAGGGTGGGGGCTGGAGTGCTCAAGCCAGCAAAATCACTTCATACCATTCACTTTACCATGTATGACCAGATTGTTGTAAAACCAGCTTGTTGTACAAAAGAAGAGCATTTTCATAGTCCATTCTTTTGCTTTTTGGACCTACATAGAGGCCCCAGACTGTCTTGCATTGGAAGATCTATGCTTAAAAGCCTACTTGAAATTAGGTGGAGGATGGACTTTGAACCTAGATCCTTCTCAGCCCTCTCACACAACCTCCAAACAACTGCAGAGACACTCACCCAGCTGAATCTCAGCTAGACAGGGACTTATCCACTACTTTTCCCGACTGTGCTTTTATCTGGTGTTTGCCAGATCTGAGACACCTTCCTGGCACTTCACAAACACAACTATTAGCAGAGAATAACTCCTCTGCAGGCAGGACCACCGCATCGGGCATGGTGCCCCAGAGCACACACAGACCACGACTGCACATAGGCCTCTTCCCTTGCAGTTCGTGCTACCCACCACGGGGAGACAGCTGCAATACGTCTCTGAAACAGAAGCGGAGAGAAAACGCCAGGCGCCTGGTGGGCCTGCGGGAGAAGCGCTGCGCAGCGCCGGGCGGTCGGTGCCCTTGGGCTCGCCCTCGCTGTGCAGGGAGTCTGGTGCTGTGGTCTGCAGAGCCTGAGCAGCTTTCCCCTCTGCTCATTTAGGAGACGTTGAGGGAGAATCCAAGAATTTTGGAAGTATCAGGACCTGAAGTCAGGAAGGTCTTTAAAATACGTAAGCTTACACTTTTGAGCTTGCTCATGGTGTTCCATGGCCCCCTGTGTGAAACAGGACTGATGATATCCCCCATCTCACAGGGTTTGTGTGGAAAGCAATGAAAAGCAGCAGGGAATGCTCTGGAGGCAATTGAACATTCAGCCTGTTAAAGCAGATAAATAAGCTGGAGGGACATATGTGGCAGAGGTCTTAAAATACCCCAGCTGCGAGGGTATACCCCATTCCTGAAGGGCTGTTTGGTGCATTCCCTGCATGAGACGAGGTCCACCAGTCTGCATGGTAAGTCTCTAGTGTTCAGCATGAGCACAGAAGACCAAATGAATCCTGAGGATGTGTTTTTGTTTCTGGTGCTTCCTAATTCAGCATGTGTGACAGCACTCTATCATGTATCAATTACAGCTTAAACAAACTACTTTTAAAGTTTTGGTAATATCCATGTTCCCTTCCCCTTGCCTGTGGAAGGATTTAGAAGCAAAACCTCTAGGACCTGTGCGGCCTGATGCACTGAGGGAGGTTGCTCACATTCTGGTGCGGGGCCCTTTGACCAGATCCCATCCTCAGCTTTCACACCTGGTCAGTGTGAGCAGCTTCTCACAAATGGACTTCTGAAGAGCTCCCCTCTGCACCTTTTGTGGCTGTGCATGTGGATCGCGGGGGCCTGACAGCAGCTCTGTGCCTAAGGACATGACATTGGCATTGGCATTGGCATCACCACAGGAGGCACAGCAAGGCCACACGCCTACCCCGGCACCCTGCAGGCCCCAAGGTCCGAGGTGCCTCAAGTGTGGTTTCCACAGCTAATGCAAACTATCAGCACATCAGAGCAATCCCGTGGCTGTTTCTTTTAGCTTATTCTTCCAAGCAGTTTGAAAAATTACAGATATTGCCACTGAACACAGTGTTCCAGCAGTGAAAGCAGCAGTGTCGTTTATAGAGGTAATAGCACCACAGAGGTATAGAGTTAATTGCTATCACAGAGAGAGGAACAGAGAAAGCAAGAGCCTTTGATTAGGTCAGAGTTATAACTGCTGTTTGTGAGCCAAAAACACTTTCAATTCCAAAATACTTTTATTTCTTCTCCCCCCCCCCAAAAAAAAGGAACCTCACAAGGTCAGAGAGAAACAGATTGCTGTGATCGAATGATCTTTAATATTACTTTTCTGCATTGCATACCATTTCTGTTAGCAGCCTTCACAGAGTGATCTTGGCACTTTGCATCTGCTAAGTCTTCCAACATCTCTGTCGGTGATGTGATAATGCAACTTTCCATGTGGAGAAACTGAGGCAGAAGAGGCCTGCAGGAGACTGGCCACTGCAACCCGGACTAGAAGGTCGAGTTGTAGTAAAAAACTCTTCGTGAAGGCCTTAGTGGTGACCTCCTTTATTTCCCATGCAGGAACCTGGCGACTTTTGTTTGCAGCTGTCAGTCAGTGCAGGAGGAAACCAAACCTTTCAGCACAGCTGCGTAGCCAACACCAACAGCCTCACGGTGCGGGTTGGAGGGTGGAATAAGCGCAGTCTCCACTGGTGGCTGCCCAGCTCAATGTATTGTCTCCTGCTCAAGTTTTTAGGATGTGAAATATAGTTTGGAGGTTAGTTGCTGACTCAGCACTAAGCAGCTTGCAGCAGTTGCACAGGAGGGTAAGGCTGGTGTGCCCAGATCAGGCGGTGAGAATTTTGCACGGGAATCACCCGCTCGCCTTCCTGTCGTGAGAATAGCCGGCCACCACAGGCTTGGCAATGGTTTCCTGCGATCTTCCTATCCCCTTGGCAACTGGGTTTATTCTTATGGATTATTTATTTATTTATTCCCCAGCCACATGGTTCTCTATGCTGTGAGTAACCCTGAGCACAAAAGAGCCAGGAATAACTCCTTTGCTTTCCTGTCAGTGGCTAGTACAGTCACTTCTTTTCATCTAGTTACTAAAGAAATCAAAGGCAAAGAAGAGCAGCAGCTAGAAGCAGAGGGAGAAGTGGCATCTGAAGCAGAACGTCACAATTTGTGTAACTTCCTGCAACAGACCTGCATTTCAGAACACATTCAGTGTTGCAGCCCAGAGCTGTTGTGGTCCTCACAGCCCCCAGGCAGAGCTGCCTCTCCCTGCCCCTGTACTCCCACAGCACTTGAGCTGTAAGAAGTTACCTTAAAGGTTGCCTTAATCCTTTCAATACCCACATTCACAAAAGGACTTCCGTGTCTAGAGATGCAGTGGGCATGATGTAAGCACCCCATCCCTGTTCCTGAAAGGCTGTATGCCTTATTATTATGTGCTCAGAAATAGCTATTGCACCTACCCAGAACTGTAGCTTTATGGCAAGTATCCCCCACGCTGCTCATCTGCGCTTTTCCAGATACTGAGCAGGTAGTAGAAAACCCGGCTCCAGTACCTTCCATGGCATGAGAGGGTCTGCGCCTCTCTCCCTTTTTAAGGAGCACAACCTACTTGATAAGCAGGGGGACGGAGGCCCTCTGAACCTTCTGCATGAAAGAGTCTTCAGAATAAACAGAGGAGCAGCTATAAGACCCTCCTGTCAGCTGCACATGCTCCTAAACACCAAGCCAGACATCCACAGGTCCCTTTTCTTCACTGACTATCAAACCAAATGCAACACAGTGGGGAACAGAATAGCCCCATCGGGCCTGTCAGTCTTCTGGGAAGAAAAAACAAGAGTTTGAAGTTCTTTGTAAACACGTATTAGAACAAAGCAGGGTAGGGACAGCACCACCACACATGTTTTAGAAGTTGGATGCTGTGCTTGGAAGAACAGCATCAGCATTTCACCTCCGGGAAAGATCACAGGTGTAAACTCCAGTCACACATGAGCACCTGCCCCAAGAGTGGGGGACATCTCACAGCTCAGGGTTGCAGCGCATCCCAGTCCCTGGCATCTTTGATATTGAATGTGCTCCTGAAAAATGGTGGTAATCTACTGCCCCCTCTTTAAAGACCCTGCACTGCCTCTCTGAGGTGCACGCTGAAGTCCTCATGAAAATGCCCATACAGCACTCACCAACTACCATGACTTTGCAGTTTTACCTTACTGAATGACCCCAATTCTCAGTTAATCATCCCCCTAAGACCCCAACCAACTAAAGGCTATGGAAAAACGTGCATTATAGAAGTAAGACAGAGCAAAAGAGTAGTAACTGTTGCACTGCAAGAGCTGTACTGAATTTAAGTATCTTGAGTGCAAAAGAGTAGAAAAATTTTGTGTTTTAAGCTCTGCCCTCCTCAGGCAACTTATTCTTCACACGTAATCACAGAATAATTGAAGTTGGAAGGGAACCTCTAAAGATCATCTAGCCCCAACACCCCTGGTCAAGCAGGGACACTTAGAGCACAGGGTGGCATCCAGGTAGGTTTTGAAGATCTCCAGAGAAGGAGACTCCACAACCTTTCTGGGCAACCTGTTCCAGGGCTCTGTCACCCTCACAGGAAATAAGTTCTTCCTTATATGGAGAAGGAAGTTCCTGTGTTTCAGCTTGTACCCTTTACCCTTTGTCCTGTCAGTGGCCCCTATGGAGAAGAGTTTGGCCCCATCCTCCCTATATTCTCCCTTCAGGTACTTGCACATATTGATCAAATCACCTCTCAATCTTCTCCAGGCCAAACAGGCCCAGCTCTCTTAGTCTTTCCTCATACAATAGATGCTCCCGTCCCTTCATCTTCACAGCTCTATGCTGGACCCTCTCGAGAAGCCACAAGGGCACATTGCTGACTCATGGTTGACCTGTTGTCAATCAGGAATCCCAAAGCCTTTTCCAGAGCTGCTTTCCAGCAGGTCAACCCCTAATCTTACCTTAGAGATATTTAACTGCTATATTTTTTACACAGTCTTGGTTAGCAAGAGCTAAAAATGGCCAAACTTTTATCTGTGAATTGCATAGTGAAACCACTCTTATTAACATGAAGAATCTTCTTTTATTCAAGTAAGAAATAAGACATTACATATCTGCCAGTTTTAGCTCATTTTAGCTGGATCCAAACTCAAGTAAGAAATGGGTAAGACACATCTTGTCTAGTGAAAAATGAAAAACCCAAAAAGCTCCCATGCACCTGTACTGGAGTTGTCAGCTGTATAGTTAATTTCAGACAACTTGCTATGGCTTGGCAGAAAGTCATTGAGTAACAAATTAGAACACATCAAGAGCCATTTTCCAAAGGTTTATTTGAAGTAGCGACAGGTTGCTCATACTGTGCTGGAAAAAGCAGTTTTATTGGATTCAGATACTTAAAAACAGTATTGCAGCACAAGATATTGCTATTTGTAAACTAGACTCCATTGTAAACTCTAATCCTTCAGGGAGAGTCAGTTTGCAAGATCTAAGACCTATTTCCTAGCATAATAATCTTGCGCTCATGGAAAAACTGCAGAAAGGCACTTGAAAGCTGTTTCTTCCTTTAAGACATGGACTTTTTAAATCTTGCTGGTAAGTTCTCCTGCATTAATTATTCATCATCACTTCAGTTCTACTCCAAGTCATCATGGTGCTGGGAAGTTTCATTAATAACCTGTGGAAAGAAGCATTTGATTTAAGCTTAAGCAGTAACAATGTTGTTATCTGAAGTTAGAATTAGAACAACTAGTAGCTCAGAAGCCTGAATAAAAGGGTATCAGTTGTCTCTTATGACTAAGAAGTTTAGTTAGGGATGCACAGAAACAGCTTTTAAACTAAGTCAATAAAGCTCAGAGGATATCTTGCCCCAAATAAATATCTCCATTATACTACCTCATGCTTTCCCTCTGACAATTTGAGAAGTATCTTTAAGCTCTGACAATCTAGCAAGTTTTCAATATTATTTAAAAAGTAACTATCGGATGCCATTTGTAACTGTCATATGATTTGGTGATCACTTTCACAGAAGCCTAACTGCTACGACGGGCACATTCAGCTGCACAGCTCCAGCTGCTAGATGCTCCCTTGCTCCATACCGATTGCCATACACAGGCTGCACTGTCTCGTATACAGAGTTACTACAGGATAAGGTAACTGGTTGTGACAAAAGTAAGACTAAAATTACCAACCTGTCCATCTCTAGTTTCGACGGTCTTAATTAGGAGTGTCCTCTTTGAGTGAGTGTCAACCATTGGCTGAGACTCAATGTTGGTTTCTGTAGAAGAAAGTCTGTTATTACTACGAGTCCAGATAAACAGCCTCCTCAGAAAGAAGTAGGAATAACAGCTTTTAGCATCTTTCAGAAGCCAAACTTAGTATACCAGGAAGTGTCCTGCTCTTTAAAGAATCAACTATTGCTCCCTATTTTTCCCTAGTTCCATTCAAGCATCCGTTCAAAGGCAGGGGAATCACTTCCTGTATGCTACTATTTACAAACATTTGTGCCTCAGAACAGAGTATCTCCTCCCATCCAAGGTTAAATAATATAGTTAAGAATAACATTCATGCTCAGCTGCATTTATACGAGTTCAAATACCAGAGCAAAAGGAAATATCCAGAACTGTTTTGCTAACGGCAGAACAGCTGCCTGAAGTGAACTAACTGAAACCGCTTACCTCTCAGGTTCAGAGAAGCAAAAGTTGGAATGGGCATGTTAATCCTGAAGAGGAAAAAGTAGATCAAGTCAGCCATGGCTATAGAGGTTTTCTAGCAATTACTATTTAGAGAAGTGAATCTTTATGTGATTTTTACCTGCTCTCTTCTCCCTCCAGCAGTTTTCTGTAGGTGGCAATCTCAATATCAAGAGCCATCTTTACATTCAGCAGGTCCTGGTACTCACGAAGGTGGCGAGCCATTTCTTCCTTCATGTTTTGAATCTCGTCCTGCAGACGGCCAATAGTGTCTTGGTAGTTAGCAGCTTCAGCAGCAAAATTCTCCTCCATTTCACGCATCTGGCGCTCCAGGGATTCATTCTGCAAGAGAACACCCAAGTAAATCACTGCTGCAGTTCAGCTACTCCTCCCCTGCTTCAAGGCCCTTGAATATTTACTCAATTTTTTCTTGGAAATGTTAGTGTCCTTTTTGAAATTACCCAGAAAGGACTCCAAGTTATCACACCCTGATACTGCCCTTGTAAAGTCAATATGCTTTTCTTGCTATCCAATTAAAAGTGTGGTGCATACTCATTCTGTCACTCTAGCAAGTGGTGAGGCAATTCATGACACACGCAGCCCTCACATGCAGTACTCATACACGTGCAGACAGCCCTCAGAGACTGCATGTGTGCATGTACTATGCACAGGTAAACCCATTTCATGTCAGCCTTTAAGCAGAGCAACAGCTAGTAACAGCAAAATCTGCATCTCCTTTCTCCTTCCCAGTCATGGACCTCCCCTCACCTCCCTATGTACATGACTTGAACTGTACCTGAAAAGAAAAAGCCCCAAGCACTTCTAGAAAAGTGCTGCATAAACTGTGTGCATTAGCAAGGGAGTGAGGCCTATCTCCTGACCAGGACACAGCAGCACACAGACTAATACACCCTCTCACATCCTCTTCAATCAATAGCAACACACTGCTATGGTCAGCACTTGATCTGCCACAAGTGAGAGGATCTGAATTACAGTAATTTCAGTGCTTTAACCTGGGAAGAGAAGCAGTCCCAACAACTGCTGTCTTTTACTTACGCTTCCTTTAAGAGCATCAACTTCGCAGGTGAGAGACTGAATCTGTCTGCGATACTCATTAGCTTCTTGTTTGGCCTGGCGCAGGGCATCGTTGTTCCTGTTAGCAGCTTCGGAGAGATCTGCAAACTGGTGAAATCCCCAGTTTGGTTAGCACGACACTTCAAGAACTAGCACAACAGACTGCTCTTGAGACACTACATTTGGAGGCAGCTAAAGCCATTACAAGGAAGTCCTAATATCTGAAACATCTTAAAACATTATACTTAAAATTCCTTTCTATTCCCGCGTTATTGTTAAAGGAATTCATAGTTTAATTGTTTCACCTTTCTGCAAGTTTCTTGCCTTTTCATCACTTTTCACTTACTCATTCCTTCCTCTCACACCCCATCACAACAGGTGCTTTTAACTACAACATGAAAGATTTCAAGTAAGAGCCCATTACTTTAAAGCTGTGTTATGGCAAAAGCTAGTGTTTACAGTTGCAATTTTCCAAGACTAAAAGTTTAAGGAAAACCTTGTTCCATGGCTACATTAGTACTAGGTACAGCAACAGTCTCCTGGATGCTTTGGGTTTCACAGCAAAACTGTTGCCTGCAGCTGATCCGAGTGCCTGCTGAATCTGAGCATCCTACAGCTGATTTCACTTACTTTGGACTTGTACCATTCTTCAGCTTCCTGAAGATTCTTAGCAGCAACGCTTTCATACTGCTGGCGAACATCACGCAGGGCAGCAGTAAGGTCGGGCTTAGAAACATCCATATCGATTTGGATGTGCTGTTCCTGGAGTTGGGCCTGCAGCTCTCGGATTTCCTAGGAGAGGGGTGACAGTCAGCATGAGCAGGCCAGCACGCAGGCTGCGGGCAGCTTGGCACTGGAGAGCCTGCTGGCTCTCTAGGCGGCCAGTGCCTGAGCAGACCTCTGCGTTCCACTTACCTCATCATGAAGCTTCTTCAAGAACACGATTTCTTCTTGCAGGGACTCAACTTTGCGCTCAAGATCAAGACGTGCCAGGGAGGCATTGTCAACATCCTAACCAGAAAAAAGAGAGCTGAACAAAACTGATGTTGAGAAATCTATTACAACAACTTCAGCAGTGTATGAACTGATGCTACCTCTAAGCCTCAAGCAAACTGACTTGAAATCGATTACCTATGAAAATCTTCATCTTTTTGCTTTCTCCTTTCTATTGCAACCTCAGAGATTAGATTATGCACCTGTACTTTGCCTTTAGGGAACACACAGCATTATATTGATTATTTCAACTTCACTAACGTATTGCCACACGTGACCAAGAGCACACAGGGGATATAAATCCTGCCCAAAGGTAAAGAGCACTTGGGTCATAACCTATTGCTGAGCTCTTAGCTTGGCTATATGGGCAACACTGAATTCAGCTTGGCTATATGGGCAACACTGAATTACAGCTTGGAATTTCTCCATTTGTGGACTTATTTTTTTTTCCTAATAGTGTTAGAAGCACTACTCATGTGCCTACTAAGTTCTTGTTTACCTTCTATTGACTCCTTAGCAATCATCCATAGAGCCCCTTGGGCCAACAGACCACAGCTTGACACACACAGTTAAAGCTAATGAGGCTTCTATAAGAACTGCAGCATTTACTTCTCCAACTACTTTGAAAAAAGAAGGTATGAGCATAAAATTACATTTAGTCAGTCACCGGTGCCTACACCCTCACATGAACTGGCAGAGACTCCCCCTCTTGCCGGACTGAGATAGTCTTAATCAACAGTAAAAATTCATTTATGGCACAAAAGAAGATAGGCTGGAAGTACTGCACAGCAGCAGCGTGAACTAGTTCAACACATAACTAAGACTAAACATTGATTGGTAACTTTATTTTAAACCTTCCAGTAAAATATTTTGCAAAAGGGAACACTGCTCCTTGCCTCTGGTTACAGGCACTGCTGCATTCTTATGTTTGCACTGCATTAACTGAAGCACCATGTTTTCACAGCTTGCTTTTAAGCCATTTTGGATTTGCACAAAGCAAAAAGTTCTTAATTAGCAGCTCTCACTACGGCACCTTTGAAACAGAAACTTTAGGCTCCTGGAGCACCATTCTAGGTGCTCTCCCTAGATATACCCCTCCTCTAAGCTAAAGGTCCTGCTCCAGACTAGTTCTCCAGTGCCCTTTCTCCTAAAGACCACTGCTTTGATGTGCTATTTTATACCCCTCCTATCAACTCCAGTTGAACACCCACGGTTTATCTTGGCTGTTTCTCAATTCAGAGAAAGAATTCCTTAATTTGTCCTCCTGAAAAAACAGGAAGATCATTCTGGAAGAGAGTTATACAACTGTGACCTAACACATTTACATGATCAGTTATCCAAAAAGTACAGTGTGTATTATAGAAACCTGAACATTTTTTCCTGATTTTTTCAAACAATTCAACAGCTACAGATTTCTTTGCAGCTTGGAAAGCATCTTAAATTGAAGGAACTGAATATATGATGCTTATTTATTATGCATATTATCATTAAGTTAGCGATACTCAGACTCTTCCCTCCCTATTTCCTACATGCACGGAGAACCAAGAACTATATATATACTGAGTAAGCAAGGTTTAAATCATATAGATACATGCAAATAGACTACACATTGACTTTTTTTTTTTCCACAAAGTTGGTTTAAGAGGTTGAATGCACTTGTTTATTCTAGACAAATCTCATGTTAGCCAGGAATAAGCCTGTAAGTCTTGTCACAGGCTCAGGCTCTACTCCTTACTGCCAGAGGCGCTGGAAAAGCCGCAGTAACTTTCCTCACTAATTCAGATGTCTGTTTGTCCCA
Source organism: Tinamus guttatus (assembly GCF_059628265.1). NCBI lineage: Eukaryota > Metazoa > Chordata > Aves > Tinamiformes > Tinamidae > Tinamus > Tinamus guttatus. Next base: position 1,712,525 of record NW_028288743.1, read on the forward strand.
AAGGAAATACCTCAAATCCTTAGGTTTATTTTATCTTGTCTACCCCTCAAGGATGCAAACAAGATCACATGTGTCTCTTCTTCAGAGGAGTGTTCTGATGTAGCCACCTCCTGAAGCACTCTGAATACACATAACTATTGCAAGAATGTAATGGTTTAATAAAAAGTTGCTCCCCTAAACAGAAGAGGATGTTTTAGTGAATTACAAGTTTTGCATGGATTTAATTTCACCTACCAAAGGGACATTGTGTATTAAATATATTTAATTTTCAAGCCTGCATGCTTCATCTACCTTTTTATCATAAATTAGGTAATATTATTTTTCAAAGTAAACACATTAGAACATGCTAGTTAGGCCATAAGTAGACATAGTGTAGCATTTCCACAAAGATTTGCCTTTTTTTTTATGTGCATGCTCTACTTGAAAAGAGACTTCTACAGTTTGCCTAGTGGCACATACAGATCGAGTGAGGCTCTCAATAACCCGCCCTTGAAGCTTAGGCATTAACTGGATAAGAAGTGTGGGCTATGTACAAAACCAAGCTCACTTAAAATCCTTGAGTCTAAGTCCACAAGAAGTTTAATCAGTTTGAAATAGAGGTATTCATGCCCTGAAGTGGAACAACTAGGTAGGCAAGATCTTTTAAGCCATCCTCAAGTCAAAGGATCCTTCAGCTGACTTCAGAAAAAAATAAAGTCTATCTAGACTCTCTAAAACAAAGTTTAAATGTTTTTGCACAGAGCTTGGAGATACAGCACTCAAAAAAAAAAAAAAAAAAAAAAAAGAGAAGGAAAAAAAAAGAAGAAAAAAAAGCAGAAGCTTAAATTTAGGCAATACCTTGAATTCTTCATTTTCAAATTTCTCTTTCCAGAACACAAACGGCAACTCTAAATTCTCAGCTCTAAATAAAGAGCTGGTGTCTTAGTTTCCACATGTTATCTCATTGAGACACCTGCTCCCTTCAGAAAATATAAACATGCCGTAGTTGCTAGCCTTGGCCAAGAAAGTACTGGCAATCAAGGGACGATTTCCTGAACCGCGACATCTCTGAACGTCCGTGAGCGGCTTCGTGCGGAAGCGGGACCCGGACACGCTGTCTGTGGGGCCGTCACTCGCAGCCGGGAGCGGTTCTGGCAATGCTGTTTCACGCCAGCAGGTCAGGGAAGAGATCTTGCTTTGGGAAGGCACATTCCTAAATGTCTCCTAGTCCAAACAAGGCTTAAAGCAAGCTGAAAGCTGCTCTTACACAAATAAAAAGCTGGGCTTAGGACTTTTTCAACACTGTTTGAAGAGCTGGTTCTAGTTACCACGTAGCTTTTAGATGATTTAGGCAACACTGTAATTTCCTACAGAAACTAAACTAGAGCAACCGATTTCCTCTGTTAACATCTTTGTTCAAATTGCACTAATATCTGTATTCTTAACTGAGGCCCAAAGGGGAAAAATTTAACTGCTGCAATCTCACCAAGGCAGTTCCCTTCTCACAGGGGACAACAGCAACGCTAGAGTTTAACTTTAAAACTTTTCTAGCCATGCAGCGGATTCACAAAATAAAAGCGGCTCCGTTTCCGGAGGCCGGGGCCGTGCGCACGGCAGACACGTTTCCCAGCCCTGCGCTTTCCCCGTTACACATGGGGCAGGACCGCGGCCCCGGCGCCCTCCGCGCGCCCACAAAGGGCTCCATTCTTCCCGCGCGCTGCCGCCGCGCTTGCCCTAATGCCCGCGCGCGCATTCCGCGGCGCGCCCCATAGAAACCGCTAATGCCCTCCAGCCAAGCGCGCAGATGGCGCCTTTGGCTTCCGTGGGACCGGGACGCGGGTCCGCCCTTTTGTGCGGCGGGCTGGACCGGGATAAAGGCAGACAAAGGCTCCCGCCCTGCCCCCGGCTGCGGCATCCCCCGGCAAGCAGGGGGATGGCGCGGGAGGAGCGACCAGCCCCTTTGTGCGGGCGTCGCGGGGAGGCGCCGCGCGCGGGCACCCACCTGGCGGAAGGACTGCAGCGTGTTCTCGGCCTCCTCGCGCTGCAGCATCTCCTCCTGCAACCTGCGAGCGGAGAGAGGCCCGTGAGGAGGGCGCCGCGCCGGCCCCCCGCGCCCGCCACGGCTCCGCGTCCCCCCGCGACGGCTCCGTCCCGCCGTCCCCCTCCGCCCGCACTCACTTCTCCCGCAGCCGCATGATGTCGTCGGCGAGGTTGTCCCGCTCCACCTCCACGCGCGCCTTGTCGTTGGTGAGCTGGTCCACCTGCCGGCGCAGCTCGCGCATCTCCTCCTCGTAGAGATCGCCCAGGCGGGACGTGCCCTTGCCCTTGAGCTGCTCCAGCTCGGCCAGCAGGATCTTGTTCTGCTGCTCCAGGAAGCGCACCTTGTCGATGTAGTTGGCGAAGCGGTCGTTGAGCTCCTGCAGCTCCACCTTCTCGTTGGTGCGGTTCGCCTTGAACTCCGTGTTGATGGCGTCGGCCAGCGTGAAGTCCACGGCGTCGTGGAGCCGCATGGGCGGCATGCTGCTCCGCAGCCGCACCGACGTCGTCTTCGTGGCGAACACGCCGCCGGGCGAGGCGGACACGTAGCGGGCGCTGCTGGGGCGCAGGGCGCTGCCCAGCGAGTAGCGGCTGCTCGACGTGATGTAGCGGGTGCTGGTGCTAGGGCGGCTGCCCCCGCCGAACATGCGGCGGTACGAGGAGTTCTTGGTGGTGATGCTCATGGCTGCGGCGGCGGCGCGGGCTTTGTAATCCGGGAGCGGAGCGCGGCTGTGCGGCAGCGGGCAGCGAGCGGAGAAGAGCGGCCGCCGCCGCCCCGGCCTCTACTTATGGGGCGCCGCGCCCCCGGCGGGCCGGTCCCGGCCCGCCCCGGCCCGCCCGCCGCCAATGGCCGCGCCGCCCCGCGGGGAGGGGGCGCGGGGCCCTCCTGCCGGCCCGGCACAAAGAGCGGCCGCGGGGGGGCCCGGGGTCCCGCGGGAGGCGGCGGCCGCGGGGGCTGGGGCCGCCGCGAGGGGAAGAAGTGACGGCCGGGAGGGAAGCGGGGCAGGGCGGGCGCCGCCGCGGCCCCTCTCCCGGCGGGCAGCCGCGCATCCCGCCCGGCGGATCGTCCCGCGCCCCGGCCCGGGGGCGGCGGCCGCTGAGGCGGGAAGGGGAGGAGGGCGCTGAGGCGGCAGCGGCCGCTGAGGCGGGGAGGGGAGGAGGGCGCTGAGGCGGCAGCGGCCGCTGAGGCGGGGAGGGGAGGAGGGCGCTGAGGCGGCAGCGGCCGCTGGGGCGGAGGGGCCCGGCGGGAGCCCGCGCCCTGCGGGCAGGAGGCGCCCGCGGCCCCGGCCCGGCGCTGCGCGGAGCTGCCCGGCCGAGCGGGGCCGGAGCCGGCGCTGCCTCCGGGACGCCGCGCTGCTTCCCGCGGGGGCTTGGCTGGGAGGTCGCTGGTTTTAATGTCACCTCAGGCGCAAAATGCTTCATATAACACAGGGTGGGTATTTAAAAACTGTCAGTTTTCATCTGTTTGTCAGATGAGAAACTTTTTTCTTTTTCTTTCTTAGCTTTTTGAAAGAGCAAGTGCTAAGGGTATTGAGTATTCACCAGGGGCTGCCACATGACTGAAATAAACAGGCAGAGACATAAAGCGCCTGCGTCTTCTTTTGTCATTAGCTGCCTCCTATCGCAGCAGCCTCCCCAGGTTTCCAACGAGGCTGGCCCCACGTCTCCGTTGAAGTGCGCGTTTCCTGGCCCTGTGTGTTTTCCCTTCCCTGGGCGAGCGTTCCCAGGGCTAAGTGAAGAGGCCCACTTAGCACTGCCCTTGTTTGAGCAGCATGCTTGGCCAGTACGCAAGGTTTTAGTGACCACAGTACGTTATTGGAACAGCTGCAATCAGGATCTTTCTCCTGCCCTGGGATCCAATCCTCGCAACTGGGAGAGTGGCAGGCTTGAATTGAACCCATGTTTGGTTCTGCAAGTGTTGCACCCAGCAGACATCACCACTGCTTTCAGTAGGTATGAGATTGGGATCTTAGGAAAGCACCCAGCAGAATGGCAATTCATTAGTCACGTCTGGAGGTACTCTCTGTTTGTGCCCTCAAAGGCCAGACGGAAATCCCAGGGTTTCAAGGGCAAAATGTGGCTACTAGTGGCAGGGAGTAATGATGCAGGAAGTATGGGGCAATAGCGATGGTATGAAATGGGGCAGAGAAAAACTTAGTCTGTGTAGTAGTAAAAAAACTCCTTAAGACTGATTTCTATATGAATGCAGAAATCCTTAAGGGAGTCTTGAAAGACTTTGAAACTTGCCTGGCCAAAGCACCAAAGTGGGTATTCTAGGAAACTATCCTGCACCGAGGTATCGGCTAAATGACGTCTTGTGCTTCTTCGTTGAGGAAAGTGACAATTACAATGTGTAGATATCCATAATGTATTACCTCAGAATCTAGGGGATGCAAAGTTACCATTAATTTTTAATGCTTTCTAACCTGTGATCCTGCAGAAGCAAATATACTCCCTGGTAATTCTGATAAAGCCGAAAACACACTGGGCACAGGGGAAGGTAATTTTCACATCCCAGTTGGTAATCACACATCTCAGGTAAAAGCCTGCACATGTCAGGTATTGCACTTAAGCAGAAGAACTGCAGCCCAAATGTGTTATTAAGGGATTTTATTCTTTTTTATCTTTTTTTTTTTTCTGGCTGGCAAAGCAGACTCTGCTTCAGATTGATCCTGAATGGCAACCGGAGGTACAGGAATGCAGTTTGTATTTAAATGCAGGCCCTTGAGGTCTGAATTTGCTTTGTTCGCTGGAGCCGAGTGCAGCAGGCGAGGCCGGCCGGGCCGAGCGGCCGCAGCGCCTGCAGCCCCGCTCTGCAGCCCCCTCCATTCGCCCCTTCCACAGGCGTCCTGGGGCCGACTGCACCGCCACCCCGGCCGCCCCGCCGCACAGCTCTTGATTTAAGCTCTTTATTTAAGCCATCAAGTTCATGAGCCTCTGAATCCTGGCACAAAAGTCCACGCTCCTTGCATGAGCAGGCAGCAAAGTAAAGCAGCACATACCAAACAGCCTCATGTATTAAAGATGCTTTACTTAAAAGTGCTGGAAGTTTTAACAGATTGTTGGTTTTTTAAAGGTGCACTCTGCACAAGCAACCCTGTTTTCCCTAACAGAAGGCAGTTTATTTATACTCCATAACATCCCTTTAAGGCACATACATCCAATATTCATCCTTCACTCAGAAATTGCTTCACCACTAAAATTCAGGCAAGTGTTTGTTTTAGCAAATTAACTTTCCTCCCTGCCCCCCCATTTCACGTTTAATTTCCATATGTTTATGCCACTTCTGCCATATGCACTCTTGGCCACCTGCCTCATTGCTCTTTCTCACTATGAAATATTCCCAAGAATGTTATGATACTATCATTTGCCGGAATTACAATAAACCTGTAAGTGCCTTTTGCTGGTTGGCGCTTGCACAGATACAAAAGTAGAGGAATTTCTACATTTCTTGCAAGGCTGTAATAAATATAACCCACATTTGCATCCCCAAACCCAAAGTGGAACAAGAACTGCTATCTCTTGAAGCACAGAGAGATATATGGTAAATACTAAATCTAAGTGTAACCTTAAAAGTCTTGCAGAGGTGGTTGTTTTAAGTGAAACCACAGCAATCTGCCTGATTTTAAGGAAAATGCTGTGGGATTTTCAAAGACTATGACTGGTCAGGATCCTGACTATGTATGTAAAGGCCACACAGGAAGAGCACATCACTCAGGAGGAGGGCTGAGGATTATTCATGATCCGCATCTCATCTGCACAGTTTTTAGTGATTCACTTGTAATTCCAGGACTCTGACAGGGCAGCTGCTGGTTCAACTTGCTGCATCGCTCTCAGCTGCGTTTCTGTAGGTGCAGAAAAGAGCTAAGCCATTGGCACGCTTGAAAAAAGGAACAGGTATTTGCAATGTGAGTCCATCAATTCACGCTGCTAATTTATTTTGGTATTTTCTGCCTTTCCATCAGGGAGGTGATGCATTGGTTCACAGCCAAGACTGAAATAGGAATGAGGCTGAGTAACTGTAACAAAAATATTGCATAGCTGTGTAACTCATTAACAGTGAATTATGGGGGGGAAGATGCAAATGCCTGAACTGGTTTGATACCTGTTATACTAAAATTGGGAAAGTCCTCACACAACTCAGAATTTTTCTGACTTTCTTGCACAAATACGCGTAGGTCTGCACACATCTCCAAAAATAATGGCTTTTTTTTGATATTTTATTTAGGAATCTAAAGTAAGTTAGCCCAGATACTGAATATGCTTTCCCATTACTACAGATTTCTGCTAAATGGATTTAAATACTTTCATTATTCAGGTTTGTGCTCTTTATTAAAGTTTTTGCCTGTAATATAAAATGCTCTTTTTTTTTTTTTTTTCCCCATGACATATAAAATGACCCATAAGCATTCAGGAAAAACATCCTGCTAGGCAAAGGCAATCACTTTTGTTGTCAGTACCGTAAAGCAGCCTTAAATTCTTTTCAGAGAACAGACTGGGCTATAGCCACTGGACTATGGAAATTTTATGTTTCTTCACATTTCCCATGGCCCCACAAACATTAAGTATACCCCAAGAAAAAAAGGGACCTATTTGCACATGAGGATATGAACGACTCTTAGATTGCAGCCCCAAGTCTCCTACAACAAACTGAATAGGGAATCACCATAACGCGCAGGCAGTTACTGCCAGTGAAAAAGAGCACTTCCTCCTCAGCTGTGGTTGAAAAAGATGAAGCCTTCTATGGTTTTGAAAAGGGAGAAGTCTTAGGTTCCTGTTTTCAGAAAAAAAAAAAAAAGAGAGAGAAAAAAAAAAAGAAAAAAAAAAGAAAAAAGGATTCTGGTTGTAAATCAGCCTGGGAGCTACCTGGGACCTAGGGGTCCCCGGGTGGGTTGTGTTCACTGTAGCCTCAGTTTAGCAATACGGACAAGTTAGCAGAGATTAACAGGGAAGAGCTGTTTATATGGACATAGGGAGATGTTCTCCCTGCGCGTTGCCTGAGAGAGCTTGGTTGGGTGTCTGCACACCACGAGGCTGCAGGACACCTAGATGCTCAAACGCTTCAGTCTTCGCTGGTGAAGAGTCCCCTTGACTGTGAACTTAAGAAAGAAACAGAGAAATATTTTAATAAAATTTATTGGTTTAATTATATTGTTTGGGGTAGTTGCCATTGTTACAAAACATATCTAAGTATTGTGACTAGCTACTGATTTTTTCAGGGAAATGACTAAGCTTTATATAGTCAAAACTAACCAACTCTCTCTGCAATATTATATTTTAATGTAATTAGAAATATATGAAACTGCTGGGGCTTTCATCACTAGGGAAGCGTTTCTGAATGTGACTCATGCTCTGCCACCCAATTGCATGACTGACTTTTGCAAAATTTTGCAAAATTATTATTGTTGTGCATGAAGTTCCCTTCTACTATGGTTTCCAGTTGTCATATTAAGACATTTTCTCCATCTGGCTCAATCCAAGAGCAAGAGGACTAACTGCTGACGCTGAATGTCAACAATATGGTTAGCAATGGCTGGGACAAATTTTCCAAGCTGGCTAGAGGTTTGGCAAGCTTTGAGGCTAAATGTTCAAACTAAAACTCTTTAAGCAGAGCTAATTATCAGAAAGCACCACGTACCCCCCAGTCATGAACTGGAAGTCCAAAAACAGGGAGGGAATTGGACATTTCAGTTGCTGGCCTTCCTAGCTGCAGCAGGGTTACATTCTGACAAAGATGAATCAAGTAAAACTCTCAACTGAAGAGCAAAAAAATAGAGAAAGGCAGAAAGATCTTAAATGTGAGAATGGTGATGCTGTTAATTTGATCTGATCAACTTTCATAGGCCTATTTTATTTTGAATAACTCAATTTTTAGAAGAGATTTTTTAGGTAGGAATAAGAAGACGAGCATTTGGACACGACTAGGGGCAAGTTATGGGACTTGTTGAGAGGGAAGAAATGGTACTGAACATCAATATGGGAAAAATGGAGAAATGGAGGCAAGAGAAGATATAAGATATAAAATCGTTTTAGGTGAAAGTGATTATTCCTAAATCTTAGAGTAAAAACCAAATTAGGATCCAATAAGTACTTGGACATGTGTTGAAAATTCAGATAGGTAATGTACAGGAGCACAGGAGAGAAAGGTATGAGGAGAAAAGATGAGTTTCATTTTCGTATCTGTAAGTTAAAGAAAAATCAAGAAATCCTGCAGAAAATACAAGACAGACACAGATTATTGACACTCTTTCTTCATGGTTCACTCTTGAAAACTGATGTGAAACAGATTGCTGACAAAAAAAAAAAAAGTTCTGCTAGCAGTCTATTCTGTCAGCACACTCTCAGTGCCCACTAGCAGGTTTTTTAGCCTGAAATTCACTAATTTGCTAGAATTAATATCTACTAACTATTATCTTATTGTGCGAGGCTTGCCTAGTTCATCACAATTAAACTGAGGAAGGGATGGGCAGTTTTTTTTCAGCATTGTTGACATTTCACCCCTGATAGTTATTCTTGGAACTCGTCCATGTATCTTTAATTTAACTTTTGTTGGGCAGGTCTCACAACTGGAATAAATGACCATTGATAAAGATGTTTTTCGAGAATGCAGTATTTTGTTTTGGAATACTGTAAGCAATTTTAAGATTCATTTTGAGAACTATATAATCATCCTTTTCGAAGAATCACTACAGGCACTTTATTAAGCCTTTTTAACTTTAATATTACATAAAGGACTTTAATTCAGATGATACAATATAAGCTTTCAGTTGAATCTTTGCAAAACATTCTATAATACGCGAATCTTCTCTGTATCCTCTACTGCATTGCTGACCTTGCTCTCATCTGTACATGAAGAGCCTTGCTCAGTTCCTATCCCTGCAGCAAGCTCTTTGTACAGGTAGAAGTCAATAGCATAGATGAAAAAAGTACTTTACAAGGGAAAGCCGTCAATGTCAGTCTGCCTGTGCTTGCTGTTTTACATTTGATATTGCATTTTTTTTTCAAAGATATTGAATCATCCAACCATCCACCCTCTCTATTGGAATAGCACTATGAGAAAAGATTCCAGTGGGATTGATTCCATTAACGAACATTGTCGGTTAGACATTTACTGCTCCTTTTTGGACAATCTTTTTCATAAGCAACTGCTTAAAGGGCTCCGCTCGCCAAAAACAATTAAATTTGAGGAGTGATTTCATTCTTCTCTCTCCCCCAGTTCCATCATTTACCCAAAGCATAAATAGCATAATGTTTTCTTTCCATGGTATACCAGGAAATGATGATGTTCTTTCTGAGGAAGAGGCAGGACACAGCAGTGGAATTATTAATTTCAGGCAGTGATTGTTCAGTTCTTCCTCCGAGATGCCCAGGACACGTAGACCAGTACTAGCTGAGGGCCAAGTTTTCTGCCGGTTCCTCAAGCCAAGCCCATGTGCCAAATCGTTGGCCCTGCTGAAGCTCATAGACTGAGCGTGCCCTGTGCTGGGCGCCCTTGGACTACCTGGTGACTGGCCAAAGGGAGGAGGTGGCTCGCACGGCCCTCAGCTGAGGAGGCGGAGGAGCTAGGGGAGGAGCTCGCACAGGCCTGCTCTGCGCCTGCTATCCAGGCATGGATACACGCTGCCCTCTTTAACACGGGTGGCACCGAGAAGGAAGGACATCCCGGATTCAAGTTGATAGCAGGATAAAAAAATGTGAGGTAAAGGATTAGAAGTGGAAAAATTATTAAATTCATGTAGAACAGATTATCATGTGGTTGAGGAGAATATCTAACTAGTTCATATTTTTTCGGGTTTCCTTCTCACAAACACAAGCTCACTACCTAGCTGCCATTTTCCTTGGGGATTTGTGGAAGTTGCATGGGAGAGAGCTTACTGCTTGCTCAGGCTGAGAGGAGGAAGGATCTGGCATCTATTCAGGAAATTTATAACTGCTTTACAGTTATGATGACTCTTAGGCTTTTGCCAATGTTTGTGGCTACTCTTTAATGTGGAATGGGCATTTCCTATTGCCTCCCTTGTGTGGAAGTTACCATGGTGGAAGCACATCAGGGTGAAAAATCTTCCTGGCTGATGAAGTGGCCTCCTAGATAACAAACGAAAGTACAGGCCAGAGGACAGGATCTTCCAAAGCCTGGGGAATGGGTATTCCTAAAATACCTGTTTTTGTGGTATCAAGAGGAACTTTGAGATACATCTGCAAACAAATTACCTGAAGAACATAACACTATCACACTGTTATGTATATGATGCTGGTACTGATACTGCCAATGGGATTTGTGCACACCATAGGTTAACTAGTGAGTTTAAGTCTGTCTGTTTTCTGATTTTTTTTTTAAATCAGTTGTGTCCTATACAAGTGGGATGAGTGCTACCCCTACCTTGGCACTGTCACTGCAGTGAAGTCATCCTCAGCTGCCATGCAGGGTTTCTGTCAGTCAATCCCAAATATTGTATTTCTCTTATGAATTATGTGAAAATGATATTTGCTGGAGTCTTAAATCTGGTCAACTCCCTACAGCTGAATATTGATGCTAGGAAAACTATTGGCACATCTTGTGCAAAAAGATTTTTTTAGAAAGAGTTTTTTTTTTACACTTTCATGACCCACTAAGTTACACTTATTGGGGATGCTGTCTCCTTTCTGGCTCAGCAAAAACAACATTTAAAATTCACAGCCCTTTTTCTACAAAGGTTTGTTCTAACTTTAGGAAAACCCAAAGTGTTTTGGTTTCAATTAAGGCAATGCTTAATACGGGGGAGGGAGGAGGAGGAGAGCCAAGCAAATCAAGCAGCCAAAAAATTATATTTTTTTGTTTTAGTTTGGATCTTTTGCAGGATAACTTTTCAATATATCCCTCATTTCAGCTTATCCTTACACAATCCCACAACTTCTTTAAATCATTCTTTTCTCTAGAAGATTTTCTAGGGTACTTTCTGGTAGAAAAGGGTTTTTCCCCAGCCCAGGCTTTGGTATTTTGATGTGCTGGGGAGACATCTGTAGACATATTTAAAGTGCAAAAGCATATTTACCACCACAATCACTCCTGTAACTACCATTTATAAGTAGTACCAAATAGCTCTAACTAGCTTAAAAGTAACTATTTTTCAAAGCACCAACAATATAACCAGAGCAGAAGGCACCTCAGTATTGCCTGGGCACCAAGTGTTCAGCTTCTTGGGCAGATTTTACAGTTCTTAATGTGTGCAATTGTGGTTAATCTGATTCCACGATGGCTCAGTGAGTCCACAGTTACACCTTTGCTGGAGCTGCCTTAAAGAGTTTCTTTCTTGGAGGAAACACCCTGCTGAAAGCTACTGCCATGGTGACCAGCACAAGACATCCTGTGCCAGCCACATGCTTAATCACAGATTAAGCTCATCGCTGGGACTGAAAATGAAGTTTGGACTAAACTCTTTAAAAAAAGGACAAGTTCATGCTAAACATAGGCTTTGGGTGATACTAGAGGGGCTTATGAGCAAAAAGCACGGCCACTGCCAGCACAGAGTTATAAGCCCTTCTTAGTTTGTCATTTTATACACTATACTGTAAGTATAATGTGGAGGGGCTGGCAATTAAAACTCCTGCGTTAAGCAAAAAGGTTCAGATATACATCAAGACGTCCTCTCTGCGCTCTTCCTTGTCCTGTCTCTCTTCTCCCATCCCCGCTGGGAGATCAGCAAACCCCCTTTCCTCTTGCCCCTGCAAGGCAGTGGGGTCTCCCACACATCAGTTCACCCTGCAGGAACGATCACCTTCCCTTTACAAGCTCCTGGCCACGCTCATGCTACCACTGTCTTCCTGTGACCCTTGAAGGGTCTCATTCAAAACACATTCAGTAGAAAGAAGGGAGTCTTTCAGCTGACTTCAGGGGGCTTAAGGCCTTATAGAGCTAAAAATTGGTTTTGCTCAGTCCAGTGAAGCATTTATGTTTATAATATTTGCTTACCATCCTTTTTTATCCTTTATTTTTTGTTCGAGCACTGGAATGTGTAAGCACAACATGAAAGTGAGTAACATTATGCAAACATACGCTCCTCATCCAGCCAGCGTTTCCACTCTACTACAGGCCTAGAACAGCAAACAGCCTAGATTTATTGAAAGCATACTATAAAAGACTTATAAAATTAGAGAAACATTGTATTTTTACTCCTGATTACCTATACAGGAGTATACACATAGCTCCTGAACCTGAAAATAAAACCCTGAAATGGAAAGCTCGATATTTTAAAAAAGTTAAAAGTGTTTGTGTTTGATGACGCTTCCAAATAATTTCAGTTACAAAAACTTCCCCTGTACAGAGTTCTTAGTAACAGGTTGGGGGAGGCTAGCAAATGTGGTTTGATGTGGGTTTCCTTTCTAGCCTAGAGGCACAGGATTATAAATGGAAATCGTGGCTTTGTAAGCTACACTGCAGGGCCCAGCAGGTTCCCAGAAATGCCACTTGAGTGGCTGAGAGTTAACTTCGCTTTGCATCACTTCAGCAGAAACAAGGTTTGACAAATTCCCCCCGAAACACTAAATCCAGTACAGCTCATTTTTGCTAAACTGCAAATGTCTTTCAGCTTTAACTCACAGAATACTAGGGCAATGGTTATGGAAACATGAATTCACGCTAGACATGCACAGTGTGAAATTTTTTCAATGCACTGATTATATAGCAAGGGTATGACATGCAGATACCTCACATTCTTTCCTAGCCATAGTGATTTCTGACCTAGAACATGAGCTGCTTTTCTGGACAGTTGAGAAGTCTGTATATTTCATCTGGTCTGTATACTTCTTCTGCTTATACTGGTCATTTGCACAGAGTCTCATTCAAGTCTCATTTTGGTATCAGCACAAGCATTTGCTTATATATTAAAAAAATTGTATGTTTAAATCCACTTTAAATGCACTTTTATACGTTTGCTCTACTGTCAGAAAGATGTTCTATCTTCTTTTCTCTCAGTTTTTGAGTAAAAAGGCAATGCCCACAAGCGCTTCATAGTTACAGCTTCCACCATGAGCTCGCACTATAGAGCCTTACTTTGAGGAGTTACATTCCAAGGAGGCTTGAAGCAATTTACACTGCTGCAATACTGTGTCACCAACAAAATGCGGTGACAAGCACTGCCGAAGGGGCAGGTGCTGCCCTGCTAGCCCCTGTTTGATGTCGATGGGACAGGAGGGGAGAATTAGGCGGAGAAGAAACAAGTGTAACCGCAGAAGGGCTGAGATGCCTATAAAATGTTCGCCGTGTATTGTAGGCATTTGCTGCCAGTGTGACTTCCATAGACACAACAGTGATAATCCCCTCACTTTGAGGACAAGAGTGTATGCAGTGTAGTCTCAGTGTGTAATTTTATCTTACGGTTGCAAAGAAAAAATGAAAGATCTTCAGGCAGTAGTTCTTGTATATTTCTCTCATGTTGTTTTGTAGCATCGATTTTTGTAACTCTCTTAATAAATCGCAAGCGTTTTAAGAAGAGAGAGTATTGCAGTGGTTTCTTTTGTATGTTACTCTTACCGCATACATCTATTTCACTGGATGTGTTTCTTGGTTCCCAGGGCAACAGTTTTCAGATCAAACATGATTACCTGTATCATACCAATCATCAGAGATGTGGGCAAACTTTGGAAACTTCTAAATTGAGGAAACGTTACCAGCTGCTATGAGGCAGGACTCTTCAAAAGTTGTCTGAATGAAAAGGCTGACATCATATGCTTCTGCCAATTACTTAAAAATGACATTAAATGATGAAGTTGCTTAAAATTTATTTTACTATAAATACATAGAACATAAAAGAAAATAGATATTGCAAGAATACATTGTTATAATTCTACCAATGTGCTCATTTAGAATAAACTAATATTTCTTATAAAAGCTTACCAATTTTTATTTAAAATAATGAAAATTATTTAAATTCAAATAAGTTTGAATTGCATTACTGAGGCATAGCTAATATGAGAAACAGTCCACAGCTGTGTTCTAAAGCATATCAAGTTCTTCAGAGCTACAGAATCTGAAGGTCGGAAGGCCAAATCAGAAGAGTCTTAGAACAAAAGTCTTCCCTTTAAATCTGAAAGAGTTTACATATATCTTTACCTAGAGTAGAATGGGACTGAAAATGGACTTGGAGTCTGTTATAAGTATTATCTATGAGTAAAGTGCAACACTGGCTGCAATTTGTAAGAATCCTATCCATCCTATATGCACAGCACAGAGAAAGGAGGAGCTGTAATAATATCCAGATTTCAATATATCAGAGAGATCGAGTTGGGAAATGTCGCAGGCATGTGGCTGCTCCCCTGTCACAAGGCCAAGGGTGAACAACTGTTCAGGCAGTCGTAACACTTTCCTCTTTATGCGTGAGTTTTTCTAAGTTAAATATGGACAGCCACTCTCACAGGACACTCTGTGGAATCATACATCTTAGGAAGAAAAGTGTAAGTGATCTTGGCATTCTTGGCTGTTGTCTCTGAAATAAACAGTACATCTAAAATACTATAATGTAAGGTCTGGTCCAAAGGGAATGGTTACTTTTATGCTGACTTTACACTTATAAAGGGAAGAGCTGTAAAAATATTTGCTTCCAGATCCTCTGTTTTCATTCTGGTCTCCTTTTCACTGCTGCCCATTAATAACGAAAACTATGTTAGGGTAGGTGCAGTGATAAAGCAAATTATTGTCAGTTATAAAACTGACTAGTAGGAAGTTATTAAAAATTAGCATTTGGGAAATGTTGGCGCTTCCCATTCTCTGCCAAGAGAAACCAAGAAAATCCCGAAGCAGCTTATGAACTTATTTCTAGAGCAGAGGTGTGATGATCAGACTCTCGAGTTCACTAGACAGCGGGTGTCTGGTGAAGGACGTAGGTGGAGCATTTCTCCTGAGCAGGGAGTTTTCCACCGTCATCAATATGTAAACGTAAGCTGAAATGTGTTTCGAACATGGTAGAAAGGAGAGTCGGGAGCGAACGCTACGAATATGGCAGAGAGGTCTCTGCTGCCTCCTCCCCCAGCCTCCAGCTTTCCTGGGGGGAATGGCAAGAATACTTTCCAGGCAGGGAAAGACACGGCTTGGTTATGCAGTCCCTTTTGATACAAGGAAACATTTTTCCCCTGTGCTTTAATTGCTCCGGGTCCTGGGCAGCTCCACATATGTGAACTGCTATTGATTGTCTACAGCTACCACTCATCGCAGCAGCTAGCTTTGTTGTGATGTGTAGATTGCTAACATTGTAATATAAGAAGCTCAGATTTAATCATCAATTTTACTGCTTTCAGTAGAAATGCATATCGTTTAAAAGCTGCCTTTTTCTCTACCTTCACCTTATATCTGTATTTTGAAGGGGTCCTACTTCTTAGCTGGCAACAACCTTGTTCATCACAGCCACCTTCATCTTGAACCATCTTCTTCCAGTCTTCTTCATTGTCTTTGTCCCATTCTCCCATCAGCAGATCCTCACAGATTTGTTACTTTATGTGATTCTGCCACCTTTGGCAGTCGTCCCTCAGCAGTGTGTGCAGAAGACTCCCTGCCTCAGCACTGGCCATCGTGTGCACTGCTCTTCTCTTCGGGACCTAAATTCAATACCTGAACTGCTGCACTTTCACGAATTGTAGAAGTAGATCAAGGACTTCTTTCTTTTTAGCCATATGCTTATTTTCGTGGTTAAGTGATAAAGCAGCAACCCAAGACTCTGAGGAGGAAAATCTGCAGGTGAATGACAGAACTGTTACAAAAAGGCCTGATATTCTTAGCTGGAATTTTCTTTTTATTGTTTTCCACAGCTAATGGGTCCATGTTGTGGAAAACTTTATTGCAGAAAGATATCTTTTCTACCCTCTGCTTTTAGTTAAAAATTCTTCCTCCACCAAAGGCAGGTAGAGGGTAGGAGTATCTCCCCCCAAAGAAGTTGCTATCACAGGTCATATGAGCCAGGTTCAAAGGAAAAATAAAAATTCCTCAAATCCACCTGACAGGTTTCTAGGAAGCTCCCCCAAAACATGACTAACTTAGGAAATTATTAATGAAACCGGTTCAGATTTTTTCTTAAAGGTTTCATTTTCACACTTTAGGATCCAAATCTGCAGAGGCACAGGGGAGTATCTTTACTTGCGTGAGCTAGGTAAGCTACATAATAGCATGCAGAACATTAGTCTTCAGCTTTTATATATCTGCAAATATATGCATCTGTCTGATCTCTGTTATTATAAATGAACTGCTTTTCAGTGGAACTAGGTCTTTGAGTCATCCCTTTTTTATTTAGCAAACACAATTTCGTTAAAGCAATCTAGAACAGTTTCATCAGTTATTTCCTTCCTTCCTGTTCTGCCAGTGGTGCGGGCTTTGAAATGGCTCAGAAGTATCATTGCACGCTAGAATCACTACAGAAAAAAAAAAAAAAGAAAAAAAAAAAAAAAGAAAGAAAGAAGGCAAGCTTAGGCCCACAAAACTGTCAAGGGCCGTTAGCATTGATGCACAGCTAAGCAGCAGAGTGTGGTGCAGCTCCCACCATGGCCCTGCACGCCTAGTGAGGCCCTTCGCCTTGTCCCATTCCAGGGAATAAACTCCCCTAATTCAGAAGCCGTCCAGCTCCGCACACACATGCAGGAACGAGGTGGCTGCGACCCTGCCCGTGCAAAGGAGCTGCATGGGCTCTGATGAAGGGCTGGGGGCTGGCGTTGCTCCTGTCTGAAGATGCCAGCTGGGAGCTTCTCAGGGGCAGCAGGACCAGCCATGCCGGCGAGTAGTTCCACCTGCCGGTTCCTAAACTCCGTTTGGGGTTTGATAACCCCAAAGCGATTAGCGGGGGCCGAATTAATCTGCTCCTGCAAGCAGCAGCTGGCACCGAGCCATGCCCAGGAGCGCCTGCCCTCGGCTGCCAGCCCTGAGCATTCCCCGCGGACGATTCGCCCAGAGCTTGAGAGGAGAGGGAGGAAGGGAGAAGAAGGAGACTGAAGAGGGAGGAGGAGGAAGAGAAAGAGGAGGAAGGGCAGGCAGCTGGGAACGAAAGAGCAGCGGAACGGGCGGGCGGCGCGCGAGGAGGCGGCGGCTGGGGCGGGCCGCGGCGCAGCAGCATGGCGCCACTCCGCGTGCTCGAGCTGTACAGCGGCATCGGGGGGATGCACCAAGCCTTGAAAGGTACCGGGCAGCCGCCAGCACCTCCCGCAGCGCTCGCTGCCGTCACAGCAGCCCGGCCGCAGCCCTTGGGAGTAGGGCACCCTCGGCACCCCGACCCGGTGGGGCGGGGCGCGCCATCTTGTCGCCAGGACCCCGAGCCGGAGGGCGGGGGCGCCATCTTCTCGCCGGGGCTGGCTAAGATGGCCCCGCCGCTGCTGCGCCTGTCCCCGGCCCGCCCGCACGGGCCGCCCCTTGCCCGTCTTGCACAAGCACCGGGTGGGAGGAAGCTCGAGGCGGGTGGGGAGGCCCCACACTCCCTTGCCGAGGCGGGGAAGCGGGGCAGGGCAGGAAGACGGCGCTATGGCAGAGGGGTTGGTGTTGAAAGGCATTGGGTATGGCGGCCTCCCAGGCCCGACCAGGAGTCAGGGGCTGCAGCCACCACAGTGAGCCTCAAAGGTGGAGGGATGTTGGCCATGTGTAACAGGTGGTCCCTGGCTGGCAAGGTGTTTGTGCTAGTGGCTTGTGGCTGTGAGCTGTGCGGATCCCCAAGGACAGGCTGCAGCGAGTGGCCAGGAGCACCATGGTGCGGGCTCAGGGCCCCACGGGCCCTTGGGGCTTGCAGCTGGTGCCTGCAGGACCACAGTTGTGCTGCAGAGTCACCCTTGTCCCAGCCCTGTGGTGGGGGTGTGCAGGCGGGGTGGCTGCTCAGCTTGGCTAGAGCTTCCCCTATGCTTCTGTGTTTGTGGTGGCACCACGTTAGGTGGACAGTTCCTACGTGATGCAGCATAAGGCCGGCAGCAAGAGGTTGGTGTATAACAATTCCTGAAAAGGAAAACTGAATATGGAATTGGAATAGATATAGTGTGTTCATACTAGCTTTCTTGATTTTGGTACCAGGAACACTGGAGCTGCATTTACTGAATTGTTAACTAGGGCCTGTGTGACCTTCTGAAAATCCTGTGGGTTCTCCATAATTTGGCTTCCCCAAATAAAATACTGAATTAGGGCTATTGATCTCCTTTGTAAAGGACATTGAGCAGCGTTATTGACCCAAGCAGTGATTTCAGCACAGATCTATATAGCTTATGAGGACACGCTAGTAATTCTGTTCTTAACTACAGGCCTTCACATCCTTTGGCCTTCGTAAGCTTCAGCATCCTTTTGTTATACAGTACAACAGAGAGCATTTTCTTGGAACACCAAGTCAAAACTCGTCCTGTTATTTTTTTTTCCAGTGAATGGTGTGTTATTGAGAGATTATGCTTATAGAATAGAATCGATTTGTTATCATTCATTCATTTAAAGCATACTCTCAATTTTTGGTGTGGCTTTTTTCTGCTACATATTTTTGTATGTTTGTAATATGTGTGATAACAATAAATAGTGCATATGTATGTATTAATATATGTAATATTTAATAGGCATATATATAACAATAATATTGCTCCCCCTTTATCTTGCTGCTAATACATTAGGAGCTATGTTACACATGATTTCCATAGAGAGTGAACTGATTTTTGAAAGCCTCCAAAGTAGCCCTGCATGCAGCTATTTGTCATGTGTTGGCGTTTGCATGTATGGAAACGGAACATTGCCTAATGTTATCTGGCTCTGCCCTTAACACAATAATAGACATCTTGTGACTGTGCTTCAGTAATTAGGACATTCTAATATCACATGTGATATCCTGTGGCTATCAATCTCCGGCTAAAAGAACACTTTTTAATGATGGAGTGCAGCAAGATTCTTAAAAGATTGAGGCGTATTTTGAATGTGGCCTGAAGAGGTTATCGAATATTGCAACTTGTACCAGAAAGATACGGGGACTGATTGATTGCACAAGGGTAGCTGCTGTGCACGAGGTGGCCTGGCCGCACGTACTGCCTTTATGTCTGGTGCTGTATGGAGGGGGAGGGAGTATCCAGAACGCTCAGACTACTTCTCAGAAAGGGTAGATTTGTTTCCAAGATTTTCTGAAGTTGTCAAAAAGTTGAATGAAGAAATTGCAGTGCATATTAATAGTATGGGTGAGATTTGGGGTCTTTTTAAGTCTAAGGGTCTTTTGTAGTGATACCAGCCAAGGCCCACAAAAGGACTTTCCATATGAGACTTACATTCTTATTGGCATTAATAACCTTAGTTAATACTAACACGTGAAATACCAAGTTAAATTTGTGTATCAAATTGATAGAAGACTGCATCATATTTGGCTTAACTTACTTTGACTCTGCTTATTTTTCTGGGAACTGTGTGACAAGAAACACAAAACTCCCCATAGGCATTCTGTTGCCCTATTTCCATGACTCCAAAAAGTGTAAAGTTTTACAGTTCTAGGTGAGAATATTGTTTTGAATGTTGTTAAAACTAGTAGCCAGGCAACTGGAACAAAAAAGGTTTTATATTATTTCCACTGAATTAAATATTTCATGACAAGTCATTATGTAACACTGTTTTTGAGATGCATTGCGTTCAGGAGTAATGCCTGATAAAGTCAGGCATTTTAATCCCTCCTGTTGTTTTCTCTTTATGTCTTTTAGTCATCTGGATTCAGTTTTTATAAAAAGTTTACAAAGAAACAAAGTAAAGGCAAGTGGGATTTAAATATTTGCTTTCAAATGGGAAAAGCAAATGCTTCTTTGTAAGTGCTTTTGTATATAATAATAGGGTTTCTTGTATGTTTTAGGCCTGTGTATATACATGATACCATGGTATTTGAAAATGTCTGTGATAAAGTTTTTTTTGGATGTCATATAGCAAATGGCAGATTGTTTGGCAGCTTACATTTAAATTAAATACCAAAATATTGTAGAGGCCTTTTATATACACAACAAAGCTTGCAAGAGAATCCTCTATTTCATCAGTGCTTTCATAAGCCCATTCCTTGAGAAATGAAGGCTAAATTTTGTACTTAATCCTGTTTGTATGGTTTCTCATAAATGCATAGATCTGAGAGGAGGTAATAGGAAATTTTCGAAAAGAGAGGAGAGAATCCTTCAGTGGGAGCCCTCCAGAAAATATATTTATTCTACAAAAGGGATCCTACTGTTCTTCCAAGCTGAGTGTCAGTGTTTGATCTTAATCACATTAGCACCAAGTTATGTTTAGCAGAGCTAGTCCAGCTTTGTTTTTTTTCTGGAGATGGTCAATATTTTCAGTTGACTGTAGATGTTTTCCAATAAATCTGATGTTTTTTTGTCTTGGTGTCCTTTTTGTCTGTGGGCTTTCATAAAATGAATTTCAGGATTGCATGTATTTGGATTTACAGGATGAGGAAGTTTCTGGTTTTGGTAATTGTCATTAAATTAAAATAGATTTGTCATCAAGAGGTATTCAGTTGGTTTTGAGATTGTGATTTTACAGATTAAGGTATAGGTTTAAATCTCTGCTAAGAAATAATTATTGACAATTTACATAGGTTTAGATCCCAGCCTGTCTGCCAATTAGGGGAAGTTGCTCATGCATTGTGGAATCAGGTTTTCTTTGGCAATGAAAAGAGTGTTTTTCCTAAATGTAAAGACTAATCCAGAGCTCAAAAAGAACATGTGCTAAGGATTGTCTGTCTTCTTATGGGTAGATAATTCAGCATATGCAGAATTTCTTGTTTTAGAATTTGACTCCTTTTTAATGGTATGTTTAATGACAAAGACGTATAACAAAATTTAATTTAGAAAACTGAGCTTAATTAACTTTGAAAGAGGAACACTGACAAACCTGGGATTGTGATGCAGAATTTTCAACTTTCAGGCTTATATTTTGTTCTGTTTCTCTATAGTCTGTGTTCAGGGCTGACTTCGTTTGTGCGTGTGTGCATATTTGTGAATATAAGCAGATGAATATTCCTGTCAGGTGCTTTTCTGCTTGAAGGATTGAGGCAGCTACGAGGTGGGAGTGCATTTTTTCCCTTGGAAGATATATAAAGATAGATACTTAGATCATTTATGTCAAAACCTACAAGATTATCAAGATTACACAGAGTTTGCCTCTACATAAAGTACAAAGAATCTACATTGAAAACTGCAAAACTGTTTTTTTTTTTTTTAGAAAATCTGTGACTAGAAATTCATTTCCATAGCAACTTTCCATCAAACAAACAGCCTGCTCTTTCTCCCAAACCAAAACAAATTTAACGTGGCCTATTAATTTAGGCAGTTTTCCCAAGAAAAATGTATTCCAGGGCTCTGCCACAAGCATTTATAGTCTGGCAGGTCACAAAAACAAACATTTCCTTTTCCTTGCCTCCCCCCTAAAAACCAAAACACTCAAATGCCTTTGTGCATAAAATCTGCTCAGACAGCTTTTAAAAAGTACTATAGTGATTTTTTTAGTGATAAAGTTAGTGATAATTTTACTGTGTAACTTTTTAAATTTTAAAGAGTGAGAGTGTGAGTCTTTTGGAATCTCTCTGTTTTTATTCATTTTATTTGATTATCTCATTGTATTGTGCATCCTACTAAACTGATGTGTGCGCTATCAGTGAGCACAGCTGCACTAAGTAGGAAGCAAAGCTCACAAACACACTGCAAAATAGAAGTATTGCTTATTTGAGTAAGCTTTTATGGCCAAATTATTCTATAATAAATTTTAAATTAAGAAAAATAATATATAGTTTATACTGCTGAACATGCACAAATTGTGTATGAATAGAGCAAGGGAAAAAAAAGATGCCAAGTATCCTGCAGGAAGCAAGTATCAGGTTTGCTGATAATAGTGTTGACTGGAGTCATAGACAGCCTAATCTCTTCAGCCAACAGTTGACAGCTCAAATGAAATCTTTCCTGCTTATTTTAAAAGGAAACAGAACTGGCACAATATGTGACTAATCTTCCCTTTTCCATCTGTTTCCATATACCTGTTGGAACAGATAATTGGTTTGGCTGTGATTTCCCAATACACTGAGATCTAACAAGCTGTGCCCTTGTTGGGATGCACTGTGTTTCATGTGCTGTATTTCTATTGATGATTCTAGCACAAAAGTGCAGTGGTGAATATAAACAGATCCATGTTAATTTTAAGGTCTGGTAGAAACACATGACAAAGGAATCAATGCTTCTGAAATGGGAAAGGACATATATGTTTGTGTTAGAAATTTGGGGGTTGCTTTTTGAAACTGGAAACTGCACATGCATCCTAACTTTTTGTTGCGGATGCTGCACCCTCAGATCATTACAGTAGTGCTCCTTTCACTCTGATAACTTTTGCATGGCTGGAATGTCTTTCAAGCGTCCTGCATACAACAGAGTAGAGAATTGGGGGCCAAAGTTTGATTGCTGCCCCTCCATGCAATTTTATTAGTATGGGACTTACTCTTTTTCCAAATGTCCCCAGAGCCACGTTCTTTTCTTTGTTAGAGTTGTAGTAAGTTCTTTGGAGAAGTAGGTTCTGTGACGTCTCTTGTTTAGGTTGAAAATTGTATTACAAGAGCTTTCAATAAATTACTAGTTTTGTGCTCTCTTTCAGTTTTTCCAGGCATTTGGGCCCATGAAAGTCACTTAATGCAAATCCCTGATACTTCTTTTCTCTTACATGTATGGAGGGAGAGATTGGAGTGCTGGTAGTTAAAAGTGATGGACTTCGGAATAGTGAATCGTGATGGAAAGCGCAATGTTTGCCTTTGCAATTTAATGTTTAAACTCTACATTGCTTTAGATAATAGTTTGAGATTCTCGATTTTTAGATTCATTTTTTGAGGTCCTAGAACACATGGTAAGGATCTATCTGTCCGAGCTGCAGGTCTTAAAAACTGAAAGAATAAATGGAGAAGAGCCTGCTCTTAAACAGTACCCGAAGTTTGTTTTCATTATTTAAGTGTTGCAGGTTTGTTTCAGGAAGATGAAAGTACAGATTCTTGAACGCTCTTGTAAAAAGTTAGATAGTGCATGTGCTTTACACGCTAGATGTCAGTGTTAACTTACCTGTTCTGTAATCTCAGGTATGGTCATTCTCTTGTCACTGTGGGTACACCTGTGTGTAATAACCTCAGGTAAAACTTATAATCAAAATGTCAAGAGAGTAACTTGTGTGTTTATGGTGGTTATGTAGATCTTTAATTGGCGGTCTTCTCTTTTCTTTTTTTTCCTCTTTTTTTTTTTTTTTTCCTATCTTAGCTTTTTCCTTGTGGACCTTTCGTGGTGGACCCCAGACAAGCTGTGTTTAGGTTCAGGACCCAAGTTTTTTCTGAATCTGAGCACATTTTTTTTTCCATGTCCTTTCTGAAGGCTTTAATATAAGAGCATACATAGATACCCGCGAATTTACTGATGCTCTTTTTCTCACAGAGAGAAGTGGTATGCTTCTAAAATAACATGTTTGAAGTCTATGCACCAAGTTTTCATTAGCAGCTTGAGAAGCTCAGTTAGTTGCTGCTGGCTCGCCAGGTTGAGTCAGGCCACATTCCTGTGACTAAGGAAGTCTGTTGTTGCAGAGACCAAGGCCATGCGGATGGGAATACTGTGGAAATACTCCCTGCTTGGAGTTTATGTGTGCCAGGAGCTACGAATTAAAATGTGCACCATTAGCTTCCCTTTTTGGATATTTAAGGAAGAGAAGTATTGATCATGCAATTAGTAAACATGTTGTATATTTCATACAAAGTTTTAAAGGCAGCGCAGCAGAATTTGATCATGTAATTTCCATTTTGTTTTTGAATATAGTTATAATGCAGCTGAAATAACTCATTCTAGAGTGAAATAGCAAAGCTACAGTTCTCAAGTTCCTCTTTTAATTTTAGGTAGCTGTGTGTCTGCAGAAGTTGTTGCTGCCGTTGATGTGAACACTCTTGCCAATGAGGTCTATAAACACAACTTTCCCAGCACGCCACTATGGGCAAAAACAATTGAGGTGAGTAATGAATGTCTTTTCTCCTCTAGCCTGGCATCTCTAGAATTAACTTGTTTGTCAGCTGTTTACCACATTATTAACAAGGAGAAACAACATTATTTATGGCATTGGGAAGATCACAGCCTTAAAGTGTCTTTGACTCCTTAGAAGCACTGTGACTGCTTATTGAGGTAGAGACATAACTCACAGTGGGATCCTCTCCTGAAAGTCTTGATTACTGCATCAGGGAAGGCTGTGTGAATGTCAACAAAAGTGCTTACCAGTTCTAAAGGAATGATGAAAATCGTATTATTAGATAAAAAGAAATATTTTCATATATTTGAAAGTAATTTAATTAAATCACTAGCAGGCATGTCTTCCTTATGCAGTTATAGTTGAGCTCAGTAAAGCACAGGAAAATATACTGGACAGGAAAATATTAATTTTTGGGGGGGCTTAAAAGATCAAATCAGATCAGATCAAAAAAGATCAAAAGATCAAAATCTTGTCCCATTTCCAAATTATATTAAAAGAATTTGGTAAAATTGGCTCTTGTTTTAATAACCAGTTTGAGTGGCAATCTAGATGTGTTTTTTCCTTGGTGTAGTTAGAAATTATTAATAATTACATTAGTTAGAAGTTACTTTATAATTTCATTTTTACAGTTTTACAATATGACAGTAAAGAATTCTGAATTTGTTTCAAGACAAAGCTTAGGTAAGAATTATGTAGGTGGCTAAAGGTTAGCTGCTTATTCAGCACTTGGTGATAACTAAAGATAGTGTACAGTTTTATATGAGAAAAGAAGATTCATTTATATGTCACTATAATAGATAAGAGCTGTTTACAGTCAGTAAGACCTCTAAATGTGTTGGAAAAAATAGCAGCTTTTGTCTCATTTCTGCAGACAATTACATTACATTGTGCAAAGATACCTAAATAATTAAAGCAATTATTTCTTTGTCTACACTGTAGTTACTTATCATTAGCTTATACATCTCTTTTTGGTCCTTTAATATTTTGATCTTTTAGTGTTACTTAAACAAGGGGAACTTTTAATCTCTATAATTAGTTTGTACCACAGACCTTATTCTGTCTTTTTTGGACATTGCTTTGTGGGACTTTGATGGCTACATAAACTTTTCCTGGAATGTTGATAGTGACCTCCTAAGAGTTAAGATCCTTCTCTCTAAGAATAACTTATGTATTGGTCATAACACGTACCGTATACATGATTTTCTGTTTCTGGTATCTCAAAGCTACTGTTGCTTTGAAATATATATATGTGTGTATATGTGTGTATATGCGTGAATGTTTTTTTTTTTCCTTTTTTTCCCAGTGAGAAATAAGTCTTTCTTGGAAAAATATCCCAAATTTACCTCTTATATAATGCATTTTTCTAAATTTTCCCTGCAACTTCAATATACTGCTGTGAAAAGGTGCTGTTTCTTTTTGCTAAAGCTTACAGTAAGATTACCAGAATTCTGCTTCACAAATCAGTTCACAGAAACCTGTACACAGAGACTAGAAAGCAAAAGCAATTGTATTGTCATCATATTAAAAGAGAAATTGTTTGAGGCACTGTTCTTTTCAGTCTTCTGAAGAAAATCTTGTATTTTCACACAGATTAGATTTTAAGTATTTTTCAGGTGTGTAGATGTTAATCTCTGAATTTCTGTGCTGCAGGTGGGGTAGAAATAGGACACCATACTGAGTGTGGTTATTGGATTCAGAGGATAGAAGGACAGATCGAGCCAGAAGCACTCTTAGGAAGTGTGTGCCATGGTGTTGTTTGGGATGGTAACGTAGGAGCTGTGATGCTGTTTTGGGGTTTGTCTGCATTTACATGGTTTGCATGGGAAAGTCTCCTTAGCTTTCATGAAGATATCCTCAGCAAAACCCTTTTATCCAGTCTTTGATCAAAGACCCACAATTTTGGGTCTTTGTATAAAAATGTACAAAAAATGATAATGGTTTTTTTTTTCCAGATCAAGTTAACACTTGAGCGATTTTTCTGTTCAGATATTTTGTCACTTGAGAAGATAAAGTATTTTTCATCTGTTTTTGATATCATAATAAATTCTGAGTTACCAATATTTAATGTCTGAGTAATGATACTTTATTTGGCAGGTGGATGGGGAGAATATCTAGTCAGTGGTTTGATGTGGTCCGTAGGAAGAACCACAGACTACCACCTCTCTTCTGCAAGAGTGCTTACATTAAGAAAAGATTGTATGTGGATCATCAGTGGTTTTGATTCATTGTCAAAGCAGTTGGTGCATATTTGTATTCTGTGGTTTGCCAAACATTAGGCAAGAATTAAGTTATTAGGAAGATTAGGGAGTTTTTTACTAGATGTCTTAAAAGTAATGGGATAATTTGGTCTGAAGGAAGAGTTTGAAGTACAATACAGCTTACAGCTCCCATTTTCCCCCCTTTTCCAGGGCATAACACTGAAAGAATTTGACAGATTATCTTTTGATATGATATTGATGAGTCCTCCCTGTCAGCCATTTACAAGGTAAGTATAGCACATTCAGAGAAACGTGCTGCTGTTAGGTGTACTGCTACATGGAAATGTTTCCAAGAGTGAAACTATGTGGTTCCTCTTTGTATCTTGGTTTCTTCAATTAACCTTTTTTTGGCCTTCTTGACATGAAATTTACTAGAGTGGAAGAAATAGAATAATTTGAATTTGAATTACTGTTCTTTATTTTTTAATGTGTATTTTAAGACACTTAAAATGAATTAAGCTTATTACAGCCTCTAATTTATACTTACGGCTTCTCTATCAGTGAAATTCAAAGATTTTATTCTTTATGTTTATTTTCTTTCCCTTTATTTATCAGTCTGATCTTTCACTGGGGTAACTCCAGAAGGAGGTCCTCTGTTTTATGTGTGACTAAGAATGGACGGTGTTCTTGTGCATTAAAAATTGCACATGTGTACAAATAATTAATTCTGAAGAATATTCCTATCTTAGCCTAGATTAAGAGAATCAGATTCTGGATATACACATAGGTTTTATTTTCTCAATTCTATTTTTACAAATGTGCTTGTGTGAACATACGGTGTATATAGGAGTCAGGGAGTTCTTCATTATTTTTTCTTTTATAACATGGTAAGAAGAAAACTGTGCTTAGGTAATTTAAAGATGTACCAATGCTCCTCTGTCAGGGTTTGTTCTTTTCAAGAGCTGATACAGTTATAAGAGGAACACAGGTCTGCAGTAATTAAGTCACATAAGCAGCCGAGCTTAGTGTTACGAAAATAGTCCCATTAGCAAAGTCATTCACAAGGGACTCAATCCTGCAAAATTGGAGCGGTAAAGCTTTAATTCATAGAAAACACTGAACATATTGAATGTATAATAGCCAAGTATTTCCAGGGCCTGCAGTGAGTTTTCTTGTGGGTTTGGAATAACCAAGGGTTTTGCTGCCTAAGACAAGAATACTAAATGGGGAGGGGATTTCATTACGAATGCTGTCAACCGTAACCTCACTTAGAGCTGATGGATTTCAGGGCAGACTTTCATTCCTCAGAACAATTCTTAGGACACTGCCCCTGTGAGTAGGTCCTCATGTCTGGACATGATGCCTGTTGCAGAACCCCTTCTAAAACTCAAAGGGAGAACATCAGCATTCTGTAGAAAAAATGAAAGTCGGATGATGGTCTACTCCAAATAATACACAGATGTTTCTTTATTCTTTCATAGAATTGGTCTGCAGGGGGATGTATCTGATCCACGGACAAAGAGTTTTCTCTATATCCTTGATATTCTCCCAAGGTATACATTAACTTTGCTCGTAATATAGTGTTAATCATTTATTTTCATGTGACTCTGTGCAACTTATGTAACCATTATCATCGTATATGTCTTTTTTATTGTATATTTGTTTAAATTGTGACTAAATGAAAAAGGTTGGATATTGTTTATTTTCAGTTATATTCAGTTCAACATAAAACTTCCATGTTTTGAAGAGATAACATTTGATAGTATTTGACTAAATCTCTTACTGGCTGCAAAATGTAATACATGTTCCTTCCCCTTTTCTTCTTCCTCAGTCAATATTCTGTCCCTTCGGCGCTGCCTTGGGGCAGAGTGTGTATTTTCCATTCCTAGTACAATCTCTTGAGTAGTACAACCAAAAATTTCAAATAGGGCTGAACTGTCTAAACAGCACTGTATGCTCTGTGGTCATCAACCACTTTTGTTGTCTGGAGCCGCAGTTCATAATAAAATAGCCATAGTTGTCGGTATTGTTCATGCACTCCCCTTTGAAGCAGTAAATCCAAGCAAAATGTGCATTCCTGATCTAAATTAGTCTTTGCCCTCAGAGCTGGAGGAGAGGTCTCGCTGCCTTGTGTGTATTTTTTTTTCCATCTCCCTACAAAATCTTTTTGCACAGAAAGAAACCAGCACCATCAACAGACTTCCTCTGAAACTGCTGTTACCTCTAGGAGAAGAGGGTCTTTGCCCTCCTTCCAGGAACAGCTTTGCTGCAGCCAGCAGCATCAGTCACATGCCCTCTTTCTTCTTGCCTGTGGAGAACATAGACACCTGTGAGTGATTTGGCTGAGATCTCCCAATAAATCTGGGCTAGAAAACACAAGAAATCGATTGACTAGATTCTGTAGTCCAGTGAATTAGACAAAAAAATAAACATAAAGAAAAATTGTTACTGCTCCCCCTTTTTTGTTAGAGACAGAAAGATAGGTAGCTTTCTAAAAAATTTAAAAGGTTTTTTTGTTTGAACAAGGAACATAACCCGCACCCTGATCTTTCTAAATGTTAAATTAAAACCAGCAGATAGTCTCTAGGTTAATCATTTGTCAGAATAGTAGCATCTTCCTTGTCCTTAAGGGGATCCTGTCCTCAGTGTTCCTTTCCATTAGGCTGAGGCTCAGTTAAGGGGATGGCTGTTTTGGGGCCGCTAATGTGCATATGGTGCTTCCTGGTTGCCGTGGGCTTAGCTGCGTGAAGGGCTGGGGCTTTCCCTTCTTGGAAGCAGAGGTTCCGAGGTGGCAGGACACGTGTTCTTCCCCGTGACCATGACGATGCAGAGGCCCTGGGCTCCTCCGGCTTTATCTGGGCACCCCATGAGGCGCTCCCGACATCCCTTATCTCCCCTGGGCACGTCGGTTCTGTGAAGCAGCGCTTGCTGTAAGCAGCCTCCAGTATGCTCAGGATGGTGGTTTCTGCAGTTTCTCAGTTCTAATGGATTTATGTTTTGCTGAGATAGTGTTTGTGTATGTTTTGGAAGTGACGTCTTTGCCAGACATTGACTATGGAGTATTTCAGGCCAAAACAGGGGAAATTCGGCATATAGGAATTATCACTTCACCTTCTATTTTGGAACAGCGTGTGTACACTGTGGAAACTATAAAATGATTTCCTATCCTTTGGTTCTTCCTACATGAAGAATTTCCATAATGAAATGTAGCATAAATGAGGCTCAAAGATAGATTGAGAAGAGCAATATTAAATGCAAGGAAAGGACAAGTTCAGGGCCTGAGAGTGCTTGGCAGTGAATGCTGTTCCCTCTAGCCAGTGAGTATGAAGTCTGACCCAGATGGTCGGGATACTATCTATTTATTGTGATCAAGCCATAACCCAGTGAAATGTAATGCTAATACATCAAGGTTTGGCAATTTTACAGGCATAATGTTAAAACATGCCAAGTACTTAACACATCCTCCCTGTGCAATGTTTATTTTCCTTGTCAGCTGTTAATTCTGTACCAACTCTTGCATTTCTGCATATGCTCTGCATTCATTACTTTACAAATAAGCTTCATAGTAGCTGATGGAGGTGTTGTTTGGGGGTGAACACACCTACAGGTATATTCTCCATTCCTCTGCAGGGAATCTGGCTGATTCCTCCTTTTTTAGTTCACTGCCATTTTTAATATTTTTAATTAATATTTAATATTTTTACATTTTAGTATCTTCTTATATATTTCCCAATTTCTTGTGAAATATTTTAGATTTTTAGTTCTTCTTTTGAATTTCTTCAGTTGATGGCAATTAAGAATGCGATAAAATAAATTCTGCTGTAATTTACAGTAGTACAAGTCTGAAGTCGCTTACTGACTTCTTTCTGGGATCATTACTTTTCTGTTCCCATACACTCTTTTTAGATCCCATGTGTGGCACAGAGACTGTGTCTGTTAACCTTACGAGAGTATTAATCAGTACAGAGAACAAGCCTAAACATTGAAATCTGAATCGTCTCTGCTTTTAAATTGTTAGAATGTTCTCTAGTTTTGGCATATGCCTTTCTCCAGAGATTTAATAGGTTCATTCCAGAATCAGTATGTTTCCAGACTTCTGCACTGAAGCCACTAAACCTCAGGAGCCTCCTTTCCCTCCCCCTGCACATATGAAAATATGAATTATATAAATGAAGAATATTTGCTGTTTGAGCTCTGAAAATGTAGTATTTTTTAAAGCAACTAAATGAATTCTGTTTGTGGTATTACATTATTAACCTTGATGTCACACTTTGACATTGATTTCAAGTTTATGCACTTAAAAAGTTTCTTGTTCCAAGGATGAATACTGAATTTTTTCCCCTTGACAGTTATCAGCCTTTTGAATAAAAAACCTATGCTTCAGGAAGTGAACAGTGGCAAACATTTTCAAAGATATGTGCATGTGGTAGAGATGGGGTATTACGCATTCTATTTGAAAAAAAAAAGACTTTTTTTTTTCAGGGGGATGGTGTTACCAACAGTAGTCCACATTTCTAATTTCATTGGACATTACTTGATCTAGGCTACCTTTAAAGTACATTTGTTCGGGATTGCCTTTTGCCATTAACCTGGCATGGAAATATTTTGATCTTATTTTACAGCTAAACAAATTTGTCTTGTAATACAAGTATAGTCTACACCTAACTCCTGTGTCTTTTTTTTTTTTCCCTTGTAGGCTCCAGAAGCTTCCAAAATACATACTCTTGGAAAATGTTAAAGGATTTGAATCCTCTTCTGCAAGGTGAAATCTAACTTGCGCATGTTTTACCTTTTTAATAAAGGACATTTTTTAAGAGGTGAAAGCAGGATTTTTATTTCCTAGAAGTTAAGAAAATATGGTGTGAGGTGAGGACAGTTAGCAGCTGTGGATTATTTTTATTATATATATTTTTTAATTTAGGAAAGAAAATCTTAGGATTTGAAAGGAGCTTGCTGAAAGATTACCTCTCTAAGCAGCTGAGATAAAATGTGTTATAACTTGAACAAGTTAACTCTCTCGTTCATCTTCCATGAGCTTGTATCCTTTAGAAAGGAAGAGTATTTGTTTTCAAAGAAAACAATAAAAGTATGTAGTATGTTTTTTTATGCTTGACAGAATCTCATGGCATCTTGTATTGAGATCGGAGTGAATTGTACTGACTTGGTTCAGCACCTTTGTTGATACTGGATTATAACTGGTTCAGTATTGACATCAAATGGTCAAGAGAGATGGTTTGAAAATGGTTATAACTTTGGTTTGAAATACAGAAGAGGTGGCAGTGAGATTACCTAGTGGCAGCAGGGGCATTCTCCTGACTTGTAGGCAAAGCAGGAGGGAGGGAGTTGTAGTTGGGTTTTTCACTTGGAGGTTTAGAGTAGGATCTCTTCCTAGCACTCCCCGAAGTAACAAGAGAGGGGCCAGCCTGCGTATCATCGTGCTCCTTCGTGAATATGATGGGCACGGGGAGGCATGTCCAGCTCTAGCTGGGTAAAGCATGCACGAGTCTTCTGTGAACACACGCTGGAGATTCAAACTGCTGCTATTGTCCCTAAAATTGCTTGAGATTTGCTTTGCTACCCAGTGGTTGAAACAATTTGTAGCTCAGAAAACATACCAGACAAAATTCCTGCTTTTCCTTTTGACATCTGCCAGAACCAGGTACAAGTCACAGCTGTTAATTTTTATGTAATTGTAGCTTTCTACAGTTTGCAAAGAATAGTGAAGACAAGTCTGTCATAGGCAGACTTTGATTTCAGTGGATTTCCCTGTGCTTATTGATACAGTCCTGCCTCTCTTTGGTTATCAAAGCTACCAATTTTTGTCATCCTTTGAATGATCACTCCCGCTAGGCTTGGCTGAGTATGAACAGAGCAAAGTAGTGAACTACCTGTAGCAATTTTATTTTGTTGTTTTATAGTTCATGATGTAGAGTATATCTTACCCTCTGTTTTTTTTTCCTTCCAACATGTTGTAAATACTTCTGTAGAGATGGGTTCTTTTTTGAAAGAGGGTTTCCTCCAAAGTAGTTATGGGCTACCTGTGGGTGTGTCTTGGTCACTAGTTAGCTAGTGTAACACCATCTGAACACAGGGAATTGTCTCCTGTAATGCACAAATGGATGACTTCATACCTGTAATTCTCTGGTTCCTTCAGTGAATCTGATGAATGTCTTTAGTACTTAAGTTATTGCATTTCATGTGTTTTTATTTAGGATGAAAAGGGGCCTGAGGGCGTATAAGTGCTTTTGAGAGGAATAATTGCTTTTTGATTCTTCTCACTGGCAGAAATGAACTTTTGCAAACACTAGAAACATGTGGATTTAAATATCAAGAATTTCTCTTGTCTCCAACCTGTGTGAGTACTGATATCACTTTAAGTTTCAAACTGTGTTGAGTTCAGGGGAATGTGAGAATGATTTACTGTGCTGAATAAAGAGGGTGATGCCCAGTGCTGAAGACATGCTTCTGAATGAGAGAGCCATCTGGCATAGCTTCTCATCCTGCCTCAGTTGTGCTGCTGTTACTGTTGAGGACCCAGCCTTGTATTTCTTTGCAGTCATAGCTGTTTTTTAAAGAAGCACGAATTTACACTATGACTAGGAACGTAGCTTTCCCAACAGGAGCCTCGTGACTTTGGAAGTGCCGATTCCCATCATCTTCCCAGTGCAGAAAACTCGCCTGTGTGGGCGGAGGGGCTCTTGTTTGGCTACTTCCCTGGCAAATGCAAAAAGAATTCAGGGAGAGTCCTAATTGTGCAATTCCTAACTGGAATGGATGGAGTGCTATGGCTATTTGAGAGAAGCTTCTAATGAGTAGATTGAAAACGAGTTGTTGTACACTGATTTCATTGTTAGATCCCTTGTGTAGTTCCATATTTAATGTGGCAGTAAAACACCATTTTACTTTTTTGATGAAAACAGATAGTGTCCGTTGCGAGAAATTGTGATAATAATGTCATTTTTTTTCTTACCTTAGGTAAAAAGTTTGTTTACATTTACATTACTCATAAATGTTTGTTCATTTAGAGAGGAAGTCAAAACCATGAAAAGAAAACCAATTCACTTGTTTTGTTTGCTTGAGGAACCTTAATCATAGAAGTTAAGTTCATGGGTTCAGTACAAGTGCTCAGGTATTATCAATTAATTCTGATAGCTTCAAAATGGCAAGATATATTAGTGTGACAGTTTTATTACTGTAAATAAATGGTATATAACTTTAGTGACAATATCCCTTCTATGATGACAAAATCTAGTGACCTGTGACAAGCTGACCTGTCTTCTTTGTATCACATGGTCTAATGGCTTGTGGATTTTGCTTGCAGCTTGGCATTCCTAATTCTAGGCTGCGATATTTCCTAATTGCAAAGCTTCACCCAACACCATTTTCCTTCCAGTCTCCTGGGGAGGTGAGTCTAATTTCTATTAGTTAAATTTAGTTTATTTTATGAAGATTAAGGGTTAAATTTTCGGTGAAGCAGTCTGTTTGGATTAGGGGTATTAACACAAAAGGGTGTTTTTTTTTTTTTTTTTTTGCTAAATGCTGAGTCTTCTAAAGGCTGAAATGCCTAAACTGGCTGAGATGGCTTAGAGCAATCTGGAAGTTTTGGGAAGCTGTTAGCAGCTTAGAAAACACTGCATTTTGCTACCCTTTTCACAACCTTGGAAATATATTTTTGTGAGAATGATTCTTTGCAATCATCAGCAAATCTTCAAGTCAAAATCTTTTTAAATTCTCAAAGAAGTAATAGTTAACTGTATTCTGAGCATTTGTGAAGGAATTCTTATTGCAGATTCTACAGTTATTTATTGTGATATCAAAGCAATTCTTTATTTTTTTGCTCACTATTTGTTTCTCCTTAGGTATTGACAAGGTTTCCAGATCAAAATCTAAAAGACTTACTCAAGAGCAAAGTTGCTGACAGCCTGGACGAAACTAGTTCTTCCTTGCTTTGTAAAGAGAGGAATTTGGATCCAAGCACTGGTTCTGATTGCAGCAGCAAGAAGAACTTAGCAAAAGGGGCCTTTCTTTTTAAGCTTGAAACAGCAGAAGAAATAGAAAGGAAGCATAGTCAGGACAATGATTCCTCTATTCAAGTGCTAAAAGATTTTCTGGAAGAGGATAATGAAGAAATGAGTCAGTATTTTTTAGCACCAAAGGCCTTATTGCGCTATGCTTTTTTGTTAGACATAGTTAAGCCCACCTGTCGGAGATCCACATGCTTCACAAAAGGGTAAGTTACAAAGAGAGTCTCTTGCTGAATCCTCTTCTGAAACTTGTGGCTTTATTTGCATACTTAAAAAGCAAGGAGAGCCATCTCATGAAACGACAGGCCTAAAATGCTCTAATACAGCGTGCTTCCTCATCCAGTCAAATGCCAACATGAGAATCTGTCTGGCAGAACATCGTATGCCCACTCCAAAAAAGCCTTCATAAAAGACAGAGCCATTTGTTGCTGACCTTCACAGAAGCTTAATTACCCCTGCGGAAATATGGTTCCATCAGACTGGTATAGTACTGATTCATTAATGAATTTCTTTATATTGCTCCCTGAAGTTATAAAGCGTTACGTGTGACAGATCCATTCCTCATTAAAGCCGTCTCCGCTGTGCATTGTATTGATTTCTTGGGTTTTTCAGCTGTAGGTCGGAAGAGCTGTGGATGGGCCATCTCTTATAAAACCAGCTAGGTGTCTGCATTGCAGGTCATCTGTGTTGGAACAAAACACCCAGTGCTTTTACGTCTTCTAGTTTTCTTGTTTGTACTTTGGAAGTGTAAGGCTGAATGTTCTGAAATCCCACAGATCAGGGGTTAGGAGCTCTTCAGCTAAATGCCATTTGGAGCCTGGAAGTTTGTGGGAAATTATGTTAATATCAGTGAATTTTTCAAATGATCCTTTTTTAAAAATTGTAAAGAAATTTGAACAAAATATTTTTAGCTGATGATTTAAAGTTATTTACAACAGGTTGTATTCTTTAATTAATAGAAATTAAAGTGGCAAATGTTGTGAACAGATTTCCTGTAGATTTTGTGGTTTGAACCTTCTGCTGATATAAAGGCTGGGGAAAAAGTCAAAAATTCTAAATTTCTGGAGCAGGAAAGCCCTTCCCCAGCTCTGATTAACATGAGTCTTTTCTGCCCACAGTTTTGAATTGTGAGGGAGTCAGCATCTTGTAAGATATATTTCTTAACTAAAGCAGTGAAATAAAAGCCTCAAGCCAGAATGATCCCTTGTGTATCTCATATATTTGTCATACAAGTTAAAAAATAAATAGTCTGCTTGCGGTTCCACTAGAATACGTCATGGTATTTTGTGGTCATGTTTATCAAATTCATACTGAAGGAGACTCTGGAGCTGGAAATAAGAAATCTTTGTATATAGCGGTGGGAAATCTGGTCTTGAACATGGCTATTAGCCCTGTGCTGATTTAGGAGGAGTCAGGCTGGATACTTGTGGTAGTTGGCCTTGACTCAGAGTGTTAGGATCTGAGCTACTGGCTTTGTTCCCCTTTTTATGAGCCTTTTGGAAGGATGATTGCCAAAATGGTCCTCAGTGTGGCCATATCATTTACAGCTGTGTATTATAGATTGATTACAATTACATTTCAGGCTTCATCCAAGTCAGCTTCCCAGCCCAAGACTGAATTGCTGCTGGATCTATTCTAGGAATGGATTTTATCTTTCTGTGACCCTGAACGGAGCGGAGCAGTGCTCCGAGCAGCACAGAGGATGCCTTGCTGAGCTGCCAGGAACGGTGTCTTGCAAGAGTTACACTGGTCACAGCACTGAGAATGAGGGATGTCTTTTTTCCTCCCTTGTGTTTGGTCTTCAGAAATTTCCAGTAAGGTTCATGTGCGAAGGATGACCTGGATGTGGTGCACCCAGTGCTTTTGCTATTTTGAGACCTTCAAGCACTTAACAGTACAAGAGGGGTGTGCTGCCATTCAGAGGGACCTGGACAGGTTGGAGAGGTGGGCAGAGAGGAACCTCATGAGGTTCAACAAGGACAAGTGCAGGGTCCTGCACCTGGGGAGGAATATCCCCGGATACTAGTACAGATTAGGGGTTGACCTGTTGGAAAGCAGGTCTGCAAATCACTATTTGGGAGTCCTGGTTGACAAGAGCCAGCAATGTGCCCTTGTGGCCAAGAAGGCCATTGGGATCCTGGCCACAGGATCCAAGAGGAGTGTTGCCAGCAGGTCGAGGGAGGGGATCCTGCTCCTCTACTCGCTCTGGTGAGGCTGCACCTGGAGTATTGGGTGCAGTTCGGGCTCCCCAGTGCAAGAGGGATGTGGAGCTTCTAAAGAGAGTCCAGCGTAGAGCAACAAAGATGATGAAGGAACTCAATCATCTATCTGATGAGGAAAGACTAAACAAGCTGGACCTCTTTAGCCTGGAGAAGATTGAAAGGGGATCTGATCAATATGTATTAAATATCTGAGGGAAGAATGTAAAGAAGATGGGACCAAACTCTTCTTGGTGGTGGCCAGTGACATAACAAGGGGTAACAGATGCAAATTGAAACACAGGATTTTCCATCTCTGTGTGAGGAAGAACTTATTTCCTGTGAGGGTGACAGAGCCCTTGAACAGGACTGGCCAGGTTGTGGAGTCTCCTTCTCTGGAGATCTTCAAAACTCACCTGGATGGCACCCTGTGCCACGTGCTCCGAGTGTCCCTGCTTGAGCAAGGGGGACTAGATAATCTCTAGAGGTCCCTTCCAACCTCAACCATTCTGTGATTCTGCAACCCTTCTACTTTTAGCCCGTGTCATGCCAGAATGTCCTTTGAGGAGCAAAATGCTTTGGTGCATCATTCCCTGCAAAGTAGGGCAAAATGCAGTGGCCTGGGATATGCGGGGGATCAAACAGCTGATCTTGTGATCTTGGACACTTAGGCAATTTGGACACAGCTGATGAGTTCCTTGAAAGCACTTGGTTTCTCTTGGGAGCAGCCTTTGTGGTGGCCAAAGCTGTGAGAGAGGCAATGGGTCCTTTTAACAATCAGAGCAGATCAAAAACGTTTCTTTAGATATGATTATGCTGGGTCTGTTTGTAAATTCTTGATAATGCTGATAACCACAGAAGTAACACCTTCTAAAAGAGTGTAAAATTAGTTACAGAAACTACAGCATTGTGGAAATTAGCCTTAATACAGGA
Source organism: Tinamus guttatus (assembly GCF_059628265.1). Taxonomy (NCBI): domain Eukaryota; kingdom Metazoa; phylum Chordata; class Aves; order Tinamiformes; family Tinamidae; genus Tinamus; species Tinamus guttatus. Next base: position 1,749,855 of record NW_028288743.1, read on the forward strand.
CACAGTGTACCTGGAAGTGATATATTATGTGGATGAAACTAAGAATACTTTAAAAGCTTGCAGGAACAAAGAAGAAATTACAGGGTCAGGTAAAAAATTAAGACTGCAATTTCTTTCTTTATTATAGTGGTAATGAAATATCCAAAAATCAATGAATCATTTTTCGCTTTGGCAAAACTTCCCATATTTAATTACATTCTGAATCTGCTAGGAATATTAATTTTTTCTAAAGTCAGCAGATGCAATAATAATTAATAAAAATCCAGCTAACACTGGATATCTGCCCACATTTATGTTAAAAAAAAAAAAAAGACTACTAAAATTTCAGTATGGTGGTGATCTTTTTTTAACTGTTACATTATCTTTCCACACCAAATTTTTTTTTTGTGGGCAGTTTCATGCCTTTAGCCTCAGATGTGTTAATCTGAAATACAAGATCAGATACGATAAGAAGAATATCAAAATTCCTCACTGCCACATGTATTACATTGTAAAACCTGCTATTAGAGAATTTTCACATTTCATTTAATCAAATACTACATGCTTACAAAACAGTACAGCTTTTATTATTATTTAGTTTTTTTTTTTAATTTGTGTTCGTGTTTTGGGCCTTTTTGTCCTGATGCTAAATAAGATTTGCATACGCTTTGTTTAAAAAAAAAAGTGAGTTGGTCTCACTGATGCTGAAAGAACTAGTCATAAAATATCCTAACAGGAGAAGAAATTCTCAAGCTTGAGCCCTAGTGGATCACTGCATCTGTGCTAACAGGACAATGTCCATTTCTTCATTGTGGGGCTAGAAGACCTTGAAAGAAAAGGATTGTGCCAAGTGTGTTGGTGTGGAATGAGCCCCAAATGAAGTAAAAGATCCTTCACAGCTGTCTACAGATATGAAGAAAAAGATAGGGAATAGTATTTGTTAGTGGTAGGTGCAAACCACCACCATTTGATGTGGGAGATGTTCTCAAGTTCTTCCATTATGCAGAAACTTTCTCTTTTCCTGTCTTAGTCTATTTCAGTTCAGGACATTCATGCACAATTGTTGTTTAGATCAGCAGAACATGTTTCTGAAAGCCCAGCAAGGACATAATTAAATTGAAATGATAGCCTTGGAGAGACTGTAGAGTAAACATGTAGTTGTGTAATCAACCACAAAGGATTTTAAAAAGCTATCATACGGTTTTATAATTTTGGTTAACGTACTATTTAGTCAGTTTTTTTTTTTTTTTCTTGCTAGCTGTTCTGCAGAGAAACCTGACCATCTTCCCTTGCTTCCTTTTCTGGAAACTCTGCACTCTGACTCAATGGTTTTGTCCCTGATGGAAGTAAATACAACTTGTAGGTCCATACTAATGTAGTGGTCCTGTTCTTGAAGTATGGAGAGCCGATTTGAGCACCTAGGACTATTTTTCTTCTAGCAGTAGAAAATCAGTGAGTGCTGTGTATGGTTTGCTTGAATTCCTTGGCCAGTTGCCTGAGGAAGGCATGAGCATGGATAGACCTGATTGGATGTGCATGGATGTGCACTGATTACATCCTCATCCCCAGGGATTACTTTCAAAGACTGAAGTGCATTTCCAGGGTTAGCATTGTTAATAACAAGGACTTTTGTTTTATCTATTCAGGAAACTGTGTGTTAATCACAGCAAATGAAGCTCCTTAGGCTCCCTGTATCTTTTCACTTCTTAGGATGAAGTCCAATGAAAATACTCACTTAACACTTTTGTTGTTCTTTAAGGTATGGACACTATGTGGAAGGCACAGGCTCAGTTCTTCAGACAGCAGCAGATGTGCAGGTAAGAATGTGTAGACTAACATGTGCATGTTTTATTTTAAGACTCGTTTCATCTGTGTTCTGCTTTGCTGTTCTGAATTTATTTTAACAAAAAGGCTTTTAAAGCTACATATTTCAGGCAACTGAATTCTCAAATAACAGTTTATTTAAATCAAAATTATATGTGGGCCTCTATCTGTGGAGAATACAGTTGCTGTTATTTTATTAGCCATAGCATCACATAGTGATTTCACAGGGGTGTGTAAAAATGTTAAAATGGACTAATTCTATGAATAACTTAATTTATCATGTTATGATTCTTCAGCCTTTTTTTTCTACACTGGTGATCCAGTAATCCTGTCAAATGTTTAAAATATTTGAATAGAAATGTGTTTTCTATTAAACGTAGTCTCTAGGCTTTGGAAAGGTTAAAAAAAATACATGGGCGAACCATTATTTAAAGATACTTTTTACAAAATATATTCTGTACATAAGTGTATCCTCCTGCACTTCTGTGCCATTCAAATTTTACACGGCATTTCTGAGCATATGAGGAATCCAACATAGGAATTTAGAATAACCTCAAAGCAAATGTATTAAAACAGCTGCATTGATACAGCAAATTTTTGTAGATGGTCAGGCTATTGAGTCATTCGTCATATTCTGTTGTTGAAAAATGTTTATAGTCCTTTGATTGTCTCACTGAATATTGCTATGGCTTGTAACTGAAGGAAGAAATGATGGATTCCCACATGACAACATTGGTTTCTTTCTTGTAAATGCATGCGTTGAGATGTTGGCTGAAAAAATGTAACACCAATCATAATTTCAAACAAAACATGCTGTTGTCTCTGGCACTTCGATAATCAAAGAGAGAATCTGTTATGATGTGAGTGTTACAGCATAACTTTACATGTTCTGCTTGTATCAGTGATATCTGTTTGTTGTTTTGGATCTTCTTCATAGCTTGAATCAGTGTTTAAATGCATTGAGATGATACCAGAAGAAGAGAAGCTTATGAAGCTGTCAACATTAAAACTGAGGTACTTTACCCCAAGAGAAATAGCAAATCTCCATGGATTCCCTCCAGAATTTGGTATGTGCTTGCAAAGCCCCTGTTTCTACTTCATTTTTATGAAATTCTGACTTCTTTTTTTGATGAGTAGTAGTTCATGCTTTTTGTTCTGCAGCCTTTTTCATACCACTTTAATGATTGGTTCTTATTACTTGGCTAACATTTCTCTGAATTTCTATTAGTTTTTTCACACTTTATAAAAACTAATCTTTATTATTGTATTTGTTTTCATAAATCAAGGAAAAAATAGTTTTGGAATGAGAAATGCTGTATTGCTGAATGGCAATGAAGGAAGACCTTTGTTTTAAACTACGCAGCAGGCAGGATTACCAACAACTGTAATAAGTCACATATCCTGCCAATTTAGGAAGTCTGTTGGTTCTTGGTGTCTGAACCACTTGCTTTTTCTCTTCCACACATTTGCAGCTGCTGACAGAGAGGGGGATTTCACAAGATACAGATGCTTCTTTGTTCAGGAGCAGCCAGACTCTTCACTTAATGATCTGTTAAGGCCTCTATTTTCTAGAAAAGGCTGTTGGTCCAACAAAAGCTTAGACCAACAGCAACTAGCTGCTGGCTGAAGAAGGTGAGATACTTAATTTCCTAACTATTTTTGTGGAAAACAGGGAGTCAAGGAGCAAGGCTACACAATACCGTTGTACTGCATATAGGTCAACCAGAATTAAGTCTGCAACAAATTCACCAGAATTCCTCTTCCCCTTCCATAAATAAAGATAAGAAAGCCTTTTAGCCGCTAAGGAGCCTGGCTTGCTGCCATCCCATCAGCTCAATTGATTATCTCTCAGCAATACCAGCCTCCATAGAATCAGATGTCGGTGACCTTGAGTAATTTGTTGTATTTTCCTTTGAATTCCCATGTGAGTTAGTGCTTTAAAGAAGGCTTGTAGTTTGTATATATTTTCCTTTTGTAGATATACTTAGTTTTCTCATTTACATTGCAAATTATTACATTTAAAAAACAGTATCACGGTTGCTAAGTCAAACATTCAGAGTAGACAGAACCAAGATTGCTTTTATAACAGTACTTAGTGTGCTCTGTTGAGTTACGTGCCCGTATGCAGGGGGCACGTTTTTCAGAGCCTGCCTTCTTTAATATTCTGCAGACAGCCTTTGTCTTAGCACAGCTCTCCTCCATATTGGCTTAGGCTAATGTAAAGAAACCTAACAAGCTCAGCAGGGCTGCATATTGAATTACTATTCAGTGTGTGGTTTTCTCATCATTCTGCATGCATCCTTTGAGTTACTAAAAGTTTATCAAACTATTAAGCTTCATTTTGAACACAGACTTGTCCATTTCTTTTTAAAATATGGTGTTCAATATAATAGCTGGGTTTTCACGGACATTAAATCTGCCTTTACAATACCAATGAGGGATGTGGTGGGGTTTATGATTATATTTTACAGAGGGAGGACTGAGGCAGGGAGAAATTTATGTTTGGAAAACACTATTAGTTTAGAGTGTCCAGCTTGTAAAAGCTTGTGAAACCCTGAGCATTCTTGTTTCAAAGTGGCTGGAGTGAAGCAATGGTTCCTCTGCTCAGAGCTCATCTTCGGGGCAGCTGTGAGCTTCGTTACTTACACGAAAAAGGAGGGAACTCTCACAACAATTTGAGCTTGTGGAAGTGAGAAGCTTCCAGGTAGTCACCATCTATGGAGTGCTCATTTAACAAAGTTGTCTTGTCACCTAGGAAGTGTGCAGTAGTGTCAGGGGCAGATTCCCATGCTGAAAGGGGAATCTCTTCCCGTTCTCTTTTTGTCTGAACAGTGAGACTTTCCTCACAATTCCTGCAGGCCCCTGTCTTGCTGCACTACACTCCCAATTTCCACAGCAAATGAAACGAGCCTTTCTCATCCAGCAGTCCCCTCCGTCACACACTCTGATTCACATGCAGAATAAGTCTTTCCCAGTACACTGAGTCACAAGTCTGACATTTCTTTTCTCTGTGTTTGAATCTAGAAGTTTCCCAATGTGTACTTGCAAAAACTGTTATTTGCTTCTAGGTGATTAGAATCCCTTGGAAACTTCGCTACTGTAATCTTAAATTTCTTCTGAGTATTTGCAAGGTTTCTCTTTTTTTTCACTCCCAAAGACTTGTAATTTACTATATTTATAGCTACAGCAAAGTGTGTATTCTTGACGGCATTTGTTCTGTGTTAAAGTTCAAGCCATTGGTGGGAAATGTGGAATTTTCAGAGGAAAACGTGCTATAATTTCTCTACACTTACATTCTGTAGTGACAGTACCATTTGGGCTGAATTTTTTAACAAAAATCCTTAAGATGTACCCACTGCAAATGTGTTGGCCCCAAAAAACTGAAGAATGAGAAGACTGTAAGCTGAAAATAAGCTTTAAGTGAAGTGAATGTCAGGAAGCTTTGGTAGCAGATGCTGTTCCTGGCTGTGGCTACAATTAACAAAAGGAACCGTTTGTTTTAAATGGATCTATAAGGCAACCCTCTCCTACATGGGAGACGCAGAGTTACAGTCATTGTTCTTTCTTAACATTAACAGATTTATGTGTGCTTTTAGAATCTGAATGTAGTAATTGCACTAGGGGTCAATGAAATACTGCAGTCATTTGCCTCAGTCAGTATCATGGGTCCCACAGCAATATTGTTAAAAGTGACTACATGATTCTTGCAACTCTGACTTATTCTCATCAGAGTGACATCAGGATGATCCTTTTCCTTTTTTCTATTAGTAACGTGTTCTACGTTACTGAGAAACAAACAGCAGTGTGCTGGAAGGTCAGCACTCTTTGGTAGTGGGTATTGCTAAGACTGCAGCACTGTCAGGTAAAATATGGCCTAGATGATATGAGGAAAGTTCAGAGAAGTTCAGAACTGTGCACCAAGTACCCACACACTGTGAGTTAGTGCATCTGTCCTCCTCATGTAGCCTACTCTTGAGCAGGAATAGAGGTGGTGCAAGATAAAGCTAACGGGCAGGAAGAAGGGGCTTGGCATAAAAGAGGCAGCGAGTCCTGAAAATAATCCAGGTTTAGAGCTGCCAAGAGGCAGTAGGAGCAAACCTGGAATTTTTACTGTTTGGATATGATTATTGGGCTATAAATGTGTATGTGTTTGGGTGTACCTGCACACTCATTTTTATATATTCTTTTATAATTGATAAGTTCAGAGCCTTATCCAGTGACTTAAGTGAGAGGTTTGTGTGGGAATTTAAGTGATTGTTCCAAAGAGAGAAGAATTGGGTGTCCAAACGTGAGTGCCAGGGAGCTGGGCAGAATGGCTGGAACTGGCAGAAGATGTGTTTACCAGAGTAGTCCATGTCCAAGGCATTAATAGCTGGCAGAGAGGGATGGAACAGCTCCTCCCAGACACCTCCTCCTCCTCCTCAGCTTCCCGCCCTTGTCTCGGCTGCTGTCCAGCCGTGCTCTCTCCTGAGCCTCCCTGGAAGAGGGTTTTGCTGAAGGGCTGTGAAAGCTTCCAAGCGCGTCTGTCACTTTGGCACACTCATTAGGAATATCCCTCAAAGCTGGTCTGGGTGCTGCTGTCCACAGGGGCAGTTAGGTGTTTCTTCCTAGGGTCTGATTAAATAATATGAGGTGGTCAGGTTTGAGCAGCTCAGCGAATGACATGACGAGTTGAACCCCTGCTGCTGTTCACCTTTCAGTGCAGTTACAGCAAATGCACTCACACTCGCAGCTAACACGAGTAGCAGTGGGAGCCAGGACAGCTACAGCTGACCAGCTGGGTATTGGTAACTAAATTCTCAGCTCCTCTGGAAGAACCAGTGGAAATTATTTTTGTGACGCTGTGAATTTTATGTCAGAGTGTGTAGGGAAGCCTATACATAAGCTGCAGTCTATCATAACTATATTAAGAATTGTTCATTAAAATAGCAGGAGACCAAATCTAGGAACAAACCGAGACTAATGGCGGTGAAATACGTGTTTCTGTTTTAGGCTTTCCTGACAAAGTAACAGTAAAGCAACGCTACCGTCTCCTGGGAAACAGCCTAAACGTACACGTGGTGGCAAAACTCATCTCCTTGCTCCTTGGAGAACCTGGAAACGGAACCTGATGAGTGTGACTGATGACAGAAAATACTTTCATCTTTAAGAGAAAGCCGATAGTGGCTGAACAAAAATCCTAGCTAAGAATAACACCAGTCCAGATATTCTACTGAGCTGTCCTCATGTATTTTTAATATTGTATTTATGGTGGAAATGTGATGGAAAGACATGGAAAATGTTGTCTTCATCTGTAAATATGTGATCCATTCTTAAAAGAATTATTGTATATAAAGTCTGAAATTCTGATGTGTTTTTTGTAGCCAATGAAACTATTAAATGTGGTATTTTCTATATGAATTTTAATGAGTTTGTCTGATCCTCTCCAGATACTTCTAGGTTTCTGGAACCCAACTCTGTCTGAAGGAATTTGTTTCAGGGTAACCAAATAAAAATATTTCAGGGTTATCACAACTCTGACAGTAACTTGGCTGTTTCTGTTTTCGTTTAAATTATGCAGGATGAGATTATGAGTCTTTTCCAAAAACCTACACAATGCAAGATATAAAAAGATTTTAAAACTCTGTGCCTGCCCAAGCAAGGGTTTCTAGGGAGAAAAACTATATGGTTGTCTTCTAAGACTTCCTCACAAAACTTGATACTACTGCTAGGGTGAAAAGGAGTAAATGTTGGGATGCGCCCATGCCCTTTGGCCACCCAGAATGTCCTTTACCTCGTGCTGATTCCTTGTTTGTTTCTTCTTCACCCTTAGCATGCATGCAACTTCTGGACTACTACACCAGGAAAAGCTTGGGCTGAGCCATTGCAGCCTGTCTTGTTCTCCAGGAACAGTTTGGCCACTTGAGGTGTTCCAAACACAAAAGTGGAGTGGAAATAGATTCTCCTGAAAGAGAGCACTCTGGATCGGGCTTTCTTGTCTTGGAGAAAGATGAATTCTGGATCCCTTCTTTATACAGTTTCTTATAGCACTGTAATAGCAGAAAGGAGTAATAATTTTAGGTTGTACCTGTTACTAAACTTTGCAAGAAGCAAGTGTGTTTTTGGACTATGCAATGAACTATAGCTTATGTTTACTTGCATATATTTATTATTTAAATTTGTCAGCAAACCAATAACCAGTGACTGCATAGTCTTGCTCTTGGAGATACATGCAAATGGGAGGATCTATTCCTCTCTAAAGTGATCTAAACAGTCAAACCATAACAAAGGAAATCATAATTTTATGTACAAAATTCTTTAGTGTTTAAATGATATTTTAGTGCTGTACATGCCATTCCTTGGCAAGCTGTATTAAAGTGTAGCTTGAACGTTACCTATCTGCATGTAAAACTATGATATAGCAATGCAGTCATTTAATGTGACTGTGAAGAATAAAATTTGTTTACTAATCAGATTTGTATCCAAAGCAGATAATACTTAGAAATAACAGATTTCAGCATTGTAAATACATCTTTGTGTATTTTACCCATCCTATTCCTGGAAAGTCCGTGCGGCTAAATTGGGTGAGCTGTTCCTTCTCCCATCTATTTGTCACTATTAGACTTGTTTACTGAGCTCTGTTGAATTGCACCTGCTTGACCTCGCTTGATGATCATGTTGCTTTCCTTTTTTTCAAGCAGTCTCATGATAATAAGTGTTTTGCAGCCTACATCTCTACAGTACTTTGCAACTTCAGCAAAAGCATTTTAACGGCAATGAAATGTGATTACAAGAGCAGCTGAAAGGTAAAATGAGTGAAATCTGCCTGACAGCTCAGAAATTGGGAGGAGATATCTGCAATCTTATTTTTGCTTCTACAGCTCAGTTATTCTGCACATGTGAAATATATCTTCTTATGAAGATGATATAGCCACATTCCCTCAAGCCTAGGAATCTGCATTGAAGAAGAAGATGTCATATTTAGGAGTATCATATTTATGCAGTCACTTACAGAGTGTGGCAGTTGCCTTAGAGAATGTGTTACCTACATAAGCTTTGGTTTTGAATCTTTTTTTTTGTTGTTAGATGAACTTAATATTTCTCAGTGGAGGTGCATCCTTCCGCGCAGTGAACATAAGACCCCTGCTATTAGGCGTTTTGTTTGACCTTTTGCTCCTCTCCTTAGGAGGAGTGTAAGGATTGCCAGGCATGTGTGCAGTACAAGCTGAACAAGCCAAGAACATTGTGCTGGAGTAATTCTGTCATATGTCTAAACTGTAGTCATGGGTATGTCCATTGTGTTCTCTGAAGAGAGAGTTCAATAGTAATGTTTGAATTGAAATCCGAACAGATACGATACTTCGGTGACTGTATTCTGTGGTAGCAATTATAGCAAATTTATGAAACAAATTAAAAATTCTATTATTTGTTACATTTGAAGAATGAACTATTCTCAGCTCACTCTGTGTTTTTTTTTTCCTGTTCTATTTGCTTGCTGTCCCACTGAAGTTTACTGTTCTACCAAACTTCTGTAGGAATACTGAACTATCTTTCTTTTCTTTTGTAAGTTTTTATAAAGTGAAAATCCATTAGAAATGTAGTATATTTTGCCTCATAGATATCGGAAACCACATAAGTGCTCTGTGTTTTTTTTTTCCTGTATGGTGTTTAAAAAAATAGACTATATTAGTGTGTGTGTGTGTGTATATATATATGTACATAGCGTATGAATCAGAAGTGGTAAAGGAAATACCCGAAGCAAAGTAATGCCAGACTATAAGAAACTAGGCACATAGCCAGAAACAAATTCTAGAGATTGTCCTTGATTTTGCCTATGCAGACATAGGAATTTTGATGTTTTAAATTTCATAAAAAGAAGCATATGCTCCTTTAGTAGGAGCTTGTTGAATAAGTTACTGCTAACCGAGAGTGCATGGAAAAGCTAAATGAGTAGTGATTACTTGTCAATTTAAATGTTACCGTGAAGACCATGAAGAGATTTGTATTATTTTTATATTTATTTAGTGCCTGAGGTTGAGAAAAAGAAATACATGACATTAGATCACCAGATGATCTTCGTAACAGTGGGATGAAGCACATGTCCTAGTACATAGACAAAAGATCTTTTCATAGAGCTCTGATGAGGCAAGAAGCAGAGTTGGAGGGGATAAAATTTACTGGAATACACCACTTCCAATAGGACAGGGCTGCTGGAAGGAATTTCAGGGATTCTCTGAGCAGCTGCTTGGGTTGGGCACCCTTCAGAGAGCTGTTACTAGAACTTGGAAAGCTGCTACAAAGAAGTCCTCAAAAGCTCCTCCAGGTGGGAGTTGCTGTCTCCAAAGCAGGAATACATCCTGAAATCTCATCTTGGTTGAGAGCATCGTTGTTCTGTGCTTTGGCTTGTGCACTGGGCTTGGGTGACCCTACCACAGTTTTAAGTTAAGGTGCAACCTGTCATTTGAAAACAACACACCTTATTTGCTCAAACATATGTTTTTACACCTGAAGAGTAATAAGTAGGTTTGATTCTTGCTCATGTTTTTCCCTTTAGCTACTTAAAATACTTAATCCCATTTTGTTTATAGAGGTTGCACTTAATAAAAAAGGGATTCTACTCAGAATTAATACTTCTGCATTGCATTTCAAGTGTGTATCTCTCTTACTTTTGATATGGAGTTTTTGATTATGCATGGCTGTAAGGTGGTGCACGGGGAAAAGTTCAGGAGAAGACTGGATGAATCCATGGAAGAAAAAGCCTTTGAGGAATGCAGAATAGGTAGAATTCTGGCTGAAGAAGTCCCTGCAGATAAATGGAGGCCAAGGGAGTGTTTAGGAGAGGTGTTGTATGTGCTTGCCCTCTCGTGTGTCCTGTCCTTCCTTCCATAATTGTCTGCTTTGACTACTGTTCCCGACAGTGTCCTGACCCAGACAGATCTTCTAACCCAGTATGACTACTCTTGCTTTCTTACATTTGTGTTGTGACAGAATGCCGATATTTGCGATTGCAATATTGATACGTGGCGAATAATACATGCACTTGCAGTGCACAGCTCAGACCTAAACTTTTCAATAAAGTGAACAGAACAAATTTGAGAGAGGTTGTGCAGACAGGTCCATTCATAGCTGTAGGGTTATTAGTGGAGAAGGGCGACTATGCAAATGGCAGTCTCTAAAAATAACTCCAGTCTGCGTTGAAACAATTCAAATATGCTGAAAGGACTGGAATAATCAATAGGAAAGAATGAAGCCAATGTTGCTCACTGGCAACTTTGTCATGAACCTAATTTCAAAAAAGAATGAAACAAAATGGATCAAATTGATGGTTTGTAAAAGCAGTACACATAGGAAGTAAAATCAGAAAGATAGCACAGCCAAAACGTAAGTCTTCTACCTAAAGAGACCTATACATTATAAATGCCTCCACTGTGGTAAAGGAATCAAAGGTGAATTAGGATGGTAAATTTCTGCCAACTAAACCAAAAGCCATCTGTTTATTATTTTCAATCTAAAAGTGAAAACCTCGATTTTCTGCTCAGTTCAACTTCATCATCAGATAAATTATTAACTTCATCACCTCGTAGTTGTGTTAAAGGAGCAAATTCTTAAGCAGGTACCAGACGACAGAATGCTGAGAAGTAAAATCTGTAATGAGTGACATGCAAAATAGAGCCTTGCAGGTTCTCCAAGCGTCTGAGGAAGATACTGCAGCCGTAAATCTGTCTAGATAACATGTAAGAGGAGGAGGAAGTGGTTAAGAATGGTTATAGGTAACGGGCAGCAAAGGGAGCTGGTTGGATGAAGGCATTAGAAAGAGTGCCTGTTCCAGCACCAAATTTCATACTGGAATTGTTGCACATTCTGAAAGGGATTTTAGCACTTCCATTTGATGTTAAGTAGAATTTGATGTCTTTGGACACCTACCTCTTCACAAAACTAACCATTCCCATGTTAGATTTTTCATGGAATCTCCCCCATTTCAACTGAGGTAAACTCTGTGGTATAATCCTCCACATAAGGCCTAATTTCAGATTAGTGCTCGGTCCTCTTAGAACTGCAGGGAACACACTGAAAACAATGAATCTAATACTATACTTTTTTTTACACCATCGATTTGCACATTTTGACTACATAGGTAGCAATAGGACTGTGATGTGTCACTTTTGAACATTAGAATATTATTCAGAAGAGGAAAAATGAAAGAATCTAGGGAAGCGAAGCTGAGAATACTGGGAGATGTAACGTCAACAAAGGGGAAATTCAGGTAAATATGCACTACTTGGGAATAAGCTAGCAATTAGCTTATTCCCAGGGTCTTAAGGCTGGGTCTTAATTATTTGCACTTATTAGAGTCATAATATTGAATAGCAGAGATCTATTTAACATATATAAAACACAGAGTTACATCTTTTATTCTTAAAAATCAGCCAGTTTTGGAATGCCTACTAACAGTTGCGTTCCCTCATTAAAGAAGGAAACACTGTCATAGACTTGTGTTTTGTCTGTGTCCAAGTTGACTTTCTAGGTGCAATCAGTGCATATCAAATTCTGGTGATAACCTAGTGCTCAAATATAGGTCTACTACAGGGCTGTCTTGCACAGTGACTCTGTATTGCTGGAGACCTATAGACCACATGGCCCCATATAGAATCATAAGATGGTGGTAAATCGCAGTCACAGCTTGTACGGCATGAACTGCAGCCAGAATTAGATGGAGACAAATGTTCTGCTACTTCCTGCCAAGTCTGTGAACAACCTATTCTCTTCAGAGAGGTTTCCTCAGCCATAGTGCTGCTGAGGTAATGGAATGGCCTGTCTCAGGAGGAAGCGTTCATGCCAGCACTCCTTGCTAGAACAACTGCTATTCTTATGCCAGATACTTACAGGGTTTCCATTCTGTTCCTCCAAAAATGATGGCTTAATCCAGTGTATTCCAGTAAAATTAAAAGGTGTGTACCTACTTTTCTCTTTAAAATAGTTCATAGATTTCACAGTTTGGCCATCCTGAGGTGCATTCATTAGAAACAGAGTGGTAAATGAAATAAAATCTCAGAGGTCTAATAAAGTAGCAAGTACTGTTTTAGATACTGTTTTAGTGACGCCCAGAGCTCTTTCCATTCTATAAGCAGTGTTAAGTGAGATTCATTTGGCCATCAGGTGAATTGTTTTCTAAACTGTAAAACCTGCATTGACAGAAGGTAAGAGTTCTTTCTTCTTGAGGCAGCAACATTCTCCCTAGTCTCTGGAGTTAGTTGGAAAGAAGAGCTTCATTCAAAGACCTATAAGCAGCAGAGAGGATCAACACATCCTCAGTATACAGAAGAAAAGAATACATAAAAGGAAGGATTGTTTTTTTTCTAAGTCACAACCAAAGTCTGAACTGTGGTCAACATGAGGGACTTTGAAAGTCAGTCCTTAAAGTGTGCAAACGTTCAACCAGTCTGCTAGGAACCACAGGTATGGTTAAAGCGTAGTTTCTTTAAGTTGAGAGCATCACAGTTACAAAAACTGAGTAGGCTGACAAAAAGCAAAACCTAGATAAATATGGTTACAGACATGAAAGATATTAGTGGGCATGGACAGTACAAGTATATGCAGATGCAGAAGGTGTCCCCTTGATCAGATTCATCTATGCTCTCCCGTTCCAGAGCAGTCATTTCAGAACAAAGAAAGGAATAAGCAGTAAAAAATATGTGGGGACAGATCCTCAGACGGTGTGAATATCACAGCTGTTATGGATTGAGTTTTCACCAAATCTATTTTTTTGTACCTAGGGGATTTTGACACCCATCATGGTGGTGAAAGACAGCACGTGGGGTTTCTTGCTCATGCTCCTCTCCAGTCTGGTCTGGTGGGCTCAATCTCCTGGAGGACACAGGCTGCTGCAGAGGTGGGGAATATAGCTGCCAGCCAGAAAACTGAGCTCCTGCTACAGGACTGTGGATGGAGGCATATGGGAAGGACTGTACCCTGTGGCATCAGGGGAATCTTCACCTCTGCCCTTCCAGATCTCTAGGCAGCAGCACTAGCAGTTGGGTTATTTGCATCACAGTCTGCCTGAGCACAAGGAACACGGTCAGCAGACTGTCACTGTACTGAATTATGAGACACGTTTTAAAAACACAGATAATAAAGTAATGGAAGCTAGTTCCTTATGCAAAGAAAACAGTGGTGGTGGTGGGATGCTGTTATGCATCCAAAGTTCTCAGGTTGCAGGAAGGCTTTGACCTCACTGCATTTCTGTAAGCTGTAGAAAGCTGTAAAATTCATTAAACACAGGAGCTTCAAGGCATGTCACAGATATGTGCAGGCAGAATTTCCCTGTCAGCTGAAAAGGGAAGACCACAAGCACAAACTGGAGCAGAAAGGAAGTGCAGGGTAAGGATAACAGGTGCAGAAGGCTCAGGAGCCTCTGCAACAGTCTGTGGTTCCAGGATCATCAGTGAATGGTGCCTACCGTGACCTTCTAGCAATGGCAGCTACAACAGTTTCTGCTCTGCTCTGTTCAGTGGAGTTCTGAAATGTGGTCAGCCTGAGCTATCTATTGAACAGAAAGGGAAGAAACAAATGGTGGTGGGACTGGATGTTCAGGAAGCTCCTACCATGAAGGTTGAAAAGAAGATACTCAAAGCACCTGTAAGGGAGTTAAGGAAAACACAGTGACACCTTTGGTCAGGGTAATATCGGAGCTCTGGCAAAAGCAAAAGATGGAGTGTCAGCAGGAAGTGTCATATCAAGCTGACTTTCTGCATGGAGGATAAAGTGCCGAAGCCCTGAGGCACAGCTGTGGTGAGGGCAGGACATGGGCCCTCCACAGCAGCTGCTGCAACAGACTTAGCCCTCGGCACAAGTAGCACCCAGACTGGGAGCCCCTTCTGCCTGGGGATACCGCCAGCCACCCGCTCCTCAGCGCATGTGAGGTGTTTCTGGGGAAGCTCAGAGCTCTGCCACCTGTCCCATGCAGAAACGCTTGTCCAGGCAGGGCAGTGCAGGAGGCAGCTGCAGCCATGACAAGAAACAGGAAGTATCCTGGGCAGGCCTCTGCCTTTGGGAAGACGGGGCGTGCTCCTGAAGGCTGGAGGAAAATGGGATGAAGATCCAAAGGCTGGCTCTCAGAACACATGAATCTCCATTTTTCAATTAACTTGGAGTCTCATGCCAATTCCTGTTTGGTTTCTGCATTGTGTGAGGCTAGCCCAGAATTCGGGAGCCCTAGTGTGTGCAGTGAATGCGGCCTGCCCCTGCCAAGCAGCATGCAGGGCCCTTGGTGTGCAACCAGCTCCTCAGCATCTGGAGGCCATGTCGTTCCCAAGCCAGAGCAACCATATTTGGTTAAAATTGTCTCTGGCTGTTGCAATTCATGGGATTCTGTGCGGTACTGCTGACTTGTTTGTGTCATCTGTCCAATGAATTACTGTCTGCAAACTTCTCCTTCAGTACAAATATGCCTTGCGAACCACTGCAGTTTTTATATATATCTATATCTATATATATTTACATATATATATATACACGTAATATTCTAAGTCTTCCAGAGCTGCCAAATACTTATTTCCTTCACTCATGTACCATGGGACCCAGGTGCTCCAAGGCAGGGGGTGCTCTGCTGTACAAAGGCCAGAGGGACAATGATTAAATCCGAGTAGATTTTCATTAATTATCTTCCAAAGCTCTTGAAAAGAAAGGGGAGGGGGGACGTGGTGGGGGGGGAAGGAAATGATATGTTTAATGTCTAGGCTATTTGCATACTGTAAATCTTTAAGATACCCAAGATAAAGTTTACCCGAATGTGGCAAGACGGCATGGGCACCTCGTGAAGAAATAGCTGCATGGGAGCAAAGGGCACCTGGGCTCTCAAAAGTACAGTTCAGCACGGGACGTTTCACTTCACACCTGGGGCTGCGAGCAGAGAGCCATGCTGTGGCCTGCTTCGGCCCCGGCGCTTTTCATTGCGTTACTAGTACTGTCTGGACTGAGCTGTGAACCGAACCACTATGAAAAAAAGAGGCATAAAAGAGACATTTATGACGAGCAGTAAGTACTGTTGCTAGTGGCAATTGCGAACAGATTTGCTCTATGCTGTGTTTTAAGTGCTATTAATGGGAACAAGAGGCTTAAACGCATATTTTTTCCATACTTTTTGACAGATATGTGTAGCTAAATGTTCCTTTTTTCCCCCCCTACCACAACAGGCCTCGTTTGTCCTCTGAGCAGGGTAACTTAGTGTTCCATACTGGCTCCAGCAAAAATATTGAATTTAGAACTGGACCACTGGGGAAAATAAAAATTAATGAAGAAGACCTTGCAGAGCTTTTTAGTCAGGTGATACAGCTACTTTTTCTTAATATGGTTTCACTCTCAGTCTTCCACATTAACAGTTTAATTTTCTTTAAAAATTATCATAGCAAATTTGATGTGGCTTTTATGATTGTTCCTTTATCTTATCTTTGTTAGTTCTTTAATATGAGTGCGGGCTATTAAATACTCATAAAGTGATCATATTACATTAAGTAATTGAAAAGTTAAATTGTGTATGGAACAGAGCTTTCTGTATTTATATGGACTTTATAACAGTAAGGATCAAACTTTTCTAATCTTTTGAGCAAATAAAGCTTGTTTCACACTATCCTACTTTCTTTTCTAAATGTAGGTGAGGCAAAATACTGTTGATATTCAAGAACTTAGGAAAGGCCTTGGTGCCTCTCAGAACATGTCAGATCAGATTGCCTTGCTGAATTCCAAGGTGAGTCTTGTGCATGCTCCATTAGAGGTCTGATTTTTCCATTCCTCAAGTTAACATATTGACTTGATACATTTCAGTATTCTGGGCTTCAGTTCTGAGTCTCTGTCAGCTCATGTGCATGGCCTGATTCAGCAGTTCTGCAGGCAGTGGAAGTATTTCTGTAATTTGCTTACTTGCTAGGTAGCAGAATTATTCTGTTGTTCACTGTCATTATCTCTACAAAGTGAAATCCCATTAAGTTCACAAAATGGACTATATATATTCTTATATGTGTTACACAGATATTCCCATTCCATAGGTGAAATGGGCTATAAAAATTAGCAGTGTAAAGAACAGACCTGTGAGGTAGTTCAGCCTGTTCCCTGCTACTGAAGATATTTCTCCAACCGAGGATTCAGAACTCTTTTTGTGACATGTTTTCCAGTACCTTCTGTTAGGCTGTTGCCACCATTTCTTTACAGCCCAGCAGACCTGCTTTTAGATAAACTGCCCATATATCCATCATTTTCACTGATGCAATTTCAACTTGTTATTTGTAGTTACAGCCCATGGAGATATGGTGAACATTTGGTTTTGGTTCTCAGTGTACTTGTCTCCAAGAGCAGGCTTCGTGTGCCCAAGCAATCCTACTGGAATATTTGCATTTTTCAAGCTAAGCACTGCAATACATCTTCACAAGACTGTCTTTGTTTGTGCAGCCAAACTCACACATATTTAAGCTGTGATTTTACAAAGAGCCTAACATACTGAAATCCCAGTGTATGCAGACTGATATGAGCCCAGCTGGCAACCAGTTTGACGTAACAGCTATTTGATTTTCCCAAAAGAAAATACTTTGCTAGCCTATTGGCAACCAGCATCCCAGCATACAGTCAGGCCAGTACCTATCTCTATGGTCACTGCAATGCCAAGCACAATGTAATTTGCATTTCTGTTGCAGGTAGTGAATCTCAACATCCAGCTTCAAAATTTAGAGCAGGTGAGTAACTGGGAAATAAACTACAGATCAAAAAAGAAAAGCCCAACTCCAAGCAAATAAAGTAAGGTTACAATGATTAAATAGGGGAATGATTTATTTCCTCTCATGCATTATTCAGGAAAACTTTCTGTGGTAACAGGAGGTAAAAAAAAAACAAACCTAGATTTATAGAGATGATATCCCTTCCTACAAAATATAAACTATGTAGGAGCCTGCATTCCTTAAAGGAAAAACAGCTGTAGACTCAAGAATAACACCAGATACTAAGGAAAAACAAACTCTTCTTTCACTAATCTGTCAAGATGAAGACTTGAGAATTAAAACTGGATTGTTTCATTGTACTGGAAATAGCTCATTTTCAACTCTCAGTTGTTCAGGAGTTCAACTCTCCACTTGTGAGCTTGTGACAAAGGTACGGCTACAGTTGCCAGTACAGGATATCTAGAAGACAAAATAATCCTGCAGCTAGAACCACAAATACTCTGTAGAATAGAGGAACTGCCTCTGTTCATGGTTATTTCTTACAGAGCTTTCCTCTTTTCAGTATTTGCAGTTGGCCACAGTGTGCAAAGCAAATCATAGTCGTTTTGTGCAGATATGAGCAAAACAGCAAGTCAAAACCTTTGCAAACCAATCTGGCTAAAAAAGAAACTGAAAGAAAAAAAAAGGCAGAAAGGAAAAAAAGCAAAGAAAAAAGAAAGAAAAGGTTTGTCTTGGAAATCAGTGCTAATGAAACTCCAAATAACCTCATCTCCTGCTCTCTGCTTGCGTTTCAGACTATCGGAAGGAAAGCATGTGGTAGCAACCCCTGTCAGAACGCAGGGACCTGTGTGAACTTGCTGGATGGCTTCCTTTGCCTCTGTCCCAGCAACTGGCAGGTGAGTCTTCAGCTTCTTTGAATATACCATATGTATTTTGACTGTTAACTTTACCCTGGCTTAGTGCAATTGTGGCATAGTTTATCTTTTTAAGATTTCTCAGGTCATATTTAACTGCAAAGTGGTTGCTTCACATTCTTCATTTGGTTTGGGTGGAGGGCATTTGCTCTCACAAAATCAATGTATCAAAAAATCTGAGCTCAAATCAATGGCCAGGCCCTGCACGGCTTTGCATGAAGTTGCTGAGCAGAGTGAACCAAACTGCATACCTTGCTGTTGCTCCTATGTGAAGATGTAGAGAGAATGGGGGAAGGGAATGTTGTTTATTCAAGAAATAAAACAAATGTGTGTGTAAGTAACCAATCTCATTCTGAGTTTTGAAATTCAAAGACTTTAATGGCAAAGGCCTTAATGAGTCTTGAGCATGCATTTGGAGACTGAGAAGTTCTGTTTCTCAAATGTGCTCACCCTGAAAGTTGTCCCAGCAAAACTGGGTAAAAATTGCTTTACTTTTATTTTTAATAAAACAGTACCATCTAAAACAAACAAACAAACAGTTTGTCAGAAAGGTTTCTGAGCCATTTTCTAGGAAGTTGGAAAGTATAGGGAATGATAATACTGTGATGTCCATATGCTTCCTATAAACATCTGAAATATTTTATCCCTTGTTTGACTGATACCTAGGGTCACAAACACAGCTGAACAATAGAGTTTTGTTTTAATGTTTTATAAGGAAAACTTTGTTAATAGCAGCCCATAGTTTATATATCTTTGGAAATGATATTAAACATTAGCTCCATGGTTTGCTTCATTTCTCAGTTATTTGGAAAATAAACTGGTTTTCCATTTCATCTTAGGGCCTGCTCTGTTCAGTGGATGTTAATGAATGCCAGATTTATGCTGGAACAGCATTAGGCTGCCAGAATGGAGCTACATGTGTGAACACACCAGGCAGCTATAGGTAACTTTTCAAAACTATACACAAAAATCTTATCTAAAATACTCTGCCATATTTGTACCAACTATTGCATTTGTAGTATAGGTTCCAGTACCCTAGATTTATTAGATATCATTGCTGGGAATGGAGATGGCAAATCCTGGCCCAGGTGACCCAGATCTCCACCTCAGTGCAAAGCTACTGCGCCAGCCCTGGCGGCTGGTGGGAGCCCTGGGGCTGGTGGGAGCCCTGGGGCTGGTGGGAGGTGAGATGCAGCACCCTGGCCTCTGGCCAACAGACCCCCAGAGCAGGATGGTCACATACCCCTGGAGACAAACGGGAGTGAGGAGATGGTGGAGGCGAGCAGGAGCAG
The DNA here is from genome assembly GCF_059628265.1 of Tinamus guttatus. NCBI lineage: Eukaryota > Metazoa > Chordata > Aves > Tinamiformes > Tinamidae > Tinamus > Tinamus guttatus. The sequence goes on from NW_028288743.1 coordinate 1,769,547, forward strand.
AGCTTTGTCCCCAGCAAAGGCTTGCAGTTACTGGGAACCTACTGAAGGCAAGGAATTGCGCTCACCACTTGCTCAGCGATATTCCCAGCACAGCAGGTATCTGCACAAAATGCCTTCACCCCCTCCCAAAATTCAGGTGCTCCCAACGCTGCAGCAGACAAGCAGTGTCCCCGCTGTCAGGGAGGAAGGAGGAGCCCTCCGGGTGACGGGCTGGCAATGGGGCTGCCTGCGAACAGGCTCCCATGGACGTGGTGACCCTGGGGCCTGCTCTGGCTGTGCCCATCCTCACCGCAGGCCTCGCTCAGCCCCATAGGGGACATGCTCTTGTTTACAGGGCACACCAGCCGGAGTGTTCTGCATCTTATTTTCCATAGTGGCAAAAAAACTGGTAAATAAATAACTTTCTGATATAATACAAAGCTCTCCCTGTGCAATGGGAACAAGCAGGCTAGACAGCATGCCACAGCTTTCTGCAAAGCATTTTGTTCTCAGCTTCAGCATGGAAATCTTAGCCCCCACAAATATTTGCTTGGCATAACACTGGCTTATAATGCTTTGTAAAGCATTATGAGGGAAATACTCATTAAGTACTCCTCACATTTCAGTATTAACACGGAGCCTGATGAGATGTTTCTTGGTACATGATGCTTCTTGTGAGCTTTTCTTTGATTTTAAAAGAGATTTGTAGCATGCTTGCAGCTGTAGCCAGGACAGCTGTTTGTCAAGGAAAGTATGCACAAAGCAACCCACCTTTACTTGTTGTTTCCTAACTGTGCTCAGTAATGTGGCATACAGGTGTGTGACTAAATGGAGGTCAGAGAAAGCAAAACTTTCTCACAAGCGTTGCTATTATGTTAGTGTAGTCATCATTACTAAAAATCTGTTCCCACATGTAACTCTTCTCTTCCTCAGTACTTGCTGAATCAGTACCTACTGAAAAGTAAGTCCTCTTCATTGTTCCTCCAAATATCCCAGAATCCCAGGATGATTGAGGTTGGAAGGGACCTCTAGAGATCATCTAGTCCAACCTCCTGCTCCAGCAGGGACACCCAGAGCACGGGGCACACGGTGGCATCCAGGCGGGTATCAGTATTCTTGATTCTGCTTTACACCTTCAGGATTATTGTCCAGTCATTTCCCCAAAGGCTTGGGTGCCTTCAGTGCGTGTTGGTTATTCCTGAGCACTCCCTAGATGCTCAATTCTTGCCCAAGTACAGTGTGACATGGCTTTTTCCAGCACTTGTGCAAACATCGCTGCTCATTCTTCTGGGGCTCTGGACTCCAAGTCACTCCATCGCTGCTCTTGGCATAGTTAACATTATTGTGGACTACATGTGAGGAAAATGGTGCTTTTTAGCTCCCCAGAACTTTCAAAGAGAAGTGGAGGCCAGGGTGAACTGAAGGCAGCTGTGCATCGAGTAGACATGAAGGCTGCAAGTGGAGGGTACGGCAGTCTTCGCTCTCTGCATGCCCTAAGCTCTAACTCTGGAAAGCACTGAAGAGCAGGTATTGAATTGCTTTCCAGAATCAGGATCTTAATAGGGCATTGCTTGCAAAGCTTGCAAAAGTCCCCATGTCCATTAGTTTTCAGTGTCATATTCAGAATAACAGGGGCCTCAGTGTGAGGTAACTTCAGCAGTGGGAAAGAATGAGGGCAGTGCCAAGTCACAGCTGCAATTTGGTCAAAGCTCCTTGGGAACTACCTACCTTGTGAAGCTGTCCTCTAAGCAATTTCAAGTGGGTAAGAGATTAATCTTTGCCAGGGTAAGTGGGCGAGAGTGGCATTTCCCCCCTCCTTAGGAACCTCTTTGATTGCCTTGGCCTGTCCTTTGGAGTTGAACATGAAGCTCTGAGCTGTACTTTGAACATACAGAGGTGATCTGGTTCCCTGACCTGCTGCTATTGTGCCTGCCCTGATTGAACTGCTGCATCTGGGAGATGGTTTTGGTTTATCTGCAGACTCTCATGATAATGAACAGGCTGTTTCCCAGTTCTCCAGACCGCAGTTAAGCATTAAACTCTTGTGGGTTTTTTTTTCAAGCCTAAGTTCATGGGGTTTGCTTGCCATGTGAACAGTGTTTAGTAGCCTGCAACTGGCTTATCAAACTGTTTTTTCAACTGTGCATGTTACAGCCAGCAGAAGTACTGACAGCTTATTAATAAACTGCTCCAAGGTCCAAATCAGCTGCATTGGAATGCTCTGAATCAAATCCCACAGATAAATACTGTGGCAGAGTATTTTTTTTTAGCCCACCAAGAGCAGTTCAGCAAGGGTGTGTAGTTACCATACGTCTCTAAAGAGCAGATACCTCAGCACATGCTTCCAGGTAAGTGCCTCAAGCCAGCTCCCTGAGAGGAGTGTTCCCATAGGTTTTTTGCCATTCCATTTGTTGTTACATTTGAGAGAGCCTAAGATTTGGTCCATGTGGAAACAAAGGGCTGTAGAAAAGGGAAGTGTTACCTGATGGCTCAGAAGCTTCTCATTTCAGTCTCACTGTCTTTGTACAATGCTGTGAATAAGATATGCTCTAAAAATAACAACACGTTTCAGCTGGCAGCCAGCAGGCCAGCTGAGGGCTGCATCCCTTCAGCCCAAGAGTTTGTTCTCCATACATCCCCAGCCCCACCTTCCTCCTCTTCTCTGCAATGCTCATCCAAAGGGTGTGCTTGTAGAGGTGGAGTGCAAGGGTAGCTGACTTGAGTCACGCTGGAGAGATGAGTAGAGACGTTCCTAGGCTATGGACATTGAATATTCTTAGATAGGAGATCAGCACTAGTCGTAGTGTGGCCAAGGCATGTGTATTGCTAGAGGCAACTGCTTTCATATGAGGAAAAGAACTTAAAATGCAAAGTTTAGGTGCTCTCTGGCTTATGTTGGGAATTCCAGGTTCCCATTTTTTCCCAAGAATCATTTTAGACATTTCCCCTTTTCTGAATCTGCACTTATGAATGTAACACAGGACTGTGGATTCCCCTATGTGGTCAGACTTGAAGCAGTGCATGAGTCCTGTGTAATTTCTCCATCTCTGCTGAACAAAGCGCATTGTTATTAGTGGGAATAATTGCTCAGTATTGCTCATAAAATCAGGGACTTCATGAGAATCAGCGCATGAATAAAGAGTAGGCAGTATTATGGCAGTGTGGGACCTGTGATATGTATGTAGATAACATTTTGATTTTCCTGTCTGCTTTCACTGTTAGCTGCTCCTGCACTCCAGACACCTACGGGCCTCACTGTGCCTCGAAATTTGATGACTGCCAGGGAGGATCTGAGACGCTCTGTGAACATGGCATCTGCATAGACGCAGAGAGGGATCAGCCCAACGTGGTAAGGAACAATGTATAAGCACAGAAGGAAGCAGCAGTGGATAATGCTGAGCACCACAAAGCTGTGTGACAAACACTGTTGCTGAAAGACAGCAAGAAGTGCCACTGTACAAAATAAGCTAACCTCTCTGTTGTCCTAAGGTCAGCAGAAAGAGGTGAAAATGCCTTGTGTTTTATCAGAGGTTTGACATAGCATCAGATCTACCGTTACATCCATAGGGGACTTTAGAATTTTCTTTGAGTATTTAAAATCTTATTAGAAACATAACATTCTTTGTGTTCCTTATTTGGGGATTTCAGTACTAAGTTGCTGCAATATCTTTATTACTTAAATGATTAAGAAAGGAAAACTATGGGAGATTATTACTAATGACCCGGGAGCCACCAACACTGCACAGCTGCTGCGTGGCTGCTGTTTACGTACGGGGCTCTGTGGTCTCACTTGGACTCAGTGCTTGTTGGCGTGAGGGCCTTGGCTCTCAAGGTGTCTGCACAGGGTGGATGCCAGCGCACTCCGGAGTAGCCCTCTGGAGCAAGTCAGCTAGTTCTTTTGGGAAGAAAATCCAAGTACGGATGTGTGAAGGTGCCATCTTTGGCTCTCTGCGTCCAGAGCAGCCCTCCAAAACTACCCCAGCAGACCTTGTGTTCCTTAATGCTTCCAGCACACCCAGCCCAGGCACACCACACATGTTCTTGGTGCTATGATATAAAATTATTCTTATGATCAATTTGTTAAAGCTGTCATAATTCATCACTTTCTGTTTTCTTCTCTCTCTCTCTCTCTCTTTTCTTTTTTTTCCTGTGGGGAAAGCTTTCCAAAAAGGTTAAGTGTTGACTCTGCTCCCATAACAGTCAGTAACAAAACTCCCATTAGCTTTAATTAGAACAAAGTTAGATAAATGCTGAAGTTTGGCCATTAGTGAAGCTTATGAGAGAAAAAATTGTTGCTCTCAAAGAAAGTGTAGATTTGTAATTTATCAGCTTTACACATTACACAGATTACTGAACAATTTGCTTAAAAGAAAACAGCCAGATTGATTTCAGGTTGCTTACATTGATCTCTTTACCCTGGATACAAAACAAGTTGATAATTGTAAATTATTTTTAGGTACAGTTTCTAAGGGCTGTTCATTTTTATCTGGAAGATTTGGTGTAAACTGCAGGTTTCTCTTATGAACATAATGAATCAGCCTGTTGTTTTTCCCATAATCTAAATACTTTAACTCAGAGGAAGAAACACACAGAGAGAATTGCCCGAGAAGATAACTTAAAACCAGCACGTGCAAGTCATGCAGTGCTCTGAACCCTTTCCTGCACTCAGCTATCGTTCAGCAGGCACTTATGAAAACGCTTCCTCTGGCCTTTCTCTTGGTCATTCTTCTGACGCTTTTAAACGTGTAACGTGATGTTTGCCGTGGCAGCCCAAGTTCCGCTGTGTCTGTGACGTGGGCTGGATGTCGCCTCCAGGCAGCCCTGCCTGCAGCGCTGATGTGGACGAGTGCAGCCTCCCGCGCCACCCGTGCTCGCAGAACCCACTCGTGCAGTGCCACAACACGCCCGGCTCCTACACGTGTGGGCCCTGCCCCGCAGGTAGCGTCTCCTTCCACGTCCTCGCTCAGGGACGGGCGGCAGCAGGCAGTCCTGCCTGCATTTCGTAAGCACACACTCTGGATGCACATGGAAGTGCTGGATAAGATGCTGTGGTTTGTAGTCAAGAGAATAAATGTCCACACGTTGTGTCTTATCTACATAACATAGGCAGCGGGCTCTAGCACATGATTTACCCCATCCCAAAGCGAGCATGTCAGTATCAGTCACAAATTGCATTCTTAAAGTGCCTATTTCTCTCCACTGACTTTAGCAGGAGCTTAGGATGACTAGATTGAGGTAGGTAGGAGGAATCCTATCCACTATGCATAGTACTACCTCTATGTCCGTAAGGCATAACAAAAACCATAATAGATACTTCAGACCTTAAAATCTACGACTAATCTTCCCAAGTTGGGTAGGTAGCATGTGTAAGAGATGAATATGAGGATTTGAAGTATTTAGCCAGAATTGGAATGAGCCTTTGCTGCAGATTGTACATGCATGTGCTAAATCAGAGTCGCCTCATCTTTAGGTAAAAGTGTATTTAGTCCTGACATATCCTGAATACAGTTAAAATAAATGGTTAACACACACTTCTCCTCCCTAATGTGTTTGTAACTTGTTCTATAGACTAGCTTTAATTTGCATCTGTTAGGAGAGGTACAGTTCTTATTCTCTTTTTTTTACTGAAGTGAAATTCAAAGTAGTATATTTTTCTATGCTAAGAAAGATACGGTCAAAGAAGAAAAGGAAAAGGTCAAGTATTTTCCATGTTAGTGTCTCTCTTCTGCTTCTTCTTAGGCTGGCAAGGGAACGGGTACAGTTGCCAGGACATTGATGAGTGTGAAAATAATAATGGAGGCTGCTCAACAGCACCGATGGTTCAATGTATCAACACAATGGGATCCTTCCACTGTGGGCTTTGTCCACCAGGTAAAATAATGGGTTTTCTGTTGATAAAAACATGGACTGGCTTCAAAGATGTAGATTCAGCACACTTGAGCCTGTTTCATAGTATAGTTATGAAACTGTAGTTTATTTTCACATTAGAGATGTGTCATAGGCTAAAAGCAATGCTACAGTATAGCACCCAGAGTCACCCTCTGGATGCTGCCTAAGGAAGCAGCATTTCTACTGCCGTGCAGATAGAACAGAGGAAGTGGCAATTTATGTCTATGTAATTAGTGGTTTATTGATTTAAATGCTTTATGTGATGTATGCTACCAATGGTAGGAATGCTAGCAAGAAAAAGTGTTTCTATTTGTCCTCCTCTAAATGGCATGGCTGCAACTTCTGAAAGTACTGAGCACTGAAGAGCTGTCACTGGATGTGGTGGCCTCAGCAGAGCTGTGTGGTGGACCCTGGGCCAGGCCATGAGAGTGTAGATCTAGATATACTGTTTTTCTAAAATGGAGTAAGGATTCGGTTAAGATCAGAATCCACTCTTTCATTGTAGGAACCACAATAAATCTGCCATATTTTACTTCAGTGTTTTTTTAACTGTAGAAGGCTGATTTTACACCTTACACTAATGTATTTCTCACCATATGATTGTTCTGCTGTCAGAGGACATGATTTATTACAGCCTAACTAAAATTTTACTCTGAACAGGTTATGAGGGAGATGGACAAACGTGTACCCAAGTTGATATCTGCTCAATAAGTAATGGAGGGTGCCATCCTTTGGCAACTTGTACCCCTGGTCCAGGTATGGTGCCTTTTTAAGGACTGTGATATCAATGTGACTCTTGAAGAGAGTTTGATTAGACAGTACCTGCTTTGTAGTAACATATTTATATTGCAGCCCCTTCTCCACAGTCAGTTTTGCCTTACCCAAGGAAAGGCAGATCAGCTAAAACCAGCAGGCCTCATGTAGACACCAACAGCAACACATTCACGCTCCATCGTGAGGGAACTGCACATTACCTCATGTGGACGTGTTGATTTTCACCACTTCCTTCTAGGTGATTTTCTAGTTTCAGCTGCATTTACCATTCTCCTCCATTTCACCTTTGCTTCCATAACTTCCTGCAAAGCTGACCTTGGGCTCTCAGGTGCTCCCAGCAAAGCAACACTAGTGATCTTTTCATGATCAAATTGGGTACTGACTGCGGAAGGTACCAAAAGAAAAAGTAACTTAAAATTATCTAAAGGCTTTTCTTCAAAACGTGAAGGACCTTCACTGACAAAATTGCCATTGTCATTGTAACAAGTACTGCAATAGTTACTGGATCTCTCTTGTTTCGTCTCCCAAGGGGCAGTGCCATTTTGTTCCTGCACACCTGGGCACACTGGGAGTGGATATGGGCCAAGTGGGTGCTCTCCTCTCAGTGACATCTGTCAGCTGCAAAACCCATGTGCAAATGGGCAGTGCTTGGTAAGTGCTGGAACCTTCACAGTTGGAGACAATGTGATGCAGATATAACCACTAGCACCATGAAGACTGGTGGGGCTGAAATCTTAAGTGGAAACATCTGTGTTAATAGAGATGATCTCCTCATTCCCCCTCTACTCCTCACCATCACTCTTCGTCCTCTCTTCCATAGACACCTCTGCTGCTTTCTCTCAGATATTAATGGAGCCTTTGGTGCTCAGATCTTGTCTATGTTTTCTAACTATATCAGTCTAATAAAACATATGACTTCCTCCAGTAAATGTTCTCTAAAACCCAACCTTAGACTGTCATGACTACGGCACTACTACTTAAACATAATGAGGTAGTCAGGTACTCCAGTAATGGGACTACAGAAGTATATAATTAAATAGAAGAACACAGAAGCTATATTTGGCCAGCATAATGACAAATGCAATGTAATGTTAATTAAATATCAGGTAACCCAGATCAGAAGGCTCCCTTTTTATCTTCTAAAGTACAATTCTGTACAATGGGAAAAGAAATAATAGGGAACAAATTATTTTATGGCACATATGTTGGAATACCATGTTCTGTTTTTGTTGTAAAAAAATAAAAAGAAAGAAGACATAAGAAATTAAAACAATTAGAAGTATGGATAGACTTGGTTATAAGGAGAAGTAGCAAATGTTAGAGAAAAGAAGATGTAAGGAAAGAAAAAGAGAAATTCAGAATAAGTAATAACAGAGAAGGCAATGAAAATGTTCCTGTTTAATATCCCTCAGGGTGAAAAGGCAAGTACCAGCCAACGTAACTGAAAAGTAGACTTCCCAGAAACAGGCTTGGAATGATTTATAAACCACTGTTATCTTGCTTGCTATTTATAAAGTTTAGATAATTGGATTGATTTGTTTCTAAGATGATCATTTCAAAGCCAAGCAAACAATTTTATGAATGGCTAAATAAACACAGATTTTTCAAAAAGTAATTTGAAATGGCTCTGCAAAGAACTAACTTAATAGAAGAAGAGCTACATAATCTGGTTAAACTTTGGGTTTATGTTAGTATCCACCAATTACCATCAAGACCATTAAATGCCAAACGCTTTATTTCTTTGCTTTGAAATCTCTATATAACACAAGTAAACATCAGTCTTTCTGATTTCTTTAGATGATCCACGTTCATTGCATTTGTTACATTTGTTTATACCTGCAGGCAACAATCTCTGGGTATTTCTGCGTGTGTAACGGCGGCTGGACGGGCACCAACTGCACGGAGAACATCGACGAGTGCGCTAGCAACCCGTGCCAGAACGGGGGCACCTGCACGGACGGCGTCGGCGGCTACTCGTGCGAGTGCCCCAGCGCCTGGACGGGGCCGCACTGCCAGCAGGCCCAGCACGGTATGGCGGGGGCCCTGTGCCGCGGGCCGTGCTCCGTGCCTGTCACCGGCACGCGGGTCGGCACCGGCTTGGCACGGAAAACCCGGGGGAGAGGAGCGCAGGTCCAGATCCAAAGTCCCCAGGGCAGAGTATGACCCAAGAGCCCTTGCTAGAGAGCAATGGCCCAGCACCAAGGCCCTTGTAGACCTGCTGGCCTTGATGAGACCCTACTCATCTTAAACTCCCATTTCTGTTCCCAATAAGCCATCTTCCAAGTCCTGAATATGTCAACACTTGGCCATATGGGAGAGATAATTTGATAGGAGAACAGATTTACAGGAAAATATAATATTTCAGTTTTGTGCATACTATTTCTTTTGTTCATTGTGAAGCTGAAAGGTCCTGACATTTGTAGTCAATGTGAAAAGCGGGGAAAGCTTTACAAGCAGAAATGTTGTGAAAGAAATGTTACCAGTGAAGCTGGGGGAGTAGCAGTTTGATAACATGAATGCAAAATCCTGCCTTTAGCATTATTATCAACATCATTTTTTTTATTACTGGCTTATATTTGCTTCCTTTCTTTCTTCCTTTTTTTTTAAACATAAATTTTAATTAAACAAGGCCAGGATAGCATTCCAGTGTGTGTCCCTGTGGCATCCATCTGTCAGATGGCTCATATGTATTAGAGGTTGCTGTGAAGAAAGCAGATGATTAATTTTGTGCAGAATACAGAATGTAAACCTTTCATTCAGGCTCCGTGAAATCTGTTCTGTTTTACAGATACTTCAGGCTCCTTCCTATTTTCTTTTAATCTCCAATGAAAAATTTTTAATTATTAAGCATATTTATGTGAAAAAAGATTTTTTTTCTAAACTGTTCATAAATGAAAGAATAGAAAGTCACTTTCGGTCCAGTGAGAATTATTAATGAATGTATCAACCTTTGTGTTAGTTCCTAGTCAAGAGGAAAAAATAAATTTTATGACATGATAGTTCTGAATCTTGTTCAGAAACGGTGAGATATTTTGGGTGGACATTTCAAACAAAATTATATATTTTTTGCCATTCCCCAAGTGAAAATATTTCATTTCAGATTGCTGAGGATTATTGACTATTTCATTAGTATCAGCTGAGTGTTAAGCTGTAGCTGCTTGTTTTACGTCTGTATCGTCATTGTATTTTTGGCCACTTTGCAGCCATTTTTTCCCCAGCAATTTAGGAAACCTACCCCACAGCTCCTGTTCATCAAATGGCTCAGTGAGAGAAGAGACCAGGGTATATCAGGAGCAATATTTTCAGCTCCAAAAAAATGATCCTAAAGGATAAATAGGATTATGAAGAATAACTCTTGATAAAGACAGCTTTATATTGTTATATGTATATTTATATATATATATATATATAGTTAGTTAGCTTCAAAATATTATTTCAGTGTAGCTGAAAAATTGGAATATTTCAGATAGAGCTAGCTTTCTGGAAATAAACTACTTTATTGACATTTTCCTGAGAGATAACATATTTGAGAGAATTATGACATAATTCATATATTGCACCTGAAAAACCTTTATACTTCTTCCAGTGGCTACTTTTCTCTGAAAGCAATTATGCTCATTTTTCCTTTGGTGTCATTCCACTTTACAGTAAATAAGTCCTAAAGTTCCTTGTAGAATTTCTTTCACCTCTGTTTTAAATGTCTAGCAAGCCAAAACTGTTGTTAGAGAGTTAGTGATAGCACAAATTAATTAACTAATTTAATCTCTCTTCCTGCAGTTTGTGGAGGATACCTTTCGGGCTCCAGAGGAACGTTCAGTTACCCTAACAACCCAAGCAGCCAGCGGTATGATAATAGAGTCAGCTGTGCTTGGGTTATCCAAACTAATCCCAACAAGGTAAAATAGAGCTCAGGTTAAAGAAACCTTCATGCTGTGGGACCCCTCAGCTCAAACAGCAAACACAGCTGTCCTCATGGCAGGAGTTCCAAGATAGTCGTCCAACACCCACGGAATAAAGAACTTAGCAAAAATTAGTTTTAGGTTCTTATAAGCCTTCAGGCTCCTGAGCCTAAGAATTTGCCTGGATCATGTTTTCAGAGCTTTCAAGTTTCTTTAGCTGAAGGCTAGAATTTATTTATTCCACAATCATTGCCTCCAAAAATAAGACCTTAAAAAAAACACCAAGCGACTGAAGATTTCTAATAAATTTATGAGAGCTGACATCACCCACAACCACCTATAGAAGCTGTGTCTTGCACAACTTTAGACAGTGAATGGCTTCATAAGAAATGCTCTGCCCTTGGCTCAGAATTTTCTGTGTCTGATTTCTGAGCCTCTGAAATGTGGAATACTGGCTTCATATAGTCAATGGGTGTGTGTAATGAAAAGTATTTGATTTTTTTAATGATTAATTTCTAAATGCTACACTCAAATGTATATTCTGATGCTAATTTGCTTAACTTTTCTACTTGGGTTATATCTTAACAACCAGAAAACACATTATTCACCCTTTAGCATGGGACTTCTTGCTTGGGATCCAAATGTTTGATATTTTTGACATCGTAAGGAAATGAATTAAGTAGTTCTATAAACCTCTAGTGGTTTATACACCATTATATGCTGTAATATATACTGCATAAACATGATTTACAAGAAGTGATTTACAAAAAGTGATTTACAGAGCATTATATGCATGTGATGGATTCTCTGCTTTAAGTCTGAGAGCCATTAGTGTCTTCAGCAGACCTATTTTTAGACACATCATTGGGGAATCCAAACTTGCACAAAGCTGTGTATGCCACTTTTTGTTTGGAGCTGGCTTGTAAGACACAGAGTTGATATGCACAAAAAAAAATCATTTTTAAATCCCATAATAATATTTCAGTCCTAGAAAAGCTGAGCAGTTTTAATTATCTGACATGAAAAAACACCATGGGAAACTTATTTATTCTCTATTTAAGCCTTTCACAGTATTTTATGTAGCACACACAGGCAAATGATAATAATTATTAGTGTGTAGAAAGAATGTTCTTTCCAGACAAATCCTTTGTCCAAATTCTTTCTACTTTCTTGTGTCGTGACCCTTGAGATTCTGTAAAATCTTCTTCTATCCTGAATCTGTTTAGGAAATGGCTCCAAACTTTGGGGATTCTCACGACTATATGAACAAGTATACCCATGTCATGCAGAATTACTGCATAAGCAGTTAATGGACAAAGAATGATTTCATATTTTGCTACTTTCTGTTAGATTCTGCACATAACTTTCCCATTCTTCCAACTGGAGGCAAGTAATGACTGCAGCTCCGACTTCCTTCAAATCCATGATGGGCCATCAGCATCAGCACACATGCTGGGGAAATACTGTGGCTCGTCGCCTCCGGCAGAGCTCTCCAGTTCCCATCATTCCCTGTATTTTTGGTTCTATTCAGACCACACCATTACAGCTGGAGGTTTCACCGTTCAGTGGGAATCTCGGGATCCTGGTAAGGTTGATGTAATCTCAGGCAATTTATCATGTGGAACAAAATGAATGATTTATTTTCTTCATTAGGAAAAATCAGTAGCAATAAGACAGTATTTTACTAATGAGTTATGTTGAAATGGTAACTCATGTTATTTTTAGACATTAAAAGTCCAACTTCAGGCCTCTACCTGAACTTTCTACTAATATCTTACATTAGTTTTTAAGGCTGCTTTTCTGCTTCTTGTGAGGAATCACCAAATGGGCATGCATTCCTGGACATGTTGTTCTTTTAATTAATCCTCTTTCTCTCAGATGTATTTGGTATTTTGAGCAGGAAGTTACCCTGTTTTTTTTTGCCTTTTACAGTTTGCAAGTTTAATTTAAACACTATAGGACAGTTCATCCTTTGATTGATATGCAGCATTAAAAACTGCATTGTGTGGTATTTCTTTTCTTCTAGAATGTGGTGGTGAACTGACAGGTACTTACGGCTCAATAAGTTCTCCAGGATACCCGGGTAACTATCCTGTTAACAGAGACTGTTTCTGGACCATCTCAACCAGTCCTGGCCTCCTCATCACCTTTGCTTTTGGTACACTAAGCCTAGAACACCATGAAAACTGCAGCTATGACTATGTAGAGGTAAAGTGTCCTAGTGAATTATGGCAAAATTTTAAAGCAGTGTTATTGCAGAACAAGATTTTTCAAAACCTTTTTTCTATGTATGGAAAAGGAAGCTTGAAAATTAAATCCTGTGTTGACACGTTCATTTACCCCAGTCGTGGAGGCACACTCCGACACAGGATAGTAGAAGAGGATGAAAAATTGTTCCACTGAAGTTAATAGAAGTCTTGTCACTAAAGAGAACAGGATTCAGGCCAAATACCTATTGGGCAACTTTCCCTTTTTTACAAAGTCCAGTCCTCAAACACTTAGTCAAATGCCTACTCAGAGAAAATTCATCAGCAAAAGGATGACTATTAGAGAAACTATTAGAGAAATGGACCTAAGATTAATAGGTTCTTATCGTACCACCATCAGTGGCTTCATGTGTGAGCTTTGGCCTTTTTCTCAAGTACAAATTGATCATTATGGAATTCACAAATCCCCAATTATAGAAATGAGAAAATGGTTTAGAATGAGATGTTCTTCAAAACCAGGACCTGCAGAGGATGATTTCAGTAAAACAATATAATAGCAGGTATCTTGATATTTTCTTCCCTCTTGCAAAAACCTTAATGATCTCTCCTAGGAGCGCCAACACGGTTCTGCCAGTGGATCTATTTCTTGCTGCCTGTGTGTTTGGGGGAAACTTTCTAACAGCTTTTGTTCCACCCACCATGCACAATATCTCCTGGGGCGCCTTAAAATAGCTTTAAAAATCCTAAATGGCGATTTATCATTCTGTTTAGATTCGAGATGGTCTCCTTCCACAAGACCCAGTCCTCAGTAAATACTGCAGCACTGTCTCTCCACCCCCACTCCAAACCACTGGTCCGTATGCCTGGATTCACTTCCATTCTGATGACTTAGTTACTGATAAAGGCTTCTACATTGTGTATACAACATCACCTGGTAAGTTAAATTCAGCATTAAACCTTGGACTGTCACATTCCTATGATGTAGCCAACAGGACATCAATAGATGTGATAAATTTAATACAATTAAATTTAATATAATTTACTACAATTTAATAATACAGGAAGCCTCTTTGATTTGCAGCCGTTGTACAGAGGCAGCCTAAACTGAAAGAATTATGGTACTTCTGAATAACTCAACTAATTTTCTTTTTTTCTTAATATAGCAGATACAAATTGTGGAGGAAATTACACAGATAGTGAAGGAGTTATCATGTCCCCTTTCTGGCCTAACCCTTACATTAACAACCGACAATGTATCTACATTATCACACAACCAGAGGATGAAAAAGTATACCTCAACTTCACCCATATGGAGCTGGAGAGTCACACTGGTTGTTCATCAAATTATATTGAGGTGAATTTTCATAAACAACTGATGTGAAGGCTTAAGCATAATTTCTGTCCTGCTGCAAGAATAGACATTAATCAAGAGATTAAGAACATCAATTCAGGTTCAAAAGGCACAGGATCTGAAAGAGCAGGGCCCTATATTCAGAATGAATCAAAGATGAGAGAACAAGAAAATCAGTCTAGCATTATACTCATCCTCAATCGGCTGAATACAATTCATGTGGAGTTTAAACCTTCGGTGAATGCATATTTGATGCAAGCAAAATATAATTGATACCACCATTGCTATGTAGCATTTTCTGGAGTCATGGTGGTATGCTCAGAATCTTGTTTATGGGCAAAAAGGAAGCATTATTTACATATATATGTGTGTGTGTGTCTGTGTATATATATGTATGTATGTATATATATGTTACTATAATTGAAAAGAGTATAATTCAAGAATCATTGCTGTTAGAGATCTTATTATTACAGCTACACAGGGGGCTGTAGGGGCGAGGATCCCAAGCCAGGGAGGAGGGGTACGGTCCCAGTGCAGAGCTGGTGGCCCTCTGCCCCGCGCCGCTCTGCCACGTGCCCCCGGTCCCCGCTCCTGCAGCCGCTGCTGCCAACAGGCCTGACTGCCTCTGCCGGCGCCGCTCGGGGCCTCGCTCTGCGCGGAGCAGCTGCTCGCTGCTGCTGGGGCTCTGACACCGTGGTTGCACTGTGCGTGGGGAAGCGCAAGTAAAACAGCCTTGGACATCTGGTCAGCTAGAGGAATTGCTAAAGCAAGTAAAGGAAACTGCAGGCAAGTCAGGAAGAGTTCAGACAGAGCGAATCTCAGTTCCGAGGCCTTGCAGACTCAGTGTAGAGTTTAAGCTTAAGGCCTGTTTGTAGCAAAGGAAATAACAGCATTATAGGGCTACCCAGTTACAATGGTAATGTGGGTTTTGTTTTGTTATGTTTTTAATCTTTTTTTGACCAAACTAGGAATAGGTTCCTGTGAGCTCGGTTTAGTTAATCTGTTTTTAAAAGATTTGTTATTGTGTTAACATCGTTCCCCTCCCTCGTCCTCTAATTCCGAGACTTTGGTTGGAATGAAGTATAATTAATTTCTGCAACGCGAGGGGAAGTGTGTTTAATGAAAACAGACAGCTTTTGTTTGTTTGGCCTGGGCCTCCTCTTGCCTAATTGCTGGCAGAAAGGCAGCTAAATTCACGGCAGCCAGAGAAACAAAACCATTTCTGTTGAATACAGTCAGTTGGTATTAACTCTGCAAGGCATTTACCTTGTTGTTTGCTGACCAGTCACAAGAAGCTCTGTTCCCCTGCATTTTTTTCTCCCAGCCTTCTCTTTCTCCTCAATTTCCAAGGCAATGGCTTTGTCACTTTTGAAAAGATGCAGAACATTCACAGCCCTGGTTGTGTAGGGAAATCTGCAACGCTCCTGGGGCAGCCCTGGCCCTGCTGCTGGCCAGGGCAGCTGAGGGGGCCCAGGAATTATGTAGCAATGAGGAAATCCTGGCTCTTC
This sequence comes from Tinamus guttatus, assembly GCF_059628265.1. Lineage (NCBI taxonomy): Eukaryota > Metazoa > Chordata > Aves > Tinamiformes > Tinamidae > Tinamus > Tinamus guttatus. Next base: position 1,785,154 of record NW_028288743.1, read on the forward strand.
CCAGCCTTGCACCAACCTCACTGGGATGACTGTTTTGGGAAATCCCAGCCACAGCCAGTTTTACAGCAGAAAAAAAAAAAGAAAAAAAAGTTGTTTTCCTTTCAGGAGAACTTTTGGGAACATCTGGGCACCTTGGCAGGTGTTCAGAGCTCCTCATCTGACAGCACCTCAGCCCTTGCAGCTTTTGACCAGTGAGTGCCTTACCTGGCCCTTTAGAAGCAAAGAAGACATTTTGGAAGCACATGCCCCATATTGTACTACAGCTGCAGCTCAGAGAGATAATGTTTTGGTGCCCCTAATATCTCTGTATGTTGGGAACGGGGTCTTCTGTGCTGATATCTCCCATCCTTCCTTCGAGATCTCATAAATGAAGTACCTGTGCCAGTTACTGTAATGACTCTTTGCCTTTTTTGTTATTTAGCAGTTCTTGTAAGATTATAATTTATCCATATATTACCGCTTTTATGATCTGATATGTTTCTTTGTTTTTCATTTCAGCGAAGAGTGCTGAACAATATTTTCTTTTTTAGGTTCGAGATGGTGACAGTGAGATGTCTCCTCTTATTAATAAGTTCTGTCATAGTATATTTATGTCTCCAATCACTTCTACCAGCAACAGTCTCTGGATCAAGTTCAAGTCTGATTCTTCTGCGCAAAGGGCTAGCTTCAGGGCTGTTTATCAAGTTGGTAAGAGTAACTGGTGGCTTGCCCAATGATTTGCCAGGTCTGTAACTAACTTGGACACTTTCAGTCATTCCTACTCTATGATATGCATGAAGTCGATTTAAAACAAATTTAGTTTATTTATTGCCTTTTTCAGAAATGCTAAGGCGATGTCTACCATAGGTCTGCTGTAGGCACTTCTACATTCACTATTGCTTTTATTAATGATAAATTACTTGCACTTAAGTATCACTAACAAATCTCAGATAATGTAACACTATAACCATAACTCTGCCTAAAGCTGTTTACATTCATTATTCCTTTCCTTCAACTCTTATTCATCAACAATGATACCCAGTTCTCTGAAACAAATGAGTGAGATCCATAAATATTCATGGATGGAATTACCTTGGTCTTTCATGCTCAGATATAAATATTTATGCAACTGTAACTGCAATTTGTTCTTTTATATCCATTCTTAATACTACCTGGATGACCAATAGTAGATGCTGTGAGAATATAGGTTTGTAGGAGTGTTTTTCTGCTAACTTCATAGTGATATTTGATGGACATCAAACATTCATTTCTGGAAACGGTTCATCACAACTATTGCCTCTTGGTGCCTATTTGCAGCCTGTGGAGGCTCCCTGTCTGGAGCAGGTACCATCCACTCACCTTACTACCCCAGGACGTCCTCTTACTTGAAGACCTGTGAGTGGACCATCTCCCAGCCAGATGGCCAAGTGGTGATTCTTAACTTCACCGACTTTGACATTCGAAATACAACCACTTGTGACTCAGACTATGTTGAGGTAAAGAGTAGTACACTTATACTATGATTTACTTAGAGATACATATCTATATGCTCCTTCTCATGCTCATCTCCACCAAATCAGAACTGCAAGTGCATGCACAGTTTAACAGATGAGCACTCATTTTATAGTGCTTACTTAGCTTCCAGCTTCCAGCTTCATCAGAGGAGGCCTCACCTTTTCTTAGGAGGGTGGTTTTCCAAGGATAATATCATCATTTTCATAATCAGAGACATCGGTGGTGACTATCAGATATCTTTGAGTAGATAGGCCTGGTTTTGGAGGTCTGCATGATACTTATTGTTGAGGATCTAAGATCTCAACTTCTCTTCTTCTGAATGCTCCTTCTCTGGGAGAGCCCTTCTCTGGCAGTCATGAGGCTGCACTGGATGTGCCCGTAGTACAAATGACGCTGAACACAGGGCAGGGCTAAGGACCTCTTTTATGTTGTTCTTATGAATTCCTTTATTCTTGCTACTTCAATACAGTAGAAATCTGTGTGGGATATTTTGAATACATTGTTCTTCAGGTCAGAGATGGCAACAACACCGACTCTCCTCTTCTGGAGAAATACTGCGGTACAGCAGTACCATCTCAAGTGCAGTCTTCACGGAACTATCTCTACGTCAAATTCAGAGCTTCCTCTCTTACCAACCTTGGCTTCAGAGCTGAGTACTGGCCATTAGATAGAGGTAAGGATTTCGTAAAGGCATGTGACTTAGCAAATGTTTTTATACATGGAAATCACTGTCCCATCAAGTTTTACAAAGGGGTAATAGGAGATAAATTCCGCAAAAGTTACTGTGTTGTGCGTATCAAGGGAAAAATGGCTACAGAATTTCAGAAATAAAAGTAACTGATTTTATAAGTGCCTTTTTCCTGAATAAATTTTTAATATAACTTAATTGAACTTTTAAATCTCTGCAGTATGTGGGGAGGCTCTCACTGGAGCAGAAGGAACTATTACAAGTCCAGGTCATCCAACTATCTACCCACATGGTATTACCTGTACTTGGACTATCAACATTCAGCCTGGCTACCTTATCCGCCTGACGTTCACTTCATTTAACTTGGAGTTTGATTATAGTTGCAGAAAGGATTATCTTGAAGTCTATGACAACAGCACTGTGCAAAAATTGGGAAGGTAAATATGTCCACTAGCTAAATAGCTGATTTGTTGTAAAGTGTGCACTGCTCTGTAGATCTCTCCATCCATTTTCCTTCCTCAGCTTTTGAATATAAATTAATTTCTTTGTATTACTGAAAGAACAAGAGCAATGCTCCTGCACAGTCTAGTAAAGGCAACTTCTTTCTTTAGACATGGAGTGAGCACCACATTTAGGAATATTACATTGGGAGAAACTAATGCAGCTTTTTTAAGTACAGGTTTCAATAGCTGCCACTGTCCAGTGCCTTTTGCATGTTAATTTATTGGAATAGCTTTAAAAGCATTACTATGTCTGTGCCTAGAAAAAGGCATGCTTTGAAACACTTGTGGAAGTGAAAGAAAGATTATTTGAAAGATTGTAAATTGGAGTTTCAGCAAAAAAAATAAACCAAAGTCTTTGTCTTGGAAGACTTGTTTTCATTATCTCCTGTTATGTTATTTTATACTAAGGCAGAAAAGGCTGAACAATCTTTTCTTTCTTCCCCCCACTCACCAGGAAGGGTATATACTGGAGTTTCTCCCATCCTGGAACTCAGGAACATCTAAACTACTTAGGCTCAGAGTGTAGCTGCAGCCGCAGCCACAGACTGTCAAGTATTTGGCTAATATTTGTCTAACAAGGAGCAAATGGATGTCATGCTACAATGGAGAGTATTTTGCAATCTTAATCTTTTGCCAGTCACTCTAACTCCTGCTTAAGTGGAATATGTTATAGATGCGGCATGGACTCTTTACATTAGAAAATAAAAAACCAAATTTTTAATAAAAAAATAACTACTCGGTGCACACCTGGTCCTTTGGTTTTGCCATGCAAGATACATGTATATCCTTGTATATGCGGTGTAGTATTTAATCCCATGTTACAGGCTATATGCCTGGGATCTGTATTACCCAAAGAAGGCATTTGTGTGTGTGCAACTGTTGAAACGTCTCAGAAAAACTGTATCTTCTTCCATTAAAACAGATGCTTCATGAAGCTTTGCATAAATTTGTGGCTTTTTTTTTTGTTGCAGGTACTGTGGCAGATCAGTTCCACCATCACTCACTAGTGGTGGCAACACGATGACGCTGTACTTTGTGAGTGATCATAGCACTGCCTCTGAGGGCTTCTCAGCTAATTATATCTCCCTGGATGCATCAAAAGGTAACATGTCAGTATGTTCATTATGCAAACTAAGTGTTTTCAGCTGTCACTGTGAATAAGCACTATAAGAAAAAGAAACGTTATTTTCTGTGTTAGCAGAAGACTGCCCTTGTGCCTCTTCCACCCCTTCATTATAGCTACTTGATTCACAAGCCTTTTCCTGTCTGGGAAATATGAGCAAAGCAGAAAACAATTTCTGTAAGCAACACTACTTCTTTCTTTAGAACTGCATGAAGTACTGAGGAAAAGTATTTCCTGAATTTGCCATGCCTGATCTGAGCATGCATGATCTAGGAAGTGAACAAATTATGATATTAGTTGCAATACTGATGATGGACAAAGAAAGTTCTCGTATAGTGAAATTAAAAAAAAAAAAAAAAAAAAGCGGGCAAATAACCTGAGAGCAGAAACCTTTTTCTTTTTTTTTTTTTTTTCTTTCTCATTAAGACTGCATGCAACTTTCCTGACACCAGCAGAGTTCAAGCTTCCTGTTATGGCTTAAATTTGTTCCTTAAGTATCTCCTTTTATGAAGTGAAGACATATGTCAGCAGGAGAACAATTGTTAAAGGAAAAATGACCACTCATTCTCTCAGATCTTTCAACCAGAGCAATTACTCAGAATTCTAATTAATCTGAAAGTTCTGCAGAACAGGCCCATCTGTGTTTTCAAACTCTGCTGAACCCATCAAACCTTTTCCAGTGTTTGCACATCTCCCCAGCATTGAGACTTTTGTTAGCACTGACTGAGCTGCATTTGAGCCAGCAGCTTTTTGGTGAAAGTCTGTATGTGCCAGTACCATAGACCCAATGGACTTGGGTCTGCTACTGATCTCTTCACTGCTAAACCTGAACCTGCGGTAAAGAGGCCTCCCATGGGCAAAGGGAGGCATGCTCATTTTTTGCCTGTAATATCTTTAGCTATTTTATTTTTCATACTTTCTGAGTTTCTCCAGCTTATCTAAAAGCAGCAAAATTTCTAATTTCTATATCTTGTGAAAAATAACTTCCTGTGTTAGCCTGGACAATTTGGCTGGTATTCCATCTCAGGCATGTGCGTAGGAGAGACCAGTACAGATTTTGCCACTGTGTTTTTACCTACCACCAGATAATTATAAATGTAAATAATCCTTTTTCTCAGCTGCCTTCATTCATACTGATGTTATCTGGCATGAAACCACAAAGTCAGTACACCAATTAAGATTTAATGAAACATATTCCAAGGAGGAACATTCTCTTTGTTAGAAAATAATAGGCCAAAAATAGATTCCTCTTTTAAAAATCTTTCCAATAAAGACCATATTTTGAAAACTCTGAATTCTTGCTAATGAGAAATTGTGAAGTTATTAGCCTTGTAAAGGAGGCTAAGATATTTTGTTGGTCTGTTTTTGCAAATGCTAGCCATAACTTCTTTAAAAGTGATTTTGCTGCTTGTTAGTGTGATATTTTGTCCTTTAGCTTACCTTAAATTAATATTTCTTGGGTAAAGGTCATTCCTTCCTAACAATTTCTGCAGCAGCTATTCTCACACTTTAGCAAGACCAGCAGGTTCTCTGCTCAGCATTAACCTGTTTTCTGTCCCTGTGCAACCCCATCAGTTTGGCTGGTGCGTTAGCGAGCTCACACTATTTTCTGTTCAGCCTCATTACTCTGCATCCCCTCTCCTTCTCTACCACAACACAGACTGACCTTTCTCATCCCTTGGGCAGGCACTGCCATAGGCATCATGCAAGGTTTTAACTACATAAACATCATCCCTGGAATGATTTCAAAGGATGCTTTAAAAATGCAAGGCTGTCTTCAATATTTTTATTAGCTAGAAACTAAATAAAGTTTTTATATAAAATAAGAGCTATGTAATTTTTTCATCCAAACAGTAAGCGGCAGATTCAGTTTGAGGGCCACAATGTCTCTTTCCCCATAAGTACTTATATCTTTACTATTCTTCAGCTAAATTGGGGCTATATGCAAAACTATTACGTAAGAATTAACTGTATTTATTTCCACTCAGACTCAGAACTGCGATGTCTAGAATAAACATGTTTGTTTGTTTTCTGCATCAACCACTACCGTTTGCATAAGTGTGACGAAGTAACATTTATTACTGAAACTGAAAATAATAACCTCATAGAGAAGTTGAAACTGAGATTCGTTTACAGAGATTTGTTTCTTTTAGTCCCAGCATAAACACAGTAGTACTACAAAACTGTCATAGATACTGGCTTGCTAGCATTCAGTTTTGATCAAGAATAAGTGTTTTGAAGTGGCCTGAGAGGAGGAAAACAAGTGTACATGGGCTTTGCTGTAAGAAGCTACTTGCCACTCCTCTGAAATTATATCAAATTTAGTCTTCGTACTGTGAGATTTCTGAGCCTGATACTCATTTTATATATATCCAGTTACACGAAGGTAGCAAATTGCTGACCATAATCATTTCTGAGAGATTTACCAAGCTATGGATTTTTTTTCTTTACATCTGCTGCCTATTTTCATTTTCTTCTAAGAAAAGTATGGTTCTAATAATGTTTCTTGGGCAATAAGAATCGTTCTTATTTTGAGCTATGTTTTCTTAGCCAGCTACAGTGTAACCAATATCAGAACTGGTCAAAGCTGTTCTGGTTCATATTAGATGTTTCAATAGGCCTTTGCCTGAAGTTATTTTACAGAGAATCAGCTATTGAGAAGATGGAAGGCATGATCACACACACACAGAAAAGAGTAAGCAGGAGTGAAAAAAATGCCTTATGTAAAACGAGGCTACTTTGCTTATCCATACATTTTGGCATACAGTCTTTGTGTTAGTAAAGTTTATCTATCTGTGACGCACTTATTAGTTGAAAAATGGCCTGAAAATAATAGCAAGGCTATATTCCCTTGACAAAGAGAAAGTAAGTTGAAAGGCAGGGGATACAGCCCTGACAATGGCCTGCAAGGCACAAAAAAAAAAAAAAAGTTTGGCAGGCTACTGGCTAATGGCTGTGAATAGCTCAAATGACTATTGCAAAATGAGTGGAAATCATCCAGTCAAATATGTCCGCAAGATGTTCAGTTCTTTAAAATGTATATTACCCACTTAAATATGTATACTGAGGATGCAGCCAACCATATTTCTTGGGCATCTTTCTGTCTTTTGAGCAGAAAGTCACCTGGAAACCAACCTACTCTTTGAATTTAATTCCTAGAGTCCAAGGCTAGCCTAAGACCACAACAGATACATAGGTATTATGATAGACGGGAGGGTTTCCTTTTGCCCATCTTGGCTGACTGAAGCACAAGAACCCATGTGAAATCATTGATAAAACTTTGAAAGGGCTCAATCTGGTCCAGAAGTGCTGCTCAGCATCTTGAAAGATCCAGGCCTCATTTCTTCAACAGGAGTAGGACTGGAGTCTGTATATGTATTTTATTATCCTTGACTTCTTAACAAATAATTGGGATTTGAAAATAAATAAAAAAAATATTAAGAAGCCTACTTTCGTCCTTTTTGCTAATGACAGTCAACCTTTCTCAGGCTTTTGGCAGATTGAATTCCTGATGGTTTTGTTTTGGATTTTTTTTTTTGCTGGTATTTCTCTGGCTTTGGCAAAATTTATTTTTTTTTCATGCTTATCACCCTGAATTGTGAATAACGTGATTAATCAAGAAGGGTAACTTGGTTTTAGATAGCTTAGCTTTGTGATGTATTAAAATCAATGACCATGGCTGACCGGAAAAATCAGAATTTGAGAACGATGAAGGGGGAAAAAAGCATTTGCGAACCCCTGGACTTAGAAGATGGTCCCTGGGTTTAACCAAAGGCAATATATAGTTGTGCATGTCTTCCTCCTCGATAACTGAGTGAGTTAGTAACTGTAGAGAGGATTTTTAAGGCGTTTGGGTCTGAAACACTCTACAAAGGACCTTTGTCCGCCTTCTTGGTCAAAATTAAGCCTGACAGTATCTGCCAGCAGTCGTAACAGGAGGCCCTGAAGTGCAGATGGGCTTTTCCATTGCCTGTGGAGAGGGTCATACTGCATGTGATAGTTTCTTCCCTTTTCTCTAAACATGCCTGCTGTTACATAAAGGACTAATTGTTGTGGATCTGAGTTTTCCTTTGGCAGAGTAAGGTCGAAAGAAAACTGCCGTTTTACATATGACACTGTAGTTTTCTCTTATTTTCGAGTAATTAGAATTGTGGCAACTGATGAATATCTCTTTATGGGGATAAATCATAGATTGAATTTTCTGTGCTATGAGTGGCAGCTTGAGTGCGTAGTACAAAAACTGACATTTTTCTCCACTGTTGGCTATATTACAGTAGGCTACTGCCGTTTATGGCCTCTTTTTTTCAGAAGAGCAAATACATTCAATACCAAAATCAGAAAGCAGATTGAATACCTTCAGAAAACTCACATACTGGCAAAGAAAGATGTGTGATTGATTGTTCTGGACAATTGACGCTTTCTTCTTTTCATGAAGTGTCTTCAACATAAATTGGATTAATATTTTTTTCCAGGCATATAACAATCACATTATGGAGTTAGACTGCAGCATGAGCTTTGGCAAAGAGTCCAGAGTTCCTTTTCTTGCCAGTTTTGCTAATACTTTTCTCTGCAGGAACTATCACTGTACCAGTACATCCCCATACAGAGAACCCTCATGTGCCGCGTTCGTGACCTGAGTGCCAGCTCTCTTGCTAAATGTAGAACAATGCAAATGAATCCAGCTACCAGAACTGAGTTAGCTGAGACAAAATGTAGGTGCTTTGCATGTGTTTATGCTTTTCCTCATCGTTATGGCAGCGTGTGCTCAGTCTACAACTGCATTTATATCACCGTAGCCAGAAGTCTGACAGTGCTGACAGTCTTTTTTTCCCTCTGATATATTTCTCCTCTTAGCTCATAAAGAAAGTTGTTATGCAAAGTGTGGAGCATCATATTTAAAGTAGCACACTTTGGATTTGAGTTTTTATATGGATTACTGCCAAGAAAGCAAACTTTAGGAGAGGGGGACAACCTGGATAGTCCCGTGGAAATTGTTCTTAAAAGAGCTGATAAAAATAAATTGGCTTTCTTGTTGCTAATTGTACTCTAAAGGCCCTTATCTAGTACATCAATTTTAATATTCTGCAGGCTGAAGGCTAATATTAATAATCTCAGCCTCTGTGTGAGTAAGAAAGCAGTATTCCTACCCTCCCTTAATTAAATGTTCATGAGCTAGGCACTCACCCTTTGAAACTCAGAAGTTAATTAAATTCAACTCTAGTAAACTAATAAACATATATACACATTTTCATTCTAATTCTTAATGGCTTTCTGTGTGATGAGCGTAGAAAATACCCTTTCTAACGCTTTATCTTTGACAGTAATAAGCTTTAGTAGTTAAACTGAGAATAGGTAAAGAACAGTCATGGAAATGACCAGCCTTAAATATGGAGTCTAAACTGTAATTTAATCCTTTCCCCCTAATTCTTATGCATATTAAGATATTGTGAATGTCATTACACTGCGGCTGTGGGATGTTAGAGATTAAATTTCAGAGATCTGCATGAGCCAGTTTAAGTAAATCTGAAGTTAAGCACAGTATTCTGCTCCCTCTTGCAATCATACTTTTAAAGTAGTGTAACCCTGCCTATTTGTTAGAAAGTCTTTAAGATATCTATACTCATTTCTTATTCTGTCAATCTGTAGGATCTAATATAGGGAACTGAAGACCAGAATGAACCTCCAGAGTCACCAAATTCAACTTTATCCCTCTTTTTTTTTCCCTTGGCAAAGACCTTTATGATGTAATCCTCATTTTAATCAAATTAATCAAACAACATCTGAAAAGCAGGTGTTTCTTTTTCCCTTCTTGCTTCTGTTATGCAGGTGAGAAGACTGCACTAGAAAATTTCACTTCCTGAAACTTTCTTCTAATTTCAGTTTAGCTGTATTCATAGCGAGCTTGTAAGCTTTGGAGTTTGTATTGTAATGACAGAGGGCTCCAGTTTCATGCTTCTTGGTGTTTATCTCCATCTCCTCTTCCTTCCTTCCTGCTTCCTGTGTAAGGATAGCTGTATTCCATTCTGTCCTTCATTTGCTAAACTAAATAAACCAGCCTCTTCTAATCTCTTTTGCATGATACTCTCCTAATTCCCCATCATTTCTGTAACCTCTCTCAGTACTTGTGTTAATTTGATTTCCAGCATATCAGTAACCAGGATTATGCACATTTTTCCAGGTGATGTGTCACCATTACTTTGTACAGCAGCTTCAAGAATCTCTTTTTCTACTGGAAACATCTCACATGGCTCACATTTCACCTTGCCCTTTTTGCAGCCAGATTATGCAGGATTATTTGGCCTGGGATCGGCTAACACATTAAGATAGTTCTCTCCAAAATAAGTCATGTGTTCAAGTAGCATTTCATAGCAGATATTTTTATTCTGAGTCCACATGCCTAGACTTTCAAAAGAGCTTCTTTTTATTTTTTTTCTTAGTTTCTGTCTTACTCTCTTCTTTCCGGCTCATAATGTCAAGATGGTTCTTTGGTGGTCACAGGAGAGCAAATGTAACTGATTTTACTATAAGGCTTCAAGTAAAACTGCTTTGTCCTCAAAGTCCAGGGATTATATTGTTTTCCACCTGACTGTCATTATAGCCTAGAAAACAGGAAAAGAGATTTAGAAACAAAATCCTCATCTTCTGGGTTTGACTGTGGGGAGTGCCTAGGAACTACACAGTATCTAAAAGCTAGAGACTACATTCAGTTTCCAGCACCAATGCTTTGAAGAAAGTAGGAATCCTGCTTCCCACGTTGATCAGGGCATCCTTTTCAGTTTCCCTTTTGTGCTTACCTGAGTTTTAGGTCACAGCCAACTCAGGTAGCTGCAAATACTCTTACACTGTGCTCTTATTACATAGTGTTCTAGTAAAAGCTAGGCAAATGAACTCAAAATGAAGGAACTCTGTACAAAATCAGGATTCTGTTTATGGTACACAGTGATGACACTCTCCTGTAGGATGTGTCCAAGTTGAGTTACAAACCACAGGAGTGCAGGATGTTTGCTCCTCTGTCAGTTGGAAAAACAGGTTTCCTGCCAACTTAGTGTGCACATTAAGCTCCTCCACAACCAGCAAACCTCTCTGGAGTGTGGATTTGTTTACAAGTATACTGAATTGTCACCTCACCATGTACGTGTTTCTTTTCTTTTTACAGTATGCTCACACCAGTACAGTAGCGAAACCGGTGTGCTGACATCTCCAAACTATCCCAGCAACTACCCTGTCCGGACAGAGTGTGTGTACAGCATCACAGTGGGAATGAACAGACAAATTGTGCTGAACTTCACCGACTTCGTCTTGGAGGGGAATCAACGCTGTACAGAAGATTATGTAGAAATCAGGCAAGCCTAATTGTTGCTCTTGTCCTTATTCCTGATAATCACGGAAGCCGGCCAAATCCACTTAAGCCTGTGCAGAGGCTGTAGTTTTAAGTGTACCCCTGTGCTGACAGGGTGGGCAAAGGGCTTATTAGGGAAGATTAAATGTCACCTTTTCCTCCTTGTATTCTGTCCCTTTGTCCCCTTCCTGCCACAAATTGCAGTCCCCAGAGTGAGTGCATTTTGCTTAGACAAAACGCCTTCCCATGTCCTGGCTCTGACTGTGTTCCTCAGCACAGACACAAAGAGATTGATTGCTCGCTTGGTGACACATTCTGTGCACTTTCTGTCCACAGCCTTTAAACAGCAGCTCTCCTGTGATGCAGCCCTAGGAACAAATGCGTAATCTGTGTCCTTTGACTATGCGGGCATCATCATTAAATTTAGGAATTTGCCATGCTGAACTGAGGTACATTTTACAGGACAGAGACAAATGCAAGGGGTAGAAAGCAATACATGCAGGAAGATTAGCTGCCTGCTTACAATACAGCCGTGCCAGGTATGCTTTCTTTCCGAGGTGTGTGGCTGTAGGGGGTTTGCACTTTAGAGTGCCATTCCCCCCTTTTTTCCCTCTCTTGAACGAGCGCCCTAGGTGAACCATATCTCCAGAACTACTGTGTGGTTTGTGTCTCTGCATCTACCATGAATTTCTGTGACCTCTATGAGTGTGATATAAAACACAGTGCAATGTTATCTGATACAGACACCGTACCAGATACTCTGGATGTTTTTTTTCCTATTTAAGCCCCCCCACACACACTTAAAAACAAAACAAATGTCTTTTCCTGATGTTGCAGTATTAGCTGGACTGTGATACTGAATTCCTGCTGAATAAGCTGGTTGTTTTCATCTGTGCATACAAGCTGGAGAAAGTTATACAAATCTTCAATATTTTTCAAATGTTTTATCTTTTTCATTAAAAAAGGCATTATATTGAACCTAACTTTATTGTAACAGTTAAAACATTAATTAAGGGTTGACCTGAGTTATAACTGTTTTCTTTTCGGTCAGAAACTGAAAACACTCAGCTATTGCACAGCTGTAGTGCTGGTGTCCCTGTGAAGAGCTCAGTGACTTTGATTAGGTTTACGGACATGGGGCCAGATCCTTACTAAGTGTAACTCAGCCCAGTTCTGCTGGCATGACTGGATTTCCACAGGTTGTTCTGTCAAACCCAATATCCTTAAACAGGGTAGGCAAATAAGCCTCAGATGAGGTGCCACTTTGGTTTCTTGTCCTGAGGTGTCCTGCAATAAGTTGCATTCGGTCAGCTAAGAAAACCGTACATCTGAGCACAGCTGCAGAGAGAGGCCAGGGTGCAAGCGAGGAGGGTTTGGGCACAGTTCCCCAACCACTAGTAAGCTGATACAGCAGATCTCAGCCAGCAGTTTAAGCTGAAAGGATGGCAAGGAAAATGCCTGCAAGAGTGGCATGGCCTAAGCAAAGTTTCTCTCAAAAGCAAGTACAGCCAGTGAATATACAGCTGAAAGAATTATTGTCTACCTAACAAACATATTAAGGGGACACCTAAGTATAAATAGAAATGTAATTATTATTATCCTAATAAACTGTAGGATATTTATAATATGAAAGTGCTTGTCCTCAGATGATAGAGCAGTTGATAAACTGGTTGGCACCAATCTTTTCTTGGCCCTTTTACGTGAGATGTGTGTAGGTAGCACAGCAGAACATTGAATGTGTGTCCTGCCTGCATAATTAGGAAATATGACTACTCTTTAATCAAAAGGCAGGAAATAACTGGTCATAGAGACATTTGCAAAGGCCAAGAAAATAATTCAAGATATGATTCATATCAGTTTTGAGATGTGGGTTGCTATTGGTGTGGCGACAAATTTAAACTTTTTTTAAAAATTCTTTTTTTTTAAGAAGGAAAAAGTCATCTCATCTGTTTGGGGCCTGGCTAAACAGTAAAAAGGGGCAAACTTATTTCTTCAGATCAGTAACATTCCCCTGGCTCCAGCTATGGTTGCTACCCTGCAGAAGACGGAAAGGAGGCAGTGAGTTCCTGCCTCTGCAGCATCTTGTGCCTCGAGATGCTTCTTGAGTCTCTCAGTGCATGGAGAGGCCTGGGACAGGCCGACTGGTCATACCCAGCTGGCAGTTACTAGCAGTAGGACTTCTTACTGCAAGTGGCAGGACTCCAGGATTTAGAAGCTGTATTTATATGGAAGATGAAAAGCCAAGATTAGACCCCCCAGTCCTGGAAGAATCCCCAAATTTATGCTTTCTTACCATATCTCTTGCTCTCCATCTTTGACTCAGAGATTTTCCTCTCTTTTGTTCTAGAGATGGAGGTTATGAAACTTCCCCATCTCTTGGAACCTACTGTGGTACAGATCTGCCTCCTCTTATAATCTCTCATGGTAACAAACTGTGGATAAAGTTTGTAAGTGATGTGTTTGGCACACGACAGGGATTTTCAGCACACTGGGATGGTACATCAGCAGGTAAAATGAGCACATCAAATTTAAAACCACCTAATTTTTGATCTTTTGTTTCTATTAATTTCCCTTTTCACCACATCTTTTCTGACATCCATCTCCTAAAATCTCTCTGCTAATTACATAGCATTATATATTCAAGTTTGTTAGATCAAGGATACATATTTCTCGATCCATGGACCTTCTTTTCTCCATTGGGAAGAGATACCATTTCCTAGATACACTGTAACATGAACTTTCTCTTGTGTTTAGGAAATCAGTGGTAACCAAAGATACAATGGAGAGGTTCGGTAATGTTTCTGTTTTGAAGAATAGCTACATTACGAAAACACTCTTCAAGTTAGATTAAATATTTCTAGCTAAGGATGAAGTACTTCTGTCTATTCCTTATATTATTTTTTCCATCATGTCTATGTGTTAAATGTTAGTATGGTTTCTTTGCCCTTTTCAGGTTGTGGTGGGACCTTGACAACGCCATCTGGCATCTTTATGTCTCCCAACTACCCTATGCCATATTATCACAACTCAGAGTGCTACTGGTTGCTGAGGGGGAACCAAGGGACCCCATTCGAAATCCAGTTTGAGCAGTTCCATCTAGAGAATCACACAAAGTGCAACTTTGATTACCTCGCAGTACGTACACTTTGCTGTGGAGCGGGCAGCTACGTAGAGTGTAATAAATGTAAAGATAGAGAGAAGGACACACGGTCCTGGTTTCCCAATGTTCATGTGTGAGCAGATGCAGAACAGGAAAGCTCCATCCTGAATTGCTACCTCCGTGTCAGAGAGCAGTGAAGAGTCAGGCTGCAGGGTCTGTATGTGTGCACACAGGTAAGAAAAGCATTTACAGCTAGACTCACAGGCCACCGAAGCAGGAATCTGTCTTCTCGCTTTGTGTTAGATCAAGGCTATAGAGTGTGCTGTTTTCGTAAACTACAAGAAAAAGGGCACAATAGGGACAACAACCCTATTGTTAATCCCCAAATCCATGTCCCAGTTTTTGCATAAATATCTCAATATTTGTATCAGAGGTGAAGTTGAGTACAGTTTTCCTCCTTTGGGTGAGTAAGACCTTCAAAATCCACCAGTATTTGATTACTAGCTTCCTGCTGTTCCTCTGATTTGCTTGTTTCTGAGATGCCTGTGAGGTTCCTCTAACAGAAATACTGTTTAACCTCTTGTGCACTTAATGGGAAAAAAATACCTAAACAAACATTTTGGCAGGGAGAAATTGCTTGGATTTGTAGTGCTACCAGCTTTATGAGATTTAGTAGGTATTCGGGATTGTGCTGTCAAAGTTGAAATAGTTCTAGTTTCTCAAATTCTGTAACAAGCAGAATCACCAGGATTATATTTTGCGTAGGAATGGCACATTTGTCTTGCTAGGAAATTCTCCACTCCTTCACTCCTTTTTTTTTTTTTTTTAATTTTTTATTCTGAAGGTGTTTGATGGTAACAGCAGCAGTGCCAAGCTGCTAGGTAAATTCTGTGGCAATCAGATACCACAACCTGTCCGCTCCAGTGGAAACAGCATGTATGTGAAACTAAGGACAGACAGCAGTTTGCAAGGTGGAGGGTTTCTTGCCAAATACAAACAGGGTAAGTAGGAAAATATGAGCACATGTTTCTACAATGCAGTATTCATCCTTGGAAGACACGTATACAACATATTGATATTATTGAGCCAGATACTTTAATCTGCTGCAGTCACAGCTCACAGAGTCCTAAAAATGATCAGTACCCAAAGGAGATACCTGTGATGGAGGGGAAAGCTGGTGAAGTGGCTCTGCTGCTGTTACTTGCATCAACAGCACTTTCTTCTCCAGGTTTATCCAGAGTAACAAGTGTTGAAAGCCTGTAACAGAGCAGATTGGGCTGTTCCTGCTCTTCTGCTGACCAGACGCCTGACATTTTTTCTAGACAGAGAGAGATAGGCAGATAGAGAAGGTTCTGCTCTTCTAGCTGCTGAGAGGCCACGTGGCAATGGATCAGGGCTTCACCCTCAACGAGCCAACCATGGCTCGTTGCAGATGCATGAGAGCTTTTAGCCTACTTGGAACACTCCAAATAATAGTTTCATTTTTAATATCTTGTGGTAAAGGTCACATTTTTCTTGCTCATGATTTTTTGTAAAATAGTTCTGCCGAGAAACATTGGAATTATGAAATTTGGCAGGACAGTATATAAAGAATTTTTTTTTTTTGTCCTCAGACATAAATTTTAATATCATCCCAGTGTTTACGTTCACTCTAAAATCTACTAGTATGGTGTGGAATTTCACAATGTACCAGTTGAATTACAAGCATATTTGGGCACTCTGAAGATGACAAGCCCAAATGTTAGAGATTGCTGTAGGTCTGTAGACTGTAAGTTCCCCTTCTTAGGTTTTGAACAACAGTAAATAGATAATGAAAAAAATACTCATGCACACGTGGCACACGCAGTACTTAGAAGGCGGAAGAGGCATTAAGCTTTGGCTTCCTAATTACTTAAAGAAATCACAGATTCATCTACCACATACTTTTCATACTGCAAAGTCAACACAATGTATTCAAATAACTTTTTCCATGCATTAATTAGGGCAGGAGAGCACTTACAAACCACTCGGATGTACAGCCTGAGCTATCAGATAATGTGATCTGCACTTTACATTCATATTTAATTCCTGAGGATGCACATGCCCCAGAGATAACTTTCAGTTGTCTGCCCAAAGGCTAAAAATGTGTACAAGGTTGTGGTGTAAAATAAGGATGTTTAGATGTCAGATGCATCTATGTGTCTATGGAGAGGTGATGATGATTTGGAAAGCATTGCAAGGGAAAACATGCTATTAGGTTGTCTTTTAAAGGCATCGTTGTGCCTGGTGTGTTTCTAATAAAAGCCTGATAGCAGGGGGTAGCAGCTTTTCCCTATCTTTCATTCTTCAGAATCTATTTCATGCTCTTCATCCTGTCCTTTCAAACACTTGCATGCTTCAGTGTAGCTCTGCATACAAGCCCCACTTCACCTGACCCTGACCCGCAGATTTTGGGCATTCTGAACTCCTAAAAACACAGACTTTGCTGCTCCATAAATCATTTGAAAGAATCCCAGACTTGTGCAGGAGGCAGGCATATTACCCCTAGTGATAACAGAAGAGTTTTGCAAGTGAATCTTGGCTATTTCTGCTCAAACCCTGCAGATTTGCTGCACAAGACAGCAGCCTTGGCTGCTCCCTGCCTCCTGCCCACTTCTCTGTATGTTAGTCTGCTCTGCTCCCTGGTACACCCAGACATATTGGCATTTTCTGCCTTTAGTGAAAGTTAGGGTCAGGAAAATTAGAATCTCTGACCTTGTGCCATGATTGTTGCTTCACCCTTTCTCCAGTGTAGTTTCTTTTTGATTTTATTTGCAGTTTAAGCTCTCATTATCCCAGGTCAGTGTCCAGTTCCTCTGTTAGGACTTGACTGTATGACTCACAAAGAAAAACCATGGCTCCTGCTTAAAGAATATCCTGCTCACTTCCAATTCCTGGAGCCAGAACATCCAGTAAAAGTGGTGCTGTTTTAGCTGGGGATTTTTTGTTATTATTATTTCGTTGAGCCACCCCCCACTCTAAATTGTTTAAAAATGATGGAGAAAGGTAAGCCACACACTGCATTTCTATTATTAATTAAAAAATCCATAAGAACCATGTGTTTAAAATAAACATGCATTTAAAACTAAAGAAAACAGGCAAAAATGGCAAAAACAATTTAAAAAAATGGCTGATGAGTCTGTAAAGGGTCAGGAAAGAAGGATGTATTAGAAATGAAAGACTAAGTTTCAAAAAGTCTGGATTTTGCTTAAAATGAATGCAATGTATCCTTTGATATGTTGTAATTTTCTTTCTGTCTGATTTCTGTAACCTATCTTATCTTGTTATGGTGTCAGTAGCTTTAATTAGTAATTTTTTTAGGTCTTGAGATAAGATGCACTGCACAACTATAATTTATTATCATCTCTCACTTCTTTCAGTTTGCCATGAAGTACTGACTGTTAATCGTAGCCATGGCATCTTGGAAAGTTTAAATTATCCAAACAATTATGCGTTAAATGAACATTGCAACTGGACCATCCAAACTACAATGGGGAACACACTCAGCTACAGCTTCACAGCCTTTGATTTAGAAAGTGGATCTGACTGTAACCTTGACTATCTGAAGGTATGTGCCTGGATTCTGGACACAAGAAAAAAAAAATCTGAGCAAAAAAAAAAAGAATAAAAGAAAAAGCAAAAGGAGGAATTAATCTTATCTAAACCGAGCCATTAAAAGTCAAGTGCTTAGTGCAAATGATATGTCCCTCTTTCCTTCTCAGTCAGCTGGGAAGGGAGCACTTTCAGTGAGCAATTCATCCCACCTGAGGGCAGGTGCCTACAAGAGGGAGGATGAATCACTTTACAGATGCCTAGCTATGCTATGGAGAGCCTAAACACCATCCTAGAACAGAGACTTCCTGGTGGAAGTTAGATGACTTCCACTGCATGTTAATTAGATGGAAGTGGAATAAATCCTGAGATCAGTAAGCAAGTGGGAGGAGTTCAGTTTCAAAGTCACCAAGGCAATGAGGCCAATTGTTTGGTTCTTGATTTTTATCTGAGAAGTAGCAGGCAATGTTTAGAAACTTTGAAATGTTTTATTTCTACTCTTTTTAATGAAGCATTGCTGTGTCTCCTGTTAATATTTTCCTTTTCATAATTAATCTGCTTCTTTGAAGTGATTTAAGGAACACTGAATTTACCCACAAACAAAGTGAGACATTTTAGCCAAACAAAATAATCTAGTTAACCTGAAGCCAAATACCTTTTATTTTTCTTTCCTCAAGAATTTAACTCTAGGACTTTCTCTGAGTTTTTCAGTTTTCAGTGGGGGAAGTGCAGTGGTTATAACCACTCCTGTGCTGAGGGTTATTCTAAGGTTCTGCCTGTCATTTTGCTGCTTTGTTGAATTGATCCATCCTTCAAGACTCACCCTTGTACAGGATGTCAGCACACATTCCTTGTGCTCTACTGAGATTTTGCACAAGAGGAATTGAAATTTAGAGCAATATCATAGCTACTTACAACCAAGGAGAGCACTACGGAATAGGGACCATGTTTCTGGACATACTTACTCTGGGGCCAGTCTTGCATAAGTGGAGCAGTAGGCCTTGTGTTGGTGTACATGATGTCCTCCTTAGCTCCCTTTACCTCTGTACCAAGCCAGCTCAAAAATAGGTAATAAACTGACAAATGTGGTGTTCTTCCAGCTTTCTTATGCTGGAGCTAGGAACAGAAAGAAAGAATAGACATGCAAATAAAACAAACAAGGGAGCACTGTATTGAGAACTAACAGAAGTCGCTTAAACTCCGATTTGTTTTTGTGAGGAGGCTGGAAAGGAGACATTGGCGCCAAACAGAGAGGCCAGCACTAGTCCCAAGGCGCCTAAGCCTGTGATCCGTGAAGGGCAGGGGCCTTGCACACAGTAGCCAGCCAGCGAGGAGCAGGGGCCTTGCCAGAAAACTCTTTTCTAGATGTGAGTCAAGGATGGAGGAATACTGCCAGAGACCTGGTCCAAAGCACTTGGAAGAAGAGAAATAAAAATATCACAGGGAGGGAAGGAGGGAGGAGAGAGGGAGCAGCAAAGTACTTGCTCCCTTTGTTTTAACCATTTCTCCTTGCTTCCAATCAAAGAAAACACAGACTGAAAGAGGTATATAGAGGAAACAGTCATGGAAGTGTGCTAAGGAGGCTTTAATTTGCAATTCATGTCACATTACTTGAAAGCCTTTCTCCAAATGTCATTAAGAAATACCACTTGGAAAAGATGTTCTCATTTGGTTGTTGCAGGCTGCACAAAAATGTGCCATAGTGTAAAAAAGGGGAACAAGGTTGAACCGGCCAGGGAGCTGAATAGCGTCTGCTCCCAGCCCGCGCGTTGCGCAAGGAGAGCGTCTTGGCAAGGGGTGCAGCACCAGATGGGCTAGGGGAGAGGGGGAATCATCTGGAACAAGTCGCAGATCACTTTCTAAGCAGACTGCAGATATTTGGGGCTTTTCTGTGTGAAATCCATGTGGAATCTGACTCCACTGCAAAATGGGAAAAAGGTTGATAACACACACAAAAAAGGCACAACTGTTCAACTGAATTTTTTTTAATTCTTTTTTTTTTTCTTCCACATTCTAATTTTGAGATTCTTTTATGGCAAAAGGTTGCTGCTCGGGCCATTTCCACGTGCCTCTGTGCACGGGGTGGCTGCTGGCGCTGTGGTCTCAGGCGGGGTGGATCCAGGTCCCCAGGGCCTTCCAGGTCCTGCTCCTCCCGTCCCCTCCGGGTTTGGCGCTCTCCTGTGCCTTCCCCGCTTGCTCTCCCCCTTCCCTGCCTCCGAGGTGACTGGGACAGGTAGGTTTGGTGGCAATGTCTGCTGCTGGGAAGCTGGGGATGGGAAGGAAAAGGGTTCGGGGTTTGGTTTAGCTGATGACGGCAGTGGAGGTGAGAGGGTGAGCGAGGGAGAGGAACGGGGTGTCATTTGAAGCACTAGGAAGGCCTCACAGCAGAGATCTGGCCCAGCCGAGCCCAGAGCACAGTCAGGAAATGACACAGCTGCAGAACAAGATGAAGAACAGAGCTGCTACTCAAAGTCAGCGCAGAGAGGGATTTGATGCACATGGAAATATTTTTACAATGTTATAAATGCCTCAAAGTAGAACTCTGATTTTCTGGAGATGTTTCTGAATTCTGAAGGGAAAAGCATAGTGTCTGTGAAAGGGTGGGGAGAAGGAAAGCGGGCAAGCTGCATTCATATGTGCTGCTGGATTGGGCCCACGCTCCGCAGGTTGGGGCCCAGCCTCCACTCTTGACTTCTGGGTTGAATTATGACTTCTGCTTCCAACCCAAACCCACAGTCAGTGTATGAGAAGTGTATTTTGCCCTGTGACTAATTCAGGCTGATAAATAGAGAAAATATTCAGCTTTGCTATTTGCTCCCTGGCTTAGTTCACATATGAGTCAGAATTTAAACATGTAAAATAATGACAAAAACAGAAATTCCTACAAACAGGTATTCCTCGTGGTTGTTGGTTACCTGTGATACTGTTGTTACTTACAGCAAATAAACCGTTTCAAATACAATATATTGCAAAGGCACTCAGATGCCCGAAGAGCACTCAGGCTGGGTGCAATGTATGGCTGTCCCAGTTGGAAATGCAGTCGCAGCTGTATAATGAGAAGTCAGCCATACGTTGCACTCCCTGTTTCTTTTCTCCTTTGCTCACGGGATGCAGCCTGCGAGCCAGTCTGCTCTTTGCAGCGGCTGGCTGGGTTTGCTTGGGCTGTGCAGCATTTTCCCCTGGCAGGGAGCTCAGAGCGACCCTGACTCAGTTGGGCCTGTGCAGGCCCTGGCCCTGCATCTCGTTTTGCAGCACAGGCAAATATTTATACCTGGGCCAAGCAGGAAGGAGGAAGCCCGACTCTCCTGCCTTGGTGGCAATTTAAACCGCTGTGTATAGCTGCCAATAATAAAGCAGGGGACGTGTGGGAGGGAGGCAAAACTGCAGATTTTATCAAGGCAGTCTCCAGCATGAACCTCATGTGAGCACTCTCAGCAAATGAGAGTGTTTCATGGTCTGTCAGAGGATGCTGGCTCATCGCTAGCAATGCTCACAGGATGCATGACATTTTGCAGAAAATTTTAGCAAAGTTGAAAGACTATGCGATTGGTTCCTTGTGATAAGGACATGTAGAAAAGTTGTAATGATATGATACGAGGGGCTGTTTCCAAATGATGTTGCACTACCTGTAATTAGACTGGATGGTCTCTAGATTATATTGTATGCTGTGGCTTGGCTTAAAAACATACCATTAGTTTTTCTAGAGGAGTCATCAGACTCCTCTAGTCAGTGAGATACTGCAGAGACATAAAAATGTGTTTCCTTCCTCTAAGCTCATTGGGTTGTTAGCTGAATAAGCATATATTTAACTTCCCATCTTTAGTGATGAATTGTCCTCTTAGACCTAACTGTGACAGAGCGTAGTCTCCACAGAGGCAAAGCTATTTTAGAAATAAAGAGAACATCACGTTATTGCCCTTATGATTAGAATCTTGCAGTAGGATTGAAATTTACTCCTTCCTTATCCAAGAAAAATATTATTTGAAAACAACTGATCTTTCTGTCCTTCAGCAAAATCTCCCTCCGTGTTCTTCTATTCACAAAGCATAACCTTCCCTTGAAGTCCAGTGTGTTTAGTGTCTGCTCTTAACACGTGCAGGGAAGACCTGGTTTCGCCCTTTGCAAGATGCCACGGGCCTGATAAGCAGACAGGAAGATTTTGCTGTGCAGCAAGAGAAGCTTCAGAGCTCTGTCTGGGTCTCCCACCCCTTGGCCTGCGGTGCAGGTATGACTAATGTCTGGTGGCAAGGATGGAAACACAGTTGCAAGAAATGACATTTTATGTACGTGCAGAGGCACATTCTGTGGAGGCAACTGAGCCTGATCTGCAGTCACATCCACAGCGGCCTCCCTTCTGCTCCAGCTCAGGGCAGAATTACTCTTGGGCATAAATCACTTGCTTGCCTTCTTACTACCAATATACTGAAGTAGTCCAGAGTCTTTCAGCAATTAGGTTCATGGTGCTTAAAATATCATTGCAGTCTTATATATGGATGTTACCAAATGAGTACATTAATTCATATGGCATCTGGTCTTGAGTACTATTTCATTTCCTTCTGGCAGTAACAGGATATGTGCCTTTTTTTTTTAAACCACAGTAGCATTCCAGGGATGTGCCATAATATCCTTCTTCTCCTTCTGGGAATAATGCATTAGATAATTGCTGCTTGCCCTTAGCTGGTGATCCTCTTTTTTATTAGCTTATCATAGAAGAAAAAGCTTTCCCTGTTTCCAGTTTTGCTGGCTTCTGTGCTTGTAACTAGGAGATTAACATTATTACATTTTATATACATCCGTTCTTTTTTAAAGTGCTGCAGGAATTCTCCAAGCACAGAGAATAGCTTTGCCTATGGCCACAGATGGATTTGTGAAATGTCACTGCTAGTGCATCACCCTGGGGAAGCAGATGATATATTCAATACACCCATCCAGGTTCTGCATGCAGACATCAAATTACAGCCACACTGCAGTGGTATCCGTTAGCGCATTGCCATGCAACGTGGCAGCACGCCAGCCCATCCTTGAATTCCTTCAGGGGACTGCAGGCCTCCACAAAACATTCTTCAGAGTAGGAGTGTAAGAATAAAAGAGAGAATTCTCCCCGGGTTTCTATGGCAGCCTCCCAGGGAAATTACAGCTCTTGCTCAGATTTTCAGTATGAACTGGATGCTTTGGAAGAGGAGAGTGTCAGACCACTAGCCACCCTAGCTAGGACTGGCTCAGGGCTCAGAAGGATTTTCTGTTTTCCCATTTGCCTGCATTGCCGGAATTGAAGTGCACTTTGGTTTTGCTATCTGAAAGGTTCTTAGAAGCAGATTTTGAAAAGAACGCAAAAACCTCAACACAGCACTAAATTTGTCGGTGGTGAAAGCGTTGTACAATCCTTGCAGGAACCTCAGATGACAAGAAGCACGAGTGACTCAGGCCAGGGGCAGAGGCCCTGCTCGCAGACACACAAGTGAGTCAGAGCGCCAAGCAGGCCACGCTTCCACAAGCTGCCAGCTCAGAGCAGCGTGACTTTGGCTGTACCTTCAGGAAAAAGCTGTGCAATGGTGTGACTGTGAAACAGCAGCACATGGGGTGGACGGCAGTGTGTGCATGCCCCTCGCTAGACAAAGGGCATTGGACACTCATCTGTTTGCAGCTGGAGTTCTGCTCTCCTCTGTTCATCCTCTGTCCTGCAAAATTATGCTGGAAAGCTTGACCAGCATATGTGGAGCTATCTGTGCAATGAAGGGGCTTATCCCCTTGGCACAAGCCATGGAGAGGTGGAGAAATCCCAGCTGTATGAGGAAAAGCTTTCCATCCTCCAAGGGAGGCCTTCAAGAGAGTTGGAGATGACCACACCAGGCTGAAGGAGGTCTTGCCTTTCCCATTCTGCTAATATCAGCCCAAATACAAGCCCAAATATCCTGCTGCACAAGTACAGATGTTATTTCAGGGCTCGCACTTGTTTAGGAAGCTGAGTGTCACCTAGGCCCTCCTTTCCTGAACAGCAGTTGTTTCCTGCTACCTCATCCCAAACAATTTAGGTTTTGTTCAAAGATAAAACCGGTATTTCTTGTATGTATCATAAATTCATAGTCTTGCTAATCAAGCCGATTTTCATGTCAATAGAGAAATGTACCTTTCCTAGAAAGATAAGGATGAGCAGATTTTGGGCATTTTTTTTTAGAAATTCTTGTTGTTTTCGTTGAGAGGGTAAAAAAATAAGTGATATAAGAGAAAAAAATCTTTTAAAAATATGTCTCTGCAGCCCAGTGTGCAATATGATTTCGCTTGACACTTTCAAAGGGCTCTGAGTATTTTTGGGCTCAGGTTACGAGACAAAACACAGACACCGATATGATTCTTCTTATTAAAAACTAGACATTTATACATTTCCATATGTTAGGTAAATCCCAGAGAGATTATCTGGTATGATATATGTCTAGTGACGCACGATTTCAGCTTCTACTGTACTATAGAAGAAAATGGCTAAATTAGCCAAAGAAAATACATGTAGGTGAGAAGGCAGGCCCCAGTTCTGGGGGTTTCTGGAGCTGGCGCCTTTCGATCATTTTCTGAATGTAGATTTTGAAATTTGCCTTGTTTCATTGGAAGACTTGGTGGTGGTCAGAGCAAGGGAGCTTCTAGGTCATAAAATTATTTGAACAATCATATTAAACCATTGTTTAGAAGGAGTTGTCAGGGAGGCTTTTCGGAATGACTGACTGCAAACTCTTGATACCATGGGAGTACAGGAATAACTCTCTTTGCGTTCAGTTTGTGCAGAAATAGCAAAACGCCCAAGCTCTTCAGCTGCCAACGGTGTTGCTGTGGTACAAAGCTGGGGCAAGTGCCACATCCTGGCACATTGTATTTATTTATTTATTTATTTATTGCTCTTACTGAGAGACCTGCAGGTTCTTAAGACTGCATCCTATTCCTTCTGGAAGGAAATGTCTTGCTTGGAAATGGATTGTTTTTATCTGAGTTAATTCAAATAATCAACAAATAGCGTTAGCTTCACTCTGGAGTCCATTCATCATTGAGATGATGATGATGTTGCCTGGGTTTTGCATCATTTCTGCTATGGCGTTTGCCGCAGTGCCATCAGTACTTCCTTTTTAGAAAACTACTTGTTCAGCTGCTTGGAAACCTGTGACCACTGGCTCAAAACAATCCCATGAGAGGTTCCCCCCTGCTGCGAGGAAGGGGTTGCTCTTGCAGGCCACGGTGGCTGCTGGAGGAGGTCCCAGAGGCTGGTGGGACATGTGCAGGCCCCGGATCCCGGCCTAGCAGAGCCTCCCTTCCTGACCGCTGCAGTGCAGGCCGGAGCATTTGCTGACAGTCTCCATATGGAGGCTTTTCAGACTACCCAGAATTTGCATCAAAATTCAAATTGAGATAAGAGTTGGTGTAATTATCCATAACTGTATAATGAAATAATGACAACCAATAATAAAGTTAACAATGGGAATTGTCAGTAACCCCCATAGGGAATAAGCTCCCCCTCATATGAAGCTGCTTCAGTGGAAGCGAATGGAGGGGGTTTGGTTGGTCTTGCCATGCTAAGGGCCTTAAAATGTGCTACAGCTCATAGCAGTTTTTGCCTGTAACATTACCTGCCAAAATCATTATGAAGCCCTTAGAATTCCTGACAGATGCTAAAAGTTTTGAGCAAATGAATAAATTATGAAATTAATATCCAAGAAAGGGAGCAAGCAGGATCTTCCCAAAGAATAGGTGGGAAAGAGTCCTAGAAAGAACAGAACTGAATAAAAAAATTGCAGTTCTTAAAGTAAGTTTGGTCCTGGAGTTGCTAATGAACTACCCCAAATTCAATCATCTTGAGCAGGCAAGGGGAATACGGTGCATGATGTTGCCTAAGGAAACACTTTCCCTCGATTTTCAGGAGTTTAGGATAGCCCAGAGGACATCACAAGCTCTTGAATGAGAATCGTATCCCAGACAAGAGAAATTGCGGCTCCTGAGATCTGCATTCAGCTTCAGTTTCACTCACCCATATTTATACAAGAGCAAAACGTGTTTTTAGAAGTTCAAAATGCCCTGTGAAAACACACAGCTGTTCCCTTCATTTCTAAGTGAAAGACAGCTTGAAAAAAACCTGCTGTAATCCTAGCTGTTGTAGGCCTGCCTTGCTCAATGAGTTACAGCTGGCCAAGCAGTTGGATTTCCTGTGAAACTCGAGGCTGAGCCGCAGCGACGGGGCAATATGGCATGAAGTGATTGCTATAGTAACCGTTATTTGTGTCTTGAAGAACTGACGGGCTGCTCTCAGGGGAAATTACATAGAAATATGACGTCCCCTGCCTTAGATAAAAATAACATTCCCCTGATGAATCAAAATTACAGAAGATTCATGAAGCTTATTTTTTGTTCTGATTTGAACGTCTGGATATTATTTAGTCCAAGGTTCCTCACTTCTTTTTGATTTGTAATCACTAATTAACTAGCAGTTAATGGTTAAGTATGTGACTCAACACACAATTTGCACCTCATGGAGAACATGGATTTGTGGTCTTCACATTGATTTACTCTTCCCCATTCATATTTTTCTGGTGTAATATTTCTGTGGCTCCAAGCCACAGAGTAGCATATACCACGAAGCTGTTGAAGGAAGCAGTGCTGGAGCTGACTTTATTTCGTTTTGTTGAAGATAAGGCATGAGTGAATGTGTGAAGCACTCAGATTGGCTGGGAAGATGATGAGCCCGGGACACTTGCTATGATGAGCAGGGGATGCATCATCTGCCCACAGGGCAGTCCTCAAGCTTCACATTTGAAAGACTACAGAGGGATGCCAACCTTCTTAACATCTACCCTTTACCATAACTTCACATTTCTTATCACACACATCAAGTCTAGGCTTTTCTATAAGCACCAGTGATGCCATGATCCTGTTCCAATACACTTCTTATGCTCTGGACATTTCATGAAATTAGAGGATTTAAAACTTAAAAGATGGAGTCACCAGTCACAAAACAGGCCATAGAATATTACCATAGAATTATTCCTGCAATGGGCCCATAACTTCTGGTTGAACTACGTCTTTTTTATTTTTTTAAGCTATACTAACTTGACTGACTCCTTAAGGATTTGAAACCACTTGAGTAGCTTTCTTGCCCCCAACTATGAACTATGTCTTAAATCAACAACAGGTTTTCTGAAAGTTCTGCAGGATCAACACCTTGAATACAAAAGCTAAGGGCTTAATTATTCCTTCACAATTCTGCTGGAAAACACAGGCAAAAAAGGCACACTGTAGCTAGTGTGGTTAATTATAATTTTATGTAATATTGTACTTCCATGCTATGGGTGTGCAGTGTAGGAGAATTCTTAGTGGAATTAGAGGTATTGGAAAAGAGCTTTGAATGGAGAGCAAAGATAAATAAACTGTGGGCTGTTTTCTAGAGATCATAGGTTTGATTCTGTGCAGGAGGGAATTTTATGGTGATGGCTTCAGAACAGAGAAAGTTTGTGTTGAAATTCTGAAAGTGAACATGCAAAAAGTCACAATGTTCAGACACAGTTTTGTGCCAAAGGTTTGCTGGATTGTGTTAGAAGATACACTCTGTGAGAGAGAAGATCAGATGACCTGGGGCAAAGTGATAAAAAAGCATAAGGGTTGTTTTTTTTCTAAGCTTTGAGAATCATAGTAACGTTGGCAGAAATAATAAAGCAAACCTGACAATAACTGGCAATCTGATATAAGTCAAATGCAGGTTAGCTAAAATGTCTGATTTTTACCAGGTGTGCAAATGTGATATAGCCCCACCAGCCTCCCTCCCCAACTCGATATTGAGAGTGAAGAACACAGATTCAGTATGATTTACTGCATCTGAAACAAGTCACAAAACTAGGATTAAAACAAAAGCTCTGAGAATCCACTGTCACCCAGTCAAAACATGTATTTAGTGTTTTCATTTAAATACGAGGATATAACTAACTTCAGACTTCAAGGTTTATAAAACAGCAATATTTCCCTATCATTCAATTTGCTCCATTGTTTCTTTTTTTTTTTTTTTTTAGAGTGATGATGTTTTAAGGGTGGGATGGCAACTTTTTCATCTGTGTTAGGGAATAGAAAGATTTTCAGGCTAACTATGTCTGTAAACTCCCTGACTGTCAAAATACTGTCTCGTAGAGTATGAGATTGATTCTAAGTGCAAAAATTCAGAAATCATGATACAGGCCCCTCCTTCAAATCAGGGCACTGTCATGAGATAGGACAATAAATTAACACATGAGAAGTTTGCTTTCTAGTTTTTGAGGATCCACTTTGCTTTGTGTTCAGTTTGTCCTCACAACTCAGGGAGCGTCTTGTGATGCTGACTGCTTTTCTTTTATGTAACACAAGTTTGGTCAGTCTGACATCACCTGAGTGTGACCCTTAGGAACGGGGATGCATTTTGAGTTATCTCCAAGAGGTTTGGAGGCAATGAGCATGTGTTAGATTCACAGTCAGACTGGATCCATGACATCCCCTTTTTGTTTCCATTTCACTTCATTGCTGTTTGCCTTTTATCTGCTTCCCCAGCAACCCCCAATACACGCCAAAACAGCAACAGCAAAACCTTCCTACTGTGCACAGTGTGCAACCAGGTTTAAAGACATATTGAAGTTATATTTGGTCATCATTGCATCCAAATCTCACCATGCTTCCTGTAGCTCATTTTGCTGTGGAAAGGTGGCCAATGTGAGAAGCCTCCCAACTTTTTCTTCGACATCCTTTATAAAACCTTCAGAATTGGGGAGCAGCTTTTTATTCACTGGAATATTTTTTGTTTTTTTGCAGCTCTATGATGGGCCTGATGCACAGTCCAACCTGATAGGGACCTTCTGTGGGCAGACTCTTCCCCCAGCAGGGAACACCACGGGAACCAGCCTCCACGTGGTGTTTTTCTCTGACGGACTGAATGCTAGAAGTGGGTTCCAGATGCTGTGGCATGCCAATGGTAGGTAACCAGATTTTCTCTGGGAAAGTGTGTTTTCTTCTTCTCTGAACATAGAGTGAAGTCCCAGGTTATGTCGCAGCTCTGACTAAACAGAAATAACACATTATGGCTCTGAATACATAACATTTTCTAGTAATTCCTGATGTCTTCACACATACACCTAAAAAGTTCAGAGCTGACTTGAGTACTGTTCTCAAAATATCCTTTCACCCTTTGCGCTGTCATGAGGAGCATCTGCACAATTTCTGTGCTCAAAAGGTGATATACTCAGTTACCGGGGAACGTTGGGTGCCTTGGGCTTTCCAGAGGAGACATTCAACCCTCATTTTGCCCACAATTCCCACAGACTTGTGTTTTCTGTGCAAGCTTCGCTCTGGTTGTTTTTGTGGTCCTTGTTTTGTTGGGCAGTGCATTCACTTCCAACCCCCCTCCTCTCTCCCGCCTTTCTCTGTGTGAAATAACATTGGCCCAAGATGTTCTTTGGGCCTTTTTCCTCTTGTGCTTTCATGTCACGAAGACCGTCACAGGCCTCATTAAATAGGCAAGCATGCATGTCAGCTATAAACAAATCTGTTAAAGACTGTACAACTGCAAACGATGCTGGCAGTTCCTTCTGCAGTAAGGCTCCGAATGCAGCTTTTTCACTCTGCTTATTTAATGGCAACATTGCACTGCAACGAGATTAAATCGTATGCCATTGTACGTCCCATCAAAGAGGATCCAACCTTGAAAGCAGTGAAGTAGCCACAGCTGCCACTTCTGTATAATCAGCTCACACCGCTCGGCTCTGACAGCAACGTGAAGCAGCAGGGTAAAGCGGCTGCAGTCGGTGAGGGGGCCCGACGGTGGGTGCTGCGGTGTCCCGCCAGCCACACGGTGCTGGCGCAGGGGCTCGTCGGCACGGCCGTGGTCTGCTGAGGCCCCCAAGGGCTCTCTGCGAGTAGGCAGCGGTGTTTTGCATTCAGCGGAGGTCAGGGAGCGTTTCTGGGCTGGGAGATGTGTGGCAGGAGCAGCGGGAAGTGCTGCAACACAAAGGTTCGTCCTTGTGCTTTGTGGTGACGTCACCCCCAGACACACACAAAAGAACAAAAAGTGGAGGCTTTTATGCACGGAGCCAGATGACATCAGCTCCACACAGTAGCCATGGGCCTGGGTTAACTTGTTTTTCTAAAGCCCTGAAAGCTTTCTGAACTCTGCCTGCTTCGTAAGCACTGCTGCGCTTTCCCTCCACCCCCGCACACATTTCCTGGACGCTGGGACTCCCTCCCACCCCTGTACTCCTTTTCGGGCTGACGCAGGCCCCTCTGAGGAACTCCCGGCCCCAGGCCTCGGCCTCTCGCCCCGCAGCGCTAACGTGGCGCCGTGCGCGGGCCGAGGAGCCGGCTCTGCGGCGCGGCCTGGGCCCGGCCCGGCAAGGCCGCCGCGGCTCCGCACAGCGCAGCTGCAGAGCGGCCGGCCTCTGCCGCGAGGGCTGATCCCTCCCGAGCTTCCCACAGCCGCCTGCCTTCTGCATTTTGCAAGCACTTCCTTTTTTTATTGATTTATTTTTTTCTCAATTTGTCACACACAAATACAGGTGTTCCTCCTACCCGTGGGGGTTACATTTTGTGGGTATATACTGCTGCTCTAGGCTGGATAAGATTGGACCAGCTGCTGTGGTCAGTGTGCCGTATGTGCTTCTCCCTTCTGAAAGTCTTCTAAATGCACAAGAAGAGCTCAGCTGAGGAATTCCCCTGGCAGGGGGAACTCAGCAGGAAATGCAGTCATTGAGTGGGTGTTTCTGAGCAAAGTGTTCAGGTCTCGTCTTCCCTGAGCAGATCTCTAAGGAAATCCAAGCCTGGGTCTGTTAGCATCTCACCTGACATGGAAATAACATGCTATATATATTGCTGAGGGAAGAGATTTTACTTCTGCTCAGCTGACAAATGTGTGTACTCTAGAGTTCATGCTCCTGTGAACTATTTCTCAGGCAGTTCATCTTCACCTTAACTGGCATTTGTGGAGCCTCTTTGTGATATATATCAAGGACATTCGCTTGCTTTGGTGATAAAGGAGAGCTGCATTTAGATTTGCCACCATGTATCTGCTACAATTCACTTCAGACACCCTCGCAGCTTTGCTAGAAGTTATGAGATGACCAGAAGCAGCCAAAAATTCACCTGTGGTCACTGACACTTGGAGCCCCTGGCTGCCACGCAGGGCACAGATCTGAAGTGTTTTGGATTGAAACGTTTGCACCTGATCTGTTCTGCTGCTGAGCTGTGTATAAAATTCCCAGTGAAAACCCAGCCTTCAGGCTTTCCCGTAAAGAATCCAAGATTCTTATCTTGGGAAAATGCTGTTACTTCTGCTTAAAAGTGGCTTACATCGTTTTAAGTTGGATAGAATGCAATAGCGCAAACAATACAATTTAAAAATGGTTTGGGTTCTGAAATAGCAGTCTCCACCTAAGGAGCTTTTATTGATTAGTCTAGATTTAAATTTGATTTGGTTAAATCACTAGTGTTTTCTTCTGCAGCCAAGGCCTCAAGAGCCTTACGCACCAGAGGAAAGCTTGAACCTGCAAGGTGCTTATTCCACTTCAGTTTTTTATTAGGATGTTTACTACAGACAATGATGTGTTTGATAATATGGTGGCCCTTTAAGAAATAACAAACTCTTGGTAGCAGCCTAGAGGTTGCAAAGACAGCCTGCCAACTGAATTGCTTCCTTAGG
The DNA here is from genome assembly GCF_059628265.1 of Tinamus guttatus. Lineage (NCBI taxonomy): Eukaryota > Metazoa > Chordata > Aves > Tinamiformes > Tinamidae > Tinamus > Tinamus guttatus. Next base: position 1,816,646 of record NW_028288743.1, read on the forward strand.
GGAAAAAAAAGAAAAAAATCAGGAGGCCAAAAGGCCAGAGGTCTCTCAGTGCAAAATTACACCAGTGACAACTGTCATGGTCTAAGAAGATACATATTTCCTAGACCTGTCACTTACCTTATTAAGCAATGTGCATGCAGCAGCTAGCAGCTTTAAATATACATCTCTGCATTTCATTGGCAGCTTAGTCAGGAGGCTGCATGATTGGGAGTATTGCATGCAAATTCAATTTGCTCCTCTCAGTCAGAATTGTGTCTGGCATTCTGTGACATGTATTAATTTCTCCTTTATAAAAGAAGCAGAGCACAGTGTTGAGAAAAGAATAAGGTAGCCCAAAGCATTGCTCTTCTCTTTCACCATCATCTCTTTCTGTTGGATTTCCCTGGGGAGCCCTGATTGACGGACAGGGAGTGGAGAAAGCACACGTGGGTCACGAGAAGGGAGGTTTTCATTCTTCTGGCTCCGTATTTTCAGAAGATGAAAAATGTTAAAAGCCTTGTAACAGACAGAGTTTTTAAGCGTGTATGCCAGGAAAAAAAAAAAAAAAAGAAAAAGAAAAAAGTGTCTTAGTCCTTCAGTGGCGCATAACAGAATATTACGGTGGATATTACAGTAAGATGGAGAAATTATTTATTGCTAATAAATGCGAAGCATCCATTAGGTTTGTGGGAAAGAATAAAGCACTGAAGGTCAGGCAGGGAGCTGAGGCAAAGGATTGCCCAAACCTGGAGCCTGACTCTGCTGCTTATTTCTTGGGCAGCGTTGGACAAATCGCCAGGAATTCAGTTTTCAAAAACAACTGCTCATTTTCACTGTCTTTTTGTCACATTACGTCTGAAGGGCACAGGACCGGATCTTTTGAAGTCCTGAGCAGCTGTTAGGAGCTGTGGGTGTAACGTGTCTTCAGAGCTGCCTGTTTGTATTGCCGTCTGGCTACTGGAAAACATGGACATTTTCTCTGTGAGAGCTGAAGGAGAACTAATTTCGGTTTCTTCAGGAAGCTGAAAAAAAAAACACCATAAGCTAATTTCTAAGATCAAGGCCAGAATTTTCTTAAAGAGTTTGCACTGAACAGTTTGATCAAGGTTTGAAAGCTAAAGTAAGTCCTGTTTTTTTTTTTTAATTTCTTTTTGCTCCCCCCAAAAACCCTGAATACCTGCAGCTGATAAGATAATTGTGACTAGGCAAGATCTCAGAGGATTCAAGTCTTGTTTGAATACTTGCATTTGCGTTTAGCTGTCTGGCTCCCAGTAGTTTTTTATTTAATATACATCTTACTGGTGTCAGACTGGATTCCACTGAGGAAAATGATCAGGACTGAAGAGGCTGATAAAGCAATAATAATCAAAGCTATAGAGGTGGCTAACAAAGTCACAAGGGGGAAAAAACATTTCCCACTCTTAAGTTTTTACTCACCTTTGCAACTCCTCTTCACAAAAATTACCCCACTACTTCAGGGGATTTTTTCTCTATCTACACAAGAGAGAAAAAAAAACAGAATCAAATCCAAGTTATGCTTCATGCACTATTAGTGGTGTAGAGGCAAATGTTCTTGCAACGTGCTCCTTACAACTGGACTTGGTTAATGTTGATCAAAATGTCTCCACGAGCGGAACAATCATGAATCCTTCCCTTTCCCTAACTCTGGTTTTATGTGACCGCTGCCAAGTCACTTTAAGATGTACGGAAGGGAGTTTCTAGCATGTGGGTAAAAACATACCCCTGAATAAATCTGAAAACTTTGCAAAAACCCTGAGGTTTCCACAGATTACTACTTCAGTGCTCAGCTGTAATTATTTATGAGACCAGAGATTCTTCCTCAGCTAATGAGCACCATCTGCTAGCCAGCCAGGCACTCATACGGAGGGACGTCCATAAATCACGCCCTGTACCATCTTTGCTGCCTACCCAGATTTTAACCAGAGGAAAGCAAAGCCACCAAATGCAGGTTTCCTGAGCTTTCTATTTGTTGTCGGATTTCCTAGCAACTAACACCACCTTAGGTAGCTGTTTTAAGCACTTTGAAGGGAACTCCAAGACCTTTTAGCTACTAAAAGAATCTCTCTCCCCGCCCCCCCTTTTTTTTTCTTTCTGTTTAGCTCTAAAGTTGAAGTTTCTAAAGCCTCTTCAAGGAGGTCTGCCCACACTGAGCCTATGCCATCCACAATTCAGCCACAGGAAACTTTTCCACAGTGCAGCCGTGTGTGAAGCTGTCCCAGTACAGCAAGACCACGTACTTCTGTGCTGCAGAAACTTCTGCAGGCGCTTTGCTAGGTACTCAGCCACTTCAGATTCACCCTTGTGTCAGTGGGACCTGGCAGCAGGCAGCAGTTCGTATGATCTGCCTCCTCAATTGCAGTTGCCCTTAAAAAAAATTTCTCTTTGTTGCAATAAACAGGAAAAAAATATTTGAGTAGAAGCGAAATCTGATCTGATGTTTATAGACAGTTGTAAACATCATGAGAAGGTTGGGGTAAAGCCAGAGATGGGAGAAGTTTAATTAGCTGAGCTGATCACTTCATCATTTAAACTTTCCGGATTTCAGGGTCTTGATAAATTAGGCAGCTACTATTGTACGGAATTTGCATTTGCAGGACAAGTAGTTGTCAAGTAATAAGAATCCATAACATTCTAGGAACTGAAATAGAGAGTGCAAAGCGGTTTAATCAAAACCAGTTTCTGAATTACAAACAATATCCAGGGAAATTCTTTTTTCTTGGTTCTAAGGCTTGGCAAATACTTCACGGAAAAGGTTTGTAAACATTTCCAATAAGTTTTGCTATCATTATTTGAGTTTTCATCCTTTTAATGTTCCATAAATGCTATAGAAAATGAGTTTTAATATCGGAATATTTCTTAAAATATCTAAGTATTTTGATAAAGCTTTTGTTAAATAATTTTTTATTAAAAATTCTCCAAGAAGCACAGCAGGATTCTTATCTCATCTGTGTGAGCACAGAAGGCCAGCACGTGAGCTCTCCTCCCGTTGCCTGGAGAGCTCATACATTATGGTTCTGCCTGACATGGAGGTTTCTGCTCTTGTATGGAGGTCTGTGAAGTTCACATATTTGCCAAGATTAGCTTGTTCTTTTTTTTTTCAAGTATTTTCAGAGAATACTTAGAAATAAGCAGAAGCAATTGCTGATCGGTTTTCAGACAATTAACAAGGGATTGATGACATGAATTCAGTACATTCATTTTAAGAAAAAAATATCATGCAAGTCTAAATTTTACCTCCTTTACTGGAGCACTTTAGAAGATCTTCTTTTAAAAAATACCGTTTCTGGGAGCATTTTGCAATTGGGAGGAAACAAATGACACATTAACAATAGTGTGATATTGGTGCGCTTTGCATACCTATCATGAGCTTGGAGAAAATACAAACCGCTTTGGAGAGACAGCCCGAGTAGTGCAAGAGCAGCACACCGGCTTTCCCCTCATCCTAGCCATTTTGGGTTTAAATGAAAAACATGTCTTTGTGGATATCAGGAAACTCTTAGTAGGAGAAGCTGAGTCATAACTGCCTGTTTAGTTTTAAAATGTTCCCAGCTTTCTTCAGGCTGAGATAAATACCCGCTGGCTTTGTTCTCAACGCCCAACCTCCGCAGCCTCCCCCTTCCACCCTCTTGGGAGCGGGGCCATGCGAGCCTGTGTGTTGAGAAATCCCTCCCCTCCCGAAACCTGCCCGCTGTGGCCATCTCATCCCTGCTTCCGAGGGGAGAGAAATAGAGCAGCTTGCTCTGCAAATGCAGCCGCGGGCCTTCCCCTCGTCCCTGGTTTTCCAGCTGAAACAAATCCAATGATCCTTTTTTTTTTTTTTTCAAGAAAAATTTGACCATCTTTTGGTGGGAGCACAGGAAAAAAATAGTGTGATTGTGGGTTACATTGAAACCTTCTTTGTGTCTCTGCTGAAAGGTTCCTGGGCAGAGAATGGTACAGGGGGGTAGTGGCTCTGTACCGGTGTGGACGGGCAGGGGAAGCAAGTGAAGCACCTTTTCCCATTGTGCTTCTCTCTTTGGGGGGGCTGAAGGCAAAACTGGTTTTGGATGTGCTTAAAGGCTGCTCTTACTCCTGACTGAGACATCAGTAGCTTGTTAACATCCCCTTGTGCCTTTTCCTGGGCATACTGTACAGTTATGTTATACAGCATCATGTGCTGCAAGGTGGAGGAAAGGTCCTTGTGTGGGACCTCTCCTTGGGGAACGCGGAGAACAGGACTGCGCCTGCGGCAGTTCACCTCTGAGGTCAAGCTCGGCCATGGAAAGGATTCCTGGGGTTATAGCTAACTGCTGTCCAGCTGTGGGAATTCTCATTTTTTTATGGCAGTTTTCCCATGAGTACAGGGTGATGGAGTCAGAGATGCAAATTACCCAGCTGGCATGACTGGAGGCATCTCCTTCATGTCTGCTTTTACATGGCTCTTAACCTAGTTTAGAAAAAGCTTCTTAACTACATTTCTCCCTATCAGACCTGCTGCTGTTTCCTTTCACAGCCCTTGAAGGCATCAGAGCCAAAGGTGGGAGAGTCCAGATCAAGCTTTCAGTGAGGAGATGAAAGACCCCGCAGCAGAGATGGCAGTAGATGCTGTTGGGGTTTAGCAGCTGCCTTTTAACCATCCTGATTTTATCAGAGAAGGCATTTACAAACTGATGAAGAAAGAAATGTGTTAAGGAGAGTAATGGCCTAAGAAACCTGATTCAAGTTGCAAATTATGCATAGATTTAGTAGAGTTTAGGAGGGTCTCACACTTCTTTGTGGTTCAGTTGGGCAGGTTAAAGGGGTAGGTGTTTTTAATGTTGCAAAATATTTCCTATAAGTAACAGCTTACCTCTTGAAATACAGTTTGTTGATTGTTAGGTGGCTTAATTATTATTATAACCATTTTGAGGCTTTTTTTGCTATGTGACAATGACTTCCTTTTGGAAATTAATGCAAAGAGCTTGATGGCATGTGGATTTTCATTGTAAGGGTGACATGACTAATCCCACAAAAACTGTTAGCAAAAGATTAGCTAGAGCCTGAATGAGAAACTTGAGGGCTTGTAATGTGCATAGAGACAAAATGCTGCAGCTGCAAGACAGGACGAAACACACAAAATCAGATCAAACCCACAGTTCCCTTGCTTTGTGCACGTGGCAGGGAAACAGCCACCCTGCTTGCTCCTCTGGTGCGCAGTTCGCGCTGACAGCAGCAGGACTGGACCAGGGAGAGGGTCTCGCTGGGAACCCGAAGGAAGTGAGGGCAGGAGTTGCCACTGATGCATGAGTAAAGCCAAGGCATAACCATGGCCTCAGCCCATCGTTTCTGTGCTCCTGGCTGCGCCTGTGTGGCACTTAAAACCGAGATGATACACCCGTGTTTTGGAAGAGAGAGCCACAGCCAAAGCTGATGGATTAGGTGGTACAGAGATGAGGGGCAGAACAGCTTCATCCGCAGAGCCACAGCTGAGAGCTGTTTTTGCTGCAGTAGCAAAAACAACCGCTCGGTTGTGGGTGATGGCAGTCACGGCAGTGGCACCTGAGCTACTTATTGTAACACTTCATGAGTTGCATGTGGGGAGTGAAAGGGAACGCCAGTCTTTTTACTTGAAATTTTCAAAATCTGTGGCACTGATGATTCCTAGGCTGCTATATATGTCCTTATGGGTACTGGCTAATTATTTTCTTTTGTGAACTATCTAGGTAAAGTGTTTAGTGCAGGGGATTGGCAAATGCTGCCCTTGCAACTCGTAGGCCATGTGATAAAGCAGGTGGAGAGGTTTTCTGCCTCGCACCGAAGGCTGTAGCAGTTGTCTCGGAGCTGAAGGCTGCTGTGGCCACATCCTCCTTCTTCCAAGTGTCTTTCCCCCTTCTAAGAGCTTAAGACTGAGCATAGAAAGTGATCGGAGACCCAGTGACTCCTCAGCCACAGTGGCAGCCGTCCAAGGGCTTCGATCTCCAAGGTTCAGCTGCTCTGTGCTGCCAAACCAGGGTCTGTGTTCGGTCTATTGCTTGTGTCCTTTTGGTTTTTTTCTTTTTTTTCCTCTAGCTCAGAATGTGTAAGGATTTAATCACATAAGGGGCTGAGGAGTGGGGTTGAGACAGTAATTTCTTATCTGAAAAGAAAGCACAAAACTTTCCACACATGGCATGTCTCACCATTGCAGAGTTACAATTGAATAGAAAAGAATAATGCTAAACCCATGAGACATCAGAAAGCCAGTTCAGCTACTGTGACTTGGCAGCTTGTAGCCATGTTCAGTGGACTGAGGGAAATTGTATTGTCTTTTTAATTTTATGATTTCTAAAGCAATGGGAAAGGGCATTTTTGCAACAATAGGAAACCCTCCCCATCACAGCTTAGTGTATTAGTTGAGGCCAGGAACAGCTGAGGATGGTTCTAATTCATTTTTCTAGAAGCGATCAAACCAAGTTAGAGACCAATATGAAAATGTCAGTTATTCACTCTGTGCCTTAGTTTCTTCAGCTGTCAAAGCAGATTCTGAGGTTTGGAAACCTGGAGGTGAAGTACTTATTGCATGGGCAGTGCCAACAGCTCCAGCCTGCAGCTTCTGGCTCTCTCCTCCCTGCTTGGAGAGCAGACCTTGGTTCCCTCTTACAGTGAGGGCCCTGAAACCCAGCGTAGACATCTGTGCACCAAGCAGGTGCTGATGCCTGTGTGTGTCCCAGGGCTGTCAGGGAGGTTTTGCAGAGCCCCTCGCTGACAGGCTGCTTTGCTGTGTTGTCAGGTTGTGGAGGAGAACTCTCTGGCGCGTCAGGATCGTTTCACAGCCCTGGCTACCCCAACAGCTACCCGAGCAATAGGGAGTGCATCTGGTACATTCGCACAGCACCTGGTAGCAGCATTCAACTCACCATCCATGAATTCGACATTGAGTATCACCCAAACTGCAACTACGATGTTTTGGAGGTAAGATTTAGGCCTTTGGAGGTAGATTTTGCCCTCAAAAATATACAAGTGTTTTTTGCATTTCTGTCTGAAACAGTTATCCCAAGAACTGCAGAAGCAGAACAGTCTACTGCAGTTTCCCATTTCTGCTGTGGTTAAAGTTGCATTCCACACATGCTGCAGAAACCACAGCCCTCACTAATTTTTGTGTTTATGACTTTGCTATTTGTACACCTTAATCAATAATTAACTGCACAGTTCGTAACAGGAGAAAAAGCTATTCTGAAGAGCCTGAAGTCTTAAAATGTCCACCCTTTCCAAAGAACTAAGTGCAGGGTACTGTACCATAGAGATAACATTTCTCAAAGCTAATGGAAGATAATGTATTGCTGGGTGGATAGCTAAGGTGGGACCTTGTGTAGGACCTTCCAGGGAAATGAGGAGGTTTATAACTATGGGTCCTAGAAATTGTGAAGATCCTTTGTTCTTGAAAAAAAAATAAAAGAAGAGGCAGTGCTGCGGTGACCTGAGCAGATCAGGGTGGTTGGACAAGGAGAAAAGGGACCCTCTAAGGGTTTATTGACGTTTAAGAGACCTGGAAGAGTGCCTGGTCTTGTTATATAACCCATCTTAGTGCTCATGTTGGGAAGCAGCCACATGACCAATTCCCAGCTAACAGATTTGAATAGACTTCCAGTGCAGGAAAAAGCACTAGGAAGTAGTTTCAGAAAGAAGTTATTCTGAAGGATAGATTTTCTAGATGGCTCTCATCAGAAAGATACGAGATCACTAATGGAGGTAGAACTGTTGGGTTTTTTGTTGTTATTACCCATTTGAATTTTTAATGTTCTCATAATGGACTAAAAATAAATGATTCATCAAGAGAGATGATAGGACTGTGCTGGGGCCTTGTGTTCTCGCAAGGAACAAGAAGTAGGGCTGGCATACAGCCAGGCAGCTATCCATCCACCATGTGCCCTTACTCTTTGCGTCTTTCCTTACTTTTGTCGCTTTGACTTCTGCAGCCCAGCGTACTTAGCGCATGCTCAACAGCAATGTGCCCGTTATCCTGCATCCTAAAGCATCTCTTAGATATCTGGTGGCCAGACTGATGATTGTTAAGCATTTGTACAAGTAGAGACATGCATGACTTACTTAAGTCCAACTTTTTGGCTTTAAACCAGGTTTTCCTGGCTAAGCAATGAAACTGAGTTATTGATCATGAGGGCACTAGTATCTTACTAGCTTTGAGGCTTCTACGGCACTTGGATGTAAGGAAGTTGCTCCATAAACCCTTCTCCAGTGGCAGTGGCAAGCGTCCATGTGTCACACTGCTGACACCTATGCCTGTGCATAGGTGACCTGCGTTGGCTGCTGTGGATATTGATGAAGTCAGCTGTGTTGTAGCTTCATTGCTGTTTGTGCCTACATGACTGCACTGAGGCTCATCTGCCTGTAAGCTTTGGTCATGCCTCTGTTGCCCACAGGAATCATTTAAACAGCTACAAAGTCCAGTTCAGCTGGTTGAATAGTGCAAGGATGATGCCTACACCTAGAGCTGGTCACCCAGGAGCTATTGGGATGCAGCAGGAATACAGACGGCTGGCACACATTTGCTTAACAACTTTTGACTAGTAGAGGGCCAGCCTAAAACCCTAATGAATGGGCTACCTGACACAAACTGCATAAAGAAGTTGCTTAAGAGGATGCAACAGTTTGCTCCTCTGTGCCCCTGAGTAAGGAATCTGCCTTACGTTTTCAGTTTTCTTTCTTCACTACTTCTAATTAGTTGCCGTGTTTTACTTCTTTCTGTCCATGTGTGTTCACCAGCAGAGATGCCCACCTTGCAGTTTGAACTTCCCAGCCTTTCTGCCCTCAGTGTCTGTGTGCCTGTTGGTTCCTCATCACATTCCTCTGCCCACCCAGCTTCCAACACCAGTCTCTGATCTGCTGAGAGATAAACTAAAACATGTCAAACTATTGGGGAACTTCAGTTCATGTCTTAGTGTAAGATCAAAGGTTCTGTCTGGCAGTATAAAATTCTCCCTGCCAAACTACATGTATTTTGTAGATTTTTTTTTTTAATTTTCCCCATATATACTTCCTTCTTCTTGTTAGAAATTCACAACATCATTGATATAGTCTGCACAGAACAAAAGATGATTCAGATTTAAGGGTAAAAAAAAGAATGTGGTTAACTATTTTCAGGAGCTGCTGTACCTTGCAGTCTTATTTGCTGTACTTTTCTATGTAGATCCAAACTGACAACTACACATGCACACACCCATGCAAGCCTGATGAATTGCCTGGAAAAGAAGAGATTCTTGGTGTGCTTTTGACATAATTGGTTTCAACGATCACTGGATTTCCCAAATTCCTTTCACCCTAATGTTACCTCCCCAAGAGTATTTTGTCTACCAATTTCTGTGGTTATTGAAATATATATATTTTTTTCTCATAGTTATTCCTCTGATTTCACTTTTCCTTATCTTAGAATAGTGAGTTTTACCACTTCCTGTTTTCTTTCAAACCAAATAACTTTCTAATTTTAATAGGAAGTCAAAATCAGAACTAAAGTAGCTCTGTAGCCTGCTGTTCCTTCTGACTCCCCTGCCTGGTTAACTCTTTCCACTCTCTGAAACAAGAAGCCTTTTTCAGAACATTGCAATGAATTTCTATGTCCTTTCCTATTATTCTTCCAAAGTGTATTATCTTACCATAATAAAATTTTTCCAGAAACCGGGTTTGTTCACCTCATTGCTTTTGCCTGTTACTTAGAAACATCCTCTTTCTACCTTGCAGAGTTGTAGGAAATTTCTGACAGTTGGTGGCTCCCATCACATCAACTTTGCTTCTATCTTCCTTTTTGTCTTCAGCAGTTTCTTAAATACTTCACTCTTGCACATCTTTTTGAAGCTTATTCATTCACATAAAGTGGAGCAAGCACCTCCCTTCCCTTTCCTTTGACAAGGCCTCTCAAACTGTCATTTTTATGTCAATGTCCTGGACCTGCCACATATTTCACTACGTCTTTTCAATAGTGGTTAAGTAAAAATGTTGTGCATGGAATCGTCAGGTTCTCCTCATGGCTTCTACATGCTCAAGTGTTCAATAGGTTCCCCTTTATCCTCCCTCTTGTGTCTATTTTGATGCTCTTGCAGCTTTTCTCTCACCCCCATCATATTCCACACATTTTACAAACATCCGGAAGCATTTTTTGAGGTTAAAGATATTTTCTATAAATGTTTTATAGAAATCTATTCTTCCATCTATTTGGAAGGCGCTGAATATATTTTAAAAATGATCTCTATGAAAATACACACATAGACTGTGATGGCTTTGTTAAATTATAACTTATTGTCTTTAACAGTGACCAGATTTTAGTAAGCTGTAGATATGTGTTGCCACAGCAAGACGTAGCTGTGAGCTGAAAAGGGAAAAAAAAAAAAAAGTCAATCTCTTGCATTTCTAAAGCTTTCTCAGCTGCTTTGGTCTCCTTGTTAAAATGTAAAGAGAAATAAAGTATTTCCATGATTCTTGTTTCCCTGTCAAAGTCAGACTCTCTTTGCTGGCAGTTATATCTGAAAAGGGATCAGTTTTATTCCCAGAAATCTGTGTCATGAGGGTGGACCAGCCACATGAAAACAACTTTCTGTTGCTCATAACTCTGGAATGCTGACTGGTAATAATAAATGGAGCTAACGGAGCAGAAGCAAGTGGTAAGAACAGATTAAAACCATGGGCTTTATGGCAGTGTCCTACATCCCCGCTATTCCATCCAACATTATTTCATCTCTGGATCAGGTGCTCAGATCAGACTAAATGTTTTTATTTGTATTTTTATCTCTCTGCAGCTCGGACATCCTGTGACTCTTTGTGAACCACTCCCTGGAATTCATTCTTTCCATCCATTCTCTTTTCCCTCTCCTTTTTTTTTTTCATGTGGTAACTGTTGGCTTTCCTCTGTTGAGCCAAAAGTAACATTTTATTGTTTTTTGTCATGGAAACACTCTGTTTTGTTCCAGCCCTTGTGAAAGCATCTGATTAGTTGAACTGGCCTAAAAGAGAAAAGCAAATACACTCCTAACTAAAGAGCATGGCTCTAGCTACTGCTTTTGGTTTTGAAACTGTGCAGAAGGCTATTGCTGAGCAGCTAACAATGTAAAGGCAAGCCACAAACCTCAGCTTCTTATTAATAATTCTTCCTCATCCTTAATTTTCTTTTGGCAGTCCAGCTCTAACAGTGAATGTTCATCTTGAACCGAATTAATTCCTGAGGTAATGGTACAGAAAGGAGCAGGGCTTATTGCAGAGCCGGGCTGCCCTTGCCCATGGTGTGCAGATGGCCCCGGGGGCAGCAGGGACGATGTGAGGCCAGGGTATGATGCACATCAGAGCTGAATAGTCCCGCTGCTTCCTTTGCCACATAGCTTCACTGGGCAGGTTTAGATGATTAAGAGCATGTGTTCCCACTGGGTCCCATGCTGTGACTCTGACTCAGGGAGATATACCACAAAGACATTTTAAGATCCACATTTTGAACAGACTTCTGACAAATGCAGCTGTTGTTGGGCCTTGCAAGCAGCGGAGCATTTGCTGAAGCCGCTGGGCTTCCAGAGGACAAACATGCCTCTTCCCAGCACTGAGGCTGCTTCATTACAGTCAGAATTTGAGCTGTAATTTCATCCCTTCTGACTTGTGCATGCCTTGAGACGATCAGTTTGGCAGAGGAGCCATTTATGCATTCAGGTCATGCAGTCTCCTTGCAGAAAGTATAAAAGTGCTGGTCTCAGTCAAAATTAAAGAAGATACTTAAGCATGTAAAATCAGCCACTAACACAAAAGGGAATCTTCTGAATATCTTACAGAGCATCATGGTTACAGGACAGTTCATTTCTTGTTGCTTCTGAGAGCTCAGGAGAGCTTCAGCTTCTGAGGCGCCACATTAATGTGGAATTACTGAATACTCTTCTAGGTTAAAAAAGCAACAAAAAAGTTCTTTTGCCTGTACTTTTAATGACAAAGCAGGTTGGGCACCGTGAACATTAGGTGAGAACGCAGTCAATCAGGCTATGTAGCAATGCTCTACACTTATCTTTGGAGGTGGTGGAACTAGTTCAGCTATTTATAACACCTGCTCAGATATTTACCTTGGACTGAACTCAAACTTCTTCTGAAGTTAGCAAGTGCCAGGCAGAGCTTATGAAAACATTGTGTATGCCCTCATCACAAATATATATGAATTAAAAGGGTCACAGAGCAGATTGGTCCTTATGATGCTGCTACTTTCTGAAAAATACATAGAGATTGCTTTTTCTGACCTTTTCGTTGTTTATTGGACTAGTAAAATACTGGAACAAGCCTGGGTGATACTGAGGGAAAACCCTGATGCAAATTATTGCCCCATCTGGTTTTATTGTTAGAAATCGTCACCCTCTAGTTTAGCTTGGGGATGTGTATACAATGTATGCTGGTGCAGGTAGGAAGAGCTGTTACTGTTCTAGCTGTTGCTAAATCATTTGCCAAAGGGCAATTTCATTCAGTGTGTCCAGCAACAGTATTCCCACTTGACATTATTGTCAAGCTGACTTTGGGAGCTGCTGTCTCACCAGGGAGATCCCGATGGGAGGCAGGAGACCAAAACTTGATCATTTGCAGCATTTCATTACCATATAAGAAACCAAGAAAATTTGATCCTTGAGGAACCAGGCACTGAAATCATGCCTAGTTTTGAAAACTGTGCTAAGCATGTGTGTCTGCTTTGAGTATAAGAGGGCTGGCTAGTGAAGATGAGCCAAGTCCACCAGTTACAAGTGGGTGCAAAGCATTATCCCACATACCTTTTGGAAAACAAGAAACAATTACAAGGCCAGACAATCTAATTCACTTGAATAGGTTTAATGCTGCACTTTAAAGTATATAAGATTGTTGATGATGCTTAAGAGATCGGTGTTCTTCTGGCTTGTGACTATCTGAGGAACAACTTCAGAAAAGAAATGTGATCTCTGAAAAGCCAAAGCCTATTTTCTGTGGCAAATACATGCCCTGATTTGTGTAGGGTGTTGTTAGTATATCATTTACTTCCTTGGCCAAAATCCCCTAGTTGGATCCTGATTTTGCCATTGAAATCACAAGAATTGCCAGTCACAAGAATTGTTATATTTTATCAGAGACAATGATCCAGTCTGGCTCCAATTAGAAAAAAGCCCAAAAAACAGTCTTAACTGTGCTCTTAAACACAAAGGCACAAAAGAACAACACAACTTCCAGCAAGTGTGTTTGTACAAGCGAGCAAAAAATATACTTTTATACCCTCATGGAAACAAGATGCTAATACTGGCGGGGCCAAGGAAGAAGAATGGGGCAAAGTCTCCAAGGCAAAAAATCATCTAGAATTGCGTACTTTTTCCAGGTGTTTCAGATACCAAGAAACCTGCTGAGAAAATAACTTTACTAGCTGCCTTAGGTTTAAAAATGTAGAATCACTTTCGGAATTTACCTGAGATTTTTTTTGTCTCTTGCCTGAACAGTTCTGATGTATTCTACCATGGCAGATGCTGTCTTTGAGAACTTCTGGCTGACAGTGTTCTTCTATTTCTAGGTCTATGGTGGACCCGATTTTCTCTCTCCTAGACTAGCCCAGCTGTGCATCTCAAGATCAGCGCACAACCCACTGCGAGTCTCCACCACAGGCAATGCAATCGTCGTCCGTTTCAAGACAGATGTAGCAGTGACTGGAAAAGGTTTCAATGCCTCCTGGCAAGAAAATCCGGGTGGTGAGTGTGCCGATTAATCCCAAGAGAAATTCTGGAAGTCTGAGAAGAAATAAGGATCACCCATTCAAACATGTAAAATAAACAGGCAGAATAAGATTGAAAGCTAAGGAGAGTTAGGATGTTGCTGGATTTGATTCCACTAATAGAAATACTAAAAAACACACAGAAGAAAACAGTGAGAAAGAAATAATTTAACTGTCTTATATTTAAGCCTATTTACATGTATTGTTACGGTCTGCTTCTTTCTTCTGCACATAGGAAGACATATAAGACATTCCTGTAATCAGAAAAGAACTTTTGTATGCCAGGGCTCCCCCCACCCCCAGCCTTTTACTAACTGACTGGTGCTTCTGGTTATAAAGTGAAAAATATCTGAGAACATGGCTTAGCTTGGAGAATTGAATGAACTCCAAAATATTTGGAGTGATTAGTAAATCCTTGAACTCTATGAGGTTCCTCCATCCCCATGTGATTATTTGTTCAAAGCCTTACTGGTAATCAGTGAAAGAAGAGAAATGTTTAAAGGACCCAAGCACATCTTTTCTACATGGGAGTTCTTATGAAAAGGCTAATTGCCAGTACATAATTGCAATGAAAAGTGAGAAAAGGCAGATTTTAATTCCTGCAGTTTCACTTGATTAAATATACTGATTCATTGGCCTGTCGGGGTTCAAACTTCTCCATTCTTAAAACTTTTATGAAAAAGGCACAAGATTTCTTTGAATAAAAACACAGTTTACAATAGTCCTTTGACTTAATCCTCTTCCAAGATTTGGTGGTTTATTTTTCCAAACTGCTTAGACCCCCCTGAAGCTTTCTCATCCCATTATAACATCTTCTTGCACTTTTGCACTTCCCCCCTCTCACCTCTAAAATTCCATCTCATCGGAGCCCAAGAGCAGTGTAACTTTTATCCTTCCAGGAGGCCCCTTCCATCTCCAGTAGTCCCTGTGTCTTTCTCTCACCCCGCTTCATCTCCCTGCATCCCATAAAAGTCCTTTGATTTGTGTCAGTCACACTGAAAGCTCGCGCTGTTCACACAGGATCCATCACTACCAGTCAGATGGAGCACTCATTTTACATAGTTTTAATGTAGACAATACAAAGATGGGGGTAATATTCCTCTAGTTTAAAAATAAAAGTAGCATATTGCTAAGGATAAATGACTTGTTACGGTTAAAACTGATCATATCTTTTTCAGGCTGTGGTGGTATTTTCCAAGCTACCAGTGGTGAAATCCATTCTCCCAACTATCCTGAGCCTTATAGTAACAACACAGACTGTTCTTGGGTTATTCAAGTTGACTACAGCCACCGAGTCTTACTGCACTTCACGGATCTTGACATTGAAGATCACCATTCATGTAACTATGACAGTGTTGCTGTAAGTAACAAGAGAAATTTCAAAAGTTCCCTTAATGAGTCTGCCGAGATGCTTGCAAAAGAGCAAGTTCCCTGTGCAACCTTGGTTGCAGTTGTTTTCAGGCTGTTTATTGCATAGTCATGTTCTGTATTTATGCACAGACGAGCTAAGGCTTAAATGTAAAGCTAAATAGCTCCCTTTCCTCCACCACTGGAGCAGGCTTCACAAACGCATTTATGCCTTCTACCACGTTCCCACTTCTGTTCCCACTTCTCCCCAGCATCCTTTTTAGTAGTGTAAGTTCTCAGTAGTTCTGTAAGTTCTCACCAGCCCTGTATATAGGTGGCTGGTGTTATGACACCCTTTTCTGCCCACATCTGTAATAGGTTGCCCACACTCAGTTACAAAACTCAGGAGAGGTCCTAGCCCAGGAGGAGTTGGGGTTTGCTGGCCTTTGCTCTGTGTGCGCTGTGTACTCAGGTGCTCCTCAGCTGGCTGCTTAATTGCTTCATTAGGGAGCCTGCCCCCCTAAAAGCTTCATGTTGCTGTCAGTGTGTGAGCTGTTGTTGATCTCGTGGAAGTTCAGACTGCTGCTCGATCAGCGTCCGACTACGAAGAGCTTTCCACGTCCCACACTCGGCCCCGCAGGAGCAGGAACATGAAATCCTGACCTTTGTTGCCGGATTGTGCCTCACTCAGTACAAAGGCATGTGGGGTTGGTGCAAGTCGGATAAAGCGCGGTGGCTCCAGCCCAAAATCCAGCCCTTCTCTCCTCGATAAACCGTCATTCACAGGGAACGCAAATTGGCAGGAACAGAGACTCTTTTGAAAACAGCATCACTTTTAACGGCATTGCCTCGTAAAGCTTTTTTGTATTGAATCAGTAAAAAGGAACATGTCCTCATTTTGCTGAGCAGAACTGAAGATTTCATTTGGCTACAAAGCATCTTTGTCCAGTGGATGTTGATTTTTGTCTGGTTCCAAAGCATAGGGAAATATGGCTATGTCTTTTTCTTTAATCTTTTTTTTTTTTTTTTTTAATTTCACATAGGGCGTTTATTGAGATGAAAAATCTATTGGAAAATAAGAGTCTTCTGTGACACAGGAGTAGAAAAGCAAATTGCCTGGCAGAAGCATGGGCCGTCTTAAAAGCAGCACTGGGCAAAAAAATCTCCCAATTAAGGACTAAATTCTGAAAAGACCTAAAATCCAAGCTGTGATTTTAAACCTGTTGCCAGTGAAACTTGTCTAAATACCTTGTGGAGTACTCAGCTCTGTAAGTTCCCTGAAGTTCTAGGCACAGCTCCCGTTACTTTCATAGGCTGGATACGGATACGCCGTTTGGTTTGTTTTTTTTTTTTTTTTTTCCTTTTGTGGGGTGGTGGAGGAAGAGGTAGCCCGTTAGCCCCAACTGTGCAAAATGACTGAAGCAGCCATGTGAACTGGGAAGGAGATTTAAGTCTAATGCAGGCATCAGTCGTTGCCTGCCAAGCTCAGGATGACAGGACACCGAATGAGGAGGAATGCTGCCCTGGAGCCAAGAGATAGTGAAGGTCTCTGAGCAGGGTGTGAGGCAGGGGATGGCTCTTCCGTGCCAATGTGGGGTCATCAACAGAACAAAGAGATTACATGGCATTTCTTTCTTAATATGTCAATAAGATGAAAACTGCTTGCTTCCAACACCTAAATGTGGTTTGTGTGCATCTCTTTCCATGGCTCTCTATATGTCTTGCAAAGTAGTACAATAACAGAATGAGCGGATGGAAGGGCCTGAGGATATAAAAGGACATGTATGACTGGGAATGGCTTAGGAATTGCAATCTGGAGGAGCATAAATGGAAAATATGGGTAGATAAGGAAGCTAGTGGGTTGTTATTTTCTCTCTAATATAGAACAACTGCTGTGTATGAGTAACAGAATGGTGCCACCCTTTTTGTTTTGTATTTTTTACTTATCTTTATGTTTTTTATTTGTTTTGTCAATTCTCTGGGGCTTCCCTCCACCCTTGAACATACCAAAGGTCTTTTCCTTTATCCTTCCCCTTCTAGACGAACTCATTTTTCCCTGTGATATGACTTGAGATGGCACATACAATTTGCCAGTTATTTGTTGAGCTTCTTCCTCCTCTTTCTGTTTTATTTTGGGTTTTGTTTTTGGTTAGTATTTCTGCCTCGAATTCTTTTCCATTGGGAACACAGGAAAACACCCATTTTCCTGCAGTGTCCTCCATTACCCAATTATGAACAAAAACGAGGAAGGGAAAATGTTCAGGTCTGGTACTTCTTGGCTATTCTGCTCCTCCAAAATCCCAGTGCCTTTTTCAGTTCTGCTCCATGGTTTCCTGTGTAAACCTGAGCACAGATCTAGGTTCAGTTCAACTAATTTTAAGCATGTAACTGCTCTGAGCTCCCTCTAGAGTCAATAGACACAGCACAGGAGAGAGAGGCCTCCCAAGAGCAGCCCAGACCACCAGAATGCGCATTCTTCATTGATGATGTGTGTCCAAGTTGAGTGCCTAAATTTAGGTGCTAAATGCGAATTTACCACTTTCCCCGGTCTACTGAAAGGATAAGGTCTTGAAAAGATTTTTTGGTGACATTGTCACCATACATAAATAATAAATAATCATTTTCTTTTTTTTTGTACCATACTATTTCTAATGTGGACAGTGTGTCTGACAGCTAACCAGTTTGTTTCTTTGCAGGAAAATAGAGGAAAAGAAATGGGATGTGTTTAGCTGGTGAGCAGTATCTGCAGTTACGTTAGTGAAAGCCATCAAGAGTTTCAAGTATTTGCAGAGCCTATGGAGGCATGACTCAAAGAGCAGCATTTGCAGAACAAGGCACTGAAAGGAGAGGGAGAAATAGTTCATTCTCTTCAGTGGCTTTGATTAAGTAAATGTTCTTTTTCTTTCATGTTGCAGTATAACAAACAGTACACTGGAATGCAGAAAATGTAAACTTCTGGGAGCTAGAGTGGAGATACGACTTACTTTATTCCAGGTGCAGGCAGAGAGTATCTTCCCAGAGAGAACATCTAGGCTATAGGGTTTTTATGGTTAGGAAAGCAAAAATCATCTTCTTTTTATAATATGCTTTTGCAAATTGAGGTACTCATTTCAGCAAGGAGATGAATCATTCAGTATGTTTGTTGTGTAAAGACAGAAGAGCAAATTGCTGCTAATGTGCAATGCAAGAGAAAACCTGGCTTTTAAAAGAATTACTGTGAGCAGATGCATCATCTTTCTTTACTTATACAGCCACAGGAATGCGTTTCTCAGATGTTTCCTGATTCACTTTAAGACACTGTAGAGAGATGCAACTATTCCCTGAACTAGTGAGGAAATATTTTGATTTCTTATCTAGACTCAAGACTGAAATCCTCCCTACCAAATAGTTTAAGTTAATAAATAGCAGGTGAGTAATGTGAGGTAACCAGAAAATACCTACATGCCTCTGTGCCAGCTGAACTTGTAGCTGCCGTAACTCCTAAAATGCCACAGCACTTCAGTATCACTTATGCATACAGATATGCATTCTGCATCGAATCATTTTTTTTGGCAAGATTAAGAGTCTAAGACTAAGAGTCTGACTAAGAGCCATTCCTAGTTTTCTGAAAGATGAGACAGTACTTTTCCTCAAACATGTCTCCCAGAAGCAGCAAATATATTTGATTAGAAAACAATCTTTTAACTGTCTCTCGAGTTCTTTCGACTCTCTCCTCTTGCCCCAGCACTAACACTGGAAGACTTCTGTATTTCAAAGAGCTCTTCGGATGAACTGTCTGCTTAGTCTCCCATGCTGGTCATCCGTAATGTTTTCCCTGGAGAGACAGCCCAGTCACTCCCAGCTCGTAGCAATCCCCGTGTCAGGACCCTCAGCTGCGCGGAGCAGCACCCATCCATCACAGCAGCAGGTTGCATTAGCTGCTGCCAGGCGCTCTCCCACTCAGCGCAGTGCTCGTCCTGTGTTGCAGCGCACAGATAAAACCCTCACAATACTGTCTAGGGGCTGTCGATGCCTTCATTCCTAAGGGTTATTTTGTTAGACATTATTTTTTTCACACTTTGTGGTTTTTAACTCTAGACAGCTTGATTAATGTACAGAATGTTTGTGCAGGGGAAAAATAAACAGTGCACAGTATGTATTAAAGTGCTGACTGTGGCAGGATGCTGAGCCAGAAGAAAAGGTTAAATGGATGGATATGGTGGTTCTCTTTACCAGGTACTCGTTTGTCCAGACATTGCAGTACGCTTAATACTCCATCACGACGACCCATGCAGCTAGCCCATGTTACATGCCCAAGGGCAAATGTTTAATTCATGAAAACAGCACAGGCTAAGCGGGGTATTTCTGTGGATTGAACAGGAGTTTTGTCCTTTATTGCTCAGCTTGGAGGTTTATTTGAGACAGGTCATCTTTTTTCAACTACTGTTCTATTTTTCTCACTAATGTACTCAAAAGCCTTTGAATACCAGAGGCAGAAACACTGCATTGGGTTACACATTTTAGTTGGAAATTTTTAGTTGATCAGTACTGCATTGCACAGGCTTGCTAGAATTTGAGATATTTAAAGTAGAAGAAAAATAATTATGTAGATCTCCTTTAACCCAGTGGCATTACTTTAAGTGCAGTTTTATTTAGCCTTTTACCTCCTAGCACCGGAATATCTTCCAGGTGTTAAAACATGTAAAAAACCAAATATCTTCTCCTTTTTTACACAGTCACAGTCCCACTGATACCCAGATGTCTTCTCCTTATTTACACTGTCACAGTCCCAGTGATACACTAGTGGCATGTTAGAAACAATATAGAATTCTTTACTGAGGCGAGATTAAGACTTTAACTGAATAAAAATTACACAAGAACTCACACTGGGGCTATCTATCTGAGTTGTTAGAGTTGCTTCCATCACAGACATATACAGTGTGGAAGCGTATACACTATGCTCTTTTGCTATACAGATCACAGTAGTTTCAGCCTGAAGTGGCTGCATTCTTTGGAAATAGCCACAGAATTAAGTCAGGCAGTGCATAATTTGCTTGAGCTGCTAATACCAGGATTGTATCAAGAGCCAAGCATATGAAACATGAGAGAGGCAATGAAACAAAAGTCTTCTCAGGACTCCTATAGAAATCTGGTATTTCATTCCACTTGTTCGTGGCAGGTATATGATGGCCCCAGCAGTGAAGCACCACTTCTTGGAAAATATTGTGGGACACAGCATCCTCCTGCAATCACAACGTCCAGGAATGTGGTGCATGTCCGAATGCACTCCGATACAACCATCCAGCACCGGGGCTTCAGCGCCCGCTTTACTGAAGGTAGCTTCTTCATTCACATAAACACACGTTTGTCTAATCATTTTTTTTAGCACAACTTGTAATGGAAAGTATTGTTTTTATATGTGCAGCATACCCATGTATATTTTTAGCAGGACTGAATTTTGTAAAATTATAGATCAAAGAATTTAAAAACACAGGATCATATTACATTTTTAGATTGGGAAGAAAAATGCCCTCTATGGCAAGCCCTCTATCTAGCAGATGTGTCGACTGCCTCTTATTCCTCCTCCCTTGAAGGTGGGCTACCCAGTGTATCCTGAAAAGACTATGCGACTGGCAGCCCACAGGGCAAGTAGCAAACCAGCGCTTCGTCTTTCTCCATGCTCACGAATCTGAAAAGGCATGAAAGATTTGTGTGCTGTGCTCCTCATGAAGTACATGGATTCAGTCCTGCAAACCCTGACAAACATGAATAATCTAATTTGTGGATCGGCATTTTCCATGGTTTCTTGTTTGAAGTGAAATGGCTCCGGCTGGGCAGAATTTTCAAGAAAGTTCATATTATTGTTGATTTTCTTTCTTTCTTTTGTTTTTCACAATAGCTTTGAAAGCATTCTCTCCTCCCACCATTCCAAGATATAACCAGTTTTTATGGAGAAAATCCCTTTCTCTCATTGTTTTAGTAGGAATCTTTTCACTATATGTTAGCACTTCTCCTAGCAAAAACTTTTTTTCTTTGAAAATTTTGTAAAATTTTGTAAAAGAAAAGAAAGAATTTTCATCAGTAAGAGTTTCTGAAGTACCTCAAATCTTGACAACCCCAATTAGTGGCATTCTAGCTAGATGCCTAACTAGGCATCTCTGAATACCGACCACAAGAGCCTAACCTGCTAGATCTTCTCAGAGCATATCCCCCAGGCCAGGCCAGGCCAGTCAGCCTGGGATGGAGGCAGCTCAGGTTCTGTCTTCCCGAGAATACCCTGTAACCTGGAATTCCCATTTCCTGCTGGATGGCTGCACAGCATGATGCCTGGATCCCAAACTTTGGGACCTAACTCCCCATTCTTACATATAAAACAGCAGGGTGTTAAGCTCCAAACTGGGGAGCTTGTGAAAAGTCACCGTGCTTAGAGATCAAGCATTGCCTCGCTCAGCACTGTTAGCCAGAGTCGCACAGTGCACTAAGCTTTTGCCTATGTGCAGCATTTCACACAGTTGCAGTTTTGCTGATCCGTCTCACAAGAGGATCATGCCAGTGCCATGTGCTGCAGACCTTGGCCATGGGCAGGTTTCTGGAGTGTTTCTAACTGTTCTTTCCTGATCCTCAGAGATCTGAGAAACAGATACATGATTGGGCTACTCAGAACACAAGTTATTTTGGCCCCAAGGTTGTTCTTTTGAGCTAAGTATGAGGCAAGGTCTGCTCTCAGGTCTTTCTGACTTTGCTCAAATTCTATTCATGTATTTTATCCTCATTTTACATTGCTGCAGCATGTTACTTCTTGTATGTTCCTTTTCACTGCAGAATCTATGTTTTTTTATACGTAAATATATATGTATGTGTGTGTATATATGTGTTTCATTCTAAAGCATGTGGAAGTTTCATCGAGTCAGATTCAGCTGGGGCAGCTATTTCCTCTCCTCTGTATCCTGCCAAATACCCAAACAATCAGAACTGCAGCTGGATCATTCAGGCTCAGGAACCATGTAAGTAAAAACATCTTTTTTAGTTAGCTGGGTGACTAATATCCTCATCCTTTTTTTCTGCAATAACAATACAAAATTCCTCCTTTATTTCTCTAGGAAGTTCTGCATCCTGGTAGCTGGAGAGAATGTGGATCTCCTCCTAATCTCTGTCCTAAATCAGATTTTACTGTAGAAGGATTTAGGACATAGTGAGGAAAAAAATGTTTACAGTTTTGTCATCTTAGCTGGTTTACTGGGACCTGAGTGTTGAAACTATAAACTAGACATTAAATAGTATGCAAAGTTGGAATCATCTGTCAGGAAATCTTATAGATAAATGAGGCATAGAATCATAGAATCATAGAATCATAGAATGCTTAGGGTTGGAAGGGACCTCTAGAGAATAATATATAATATGTAATATCAATATAATATGAGATATGCATTTGCATACACATGCACACACACATATATGTATAAACTTCTGACCTTATTTTGGCCCTATTTTTCTGGCCAGAGTTGTGTTGTTTCAGATGTGTGCTGTTAACATAAATAAATAAAATTGCAATTAAGTAATGAGAAGAGGTCGGAAGGTAATTTGTTTTAAAACAGAATTTTAAAAGAACATAAATACACTAGTTTCATGCACATAGGCATGCTATCAAATGTTTCTAATTTTAAACAGGTTTATGATTGATGTCAAAGCACCAACAGTTTTCTTTGGATACCCAGTCTTACTTTTACAGTGTTCAAGATTTCCTAAAATATATGTACAACTGGGAAGAGTTACAGTATCCTAGTAAAATCATTTGAAGTAAATGTTTATTTTTAACTGGTGGTGAATGAACAATTTTTGTTCATCTGATATCTATCCATTGCCATTCAAATCATAAAGTGTTCCAGCCACATTTAGAAGTTTATTTTGGTAAGTTATAAAATGAAAATCAATACGCCAAAGCAAACACTAAAACAAGAGCTAGAAAGTAAGCAATTTTTAAGCATAGGTTCTTACTCAAATGCATCAAAGCTGTTCCTAACCTATACAACAAGTTTTTTTTTGTGGACAGTTTCTTCCTGGATCTAGGTTGAAAGCTCATACGTAGCTCTTGCCTCCCTATTTATGTGCGAGAGAAGAAAAATCCTGGATAAAAAGTACTGCGTATATATAGAGGCTTCCTTTATGTATCAGAAGCACCACTACGTGCTCCACGTATTATTGGTACACATGTGTTTTTTTGGGCCAACGACAAAGCATAACAGAACATAGCCATATCGAGTAAACGTAGCCACTTGAAACCATAGCAGAGTTATTGTATGTTGTGATCATGCCTTTTATTTTTCCTTTTCATCCTATATCTTGAGGACTTGCACTGCTGGCTGTGGGCGACTGCCTGTCCTGGTGCCCAGAAGGGGCTGGCAGTGAGCGGCACCCTGCTGAACACAGCGCCAGGGCCCTCTCCATGACTTCAGCCTGGTCTAGCTAATTAATCGTAGCCAAGGGAGAAACAACATGTTTGTGTCACATTCAGACTTGGTCTGTGTGGGGAAAAACCTTGTGGGGCTGTGTAGGCTTGTCAAGGCTGGAACTAGCTATTGCCATGGGCTGGTGTGGAGAAAAGCCTCTCTCCTCCCATTCATGAATTCGCCATTGGTCATACTGAGCAAGCTATAGCACTATGAGAATCAAAAATACCCTGAGTCAGAAATCCTCTTTTTTTTTTTTTTGGCTTGCAATCTACAGTCTGAGGGCTTGGAAAATCCAATTCCATATGGATATAGCTGAGGGTAGTTAATGATCCTTTACCCAGCCTGATTGATGTATGTGGAGCATTACCAAACACCAAGATCCAGCTCTTTTGGAGCCTGGAGCAGGGCACCGTCAGTTCACATTTTGTCCAGATCTGTGGTATAGATCACAAAGGGACAGGAGGTCATGAATGCATAGATGTAGGTTTTGTTTTTCAATTATAATGTGTAATTTTTCCATGCTATATTTGGTGACATTTACACTAGGACTTCTACAGTAAAGATGAATGGCCGGCCGCCAAATTCACTTCACATATCTAAAATTAAATTATTTCATAATATTTTTATATAAATCATTAAATAAAAATCAAATTATTTCAGACTTTATGTTTTATGATCCAGTAACAGACACAAATTTATTTAACTCTTTGACTTTATGGGAGATATGATACTTTTGCTATCCTGAAATGAATAAGAAAAATAGAAATCCAGGGTGTATTTATATGTCATCATTTATGTGTGAAATGCCATCCTTCCCTTCAAACTTTCCCTCTTTTCTCTTACCAGTTAACCACATTACACTCTCTTTCACTGACTTCAATATTGAAAACAGCAGGCAAAACTGCACGACGGATTTTGTAGAGATTTTGGATGGGAATAACTACGAGGCTCCTCTTCAAGGTATTGTGCTTTCCCTTATTTATTCCATACATAGGACAACCAGCAGTGTAAGCTGGAAGGTGACGTTTTTGTGAGTGTCCTCCTGCCCAGCTGGGCCGTGCGAGTGCCCACGGTGGGGCGGCCCAGGGCCACCCCTCAGTGTGATCCGTGAGGGCCTTGCAGGCGCCAGGTGCATCAGTCCAGATTCACAGTGTGGGGCTCATCTTGCGGCCTCTTTCTCTCCTCTCTGAGTAAGGAGGGAGGAGGCAGAAGGCTCTGCCATAGCCAGGCGGTGTAAATGGTACTATTCAGGTTACCTGTGCAAGGACATAACGTGACCCTCACTCATAAGCAGAGTCAGCACCATACACAGGTGAGGAAAGATGCAGCTTTTGGGGAGTAGAAAACAATCTTTTCTCAACCTCCAAAAGGTTGACTTTCTGCTGGTTTCTGATTTTTCTGCAGCTTTCTCCTCATTTCCCTATCCAGAACCATCACCCCCTCACATAAGGGGCAGCAAAATTCAGCGTTGTTTAAAGTGTCAGTAAACCACAAGGCAGCCCTGGCTGCAGGGTGATCCTGGCTCTTCTTGCATCCCCAGCATTGCCTCAGATTCACTCCTGGGAAATGGAGAGCATCTGTGCCTGATTCCACCCTCCCTTACACTGGATTCACATATACTCCCTCAGTAGGAGTGGGGTTACCCTCTGCTTAACTGGGCTATAATAGCCTTCCTTGCTCTCTCTCCTGCCCTGGGCCTCTCCTCTGTAAGAGGACTTGAAAGCTAGCACCCTTTTCTCTGCTGTCAGTGCCTTCCTGCTGGAATATCTTTAATAGGGTTAACCCTCATGCTATATGGGTTATAGGGGATTTTTTTTTCCAAATTAGGCTGTATTTTCTGGACAAAGTGAAAGCAAAAATTGAATTCTGTAATAAAATGACTATTTCATATTTCTGTGTGTTTAATTTACAACAGCAGTTGTAAGCAGCAAATGTTATCCCTGACTGCTGGCAGGGATTCCAAATGTTGATCCCAAGTTAATCCCAAATGTTGGGTTAGCAAGAGTAATTTTATGCTGAATACTCAGTTTCTCTGTCTGGCTTGTTCTCTTGCAGGCCGCTACTGTGGCACTGCTCTGCCGCATCCTGTCACTTCCTTTGGTAATGCCTTGGTGGTGAACTTCTTCTCCAACAACAACGTAACCGCCAGGGGCTTCTACGCCACCTATGCTGCGTCGTCGTCATGTAAGTCCATACAGCAGGTGCTGCCAACCCATGCCTCTCATTTTTAAGAGAAGGAGCAGATGCTGCATCCCTTCGTCTCTCTGACATTGCCACATTTAAACATCGCATTGCCCTAACTCTCATTTTGGCCAAGATCTCAGCAAGGAGATCACCAAATCGAAGAACAAGAAGTCCTTTCCTGATTAGCAAATTCTCTGGCCCTCTCAAGAGCTATTTTTTCTAGGTTATCTTTCTCCAGCCTCTGCTGTCTCCTTCTCGTTGCAGCCTGCGGGGGTGCTTTCCACATGGAGAGAGGAGCTTTCAGCAGCCCTGGCTATCCTGAGCCGTATCCTCTGGACACGGAGTGCGTCTGGAAGATTCTCAGCTCCCCTGGGAACCGGCTCCAGCTGTCCTTCATGTAAATGCATTGCCGGGGGTTATTACTCAGCCCTGTAACGGAGCTGAAGGAAGGATGCTTGGTGTTTATTAGGAAATGCAATTACCAGATGATAGAGCTGGAACGTGTCCTTAGAATAACTTGGAAGGAGAACACAGCAGTGGATGGTGGCAGCTCAAAGTCAATGTTCTCTTAGTTATTGCTTATATTAAGGCACATATAGTATTATACAAATAGGTGGTTTATTGTTCGAAAAACATGGGATGCTGGAGAAGCCAGCTTCTTTTTTCCGGATGATATTCCTATTATTTCTCTACTTCCGAGTTCATCATACTATTTATTATACAGCTGAGGAATATAAAGGGCCCAAATACTTCATAGACTGTCACTATAAAAATGATACAAAATTTCCCCAACAAGAAGAAGCAAAGTACAACAGGGATTTCAACAGGGACTAAGGGAGTAGGTCAAGGAATTTTTTTCCCTGCAGCAAATAAAATTTCCTTTGAAGTTGTTGGACAGGAAAGTCATGAATGATCCACAGAACAATGTGGAGTCCTTTAGCAGGGTACTTAGATTATGTTTAACCATGATGTGGATTGCTGAGCTTTTCTGCTTCCCAGCATCTAACAGTGCCTGGTGCCAAGGAAGAGAGCACAGTCCTCTAGCAAAGCTGATCAGAGATCAGCAGGAGAAGCAAGGTATTTCTGAAACTTGCTTTTGCAGCGAGTCAGGATGAGAGGAAAATATGCCAGCTGCATAAAGTTCAATTTGTTAAGCACATACTGTCTCAATAACACAATAAAAAGGACGTTATAGTCCTCCTTTACTCACTGAAACAGAGTATAAGTGCCACAGCCTGAATACATTTTCCAAAATATTTGCTGCAAAATAATTAATAACAGCTTTTCAGAACAGAACCAGAGATCTACTGTGAAGCAGAAATATCAGCAGTGCATATATTTGGATATATAACGTGATACTGAGTTGATGGAGGCCTTTTCCTTCAGTTACACATACTTGAAAGGCAAGCTGAAAAACACTGGAAAACCTGGAGACATTGTGTTAGAAAGAGTTATTTATTTTATTTAGTTTAGTAGTGCGGTTTTATGAAGTTTGGTTGGCACGAGATACTCGTTTTCTTCAGCTCGGCCTCAACAAAATTGCCTGTCTTGCAAGTTTGGGGTTAGCTTTAAATTAGTCTAAAGTGTATCCAGATGAGTGGTTGGAACCATTTCAAAGACAGTCTGTACGCTGGAGACATATGGTATGTTGTTGACTGAAGGAAGGGGAGGAGTTGTTACCAGAAAATCAGAAAGCACAAGTATCTGGGGCATTGGTTGTAAGAGACACATTTGGAATCTTTACTATATACTACTTTATATATGCATGGCCAGTTTCAGAAAAGTATACTGGACTGAATAAAAACACTTAATTTAGATTAACTTCACTTAGAAATTTTAAGATAATTATTTTTGTAATCTATTTAGCATTAAGGTGGATGCAGTAATTAAAAGCTCATTATATGATTGCCAAATCCCATTCATTTTCTAAGGAAAACATTGGTTAGAAGAATTTATAGCATTTTTTATTATTTTTCAGAATCAGTTGCTTGAAATATTAAGAGGCCAGAGCGGAAGTAATATTTCATAATTCTGGAGAAAGAGCTCAGGGACTTTTGAGCTGAGAGGTGTTGACTACGAATGAATGGCCCTTGGAAATTGTTTTCTGATCAGAGAATATAAGGAAATAATGCACTCACGTAGGGGGCTGCAAATTGATTTGTAAGGCTAAAAGTTTTCTCGGCACCCAGTAATTGCTAAAGTCTAGCACAGCCTTATATTAAAAATCTGTCAGAAACTTTCTAAGTTTCAGTGATGTCGTTGGAGAGCCAACACGTCTTTAAAAGGGTTTAAGAACTCTTCAGAAATCGTAACTTTTCAAACTGGAGCTCTGCCATGGGGTAAGAGGACAGAAAGGAAAAAGCTGTGTAGATGTAGTGATTTCTGGGTTCTGGTGGCCGTTGCTGCCATCTTCCTGGCACCAGCCTCAGGGGAATTGGTGGCACAGCAGGGCAAGCTGAAATAGGCTCTGGTGCCTCGTTGGCTCATGCCCTCCTCCTGCTTTTGAACAGAGCATTTCAGGTGGAACAGAGTGATGGCTGCAACAAGGACTACCTGGAGATCCGGGAAGGGAACGAAACAGGCGTCCTGGCAGGGCGGTTCTGCGGCGACTCCTTGCCTGTAAATTATACATCTACGGTCGGACATGTCCTGTGGGTTAAATTTGTCTCAGATAGCTCGATCACTGCTGGTGGCTTCAGGGTCACATTCTCTCACTGTAAGTAAATGTTATTTCATTAAAAACTATTGTTCTTCCATGACAATTGCAAAAGGATTCAAAAAAGGTGGACGTTTGGCCCTGTAAAGTATATTTGAAAATTCTTGTTGAGATCAACAAGGCTGTGATTTGACTTGAAAGTATTTTCTGAAATATCTGCCTAAACTTTAGGTGGATTCTCTTTCTATAACATATCAAAATGTAACTCATGTGCATATAAGTCTATTGAGTATAATGAGAAGAATTAGACATGAACTTTTATCATTTTTTAATTATTATAACGGATCATGTATTCAAACTGAATCACATTATCCTTACAGAAGCAAACAAATTCCATGGATTAGACAAAATATAATGCATTTTATTTTTAACTTGATTGTTTTCTAAGTACATTTCTTACCTAGTTTTGAGATTCCCCCTTTAATAATGTTGGTCTAAGAGGACACGAATAAGAGCTATGGGCTAAAAAGTTCTATGGTAACCCAAGGTTGCCAGTAGCCTTAGAGTTAGAAATATCTGCCCATATGTCAGTGCTACAGTGTCAGGCAATTGACATATTAAAAATAAATCCATAAAAAAGCCATGCCTGTGCCACAGCACTTCATTTAATCTACGCAATTTAGAAGCATTGTCTCTCGTTTTCTTTTAGTGTATGGAAATGACATTGTGGGAAATAGAGGACAAATAGCCTCGCCGCAGTGGCCCAGGAGTTACCCTCACAATTCCAATTACCAGTGGCGAATAAGTGTAAACGCTTCGCAAGTTATCCAGGGTCGTATCCTGCAGATGGATATTGAAGATAATTACAGATGCAATTATGACAAGTTAAAGGTGATTTCCTTTTGAGAATTATTATTATTAAACTGATAAAAATAATTACTGGAACAACATAAAAGAGGAATTTCCACAGATCAGGTTGGAGCTTATTGGTTGGGGCTTATTTGATTTGCTGGGGTATCTTTTTGGTAATTCTTGGGTTGAGGAAGAGTCACATACTCCCTAACAGATATTTCCAAGAAGGAAGTTTGAAACTTCCTGAAAATAAGTCCACAATGGTACAATCATAATTTTTTTTTAATCCAAAAATTTCAAGTCATATACCAGAATAGAAGATTGAGCTTTGCTCAGCATTGGTTCATTTGACATCAGTACTGATAATATCAACATGATGCCTCTAGAAATAAGGCAATTTTAAAAGCCTACGTGTGCTTCAGCCCTCCAACTGCTCCTTCTCTCCCCTTTTGCTGGTGCACTGATTCCCTCTATATAATTCAGTCTAGTCTTTTTCAGGCTAAAAATACAGTAAATGTAGTGTTAAGCAAAATGGAGCAATACAGGTAAGCCTTATTTAGTAATTGCTTAGGTAAATAAAGTAAATCCCTGCTCTTGCTCTCTCTCTCTCTCTCTTTTTTTATACACCAGCTAACCCAGTAAACATTTGTTTCATCTTCTTTGGTAACAGGAAAGTTAATACTAGATCAATATGTTTGAATTTAATTAATTATTAATTCACTGCTATCCAAATACTCATTCAAAAAGGAAATGTAACTTCTTTCATCACATAGCAGATCTAAGAGCATCTTCTTTCTTCCAGCTCAGTCTAGCTTTCTTTGTTCAGCCTCTGAGAGGAAGATCAGCTCTTTAAATCAGCTAGATATTCAGTGGGAGTAAATCAGCCAGGCTCCTTTAACCTGACTCAGGGGTCAGACCTTCAATGTAATGCTAATTTGCCGTTCCTTAACTTTCTCTGTCGGAACTGCTTTTCTTAGGATGAAAAGAAGAAGAATACAAATAAGACATAAAGGTGGCCAAAGAAAAGCACATTTTTATTAACCAAGAATTTAGCTTGTAAATAAATAAAAAGGAAATATTTTAATACATTTTTATTTGATAATATATATATTTAATAGATTTAGATAAATTAGATATATATTTAATATACCTTATAAAATGTATGTGTTCATCAGGAAAAAAAGGAAAAGAAAAACAAAACAAGAAAATGAATCCCTTTTTCTGCAAATTTTATTGTTTCTCGACAAAGCAATCTCAGCAAAGCACACAATTGTATTAATGGATTTTTTTTTCACACAAGAAACCAGTCAGTGTCCCCAAAGAGCAGGCATGTGACAGGAATATGTGGAGCTTGATGGCTTCTGTGCAGATCCTTCTGTGAGAGCGTCACGGTTAGCAGCATGCAATCAGAATTTAACTGCTTTTTTGTTTCGTAAGAGCAGGTGTATGACGGGCCCAGCATTCATTCCCGTCCCATTGCGACCTACTGCGGCACAGCCCCTGCCTCCTTCACAGCCTCCGGCAGCTCCCTGACTGTCCAGTTCCAGTCGGATGCCTCCGTGAGCGGAAGGGGCTTTCTGCTGGAGTGGGCCGCCGTGGCCGGCGCTCCTGCGACACGCACCGTGGCTCGAGGTTGGTCTGCTGGGCCTCACAGCAGGGCCCTCCCGGGTGCCCAGGGCTGGGCGAGCTCTGCCCGAGAAACCTGCAAACCACCCCCAGCACAGGAGGAAGCCCTCGTTGTTAACCGAGGGAGACCTCACTGACGTTTTAATTAAACATTTTAATAGTTGTGTTGGAACAATTTCTATGGACACTCACATATATTATTTTACAATATTTTTAAAAATGAGACTTTTAAGTCTGGTAGAAGGGTATTTTTCCATATGCTGTTATTTCACTTTCTATGTACTTCAGTGAAAAAAGGAAGATATTTTTCTTGAAATACCATCCTTAAATCATTGGCCCTTGTGATTTGAAACTTTTCATAAAACTGCACCATAAATTGAAAGAATATGTTCGGTATGACCATATATCTCTTTGAGAAATAGCTCCTGTAAGGAAAGGAAATATGCTTATAACATCATGGATTTTTAAGTTGAACAAGAGAAAGCTAAGGCTAATTCAGATGTAGTAAAATGTCTTTTTTTCTAAATCTGAAGACAGATTTGTGGGGATAGAGGGACTAAGGATTCCTGGGGCTCTGCAGGATAGCAGCAGTATTTTATGGGTTTATGTACTGGGAGAGCACTGACCCACTGGATGACTCATCAAGGACTTCACCTGGCCTGAAACACATAGCTACAATGTTAGGAATGAAGAAGAGAAAGCTTCTCTTGAAGCTTCAGTTTGAAGAGGGTTTGGATCATTTAACTCAACTGACCAATACCTGTTTTGTATGGTTATGTGTACAGTCTTCCTTTCCAATGCCTTTACTAAACTGTGTTAGGTCCTGCTAGAGCCTATTCTAGATATTCCTCATAATAAAATAGGTCACAGCATACTACACCAACTAGAAAAGGCCCTTGTAGGTCTGGCAATGTTCAGTTTAAAATTGGGATGTTTTCATTTTGTCTCCTTGTATGTGGCAGGTGCATGTGGAGGGACTGTAACAACTGAAGAAACACCTTCATTCCTCTTCTCACCGGGCTGGCCCATGAATTACAGGAACTTTGCTGACTGTGTGTGGCTTATCAGAGCTCCTGGATCCACTGTAGAGCTCAATATCCTGGCCTTGGACATTGAATCTCACAGCTCCTGCAGCTATGATCAACTTATTATTCGAGATGGTGAGAAGTCGATCTTGCTTTTCCCTGACAGAATGAAATAGACACCAAGGTTCCAGTATCTAAAATTCTGTCATCCACTGAGCTAAACTAAAGCAGTTTTCTGTTTACATAATGAAAATTTATGCTGTTTCACTTGAAGTATTCGATGGCCTATGAAAATATTTCTTGGTCTGAGAGAGTTTAAAGATCTTGAAAAACACTTACCTGAAAATGTGAGACTCACCGTGACAGACAGGCAAGTTTTAATTTATTTGATTTTAACACTCACATTTCTCCTTCTGACCCCAGGAGATACTAGTCTTTCTCCAGTGCTGGCTACTCTATGCGGGCGAGAACCTCCTGGACCAATAAGATCAACGGGAGAAACCATGTTCATCCACTTCATGTCAGATGCAAGTGTCACTGGAGCTGGGTTTAATGCCTCTTATTACAAAAGTAAGATTTGTTTCCCTTCTCCCTACAGTATCTGTCTTGTTGCTTACTACTGGGCAAGGAAATAAATGCCTTTTGATGACATTTTTAACAGATATCTGTGCTCTGTCCAATTAACCACACAGATGAATTATTCACATAACAAAAATGCACATTTATAAATCTGTTTTTCTATGAAGGTAAAACTTGCCATTTGTCTAGAGATATAACATAATGAAGCATGATTCAAATAGTCCAATCTCTTTCCAGAAATAGAAATAGTACACGCTATGACTAAAGAAAGTTATAACAGCTCAACTAAGAGGTAAAAGAGAAAAAATGCCCAACTAGGAGAGAGAAGTGAACAATTTGGAGCACAGGCACAAAATACAGATGGATCCTGGGAGCTGTGTAAGTTCCAACCAGGATGTTAGCAGTTTGCAATGGTGCTTCTCCCACACATACCCAGAAGGTGACATTTCTGACTGGGTTGAAGGCACCAAAGAAAGTGTAATGAAAATAGTCGGCAGCCAGGGAAGACACTACTGACTTGCAGCTTGCGGTGATGCTAGTGGTTTGGCCCATAGCTAGAAGCAAAGAACTCAAATACTGTAAAGATATGTCCATGCCATGGAGATCTTTGGCATAGCTGCCTGCTTAAAAAAGTCTGAGAACCAGATCTCAAGTGTGAGGAAGTTTGGTGTGTGTCATTTTGCTACCTACTGCCTTGTATTTGGCAGATCGTTCATTGTGTGCATTGCTGCATGTCTCTCAACTCTTCAAACACTTGCCTCAGTGTTTATTTTCATTTGTCACTTCTTCCTTCTAGGAGAAGGTGACTTTTTTTCTTCCCGAATAAATACCCGAGTAGTTAATGCTAATATTTTATTCTTGTCTTCAACTCCTTCTTCTCAGGCTGCGGAGGCTATTTGCATACAGGCAGGGGTGTGATCACATCTCCCAATTACCCTCAAAACTACGGTCCTAATCTGAATTGTTCCTGGCATGTACTGGTAACCTCTGGATTTATTATTGCCATCCATTTTGAACAGCCTTTCCAGGTGAAGACGGAGGATGCTTCCTGCAACCATGGGGATTATGTAGAGGTGAGATTATTGAATATGGCCCCAAAGCCTCAAAGCTATTAAAGCTACTGAATCTTACAGACTTCAGTGTAAGACCACCCAGTTTCTCAGGAGGTGGAAATACCAAAGAGAAACACCAAAAAGATCGTTTCTCTGCCCCTCCCTTGTTTATTACTATGTGCTAATTAATCACTAGGTTACTGTTTGCTTCAAGGCTGGGAGCCCTGGGATAGCATGTGCTCCATGTGTGTAGTCCAGGGCTGTGTGCTCCAGTGACCTTAGCAATTTTTCCTTTCAGCTGAAGAATGGATTAGATGCTGCTGCCCCCCCTTTGGGGAATGGGCGGTTTTGTGGAAGCAGCCCCATCTCTACCATGCACACCTCGGACAACCAGCTGTTTGTCCACTTCGTTTCTGACAGCAGCGATGAGGGGCAAGGATTCAAACTGAAATATGAGGCTAAGAGTCTAGGTAAGTTTAAGTGATAAACACAAGTTCTGCAACTCTGTAGAAATAACTTTGAATTTGTTCTCTTAAGTCAGTGGTTTGTTCATTGTTATAAATGCCAACTCAGAGAGACTGTAACCTGGCAAATGTCTGGAAAAATGTCCTGCTTTCCTGCTTTCTATTTCAATGTGTGACTTTTGATCCTACTCTCCAC
Organism: Tinamus guttatus; assembly: GCF_059628265.1. Lineage (NCBI taxonomy): Eukaryota > Metazoa > Chordata > Aves > Tinamiformes > Tinamidae > Tinamus > Tinamus guttatus. Next base: position 1,850,743 of record NW_028288743.1, read on the forward strand.
TTCCTTCTCTTTAAAGAGAGATGGCTCTGGCTCATGGAAACTGGAGGCATTAAAATAAAAATATATCTAATTGAGAACCCCTTATGAGACAGTTAGGATCTTAGCTGAAATCAAGAACGTGAGTTTCAATATTCGATACACAATGCAAATGCTAAGTAATGTCAGGAATGATTCAGGCTAGCGTATCTAGAGAAGTGTGCTCTCAACTGAGAGAATAACATTCCCTGTTGGAGCTAACATTTTTGAAAGACAGGGACTCGGGTGCCAGAATAAATCAGGGACTTGGCACTTGCAGTTTTTCTACTGTATTTATGACACCTGCCACTTGGGACACAGGGAGCCCTCCCTCAAGCAGTGACTAAACATGAACTCAACATGGCTAAGGCAACTTGTCAGTCCATCTGAGTTTGTAAGTGCTTGTTTTCTGCCTGCTTTTTTCCTATGGCTGCAAAGAAGCATTGCTGTAGTGGATGCATGAAGGGAATGGGCGAAGCTGTACAGTCATATTTCTACCACTTCAGCCTAGAAAACCTCCTTGACTAAAACCCTGTATTTATCAGCATTGATCAGCATTGTTAATCTTTTTTTTTTTCCCTGAAAGCTTTTAGCTGAAAGTAAAGATATTTTTGTAGGATAAAGGACCTGCCAAAATCCTTGTGTTTGCTCTAACTGGCATTTCGCACAAATTCGTTATTGTCTCAAAGAGGCATTTTGGTTTCTGGAAAGCAGAAGTAGGGAATGATTCACAGAATAACTGATGGATCTGACCTTTTGGCTTTCCAGCTCTTGGGAACTGGGATAGGAATAAGGCAAGAAGCACGTTTCCTGCTGGGCTTAAAAGCAGTCCAAGAGCCATTAGCAGTTTAATTGAGAGTTCTAAACATGTGGAAATGAAGGAGAACTGTCTAGGCAGGAGCACAGAAGTTCAGCTTTCTACACGGCATTAAAATATTTTCCCATGGAAAGAAAATAAAAAGTATTTGTTTTTGACATGACTATATGACACCAAAAGGAAAAATTGTTAGCATATAGTGATGACTCCTATTTTTGACACCTCACCCATTTCCTTAACATGTTGTTTTTCATTGGTAATCTTCTCTTTCCTAGCTTGTGGAGGGAATATTTATATCAATGATTTCAACCCCAGTGGATATATATCCTCCCCGAACTATCCGAGCAATTACCCGCCGCATGTTGACTGTGTCTGGACCATAACTGCTCCTAATGGACATGCAGTAGAGCTGCAATTTGAAGATCAGTTTTACATTGAACCTTCACCAAAGTATATATCTCTGTTATTTTGCCTGTGTTTCCTGAGAGACTCCATTTTGATTCTTCCTTCCCTATTCCTTTTGCTAATTCCTCCCAGAATCCCCTTCCAGATTTAATCAAAAGTGACAAATTTTTGAGAGAGGTTACTGAGGCTATCAAGTTATTTCTGTCTATATACAGGACTTCCCATTGCATGACAGAGATCAGTAAAACAGGCACCTTCCTGCTCCATGGTAGGAAGGTGTTTTCTATAAACTGCTCGTCATTCTGTAGGCAAAGCCTAATGGTTAAGATGTTTTGGGCCTTTCTGTGCCCAAATACTACAGGCTGTTCTTATGACTGTTCCTTATTCAGCAGTTAACAAATAGGCTTAATAGGAAATATCTCTTGGATCTGAACACTAGCAGAGATGTGCACGTTAAAGACTGTTACAACTGCTTTAATAGCACTGTTCATACTCCCCAGGTCCCATCAGATCATAGACTAGGTTTGGGATAAGTTTTTGTCTATGCTTCTAGCACCTCTTTTGATTCAGAATGTCCATATCTGTCACAAACTACCAGTGATTATGAGCTTCTTGATTCTGACCCCATCACATTGTATGGGAACTGATCCAACTCTCTGTAGCTTTGTGAGTTTGTGTAATTGCTGATATGTTTTAAAGCCATTAGTGCTGTACACTGAATAGAAAACTCTCCTCTTCTAGCTGTACATCGAGTTACCTAGAGCTGCGCAGCGGTGCTGACCCCAGTGCCCCGGTCCTTGCCAAGTTGTGTGGAGACTCAATGCCGGGCCCGCAGAGATCCTCAGGAGCCATCATGTACATGAGGTTCAGGTCGGACAGCAGTGCCACTCACGTGGGATTCAATGCTAAATACTCCATTGGTAACACTTTGCATTTATCAGTCTCTCTAATGTTAGAAAAAAAATTGAGTCTCATGTCACAGCCTCTTATAACAGAGTTTAAAACATTTGTAAGAGGTGGTGTGACAGATACTTGCCTCTTTCAGTTATTGTTAGAGCCAAGGCATCAGAAACATTGTAGAGTTAACATCAGCATCTGCTTCACCTCGCAAAAGGTGCAAATTATAGCAGAACATGAAAACACTAATAGATCTGCAGTGGAGGGAACAAAGACTGGTTAAGCCCTTGTCAAATACAAAGGACAAAGGGACACTAGCAAAAAGGCCCAGGTGGATAAAGTCAGGTAATATATTTCAGTTTTCAGTATGCAAAAATAGCTGAAAGGCTGAGCAGGAAGCTGAAAGAGAATGCTGAGATCAGCTAAAAGTTGTCAGAAAAGAATAAATTAAGAGCTTTTCTATGTAAATGCAAATCAATACATATTAACAATGCTGCTAGACAAACAACAGAGCAGAAAAAGAATGGGGAGAGAATCATGGTCTGCCATCTGGGAAAAGACATATTTTAAAATTATTTGCTTTCACGCTTGGAAAAAAAAAGAGGAAAAGGTTAATAAAGATTTAAAATGAAATTTAAAATAGTCTTTAATCAGATTCAGAAATGTGGTACTCTTTACCTTTTTATAGTGTTCATAATTTTAAAGTAACAGCACCTATTATGTTAGTGTTGCACATTTAAAGTCATCTAGGTCTGTTAATTTATCAAAGGCGAGGGTTATATTGTTTTACACAGGATTTTGTTCATTTTGTTAGGCTGCAAACACATAAGCAAACATATCCTGCTATTATATCTCTGAAAGTGGAAACTGAAGCCACTTGTAAAAAAATATTGTTGGTATGCTGAGCCACAATTTATATTTCTCTGTAAAACATTTTCAGTGTCTCTACTGTCCATTAACTTGTAACAAAGTACTAGTTACTTAGAGTAGGCAATATGAACACAGCTGTACAAGGCAAGCATGTACCTGTTATCATTGCCATGAATGTGAAAGCCACTGTGAAATCCAATGTATTCCACCAGGGAATATTCTTTGCTCTAAGCCTTAGTATTATGAACTTGTGTTTGGTAGGTACCGTAAAGAAATGAATTTTCAGAGGACAAGAAATAAAAATAAAGAAACTGTGATGTGGTCCCTTATAGGGGCATCATGAGGAGTGGTATGGAAGTAGGAAGGGAATGCAGGAAAGAGAATAAGAATCTGAACCATAGGTCCAAACCAGCAGTCAAATTTGGTCCCTTATAAATATGTAGATCAGTATTTAGTAGACTAAGTTTCTTTGTAATTGTCCAATAGAGATTTCCATACACTGACTGTGAAATGTTTTATGTCTGTTTAAGAAGAACTGGATTTTCCAGAAATACAGATATTAGTAGAAACTATATTCAGGTCTTGAAATCTTTGAGATTGTTTGAATTAGTGACAGTCAGGTCAGAGAAAAAGGGATGCTTAGAGTGGGAGAGTGTTGGTTGCAGACAAACTAGAACTAGCTGAAGTAGAGGGAGAATGTGGAATCTAAAGGCCATTTCTACTGTATTACTTCAGTTACAAAACAACATATAGCTTAAAGTCCTGTGTAGGAGAAAGCTTCTCTCCTAGGTCCTTCCTTGGAGTAAGCCATATCCTTGCCTTTGCAGCAACCTGTGGTGGAACAGTGACCGGACAAACAGGCACCATTGAAAGTGTGGGGTATCCTGACCTTCATTACAAAGATAACCTGCGGTGTGAATGGTTTCTGCAAGGACCCAGGGGCCACTATCTTACCATCACAGTAGAAGGCCTAGATATTCAGAACTCCTCTGAGTGTGCAAACGATTTTGTGGAGATCCGAGAATACAACGCCTCTGGTCAGAAAACTCTTTCAATGTTTGTCTCCCCTTTCCCAACACTGCCAAAGAAACCTCTGACGAGGTTGCAGAAAGCATTCCCCACTGTGCATGAAGGGAGCCTTTTGAATGAACACTGCTCCTGTCCACCTTGCTTGCTGAAGCAAAGCAATGCAAACAAAACCCTTCCATTTCCCCCTGATGACTTCATTTTACTTGTTTACTCCTGTCCCACTAGTTAAATTGAAAAGTGATCCTTCAGTATAAATGCAAATAATGTCTTTGATATAAAATTGTCTTTCTGTATTTGACTTGTGCAGGAAATGTGTTGGGCAGGTACTGTGGTAATAGTCTCCCTGATGCTGTGGACACCTCTGACAGTTTTGCTTATGTCAAGTTTGTCACTGATGGATCAGTCAATGCCCGAGGATTCAGACTGCGCTTTGATTCCAGTTCTGAAGGTTGGATTTATAAGGCTACAAGTTTCTGTTGGGGGTGTAACATATACCACAAACTTGAACTGGTATAGAACAGCACACATTCTAGTTCACTTGTCCTAGGTGTGGTGTGTATTTGCTCTTCAAATCTGTCTAGCTTAAATATGGATAGAGCTCTCTGATCGCTAGTTAGCAGAAACCTTGAGAGGCAAGCAGTCTTCTGCTCTGCAGAGATGTTGCCCTCAACAGTTGGTATCAGACAGTGGAGCTGTTCTTCCACGCCTTTTCTTTCCAGAAGTCAGTCCGGGGATGCCCTGCAATACCCTTCTCATATCCCTCTTGTCAAGGAGAAAGGTTTAGAGAAATGCTGTGATTTCCCATTATGTTTTCCTGTACCTCTGTAGTATTCTTAAATCTCTAGTGCCTAAAACAAATGCTTTTGAGTTTTTTTTTCTCCCCTCCACCTTGTGCTCAAAGTGTTTTGTGGAAAAGTGGGGAGAGGGACCTGAAGTTTGCTCACCTCCTCATCTCCCATTGTACTTCATTAAATTATATCCATGTATTTTAAGAGGAAAACAAGTATAAAACATATGAAGTCTGTCCTGAGACCCTCAGAGAATACTAATTGGATAAAGATTAGTTTCTACGGTCAATTAGTATTCAAATATAATTATTTTTGTGGCTGAGTGGCAAAGATTGACAGGAACTCAGCTCTTTAGCCAAGCATGGACAAGGCAGACATATCAAATCAAGTAGCTGGGCTCTCTTTTTTTCTTACATAATTAATGTATTCTTGCTATAACTCTATAAGCAATACTGTATTCAAAGATATGTTGCAACATTTGGGTATTCCAGAGTGTGGTGGGGATTTTACTGCCCCCGTTGGAACATTTACTTCGCCCAACTATCCTAACCTGTACCCGCATAATCGAGTGTGTGAATGGAGGATCACAGTGGAAGAAGGCCGACGTGTCACCCTAACCATTAATGATATGAAAACTGAGGAGCACTGGAGGTGCTCATCAGATTATGTGGCTGTGAGTATCAAGTGTGAGGGCAGAAAATGCTGTTACTGATCCTTTTATGGAACACTGATAGAAATAACACAGCTGAATTGTCATTCATATGTCTATATCTGGTTTTAAGACAAATCGTAATTTCATCCGAATAAAACAGATAAAGAGAAAAAGTTAGCTCTCTGGGTTGCCTAAGTTCATGTACTTATTTTAGAGTAAGGACATTCTGGAATTTATGGGACCGACTTTTGGATTTGAAGGATCAGTTTCCAACTTAATAAATTTAACAATGGTCAGGGGCACCTCCAGCTTCCCCAGTGTCTCTTGGTCATCCAAGTTATTTCTGGCACAGGAGCTGCAGGGTTCTCACAATACAGCTCTAACATTGTTAGGTCTCTCTATGTCAGTCTTTAGCCTCCAGGTCTCTTGAATTCTTTTTGTCCTATTCCCATAGGAATAGTAAGGACAAATGGAAAGAAGGACGTTAAGAAAGACATCAAGGAGAGAACCTCATCCCTTATTTTCCTCTGTATGTGGGCACAAAGTCCATCAGTCAAATTTCAAGTCTCTCTTGACTCTGGAGGTTGTTACTTCTATTATAATTTTGAAAAATAAGACTATCAGAAGTTGCAAGAAATGTCTGATGCTCACAGATTTTGCAAAGATGGTGGGGAAAATCCACATTTTTCTCTCTCTTCATCACCTTCACCTCTAAACAGATAGGTTGTTAATTTGGGCCCAGCAGAAAATAAAAAACAAAAGCAAACAAAAAAAAAGGTAACACAACACAGAGCTGGGATGAATCAGATGTACAAAAGCTCAGAAATATGGTTCCTTTTATAAAAGCATCAGAAAGGGGAAGTAGTGCTGTGAAGTGTGATGCTCTGAAGACTAAGGCAAAGGCTGAAACAAGTGGGAGCAAGGGATCCATCTCCTCCTCCTTTTCCAGTGAAGCAGAGGTCCACTAAGTATTTTCTGTATCTTGGTTCCTACCAATAGATCTAGTTTGGTTTTCTATTTGCTGAGATGATTGGTGCAACACGTTAATTAGCTTTAGCATAATCAGAAGTTAGCTCATGCACATATGCCCAAGTGACAGAAGTAACTCTCCCTTGTAACATGTAGCCAGATGATCTTCACCTCCCTATTTTCCTTCACAGATGCTATGGACAGACCATGGGAGCTGGCTTCTTAGCAATTAAAGAAGTAATGATTACTGAAAGAATGAGCTGTCCTGCTTGCTTTTGTGTCATTAACACTCTTACATATTCCAAATTTCAGAGGAAAATGCCTTTACTGCTTTGCCTGTGTTTGCTAAGATAGTCATAAAAGGAAGGAAAATAACTCCTAGGCTGATGGCTGTATGAAAGAAACTGTTCAAAATCTATTTAGCTTATCAAAAAGTGAAATGTTTGAGTTAATCAAGAAATGCCTAGTGGTGCTGAATATTTCGCAAAAGATTTTTCGATAAAGCTCATATTTGCCTTAACAAGTATATGAAGATGGCTATCTGAAATGTAATGCAAATTATTGGTATCTGGCCTTATTAGGTGATTCAAACTCTACATATTGGGATAAAGTACTATATAATTTCCCTCAAATAATGTTTTAATATGCATGCATGTTTGTGTTGGGAATATGTTTATGTTTTGCCAAAATGCAATTTTAATGCTTTACCTCTGAGCCCCATCCATTCAAGTCAATGGAAGTTTTTCCTAAGGTTTTTGAATTGGGGATTCTGTCCTTCTGTAAAGGACAGAAATGAACCACATATTAAAGACGTGAAGCATTTTTCAGTGATACCACACATAGATCTCCTAAGAGTGTGTTCTGACCCAACAGGTTTACAATGGCCTCAGACCGGATTCCCCCCGACTGGCTAAGCTGTGTGGCGAGAGTAATCCAGGCACTCAGGTGAAATCTTCTGGAAACACAATGAGAGTAGTTTTGGTGACAGATACGTCCGGTACAGCCAGAGGCTTCAGTGTCTCATACACATCTAATGAAGATGCAGGTACCATTTGTTTTTGAGTTAACGTCAAATGATTAATCTATGTTGAGTGGTTTCATAACTAAAATACTGATGAATGTCAAAAAAATGGCCTAGACTAATAACATTTTTTTTCTATTGTACATGCCTGGATGGGACCAGATGATCTATTTTTAATTAGCTGAAAGGATTTGAAAAAATGTTGAGTGTCTCGAAGTCATGGACTTCATGTTCCTATTATGTCCAACTTCAAATGGAAGGAAAAACAATCTCCATTATGGATCATTCACTCCTTACTCCCACTGCTGAGTTATCGTCTTTGCCTACTTAGTATTGAGTAAAAGATGTACTGATGTTGGCTTATCCATGAACAGATCCAAAAGACATAATGGCATAGACAATTTAAATAATTCATGTGCTTCCTTATTACCCAGGAAGGGTAAGTAATTACTGAAGCTTGTCAAAGTGCAGTTAACCTATTTTGCAAGCCCAGCCTCCAGAGAGGAGACAGCTGGCAGAACCTTATTATATTACAGTCTTGTGTCTTTCAATCTTGATTTTTCCCTCAAGCATTCACTCTCTGGAGAATCAGTGTATTGCTTTTGAGGGTATGTTGCCAGAGAAATTGTCCTCCCTCGAGTTTAGGATAGGTAACGGGTAGGGCTCAGCACTGCTGAGCAGGATGTGCGGTGTGATTTCATCAAAAAACTCAATAATGATTGTCCTATTGCTAGTGCTGCTAAAATATTTTATTTGATGTTCAGAATAATTGTTGCTCCTGCTTTTTATATGTGTGTTTAAGACCTCGGAATAACTTTCAGGCACTAAACAAAAATGCTCTTGTACACAGCAGTAGACTATAAAAAAGGAAGAAGTTGGAACATGTTTTGGTCTAATCCCTAAATATGCCTGCTAACATGAGCATATGAGAATAAATGGAAGATTTTTTTTGTTCATACTGAAAATTATTCTTAATTTAAAATAAGTTACATTTTTTTGTGCAGTTTGTGGTGGAACCCTTACTGGATATGCAGGCGGGAATTTCTCTTCCCCTGGTTATGATGGTGTTAAGAATTACACAAGTAACCTGAACTGCGAATGGACCATTGAAAACCCCTCCCACTATAATTCATCCATATATGTCTACTTTGAGGACTTCCACTTGGAGCATCACCAGGACTGCCAGTATGACTACCTGGAATTACGAATAGGTTTGTATGCTCAGTGGGGTGTGGATTAAGCCTATGAATATTGTGTGTATAAGATGTGTACTTCTTAGGCCAGGAGCGGGTTTTCACTGCCAGAGTAATGGATGCATGAATAGAGTCACCTGTTCTTTTGGAGTGGGGGGAAAAAAGCAAAAGTGGACAGGTAGCTATGCAGAATAAATCATTACAAAGCTTACAACACACTCCTGACACTCTCTTTACCTCAGCCATGAATTTTCACCTCTTCTTCCTTGAAAGATGGTAGTTAGGGAGAGGTTGGAGCCATCCTAACAATTCATTTGGTCCACAACCCATTCTCTCCCTTCTCCTGAGATGCCTCCAGGGACAGAAGGAGTGACATAAAAAATACTTTAAATATTCACAGGCTCTGGGATTTATCCTTTTGTATCCTAAAAGGTGATTCTCCAAAAACAAAACTGTATTTCCCAAGCTATAGCATCACAAAATACAGACCTAAAACACTGAAGAGGAAAGCAATCTCAACACTGATGCACCAGTAGTATCTCTGTATATTTGAACATCTTCAGCTGTCTGTCAGAAAAAGGAGCAGGAAATGTCATATGAAAATTGCTCAACTAATGCCAAGTGTAGTATGAAAGCTCCAGGTGTTGTCCTCATTGAGAGGTTGTATCTGTGAGTCCCAGAGAGCAGACTCTAATTTACAAGGAAATTGTTTCTGAAAGGTGGGAGAGATTGAGGACAGGAATCTGTTGAATCTTTATTTGCATTCATTTGAATAGGAATTCTTTATTGCAAAGCATTTTTTGTTTGTTTGTTTGTTTTTGTTTTCTGTCCAGAGAAAAAACACACATTGCTTTATAGCCTAAGAATTCCCTCCAGCTTCGACTGGAGTTGGGAAAGCTGAGAAGCAAAAAAAAATAATAATAAAATATATCTGGTCAGTTAGCCATCAATTCCCACTACACTCATTCCTTTGTTAGCTCAGGTCTTCAGGCAATACAATCAAAGGAAAGGGGAAAAAGCATAGTCTTGTTTGCTCTAAACAGTTTGACTATATGAATAGAAATGTTCACTTTGGCCATACTAATGGCCAAATGGAGCTTTGATTGCACAAGAATAGTCTCATGTCAAAGGCAGAGTTCCCTAATTCTGCTGCATACGCTCTCAGGTAGCATTTAGTGAGCAATGAGATGCAGAAGGTGCAGCAGGTCACTAAACTCCAATAGATGCTGCTTGAGACTCCCAACACAACAAATGTGAATTTGGGGAAAACTCCAATTCAGTAATAGTCACCTAGGAGATCCTAAATGAAGATGAGATATAAGAAATTCTTTTAAGTCACCTGGGCAACATATGGATATTAAGTTAAATATAAAGGCAGAAAGGACTTTCTGTATTCCCTGAGGAATATTTAACCCACAAAGACAAAACAAATATTTAGAATTTCATAACGTAAAACTTAACATTAAATTATGATATCAGTCACATATGTGTAATTTGTACATGATAGTATAGCTGTACATATTACTACAGTTAGATATGCACGTTACTCTTGGGTTCAAGAAACTTTTGACTTTTGTGGATATTTGTTTTTTTCAGACCATTCCCTTCAGCTTGAGCCAAATCTCACAGATTTATTGTAAGAACACTTTTGCTTATCAGTAGTCTGATATTTGTCATAGTAGACATTTATCTGTGACATTTATGGCCAACTAGACATCCATGAAAGCAGTGATAGATGTCCAGACCTTTTTATACTTTTAGGAGAAAGAGACTGTGTAAACTTGGCCACTCTTGTCATGCTGTTTTAGGAAGTGCAAAAAAAGGAAAAGTGTATGCCATACTTTAATAATGAATGTAATTACTACTATTTTTTCTAAAACTGCTATTTATCGTGAATGTCTTCTGCTAGTACATACCAGTATGTTCTTTAGTGCTTGTTAACATGTAGTAGAAAGACAGATTGCACTTTTTTTTTCTGTGTAGTTTATATTAACAGAATTTTAGTATCTCCCTGCTACAAAGCATTTTAAAAGGTGGCTGTCATTGTATATGACAGAAAGATGAAGCTACTCAGCTATGTTACTTGGAATACCCTCTACCAGGGCTTCGAACACACCCTGAAGCTTCTACCTCTGGCTCTGCTGCCTTCTTTGAGGAAACAGCCTGTTTATTTTGCATCTATTCATATGAATGTATGTATTTCTTTCAGTTACTAGAGTTATTTTAGGATTTAAAAACTGTATTTTTTTGCTTTTTCTTACTCAGGGGGTGCTGATGGAGAGCTAATAGCCAGACTCTGCGGCCAGGCCGCACCATCGGTGCCACTGGCAATAGCTGCCCCCTGGATCTGGGTGCGCTTTGTAAGTGATGAAACCACAGAAGATAAAGGATTTTCAGCCCATTACACTTTTGAAGGTAAATGATATAACTGACTCGGTGGCTGTGGCAGTTTTGGGGAATGTTGCCATTAATCTGGTGATGCTGAGAATTTTTACTACAGGATCAGCTCCCAAAAAGTCCTCAAAAATTACACAGACCCATTGCTATTTATATCCATCTCAGGCAAACATGTGCTAGCAATTGAAAACTCAGATTTATTTTCTGCTTCACTGTTCCCATTCTCTGAACTGCATTTGAGTTCTTGCAATGCAGTGCAACACTCAGAACAGCTGGTTTCTCTTGGGAATAGGAACATAACAGGTAACATGAGCCAAGTTTGAGTTACTTCAAATAGGCCTCCAGAATGCCAGCACGGCCGAGACACATTCTCCTGCTTGAACCTTTGCACTCATTTTGAAACCCACTCAAAGCTGTATCAGTGCAAATTACACCACTTTGCCATTTACGGGCCAGCACAACTGTTCTTACTGTCACAGCTGAATTTAGCCTTGCTGCTTATCTAGACACATCATCAACTTTTTGACTTGGTTGTGTTGCTCTAGGAACAGCTCTGGTTTGGTTAGGTGTCCGAGATAAGTAAATGGAAGATAAGGTAGAAGAGACAGCTCTAAGGGTCAACTGGCAAAGGTTTTGCAAAGCTGTGTTAAGTGCCAAAATAAAAACAAACTAACTTCAAGGTCACTGAATCTGCTTACTTACTATTCTATGAAAAATATTAAAAATTTTGGATTTTCCCAAGTGAATTGGGATATACCTATATAAGTCCTATTTACCTATATAAGTCCTATTTGAATGTGTTTTAGTACTGTTTCAAGTTCAATAATATTCCAGTCAATTGCTTACTGAGTTCAGTTTTAAAATGTAAGGAATTGCTATCTTTTTTTTTCCTCCAGCTTGTGGTGGTATACAGTCAGGTGAAGGTGGAGTTATCTCAAGTCCTAACTACCCAGAGCCTTATAGCAACTTGAATCGCTGCTCCTGGCTGCTAGAAGCTCCTGAAGGTGAAACCATCACTGTGAGTAACACAATGCTGAAGAGCCTTATGAATACAGCTGGTTGTGAATAACATCCCCTGAGTCTGGAGGAAAAGGTTTTAAAGAATTTAGAAAATGGAAAATGTGAAGAAATGTTATATTTCACCATCAGTCTTACATAGGAAATGGGAAATCAAAGAAAACCAACCTGGACTGTGCATTTTTAAAAGACAGAAACATTCTAATGAAACTCAATCCTAGGATTTTTCCGAGATCCTAAGCCTGATTTTTGCTTTAAAGCAATGTCTCTCTATGTGTATGGAGTTGAAATAGCTTATGTTGTTAAAAGTTCATGGAGAAGTGTTCACTCATGAGAATACATCAGCACTGAAAGTGTTTACTCACCTATGGAAAGGAAAAGTTACAAGCTATTATCAAATTATTTCATGTCTTCATGATTAATCTGGATTTGAATATAGTTGTTTTATACTAATTACATGAGAGGGTGCTCACTCACCGAGTTCTCTGACTGATCCTTTGGAGAACAGGCCCAGTCCCTTTGGAAAACTTTTGAGGCCCTGTCAGTGACTTGGCAGGTCTAGATCAGGAAAAACACTCAGAAAGCAATTTTGTAAACCATACTGCGTAGTTTCAAATTTAGAGTTTTTCATTAATTTCCATATCATATTTTTCTTGCTTACAACTACAGAGATGCCTCTTATAAATGCCAGCCCGTGGTCCTAACTACTCTGCTGCGTGGTATTTTGATAACTACCTGGGTACTTGCTCATTTTCAGAGAATACAAAAAGATCTCAGTACAACACAGAATCTGTATTTATTCCACATATTTATTTATACCATAACTAATCTTAATCATATGTAAGTAAAATCTTTTTTTCTAAGAAGATTGAGCAGTAGCACGCTCAGTGAAGGCAGACTAACCTTTTCCATTATAAGCTGCCAGTTTCAGTTGCTGGTAGAGTTCCAGCGTCAACCATTTGAGCTAAATTTGTCTGTATTTGCTCTTTGCCTTGGGCAGCGCTCTTTTGGGGATGAATAAATACAAAAGTTACAGGGAGAAGTACCATATATTTGCTAAACTTTTTCACAAAAGTTCCAATTCTGGTAACTAGCAATAATACCTTATTGAATTAAAGTCATTAGCGTATATCAATACTGCAGCATCAGCAAATCCAGGAGCCTACTTGATCAGCAGATCTAAATCTTTGACCTGGAAATCCCACCAGTGTGCATCAGTCCAAGGACAAATAGGTTCATTGTGGGGGGCAGCGAGTGGCAGTAGCTGCCTGCCCAGCACAGCCTACTGAAATGATCTCTCCAGACCTGCAGAAACCAAACATGCAGCTTTTTTCTTTCAGGTTGAAGGGAAAACAACATTATTTTCAGCAAACCTTAAATATTCTGATTCGAAATGGGAGGAGAAATAAATCCCAGGCTTTCTGCTTTAGCAGTGTTCATATGTGAATGCGCAACTTAATATTTTAAGACCTTAAGATTTCACGGCCTTGAGATCAGGGAAGTTGTTCAAAACCAGTGCACACCCCAGACATTTCTGAATTGCATGCTTAACTTTAAGCATACCGTTAATTCCCATCAATACCAATTTTGAACCTCTATGTTCATCTTCTATCTCTCTCTCCATGCTAAGTAGCTGCAGTTACTTCTAACAGCGAGATTTCGAGTGGCATTTATAGGAAAGCATGAAGGTCAGGCAGCTGAGCACTGTGTTGGGATGGCTATGGGATGTGGCTGGAATTGCTCTGACCCCTCTGCCAGTGGCGTTAAATCCTGCATGTTGCTTTTGTGTGTTACAGCTCACTTTTACAGCCTTCCACCTTGAAAGTCACTCACTCTGTAAGTGGGACTCGCTTACTATCCTGAACGGTGGCTCTCCTGGATCTCCTGTCATAGGACAATATTGTGGAAGTCGGTCGCCTGGGACCATTCAGTCTGGTTCTAACAAACTAGTTGTGATCTTTAACTCTGACCATTCAGTCCAAGGAGGTGGCTTTTACGCAACGTGGGCAGCAGAATCTCTAGGTAAGAGAAAAATAATTGTCTTTCTTTTCTTTAGTCTAGCATGGCAGCCTATTGGTAGCCTAGTTCATCATGTCTATTTAGCACTTTTCAGACACAATGTGAAAGAGGTCTCCTTCTCTTTTAGTAAGTTTTCATTTCAGAAAAAAAAAAATACCTGTTAAGATCTTCAGCATCCCTCAGAGGAGCCAGGGCTAAGATAGTCAAGAGTTAAGCCAGTGTTGTCTGACCTTACATGATGAAATCAAATTTGGATATATATTTACTTTTTAAGCCTCCTGCGGATAGATTCCTGATGTCTGTAAAATGATATCATGTTCATTATGCTCCCGGCAGTGTCTCAGAGGCTATGAGACATTTCATTTCTCAAATAATGTTTGTTTCACAATTTGATTTGTTTAAATACCTAAAACTAGAAAGAAGTCAGGTTCAAAACAGAGGAGCCGGTAGAACTTTTCTAAGAATGTGTTTGACTCAACAGCCTAAAAACCCTTCCACTTCAATGGAGATGTTCTTACCCTTTCAAAGGTGGAATACTTAGAAGATTGCAGAGGTGAATTTTAAGGAGTTACCTCCTCCCTTCTGTTGAAATTATCATCTCTTGTGTGAGAAAAGTAAGGTAACTGACAGGTGCAATCCTTCTGGCTGACACAGATTGAATTTCTATTAGTTACCTACCTAATAGTTTTGACATGGCCTGTTGTGCCTCCCTTGAAGGGTGGTAACTGCCCATATACAGTGTCCTTATAAAATATCAATAGTTGGGCTTGTGTGAATGTATACTGGCGTGTCCATGTCATCTAATCTGGTTCTGACACTTTTTCCTCTTGTCACTAGGGTTTTGTACATAAAATCCTTCATTGGTGTAGTGGACATTAGCACACATATGTGGTGTGTGCAGTAGGTATCTGCTTTGTGAAAGGCCATTTCTCGTTTTAAACACTTGGCTTTGTTTCCCTTGCTCTCTTACATCAATATTTGTCGAATGAGAATCTATTGCTTTATACTTTTGTATGTGCAAGAAAACTAGGTCTCACATCCTTCTAAACAGAATTGCTATTATCTTAAATAGAAAAATGAAAAAATAAAATCTTCATTTTAAAGCTTATATATATATATGTTCCATTGAAGAGAAAAAAAGTAAACGTTACTCTTTACTCTTACTGTACTCTTTATTCTTACATCATCTCTGAAGTAATACCAGATTGTTAGTGCTTTATGCATAGCCCTAGTAAATTATTTTTGGCAGAGTATTTGCGAGTATGTTTCAACTTCTCTGAACTATGTATAGGAACATGAGCTGAAATAGAGCCATGACTAGCTATTCCTCTTTACAAATTAATCTGTTAACAATATTTTAAAGGCATCCATTTAGCTGTCTCCATAATGCAGTTCACAGGGTTGCCTGGGCTGGAGGGGAAATCATCATTCTGCCTGGGGTCAACAGATGTAGCCTGAGTAGATTCACATGTGGAACTGTAATATTCGCCTGTTACAGCAATTGACTGAGGTTTTGTCCCCTGGGCATTTCCCTGAGTGGCTGTCAGCCACAAAGTGCCTGCCATGATGCATGGGAGGGAACCTGCACAGTGTGGGAGAAGCTCCTCATTGGGGTGTTTCTAGCCTTCATTCTCTGTGTGAGCAGAAGTCACTCCTGACTGTCAGGAGCATGCAGGACCAGGGCAAAACTGGCATGCACAAGGAACTTGTGAGGAAGAGAAAGAAAAGCACCAAGAGGACCTCCTCTGCACTGTAGCTCTTCGCTGCAGGGGTGGGAGAATGAAAAAACAGCAACGGGGTAGGGGGGGAATGATGGCTCAGCAGGTACCAGGGCACTCTTGTTCTTGCAGCCACAGCAGCCATTCAAAGCTGAGCGGTGTGGGAGCACCAGCAGGAGATACTTGGAGCATCTCTCACATGTCTCTACTCTCTCTAGGTTGTGGTGGAATCCTTCATTCAGATAATGGTGTGATCAAGTCTCCTCATTGGCCTCAGAACTTTCCCACGAACACGAGATGCACGTGGACCATCATTACGCATGAAAGCAAACACTTGGAGATGAACTTTCACAGCAACTTCCACATCCCAGATAGCAGTGGGAGCTGCCAGAGCAGTTACGTGAAGGTAAAACAGAGGTTGGTGTGAGATCAGCAGAGCAATGTTTAATCAGCCATGATTCCAGAATCTTCTTTTTCAATCATGGTTATGTCTGTTAAGACTCAAAATCCAGGAAATATAAACTAAAGTCCATGTACAGTGCAGTCTGTTTTTCATGTGCTTCCAGAATTGGCTTGTATATATTATTAATTTTTGGCAGCACATTCATGATGTCTCAAAAATGAGCAATATGAAAAAAGTACCATACAGCTTCAGAACCAGGAAACAATGAGAAATATGCTGTAATGAAAAGGCCTTTTCAATTATGCTGATGAATAAAAATATATGAATGTGACACTATAATTCTGCAAAACTTCATTATAAATGTGTATAAGCTGTTCAAATTGTCCTAATCCCTCTGTTTTTTATCTCAAAGAACAAAGATAGCTTTCTTATTCTTCATAGGTTGTCAAGAGCCACTTGTTTTCAAGGCAGTTGAACAGAGTGGACATGCTTTGAATTTTTCAGTGTAATTTATTTTTCTCAGGCATTTGGCAAATGTTCAGTGGTTTTGTGTTCATTTTCTCCATAGCAGTACAACTCCCACATGCAATAAGGGGCTAACATAATTCTCAACATGCAGGAAAACTTGAACAGCTGTACATCTGATCTATGCCTAGCAGCTTACAAACCTTAAGAGCACTCGTGTTTGCAGGTAGTGAAAAAAATAATTATCAAATTTGTATTTTCAAAGGCTGCTTCTCTGATTAATTACTCTAATATGTTGCAATAATGTTCCACTAGTACAGAACAAGTCTTACCGCTACCCAATAAAGGTGCTTTAAATTCAGATTTCTAATCTGTCCTGAATGTTGTGTGCACAGCTGGTTTTAAATGGACAAAACAGTCAATTGAGATGCAGTCCTTAGAGAAAAACCTGAATTATTGATGTTGTCTAGCTCCATTTTTGAATGTTCAGTTTTAAATGTGTGAAGGTCTCTGGATATGAGAAATTGCTGAGCAGGTGTAAGTTTCTCCTATGTATTCTTAGGTAAGCAGCCAAAAAAAAAGAGGAATCCAAAATCAATAGTGACTTTGCAAAATCTTGGCCAGGCTGTGGATTCTTTATATTAATCCCTGGAGCATATACTGCCCCAAACACCTGGCTAGATGAATGAGCATATGTATATACTTACAGCATAACCTTTGGCTAACCTTTGTTTGGGAGGGTTTCTTAGAGCAATCACAGTTTTCTGTGATTTTGTTCTAGTTCCACTCAGATTTCTTTAAAATATATTACTTTTTAAATTAAATATTATTTGTTTCTTAGGTATTTTTGATATAAGGGACCAGGAAAAAAATATGTTTAAACACACTGATGCAGAGTAAATGTATTATTGTGGTAAATCCCTTTTTTACTTTTTTCTAAAATGAAAGTTTTAAGTCCTTGGCAATAAACATCCTGATTCTGGAAATGATTTACTCATGCAGGAACATCACACATTCATGCATATGTTTCATTTTATGTGTGCTGAAATTCGGTGCTTAAAGTGTGAGCCTGAAGTACATGAAATAGTTACTTGAATGAGTTTTCACTTAAATACCTACTTTAAGTTAAACCTGAATGTGGCTCATGAATGTGTAGCTTGCTTGACTGTAAATTGGCTATTAGTACAGCTGAAATAATATAAAAAATACTGTATTTTTTCTTTTTTGTGTGTGTGTGAAAAACTATTTTTAACTCCATATATCATTTGATATTTGTTATTAAACAAGTGAATGCAACCCAATAACTGGAATTTTTGATTAGCAAGACTAGATATTAAGAATTCAGACATTCCAATCTGGAGCTTTATATTACCCTAGCACACTGGCTTGGGTTTTTATGGGCGTTATGAATAGCATGATGATTGCATTTAATATTTCACTGTATACATATGTATTCATATGAAGAGAGTGTATGGAGATAAGTTATCAAAATGGAGGTAGGCAATGATGAATATAAAATGTTTCTCTCCATCTCCCTGGACCTCATCTACTTTGACCCTGCTTGCAGCAGGGTTGAACAAGATGACCCCAAGTGCCTTTAAGAGGCCCCTAGCCACCAACCTTACCCTGAGACTCACTCCTTGGAGCTGTCTCCACTGGCTCCAAAGGGAGCAGATTCTATAGCTCCAATGTATCCACATGTCTTAGGTTTCAGTGTGAGATGAATCCCACTCTGCCTTGATAGGAAGAAGGATTAATTGCATGTGTAATTTCTGGTAATGTGTTCCCACAAACTGAAGCCTTTGAAAGCACTGAGCCATTTCCAATCTGGTCTTGTCAGGTGTGGAGAGGAAATGGTGATGAAGAAGCAGCTTTGCTAACCAGAGGATGTGGAAGTTCAGCTCCTGACCCTGTTGTTGCTCCAGCCAATGTGATAACGACAGTATTTCAGTCTCAGGATGCCCCTGGGCAAGGTTTCTCTGCATCTTTCATAAGCAGTAAGTGACCTTAAAGCCAGTTGGCTGTTATAGTAGTCCATTTTAGATTAGCTTTATTTGTCTGCGTAACTCAGTCCAGCAAAGCATTGAAGCCTCTGCCCAGCTTTTGAACACAAGAGTTCCCTTCCTGAATGCAACGGAGTTGCTGTTGTGCCCCAGCCTTGGGACTTGCCAGAACCTCTTGTAACTACAACTTTTTAAGCTGTTTTTAGCCCCCTCTGACTTTTTGAACAGGCTTTAAGAGTTTGTTTCTCTTCAGTTGAACTGTTTGTAAACTAAAGCTATAACCTGAATGAAAAAGGGAAAAGAATCTGTTCATTTGGCAATTTTAAACCATTTCTTTCTTTCAAAGTCCATGCTGAAATTGTAGTTCCTCCTGTGTATGGGACAGCCTATGTCCTTCACATAAACTGTTCTCGGGAGGAGAAATGACTCCTTGACATCTCGTCTGGCTATTGCTTTGCTTTGTTGCTGTAGTTGCATTTTATGTGGCTCAAGAGGAATTCTTGGGATGGCCTCTCCATTTCCTTCACGATGGCATGTGCTCTGTGAGGGCCAAGTCCACTGGAAGAACGGGAGACGTGTTCAATTTTGAGGGGGGTCTTTTTGCAGGTTGCTGCCAAAGCAAGCCGCTTTCCCTTCACTGGCTTCAGATTAAAACAGAAGGAAATGAAGTGCTTAAAATAAGACACTGCTGAAGTATACTGAGGTCTGAACTGAAGCTGCTTTTGATTTTCTGATTTTCTGATACTTGCTCTGCTGTCAGTATCAATGAACAGCAAAGTGCAAACAACTGAGTGGAGGCAATCACAGGCAATATGTGCCTGTTCCTAATCTTTTACTAGCATCTTAGTATGTACAGCTCTCTTTTACTTTAAGTCTATAATTTAAAATAAAAAGAAAGCCCAAGGAAAATGGCAATTGGCATCCTTCTAGTCAGGGGGCTGGGGACTATGGCCTGGCCTTTATATGGCCAGAGATACTGTGTGGGACTTGAGGCAAGAAGGCCCCGTGCTCCCCAGGACACGACTGTGTGCTTGTGTAGGACCCACCTGTGTTCCCAGGCTGTGCCTTACACCCCTTGGATGGTCCTCTTTGACCAGCCTCTTCAGGAGGGACGAGGTGCTAGCAGGGACAAAACTAGTGGTTTTGTCAGTGCACAATCAGAAGATGTTGCCACTTGGGATTATAACCATATGTCATTTGCTTCTATCTGCAGGATGTGGAGTGAATTTCACTGGCCCCGCAGGCCGCATTGTGTCTCCCAACTACCCTAGTCAGTATGACGACAACCTGAACTGCACCTACGTCATCGATCAGGGACCAGAGGCACTGGTGATCCTAGAGTTTGACACTTTCGACTTGGAAGGTAACTGTTCTTTGTAGCTCCAGTATATGCTATGAGGTACAGGAGTCTCATAGCATGGAAAGTGGGTGGTACTCTAATTATTTGCTGGTCCATTCTGACAGGCAAGCAGTTACAGCATTAATTAGCAGTTCAGCTTTGTGTCAGTGACATGTTCCAGAAGAGCAGAAGATAAAGCTCATCTGTTGATGAATATCTCGCAGCGATTAAGTGGGGAGTCTGCCAGGTGGTTAGAGTATAAGATTGACCAAATGGAGTGTTTGTTCCTGCCTTTATTTACTTTTTTTTTTTTTTTTTGTCACTGACTCACTTTGTTATCTCAGGGCAGCTGCTTTGTTTTTCAGTCTTTCTATTTCTTTAATAAAATTGGTGTAAATATACTTAGGTGTTACACAAGGATCCAAGAACATCTAAATAATATTTGTGGAACTGCTTTGTGAAATTAGGGGAAAGACTGCAGTAGTTAAAAAATCTACAAAAGTTGTTATGCTGTCCTTGCCTGTCAACAGAAAAGGCCCTCTTCAGATTTTCAAATTTGCTAGTATTCAGTGAGGGAAGAGCAGGTATCACATTCTAGTTTCATTGGTTTGAATGGTCAAAATTTGCTTTGGTATTTCACATATTTTGAGGTCATCTAAAGTCACCTTGTCCCCTTAGCAATTTGGACAAATTGAGAGCTGAGTAATTTGTTACTGAGGTTTGATCGCTTTTTCTTTTCTTTTTTTTTTTCCCAAACCAATTCACAAAGTCAGTAGTCAGGCTTCTAGTCTTTTTAAGTTTTCAAAAGGATTTAACAGGATTTTTGGATTTTAAAAATATGTTGGTCTGAACTTAGTTTAGATCTGAGTCAAAGATTGATTTGATTGTGATTTAGTCTGAAATCTTTTGTTCACCCCCCTAGTACAAACTATTTTGAGAATAATATATATGCATATACGTAAACCACAGAAATTACATGATTTTTTCATGTAGAAGACACTATTATTCTGCAGGATCAGTAGATATATCAAAACATCAGCCTGAATCAAAGTGGGCCTATTTTGACATCTGTCTGCATCCATACGTTACTGTTCTGTGCTCTGTGCATTCAGTTACTTTATAAATGGATTCAAGTTTTTATTATTAAAAAGATTAGAGCAAAGAGGTAAGTGACACAGACATAATAAACATAAAATGCCTTCAGTATTTATGTAGATCTATTTCTTGCAGGACAATGTGATCCTTTTTTGTCACAATAAAGGCTACAGAAACCAAAGTCCTTATTCACATGAAAGAAGAAAAATTAGGATGTGAGCTAAAGGACATCTGGTTATGAAAGAGGAAGTATGACAGTCTCCCATAGCTGATTATTAATGTATTCTTCACATAGTCTTAAAATATAACCCAGCAGCAAAGAGAAATTACCTGTGTTTAAATGAGAAAGAAGACTGAAACCATCGTCTTGCAAACTATCCTGCGGATGTGAAAATGTGTTCAGCAGCCCCACTGAATCTGATTAGCTCATGTGCCTGAAGGTTTTCAGCATGAAGTCCCACTGCTCTTTTGCAAAGGCAGGACAGTGTCTGGCAGCATCTGTTAGAGCCATTTCCAGCTATTCCAAGGCAAGGAAGCAATCCATCTGCTTAGGTTGTTACTGAGTGTGGCCTTTTAAACACACCGGTACAGATTTCTGGTTTGGGTATTTATAGTTTAGATGCATGTCCAGTTAGCATAATTTACTATCTGTTCGACCTCTCAAAAGAAATCCAATCATTTTTTTCATGGTTGTTAAGTAACAATACGAAGAATCTAAAATAATGCCTGTAAGGCATACATGTCTCATTGACTTTTAACTGCCTGAGATGTTTTCCAGAAAATTAGAAGACAGAGGCAATTTGTTGTAGTGCAGTGACACACTGCTGCAAAATGAAATGACTTGATTGGTTAGTCACATATTTCTGCTATAGAGCAGAATGTTTTCAATTATGAGATGGCTGTTCTAGTTATAAAGGATGCCTCCAAATGATGCTGTTCACCCATAGCTATGAAATAATGCCAGGATCTGGAATCAAATAAATATGACATGCATGTAGTAAATATTAAATATGTATTAAGCATTAAATATAGCAAGTAACAATGCAGAGCAAGAGAGAGATGGAGGGAACAGCATTTGTTGATTTTATGATTGATTAAAATTTAATCCAAATCAGCTGCTTCCTGGTAGGTAGGAATGACATTTTTGGCTGGCTTTGACCATCTGAAAATAGACATCTAGTTTAAGTTTATCATCCAGACTTACTGTCTCCTATACTAATGTGAAAAAGTTTTTTTTTTTTTTCCAAGTTTTGTGAGATTGTATACGTTGCAGTTTGCTTCTGTAACTCCTATGTTGTGATTGGTTATTTTATAAAGGACTGAAAAATGGGGTGAATTTTACTTAGTCTTTTTGTGGCAGTGATAAACATAGTCCTGCATCTGTCTTTCTTTACTCCTGGGATCAAAGGTCTAGGCAAAGCTGAAGTATTAGAAATAATAGCCCAAAAACTTGTACTAGTAGGTAAGTACATTTGGTTTTTGTTCACAATCTTTATTCAGATGAGCTTCTTTACAAGTGAGCCTGGAGGACAGCTATGGTTGCGTATCATTACATGGCTGTAATACTCTCCAAATATCATCCAATATATTTTGATTTCCAAATCAAGGAAAATAAAGGGAAAAGGGTGGGGGCCTCCTGCAATATGTACATTCATATTTTTGTAGTATTTGTACTCCTTCCATACAAAACAACAACATTGTATTGATACCATGTCAACCTTATTTTAATAATTTGTTTGTCTTCTTTTAAAAAAAAAAGAAAGAAATGCAACTGTAATTTTGCAATATGGATGGTATCACAGCCTCATTTTGAGTCTCCTGTATCTGCTTTCTGAGTGGTTTCCAGGCAGTTCAGAAAATAGACACATTTTGCAATAGACTATTTTGAAAGAGGATAAGTAGAAAACACTTGTAATTCCTGACTTTCAAAATAGAACCCTCTGCTATGGAATTTGTTAATATATAGTACAGGAGAATATTCCTGCATAACACTTCTCCTACATTAGTAATTATTATTTGTATTGCCATGAAGGACAGAAGCAACAGCTATGAAGAAAACCTCATTCTTTTATGTTCTTTGAACAAGAAACTAAAAGGCAGATTCTGCCCCTTAAAAAATGAAGGACAATCTATGGCGATAGGCAAAAAGTGGGAAGAGTACACTGTTGTTATTGACCAGACAATTAGGGATCTAAATATGGTCAAGGATTCTTGCAGGCAGCACATCAAGGAAATAGTTTTATGGAGAATAATGAAATTGTTTTTCAATTGTTACTGAGAAATTCCTGCTTAATGGAAAGGAGAGAATAAAAGGGCATATCTCAAAAACATAACATAAGGACAACTGAAGCTCTTATCATGTGCCCTTTGGAGGCAGGAGTCAATGTATCAATGCTGAGAGGCACTGAGAGATGATAAATAGAGTGCAGCTAGATAAAAGAAGGCCTTGAAAGCAAAGACAGGCAGCAATTCCAAGAAGGGTGACACATTCAGATTGCCAGGCCATGAAAATGGTCTCTGCAACGGCATTAAATATTGTCAAGGCATGAGGAACAAATGGTACAAAATCTCTGTTGGAAAATTAGTATTTCTTGGGTTAGTCTATGTGGAAGAATAGGAGAGACTGCATCTTAAAGATAATAATTAGAAACAGCCCACACTATTGACATCTAGGCTGGATGTGAAGTACTAAATCATAGACATGGACCTAGTCCAGTGCAGGCAAAATCATGGGCTTGTCAAGCAAGGACATGCAAGGGAAGGCTTGGGGATGGGGAGGACAGAAGCCCACCTATTGAATGGTTTTGTTGGGAGATAGAAATAAATTTTAGTTTGAAGAAAAATAGGCCAGGGGAGGGAAATAGATCCATTGGCCATCAGCAGAGAAATGGCAGCTGAATCTGTGTTTGCAAATGAGGTTATACACAGCAAATGGGGAGACAAAAAGAGGACAGGAAAGGAGACGTCTCATTGAATCTTCACAGACGTATTGAAGGAGAGAATACGTTAATACCAGAAGGGAGCTCTCAGCAGACAAGATCTTAGAAAGAAGAGGCTGACTATGTGGAAAGTGCCTGGCTGCTCGGAGAGGATGTGGGTCTGACATCTGGCTAAGAAAAGATCTCTGGAGACTCATGAAAGCTGTTTCATTGTAGTGCAAGGGGCAGGAATTGGGCTAGAAAAGACCTAAGAGAATTAGAGGAAATAAACCACTGAGAAGAACTGCTGCTGATGTGCTGAGTATGTCCAGAGGCTGAAAGTATGACATGAGGAGTGGGGTGGAGGGATCTGAGGTTGGGCATTATTTAGGGGAGAGAGGCAGAATAATGAATTTCAATACGGCAAGAAATTAAGGGGAGAGAATTAAATGAGAAAATGAGTTAATAGGATAGAGATCAAACAGTGATCAGCCCTGCCAGACTTCATAGAGATTTGTAAGAGATATTGGTCCAAACTATGGAGCACTCAAAGCTGGAGACGAAGCCTTTTCTCATAGTCCTGGAACAGTCATTTTATTCACCAAACTGCTGCAAAGCAAATCAGTTTGTCATGGGTGATGTGCACCTTTGCTGAGAAATCCATTTCACTTCAGGTATTTCTCCAAAATGTTTTCCAGATGAGATCCAAGTTGCCTTCTCAAACCTTCCTGGTTTTTAAACTGTACTTTTCTCCATTTCATTACTTAAGTTCTGTGCATTTTAAAACCGATCATGTTTTTTTACTTTTATCACATTAGCACACTATCAAGTATTCTCACAGTAGAGCAGGATATGTAGAATATTTTAAATTAGCTCTTTTATAATTAACAATTTAATTGGTTATCTGATGAAGCTGGTTGCATTCTTCTTAGTAACTTATATCAGAGTCACACTAGTGCCCAATTCCCCTGTTTGCCTATTTGTAAAGCAATTAGGATATCTTGTCTTTATTGAGAGTGGAGAGAATTTTCGAATTGAAATTCCCCAGATGATCACAGATGTAGCTGCTGGTGAGCTCGCTCCATCCTTCCTGTGAAACAGAATTCCTATTTGCCTTCCTGTTTGATATGAGTTATCCTGTTTTCCCCAGCGCCGGGAAGTTTTGACTGGCCAGCCTGCAGGAATCACTCCTCTGTGAAACTAGGCCAGCATCTCCTGTTAGACAATTCCTGAATAATCCTTTGCAGTTTAAGCAACTACTCCACTGTAATAGATCACTAACAAGACAACCTCGTGAACATGTGGCGCTTCCTTTAGGTTTGTAAGTGATGAAAAAGGACACGTAACCCTAGCAGGTGGCTCTATGAGCAGTACAACTAATGAAGCTTGTTTTTCTGTTGATGCGTGTGCTGCCTGTCTTGCTGACAGCACCGGCCCAGCCTCCGTGCACATCCCCTGTGCCCTGCTAATGCCCAAGCTCCTGCCGTGTCCCTCAGACCACTGGGGTCCTGCCAGTGCCACCATGGAGCTGGCAGGGCTGGGCAGCTGTGCCCACTCCCAGCCTTGGGCTGGCTACCCCTGGCAAATGTGGAGTTCTGGAGCTGAAAGTGCCATGTGGCCTTCAAGGAGGACATCCCTGTGAGGGACCAGCTCGGCCGCAGACTCTTGGGAAACTTGCAGCCTGTGCCCTATCCTCGCAAGCTGGTCTGGATGAAGATGGTAGGGAGGCTAGAAAGGTAGTGTGGTAAGGCAGGGGACAGAGAGGAGGGCTCGCTCCTCCAAAAAGCTAACTGTGAATGAGAAACTAAAAAACAGTGGAGAAAAGAAAAGCAGTAGGATGCTACATTCCCTATTTCCCTTTTTTTTAGTGCTTCTGAAAAGGCAGTTTTTCACTCACACTTCTATCTGTACTGATTTGTTCCCTAAAGCTGATTGTCCCTGAAGATCAGTTTCTTTTCCCATAGTTCGGTCATCTGCAGGAGATCTCCACTAACTGCCACAGTGGCACTGTCTACCTGACAAACTGAGATTACATACACAATTTTTGTCTTGTAATTCAAGCTGAGGAATCTGGGTTTGGTTACTCGAAGGCTTGAGGGAAGCTTTGAAAGTTTGAGAGGAGAGAGAAAGAAGAGAGTTCTAAAGCATGTTAGTATGTGGACTTTTTTTTTCACTTTTTCACTCTAAAATTGTGTGAAATCCGTCACACTGAGTACTGACTTCTACACCACAGGAAAGGAAAGCACCCATGACATTGGTTGCCTGTACAATAAATGCAGCTGCCTTGTCCTACAGGGGAAAATACATACTTTTGGGAGGTTGCGCATCTCCTTGCAGGTGGTTCTTACTCAGCTATAATCTTTGGAGAGGTCAGTGTAAACTTGAAGCTCAATAAATCACATTGAAAATATGCCACTAACATTTCTGCATTGCGTGTCCACACAGCCCCGTCGCTCTTAAGCAGAGTTTGTCTTTATGATGGATTAAGGATTTTCCGTGGGACGAGCGTTACCCCGCACCCTCTCGTCACCCTGTGCGGCACGGAGCTCCCGGCCCCGGTCAGTGTCTTTGGGCCGATGCTGCTCTACTTCTACAGTGACTCCCACCTCACAGGCTTTGGATTCCAGGCCAGATACAGAGCAGTTGGTGAGTACCAGCTCCAGTGCCTTAGGTGGTGGAAAACACTCAGGCTGGATTTTAGTGTAGAATTGGAAACATTTCCACGACTCTACTGAAGTAGAGGAATGCAACACCTCCTGGCAGTGTTTTTCTTTTTAATCTCTTTTTTGGAGTGACATCTCCAGTTTGTTTAACTGAGTTCATTTAAATGATTTTTTTCATATACAGGCGGCTGGCCTAGATCTCTGTTTTACTAAAGCTACATTGCATAACGCTGGAACAAGAAATACACGTTTAAATGGCCTCAGCTATATACCTCCATCTGAGGATCTCTTTGCAGTGCCAAATATTAATGCACCAGGTTCCAGGTTCTAAGATAAATAAGGATTGGAATCTAGATATATTTTTAGTGTTAAAAGAAATTTTTCACCAAAACATTTTGTCATTCACATGCGATTTCATTGTTTTTTTGTTTTGTTTTGTTTTGGAAGAGGAAATATGTATTAGATTTCAAAGATGAAATGATAATATTGTCTGTGTTTCATTTGTAGGGGCAGTATTTTGATTTTTGAATACCATTTCATTTTCTACCTCTGAACTTTATGCTTTCCTTTAACACATTCCTCATGCTTACAGCCACAGCAAAAAAAAAAAAAAAAAAAAAAAAAAAAGCAAAAGGTTAAATACTTTGTGTAAAATGAATGGCCTGATGCAGATAAGGCAGAGAATGGCACTGAAAGATGACACTGAGCAGCTACTCATGTGGAAGACCTTCATAACTCACTCAAGTTGTTTGCTGCTATCAGGCTTGTGACTTCTGACATTTGGGAAGTATGACTGCAGCCCTAGGAGTTGGGGGCTGCATACAAAGCAGATTCTAGCAATTTACATTCCTCTTCCCTCCAGTTGTATTGTTTGCTTGGGGAAAAAAAAAAAGAAAAGCCTTCCCCCTCCTAGCGTAGAATAATGCTGCTTCTTTATCCTCCTGGCTGCGGTCCTGCTGCTGCCAGGGACGCGGGCTCCCGACGGAGCCGTGGCCGAGGAGCTGGGGCTCTGCGCCCCGCGCGGGGCGGCCTTTGCGAGCCTGGTGGCCTGGGCAAGGGCATCGCCTTTAAACATGAGAGGCTCTGTGTGGCTTTCAGCTGTTTATCAACAGGACGCAGGGAAACATTGTTTTGCCAAGTTAAGACCATAAAATAAAGACTCGAGTTAACAATGGAGATTAGAGCTGGTTTTATAATCGTTTTTTGTTCCCTCCAGCACTGGAGCTGGGAACAAAAACATTAGCCCACATCCTGGCCCCATGAGCAACCGCGGGGTGCAACCCTGAGGAGCCAAGCTTAAACTTGGCTTCACTTAAACTCAGAGCCTGACCTGCTCCTGCACCGTTCCAGTGACAAACCTTCATGCACATCGTCGAGCAAGGAGTTGAATGAGGGAATTTCTTTGCCCACTCATTAGCCAGATTTCTGCCTGTGGGGATTGTGGATATCCCTGGATACCCCTGACTCACTCTGTGGCGTGAGGCACCCCTAACCCTCCTGCTCCCCAAAGCTCTGATTGCAGCTGGTGACGAATCAGGCTCTTTTGCTGCACAAACACGCTCAATGCTGTTTGATATGGACCAGACAACTTGTAGTTTACGTACTCACACCCAGTCTTCCCTTGCACAGTCCAGCTTCATAGAGACCTCTGCAATTAACTTTTCTAGGCATGGTTGTGGAGACTGCTCCTAATTTATCAAGGGTTTTCCTTTGCTCATGGTTAAAAGAGGGTTAACAGAGTCTTCTGCAAGAAATAATAGAGTCAGGGCAAAGCTGGCATTCAGACACTAATGGTTCTCCCTTCTTCCCTTGCAGCGTGTGGTGGCATTTTCAATGGCTCTGTTGGCATTATCAGCAGTCCGGGTCATTCAGTTGTAGATTATCACAACAACATGAACTGCTCGTACCACCTCTCCGTCGGAAATGGCAAAGTCATCGCGCTCAAGTATGTAATCTAAATTCAACTTGTCGCCAAGGGGACAGGGAAGACTCTGATTCCAATTAAAAATAATAATTAATAGTTTTCTCTCTGTCTTTCCTTTTCCAAGGGGAAAGCTGAATTAAAAAGAGAAATTGCCACTGAAGGCTTTCATATCAACCTGAGGCTTCTTTATATCTTACTCTCAGTTACTTGTTATTTGCAGAATATCACCATAATCATAGCTTCCCACTTTAATTAGAAGGAAGACTAAGAAATTGTAAAAATACAGCTCATGCTCCTAGTAAAATTCTGTCAGCCTTTGTAGGGTTATGAGGCTTTTGTGAATTAATATAAGAAAAACTGGAATTCTGTTAGAAAGCTAGTACTTGCTTTGCAGCCCTAGTAATAATATCTACCCAGAAGATATGTATGCTCCTGAGTGTGTGCAGAGATCTGGCTGCCACAGAATGTTGCCACTGAGAAATTAAATATATATATATATATTCTTCTGCCAGATATATGCTGATTGTGAACAAAGGGGACATTCCTCAGCTAAATGTAAGACGCAGTTGGTCTGCAGTCTGAGCCTGAATTTTGTATGCCTCTCACGTGCCCAAGGAAATCGCAGTGTTAGCAGTTTGCAGAAGTGAGGGAGGGTATGTTTGCACAGGGGAGGTCTCCCTCTTCCCAGCAAGCTGACGTGGGCTGACAGCTTGTCTTGTGAGAGGCCAGTTTCTTACAGCTTGTCTTGTGAGAGGCCAGTTTCTTCGAGATTGGTTGGTTGTGTTGTTCTGCCATGCAGTCTGTAGCTTTGCTTGCTTGTCTGCCTGAACAGGAATGTGATATCTATGTACAGCTTTGGCCATCGCTATTACTTATACCTTTATTCAAGCATTAAAAACATATATAATTTTACATAGATTAAAATGGAAATGTTGTACTCTAAAGCTCTAAGTGTATTCTGCAGATTCAACAGCTTCCAGGTTGAATTGTCTCCCTCGTGCTACAAGGATTATGTGGCTGTATATGATGGCTCAGACAACCATGCTGCACTCCTTGGCAAATTCTGTGGGTCAGAACTGCCCCCAAATATCAAGAGTTCCAGCAGTAACTTGTTCCTGGTGTTCAAGACTGACTTCTCTGGAGCAGCCAGGGGATGGAAAGCATCTTTCAGGGAGACCTTAGGTAAGAATATTACGAGATTGGTAACCTCAAGCATCTGCTGAGAAGTAATTTTCTTTGGTGAGTAGCTGCAACAGCCTTGCTCACCAGATGGGCTGGAAGCAAAAGGTTTCTTAGTTTCTTGAACTGACTAGGCAAAAGACTGGGATTATGGGATCTCTGCATTCCAGCCCTGGCTCTTTTATTTTCTGCTTGAGCTTTTCCTGTGTCTCTGAAGGCACAGAGGTTTCTTCAGTGACTGAGGGCTTAGCAGTACCCAACTTTTGCAGGAAATCTGGCATAACTTGTGAACTCTCATATGTCTCTAGTGGCAGCTTGGTGATGCCCTGTAGATGCCTCCTTTCCATCCATCCTTCATTCCCACTTCCTTGCAGTCTGCTCACACCTTTTTAAAAACTAAACTGTTAAAATGAATTAAAACGGGGAGCACCACCAGGTACCACTGTCCTGATTTCTGCTCGTTTCTGGGATCACTCTGAATAGTTATCCCCCACATAAGTGGGATCACACCGAGAAGGCATTGGTCATAAAATCTGTTTTGATGAACACAAAAGTTCGCCAAAACTTCGTTGTTGCCCTAAAAAGATTTAAACCAATATTCTATTTTGAAGTTCTGTGTGGAAAGGGACATTTTTTTACCTTCTTATTAGATCTGAATTGTTATGGAACGATAAGAAGCAAATAGTCTTTACATGTACATTGATTCCGTGTCATCACTACAAGTTTCTTGTGTAATTAACTCAATGTTCTTGTGATCTAGAAAGAAGCAATTGTCCATTTCACAAAGCTGGCACTCAGATAGTTCAGCATGAAAGGCCTTTGTGGCAGGACCAACATAGTCTTCTGCTGAGTCACTGAATCCCCTTCCCACCCCTAGCCAGAGACTTCTTGTTTGATACAGTCTGAGAAAGTATTTACAGATAAGGAAAATAACTGGTTCTGCAGTCTTTGCCAAGAAAAATATTCCCACACAACCTCATGGTCATTTCTGTTATTAACTCTTTTTTTGCTTCTTTCTAAGCAATTGCTGCAAAAATCTTTAAGTTCATTCTTGTGGACTTTTCTTTCAAGCAATGTAGTGTTGTTTCATCTGTCACTGTTTTTGAGCTGTTAGGTGTCAGTTGTCAGAGATCCCCCACAGCCATGGGTCCATGTTTGCAGGGTGAGATCATCAAGAACTCCTCAAGCTCTTGCTCTTCCTGTTGGCCTAGAGTCAACTTTTTTAGCCACTGACTTCATTTTCACTTACACAGCTTGCCAGAGAGCCTGCTTAAACACACAGCAGAAAACAAGCCAAGCTTTCCGAGTCAGTACGAAGTCTGATTATTTCCCAGAGTGAGGATAAGCCTTTTATGAGTAAACTTTATTATCTTTTAGGCTCATTTTTGGAGGGACATCTTTACAGATGCTTAAGGTTGTTATATTGCAGCCCTTATTCAGGGGCAGCAGAGTTGCAGGCTGGAAAAGATGGCCCTGCTTGAGGTGTGGGGTGTGACGAAGAGTCCCTGGTGGTGAGACGCTTAATGGTAGCTCCTCTTTCTCCTCTGTGGAAGCAAGCCACAGGGAGTAAACCACACAGCCTTCAGGCATCCCAACAGCTTCATGATACTACAGAATGGCCAAGAAATATAAAAGTGTATTATAAAAGGAAAAAAAATGAGTCACAGTCCTGCAGTTTGACTTCTCTGAGCAATAGAGCCAGGAAAAAAAAGTGATAGATCTTTGTAAAATGAGGTCTGAGATTCTTCTTCAAAGTGAAAGAGAACTAAACCACAAAGATCCAATAGCTTGCTGTTCTAAATGCTGCTTTACAGTATCTCTGTGTGTCTGTCAAAAGATAAACCCCATGTGGTTTTGTAAGAATATAAGTACAATCAGATGACAATAATGATAAATCTCTTGGATAAGGAATATGGATCTGCAAAGCAACAGCAAGCTTCCTTCTCCGATGGATGACAAAGAGTCCATTATTCTGTAGCTACCCCAGGGAAGCACCACTGGATAACGTAATTATTGCACTCTGTTTAATGTTGTGAGTGACCCTGATTATATATTGGAAAGAAACAAGCAGAAACAGTATACCCTTTTGTAGGAAACTAAACTAAACAATTTCCTTTCTTTACAAGCTCTTCCAATTTTTTTCCTGATAAGGCTTCTCTCAGAAATACTGCCAAAAGCTGGGCTTATCTGTTGTTCATCTCTTGTTAATATTATTAATAGGGAGGGGAATCAATCTGATAACCAGTGTGGTGAGACAGAAAAGACTTGATGAAGTAGGAAGCCCACGGAAGCCTTGCGAGATCTACAGTCTGAGAGCTAAACCCTGCAATTCCTGTAGAGAAACATGCCTGTTTTAACTAAAACAAATCAGCAGGGCTCACCCTGCACCCACTAGAACACTGAATTTCCCCCCACTATGCAGAAAAGGCAAACTATCAGAAAGCACAACATAACATTAATGTGACAGTATAGCAATATTTCCTTTTTTTATGAAATGTATTTCCTTAGAAATAGATCCTTATGATATAGAGCATTAGATGCAAGGGAATATATGGCCCATGTTGGTGTAGTTCTGAGGGCTTATAAATTGAGTGACCTCCTCTGCTCCTAACAGCAGTAACCCTGCTGCTAAGCTGCTAAGACACTTAGTGGCCTCATACTTGGAGTCGCTGGAGAGGCTCTCTTGTGAAGCTGGTGAACTGAGCTGACAGGTGATCCCAGCCTGCTGTAAGCATGAGATTTATGGAAAAAAAGACTCTTGCCTTAGTTACTGCTGACCTTTTTCCCGTCTCCATTCTCGTTCTGTAAAACAAGAGTTTTTCCTCCTTACCACAGTGAGCGTGTGCTCCTGTAGGCAATCAATAAAAGCAGGAGAGGAGATAAATCGATACAAGCTTAGGAGATTTCATTACATCAGATGTCTCTGTGAAGGAAGGAGAGCTAAGGTCTCTTCCTGAAGAGTGAGGGCTGCAGGTCTCAGCTTGTGACTGGGCCAAAGCTCTCCTGCTCCTGCACTACAAGAGGAGACCTCAGATTTTCAGCTGATCCTGTCTGGCAGGAACACAACCTGCACTGGTCTCTGCTGTCCCTGCTGTGGTAACAGAGACTTTGTGCTTTAGTGATAAATGGCACTTTTGTCTGTTCCCACCTAGTAGCAGGGTGACCTTCTCGCCCCAATTGGTGATTCCTCTGAGGATCCTGATACCAAGGCTCTTTTTAGAGTCAGCAACCCCTGTTAAGAGATGTAGCTGTGACATTACTAAGAGCACATCATTTCTGCTTGACAGCTCTCTCTGCTGGTCTGCATAACCTCGTTGTCTGGGTTATGCGAAATATATCCCATCCTAAATGATCAGAAAAAGGATCTAAGGGACCCTGTGGTTTAGAAAACCACGTGAGTTTGCAAGAAGCAAAGTTGTTGTGCCGGGAAGCTCTTCCGGAGCTTTTCTCACACTATGCAGGCAAAGCTGGTACTTGCTTTTGGGTGTGTGAGGGAAGGTGGGATGGAGAAGGTCAGGTTTATTCCTGCTTCCTGTCTGCTTCATTTCTGCAGTCCTAAATCCTGCTCGACCTCAAGCTGGAGTCTGCTCTGTCCCCTCTCCTTTCTGGCACTGTCTCCTGGTGAGTGTGCAGACGCTCACACTGATACTTTGTGCAAGAGCAGTGCAGTGCTGTATTAATACCAAGATCATCCCTTCCTTTGCACTGCTGTCGGGCCATGACTCCACGGTGCTAGGCGCAATACAGACACAGGGTGAAGCAACAATCTGCTGTCAAAAAGCCTATGATTTAAATGCAAGACAAGAGAAAACAGACGGATAGAGACAGGCAAGAAGAATAGGGTGGCAACAATGAGAAAAAAATCCTGTTGCAGGCTCTACGGCAGCAGAAATGCCTCCAAAACTTGGCAACAATTAGGCTGTTGGATTGCAAAGTCCTTAACCACCCCATCCTCTGAGAGAGCGGGGAGAGCCTGCTCTCAGTCACATTGTTCTCCTTTTGTCCATTTTTCCCCCAAGGATCCCTCAGTACTTTTTATTCAAATGAGCATTTCTGAATATTAAAGATTTTGCCTAGGAAAAAATCGCAAGTGGATAAACTTTTGGAAGGAAAAAAGTTGGAAAAAATAAGTCTTCCTATGTGATATACTACAAATGCATTAAAAGCTAACTTACATAAATAATCCTGTATGCATATTATAGAAAATATCATAATCTATATGCTTTCCTTCCTAACAAAATGATCTGTAGCTTACCTGATAAATTACCCAGAGGCATCTGTCTTCTTTCTTTTTCTATTAGATGTATATTAGATTACCCGTTTCCTGTTTGGAATACAATACAATGCACCAAGTGTCTGTTGCTAATAGGTTTACTGTTATGCAGTCCCTTGATTAAATTAAAATGTGCTCTTAAAATACTGACCCAGTAGAATTCTGACAGCACTTTTATGCTATTCTGTTTTGTCAAGACAAAATTCTGGCTAATGTAGTTCTAAATCCAGTTCTGTATTGTGAACCAAAAGCCTAGCTCACTGGATTGGATTTCAAGATGCAGATTTTTAGAAATGATTGTCAAACCCAGTTTTGACTGATTTTGTTTGGATTGTTTAGAATCTCTGAAACCTCAAGATCCAAATGGACATTTGAAGTTGTAAAATATCAGTTTGATCATTGTACCGTATAGGTAGGGGTAAGGTCCTCTTTTGTGGATCATTGCTAAATTCACACACTACCAGCAGTATTTCAATGTACTGATTAATGTAAAAAAAAATGTGATTTTAGTGGCTGCTGTCAGTGCCAGTGACCTTTTTGGGAAAGGACATGGAGGCTTGAGTGCAACTGACTCTCAAGTTTACTGAAAATTTTTCTTCCTCCAACAAAAAGTCATAGAAGCAGGTGTCCTCGACTAGGGCACGTGAACACTTCTGCTGAAGTGAGTGTGTCTTCTCATACCTTCACAAAAGCAGCAGTGCCTGGCAGAGATCTGACAGCCCATGAGCTTCTGAAGGTTGGATCAAGATATCCAACATGAGTTTACAGCATGGGTCTGCAGAGAGGGTCAAGCTGCGAAGGAATCTTCTTCCAACTCAGATGTGTGTTTGCAAAACTTTCTTTAGGCCTTTATTCCACATAATTTTATATCAAATATATTACACATTTCAGATTCATTACATTGTTGTGCCTTAACCGTGATTATCTTAATCTATTAAAACAATGAATCAAGCATGGCTAATATTATCTTTTCTTAATCTTATTATAGTTTATACAAATATCAACAAGCTCACAATATCTGTTCATAAAATAATCAATTTATAAACTGTTAATATCTTGTCACTTTAATAAGCTAAAAATATACATCAGCATGCATCGGCTTGATATCTGATAAAATTTAGAAAACATTTGTAATGTTAAAAAACATCTCAGTATCTCTGAAAAAAAACCCACATCTGTTGAACTAAGTGTCAATGTACATATGTCTCTGAAACGTCAGTTATTTCATATCTGTGACATTCCTTATCTTAACATAAAATAAATATATGCTCAGCATACTAGAATTAGATGGGCAAGAAAAGAGTTAGACATTTTAAATATGAAATTTATGACTAATCTAGAAAAATGAGGAGTTGAAAAATTATTTTTAGACAGAGTGATTAACTTGTAGTGATTAAATGGTTAACGATGGTGAGATGTTCAGAATAAAGGCACTTCACACAACTGCAGCTAAAAATCTCTGCTGACATAAATTGCCTTTGCTTCACTAAAGTCAATAACTTCCTCCATTGAAAATCTGTACTGCAATGCAGACATTTCTGGTTTGCTTTGTAAAGAGATCTGCTAAGGCCTGGATACTTGCAATGCCAACAAATACGGTAATTCAGTTAACAATTTTTCTGAGGAAAGTATTAGAACAAGGCCAGACTGCACGTCTGCCTCTCGTCTCCTAGACAAGTATCAGGAAGATAAATAGGATGAGACATCTGTGAGAGTAGAGCAGGTTGGCAGAGAGCTTGCCTGAGTGCCAGGCTTTGGCTGTTTAACTTGGGATGAGCCAATAGCCAGGAAAAACATACGAATATGAACTTCTACTGGCTGCATTGGTGATATCCTTCTTGCACAGGCCGTGTGTTTTGCAGTCTTAAGTGTCCCCGCTAGCACCATGGCCATGCCACCAGCTCAGACAAAACATCCTTCTGTTTAAAGGGAAGACCCCCGTGCTTTTTGAAATCTCTCCCTGAAATGTTGCAGATCAGGACTGGCACTGTGGTGACAATGTCTATACGGCCGCTACCAAGTGTTAGAACTAACCTGGAAATCTCAGCTTGTGTAGGTTTTTCCACCTTCACAATCTGTCATGAGATGAATTATGGAAATAGGATTTTCCCTCCAACCTTACACAGTTCTGAGTTGTACTGTATGAAGCCACAGTCCCACAGAGCTGTGAGATAAGTACTACAGCATGGCCCAGCCTCTTCTCCACGCTGGAATTTCTAAAGACCTTTAAGGAAAGAGGCATGGATCTTGGCAGAGCTAATCCTGGCTTTCTCTAAATTTTAATTCAGATCAAAAATAAGCCTGGAGCTCCCAGGGATGCTTTTAGGTGAGATCAGATGTGGCCTCTAAAGAGGCTTTTGACTCTATTTAAGCAGAGCTAGAATAGTTCTTTGAATTGTGTTGTCTTTTGGTAGACATGTATAGTGTTTGCTCTACTTGGTAAGAAGAGGACAGCAAAATTAGTTTGTGGTGTTTTGAAGAGCCATCAGTTTGGCAGTTTCCAATCAATTTAGAACTATTTTGTAGACTCCCTTTCATTGAGCCTATACCTGTATAAATGATCCTTACCCTGGCTGTGCTGCGAAGGCAGCAGCTTCAAAGATTCATCTTCATCTTGGTTTCATATCTAGAGGATGTAACTAGAAACATGTGCTTGCTCTCTGCTGTAATTATTTTTATTTGCCATAGGGAATCTTCAATTCCTTCCTTTCTGAATGGTTCCTCAGCCTTTTAGTTTCGCTAATGCTTTCAAACAAAAATAATGAATGGTGGCAGTGCGTGTCCTAGTTATTCTGATAATTTGCACTCCCTGGCAAGCTTTAAATCAGGAGGACACAACCACTATCATCTGATTTAAAGTGACCTAATGATTTTTATTTAAAATAAGGAATCAGAGAGAGAAATAACACTGTCAGGCACATAGTCCATCTACCTGCCCATGCAAAGATTTTTCTATAAAGTGCTTTTCTCATTATTTGTGTCAAGCTTAGCTTTTAATATCTAAAATGGAGATCTTTTTCAAAGAGGCTGTTCTACAACAGAACTCTCCATCCAGATTCTGCCTGAATTTTAGCTGAATTTTGGTTGTGTTATCCAACAACGAATATCAATGGTGGCAGGATGGACAGCTTCTACACGGCCTTCTATCCAGGAATGGTGATAATTTTTAAAACAATGAATTGCGTCCCGGCTAAAATTCAGCACAATAATGTTTCTGTGCTACGGCGAGTTCTCCCCTGTTAAGCAGTTGGTTCTTTCTTCGCTTGTGGGAGTTACCGTAGTCTTATGTGGGTTTGCTGTTCAGTAACTCTTAGCGGCTGCAATCAGATGTAATGATGATTAGTACCGAAAAATACAAAGGCAGAAGAATAGATTTTTCAGCAAGGGCTGCTTTTTATTTAGCCCAATGAAGGGCTATTGCATATCTTGGTTGGCTTCCAGTCTAGCCATTTATTTTGTTACCATTTGACTCTAGCTATACAGGCTTAGCATTGGGGAAGCTAATGATGAAACCACATATCTATTAACTGTAAACTATACCTTTATTTATTTATTTATCTCCTTTTAGATGCTATTACTGGCTCAACTAGCCAGAATGATTTTTCTTTTAATGAGGGTTTGGCCTGTTTCTTCCCTTTCAGGTCCATTTTAAGTGCTGTACACACATGGCTCGCTCACATCTATATTTTTTGTCATCTGAGCTGTCTTCATAGCTGCACAGTGAAACGCACTATTGCAAGGATCCAGACATTTGATATCCAAAAAAAAGCACGAGCCAAGCAACACTGAAACCTCTCCTGTTGCATTGCTTGTGGCAATGCTCCAGCTCCTGTTGCAATGTTCTGACTGGCATGTTTGCAACTCTAACTATGAAAAGGGGAAGGGAAGCTTTGTAAGATGGTCTGACCTATGTCACAGTAGAGTCGATGTACTGCTGTGTATCACTAGTCCTGCAATATTGCAGGACTGGAGGGTTGGACATTGCCCTATGCTTAATGATTCTCTACTTAATGGTATATTGCATGGATGAGGTCCAACATGTTGAGCAGGAAATAGCCCCAAGAAGCACCCCTTAAGAATAAAGCATGCAGAAGGGTCAGCCCAGAGAAAAATAGAGCAAAATTGCCCAATTGCCCTCTTAGTGCAATTGGCACCCTCTTGTCTGGTATTTTCCCACCTCCCAGGATAATGATAACAACATGATTTATTGGTTACATTTCCCTTGCTGTTGTTTTCAGCTTCTGCAGTGGCATGGGAATTACACTAACACCTCTGCAAGTTTCTGATTTCATTACTAGAACAGCCCACAAAATTGGACTACAATCCTGCCTTTCTCGCTGTGTTCCTGTAATGAGTTTCTTCTGCTCATTTCTAGCTATAACAAAGGCTTGAATCCCATGTTATTAAGATTTTTGTTTTAAACAAACTCCTTTTTAGGGTGGAGTTTTTCTGGCTTGGGTTAGTAGAGCAGGGTGATATTTAGTCACTCTGGTTTAACCATTACAGTCTTGCCGGACTGGGCTGTTTCCAACCTGTGGTTACTGATGCAATCCTGATGCTTGGGCGCTGATTTTACTCCAGAGTGATCTTTTGTAATACTGGAGCTTAAGCAATGCTTAAGTCACAGTTTTCTGTGACTAGGAATACATCAGTGTGTCCAGGTGAAGTCAGTGCGTGCTGGCCAGAGGGAAAGGCATGTCTTACGCATGCAAATGAACTCTGAAAGTGTCCCTGCCGAGGCCAATCCACAGCTCAGGCATCTTCTGCTTCTCCAGCTCCTCTCAAAGCTCTCAGTGCAGGAGACACCAGCCTGCTTGCAGTCACTGAGTCACTTTAAAAGCACTTTTTATTAGATTCAGCCAAATACCAGAGTGTGACCCACGCTTTATTTGAATTCCTGAGTTAAATAACCAGCCAAGAAACCCCACAGAGACTGAGAGAGCCTAAAGTTAAAAAGTGGTAAAGAAAATCCTTTCAGGTAGTTTGTGGGCTTTGTCTGATTGTGATTAGATGTAATAACAGGATTTTTATGTTCTGAGTAATAGTTTTGTGCAAAGTCACTGATTTCAGTGTAACTGCAAACATTATAGACTTCAGCTGTTCACAAGGGGTAGCTACGGGTACAGATTTAGCTCTGCACGTGGAAAACTTAACGAAAAGTGGCCTCCTTTTCAGAGGGGTTGTTCACTTGTAAGTTCCCACAAAATTCAACACTGCCAGAAAAGGGAAATCTGGGTCTGGGTCCCAGGTATAGACTGCCCAATTCAATGCCACTGGAACAAAGGGGTACTGCCCAAATAAACCACTCGATTTTTAAACAGATTTTGAAAGTTAACAATTCAGTGACCCCTACTGTTCAAGTACTGTTAGTGGTAGGTAAGAATTAAATTAAAATACTTTCTAATCATTATTCTGCTATTTAATTTTTGTCCTCTGACTTCTTACATTCTTTTTTTTTTTTTAAACAAAACAAAAGAAAACAAAAAACCTGAGGCTACATTTCTGGAGCAGATACATATTTCATATTCAACAAAACAACATGAGCCTGATGGTGATAATTTGCTGTTTAGCCTCCACTAATCACATTTCTTTAAGCAATCTCTTCCTAAGCAAGCAAAAATGCACTCTTAACCCATCACATTTTGTTTCTCAGGATTCATTTCAGTCATAAGAGTTTTAGCTTCAAATTTGGTAATAAAGAAGGCCAAAGATTTGTGGAGTAAATCACTCATTCTGTATTTTCTTGGTCTTGCCTTTATTAATTCTACAAGCTTTAATTGTAAGCTATATCTACCTAAAGCTGTTTGTGTTGTAAGTATCTTAATCATTCAAATAGTCCTTGTGAGATGGAGTAGTAATATTTTATGATGTGGAAAAAACCTGCTATCTCGAGATTAAATATTTGAATATTACATGAATGCCAGGAATTGCTTTTAAAAACCTGCTCTTTAACAGGGCCTCAGCATGGCTGTGGTGGTTACTTGACAAATTCAGCTTATAGCTTTGGCTCTCCACTCTCCATGGATGGAAGATATGCGAAAAATCTGGAATGTGTATGGATCATAACTGCACCTGAAAATAAACGGATCCACTTCACCTTCACTTCATTTGCCCTCGAAGGACAGTCTGCGCGTACTTGCCGATATGATTATGTCAAAGTAAGATACTTATGTATCTTAACAAGAACGTATCAATGAAAATATTACCCTGAGGTTAAAACTTAATTAATAGGAAATGGCTTTATGAAGAAATTCAGTTAATATAATTATGATTTCTCAGTGGGTTAGATTGCTACCACAGATGAAATCCTGCCTTTCTGGAAGCCAATGAGAGTTTTGACATTGACTGTTATGGGGACAAGCTTTTGTCCTCCGACCACCTATATAAACGAGTTTGTAATCCACAGAATATAAACAACCCAGAAGTGAAGCACTCAGGAAGTAAGCATGAAGATTTCATTATCATACCAAATTGCTTGAAAACACTTTCATTTTTTAAACTTTGAATAAGTAAATCTTGATGCTAAATGCTCACCTCTGAAAGCCATCCCAGTGATAAGTACATAAAAATTAGGATACATAGTACAGCGCTCCCAAAAAAGGTCCACAAAGACCTTAACCATCCAGAAGATGGCTAGGGAGGCAGCTGAGCATTAGAGATGCTCAATGCAAATGGCAATGAATTCTACATTTCGATTAATACAACCTATCTCATTGAAAAATGTTTGAGTTTCCACATAAAAAATAAAAGAAAGCAGAACCACCAATCAGAATAATTTTTTGACTGATTTGCCAAAATGAGACCAGAATGTCCCATAATGGGATTTACACCATCCACCCTAATTAGTTAATTTGATGGTGGAGAATTGTAGCCAGCAACAACATCCAGTTAAAGCACAAAAGCACCTTCTGTGCTTTCAAGTGAGAGAAATTGTAATGTCTGGGAAGAGTCAGAGAACTTGATTTCTATTTATTTGTTTGTTGTGCCAAAATATTAGTGTTTTAAATGCTTTTCTTTTTTCAGCTATATGATGGAGATAATGAAAATGCCAATTTGGTTGGCACGTACTGTGGATCTATGATGCCAGCTCCTTTTCTGTCTTCCAGTAATTTCTTGACTGTGAAATTTATCACAGATAATTCTGTGGAAAGAGAGGGTTTCAATGCTACTTACACCACAGTGGATCGTAAGTATATATAGATTCATGTTTATGTATTATGTGTGTATGTATTACATAGATATGTAATGTATATT
Organism: Tinamus guttatus; assembly: GCF_059628265.1. Classification (NCBI taxonomy): domain Eukaryota; kingdom Metazoa; phylum Chordata; class Aves; order Tinamiformes; family Tinamidae; genus Tinamus; species Tinamus guttatus. Next base: position 1,892,066 of record NW_028288743.1, read on the forward strand.
TTTGTGACTCCTATGGAGAAATAAACACCTAAACACAAAATCATCAAAACTCATTATAGGCAGAAGGTGCAGGGAGGGGAGAAGAGAGTCCTCAGCGTAGCTCTGCAGAGCATCCAACATAAGCAAGCTCAGGGCAGCACTGCTGGACACCCTTTGGTGCCTCCTCTAGCAGCAGGGGCCTGGCAGACCATAATGTAACATAGTCTCACACTGTGAAGGGGTGTCCCGATGTTACAGAGGGCATTTATCTGCGTTTTGAGACATACACAGACATGGCATTTGAATGTTTTCTACTTACCATTTTCTCTACAGAGCTACAGGTAAGTGCAAAAGCACACTGTTCAGTGTATCTTTGTAGGTAAGCCCTTTTCCCCAGTTGGTAATGTTGATGCATTTATTACTATTTTAAACAGGACTATGTGGAGGAACACATAATGCAACTTCTACTTCCCTGCCTGCAACGTCACCTAACTTCCCAAATGCGTATCCACCATTTACCCACTGTGTGTGGATCATTGATGCCCCTCCGCAGCAGCAGGTCAGGTTGGTGGTGGAGACCTTCCACCTCCACGCCAACCAAGACTGTTCTCAGAACTACCTAGAGCTCCAAGCCTCACCAATGGTAGGAAACCTGCAGTTGATACTGTGCTCTATTCACAGCTACCCGCAACCAGCCCCCCTCACACTTTGCAAAGCGGAAGGCCACTGCTTAGGAATTGATTCGTTGGTTATTCTAGATGAAGGGGTACATCCAAAGCATGATGAGGTAGCTGGTGCATTGACTTCATGGGAGCATACTATGCACATTGAATTCAGCTTGGTATTACACAAATTTCCACTGTTGCACCAAGCACTACAGATGCCAAACCTAACAGTCAGAAAGTACTGCCCAATGACAGGTTCTCATAAATTGATTGTACTTGCTTCCACGCAAGAACTTTGATAAAAATGAATATTCATCCCAATAAGGGTTTCTGTAGAAGGCATCAGGGGAAAAAAAGTCTGCATCCATTATATTACCTACTTTCATTGTTTCTTATCTTGCCATGAAAATACTGTTACATTTGACTTGTGTCTCATCATATTGGCCTGTAAGATGCTGAGACATTAGTAAGTGATTTCTGTGAGAACTTTAACATGTGACTGCATAACTGGTGTAAGTGCTGAAAGATCGGTTCACTGAAGCTGATAGGCAGAAAGCCATGTTAGATCACTAAATGAAATTGTGATATGTATTTATTTCCAGCGCAGCCAAGGATCTGCTCATAGATTCTGTGGCACTGAAACCTTTTCTGTCCCTGAGTTCTATTCGTATGATCGGACTGCCATTGTGACTTTCAAATCAGATGAATATATGATAAATAATGGAGTTAGATTTACCTATCAAGCTGCAGGTGAGCTTGGAGAAATGTCTAAAACATCTGTCAACCATTTCCTTTACAAGCTTCATATAGTAAAAAAAATACAGACCTCTGAAATCCTTATGTGTTTCTGTTTTTTGTTTTTATTTTTTTGTTTTGTTTTGTTTTCTTTAAGGTTGCAGCAGAGAGTATAACCAGTCATTTGGTTATCTGAAGAGCCCTGGCTGGCCTGGTCCTCACCCCAATAATATGGACTGTTCTATTGTTCTGAGAGCTCCAGTGAATCACACAATTTCTCTCTTTTTCCATGCTTTCAGTCTGCAGGACAGCATCCAATGCTCCCATGACTTCCTAGAGGTATCAAGCAAGTATATAGACTCTCTGGGTCTGAGTAAAAGCCTGATGAAGCCATAGGACATTAATAGGATTGTATCAAAGTTAAGGTGAATTGACATTAGGAACTAATTTATTGCTGCGGTTTTACACTGAAAGTGGTCAGGTACTATAAGAAGGGGATAAAGAATATGCAGGTCTAAAACAAATGAATATGTGGTTTTATTATCAGTTAACACATCTTCACTTAGGTCTTTTTGCTGTTATGCAGCTACAGAGCAAGTTGGGGATGCTTTTTATTTTGATGTTAACATCTGTGAATGAACAGTAAGCTATAAATTTCAGTATTTTTATACTGAATATACATATATACAGCAATAGAGTCTATATACTTGATGTTTTTTCCAAAAAAAAAAGGAAAAATGAGCAGATAGTTAAGCTGTAGTAACAAGTGCATGGTACAGGTACAAAGGCACCTGAAGTCAAGGAGAAGTGTAGACTCCTGCAGAATTCTTACTGTTTCTTTCATGGTTGTTGAAGATTTCCCTATTCTTTAATCAGATTACAAAAATCAGATGTCTGTGGCAGAGTAATTACTTCGCTGTCCTTTCTTATCCTTCTTACCATCTCAGGCAATGGATCTGATCATCATCATTATTACAGCTCAGAAAAAAAAAATCAGATTAATTCTGAGCTATGTAATATGATCTGTCTCTTAATGTGACCAGGAAAGGAGCAGTCTGTAGGGCAAAATGTTAATTTTCTCATCTGGAATATTGACATTTCTCAAAGTAGAACATGGACTTACATTCAAAAGCACATCTTAACCACTGAGTAATCAAGTAATTTTTAATATCCAGGAGATGTACCACTGTTAAATTTAGCTACCATGATGATGGTAGTTCTGTGGGATTGCTTGCAAAGCTCCGAATAGTTACATCTCCTTTTCCTTCTACATAACAGGATCTAGTAGGAAAAATAAAACTATTAAGATGACAATTATAGCATGCAGGCAACTCCATGTACACTTTTTGTTGTGCTTTTATAACTGCACAATTGTACTGGTGTATAATTTGTACAGGTATTTAATGCTGACAGTGCTTCTTGTTATCCCTTGAAGGTCAGAAATGGGAGTGAAGTGCGATCACCACTACTCGGCAGGTTCTGTGGAAACACTGTGCCCAGTCCCATCTTCCCTAAAAATCATATTGTCTACCTTCGTTTCAAGAGTGATGCTTCAGTGGCTCATGATGGATATGAAATTACCTGGACTTCATCACCGAGTGGTATGGATATAATAACAAAGTAATTCCACCCATAAATTTTATATAGTTCTGAACAATTCTTCTTCTGGAAACGGTTTTTAACACAACATGCAGTTAAGCTGTAGAACTGTCTATAGGATGTTACAAATCAGTCGAGGGGTAACTGAACAAATTCATGGAAGGCAAATATGATAAAAACTGTTAAAAACAAAGATGCCTTCTCTGGAAGCTGGAAAGTGCTGGAGACTGAAAGTAACCTGGGCAGTGATCTCCACATGCTTATTCTTACCCTATATACCTACCTTTCTGTCAATGCCTCTTCTGCCCACTGCTGGAGATTGAATTTTGGTGGAGATGGCCTGTGCTTTGACTTAGCATGGTTGTGTCTGTGCAGCTCTCTGCTCTTTTCTATTAGATGATGGTTCTTCACTACTCATCTTTCCAAAACAGCCCAAGATAGTTTGTCTCTAACTGAGTAGCTGGGCACTCATCTGAGTGGTCTGACTTAAAAATTTGGATCCTGCTCCAAGGTGTTTCAGGATTTTTTCTTTTTTAATAGTCAGTGATGGTCTAATGTACACTGTATATTCCTCGGAGAGCATTAAAGCTGGAGCCTCAGCTTTGTCTCCTTTTGTCTCCTTTCATACATCCACCTTTGTTGTTCCAGCTCATGGTGTCACTCAGTGCTTTCCAGGGCAAATACTTATGCCATAGTGGGAGAGCCCCGCGTGCACCTCCTGAGCTAAGTAACAGTGTCCATTTCCAGGCTGTGGGGGAACGCTGTACGGCAGCACGGGCTCGTTCGCGAGTCCCAGCTACCCTGCCACGTACCAGAACAACACGGACTGTGCGTGGACCATCACTGTGCCCGCGGGACGAGCCGTCACGGTGAACTTTGACTTCATCAGCATCGATGACCCGGGGGACTGCAGCAGCAACTACCTGGTCCTTTACAGCGGGCCAGATGCCAGCTATCCGTCCATCGGGCCGTACTGTGGGATGGTAAGGATTGCCTGCGGTGTCCCTGCGTTCAAGATGGGCTTCTATGTATCGTGTTCCAGACCGTTTCCCCGGTCCTGACACGGGCTGCCCACAGGCGAGGAGAGGGGAAGGCTCCTGGGGCCCTTAGCAGCGGCTCAACGCAGGCCTTGCAGTGACATCTAGCGGGGGAATTTTCCCCTGAATTTCCTTGCTTCGCTTGAAACACCTATGGGTGAAAGGCCACAATTACCTAGCACAGACCTGAGGTCCCTTCCAACCTGTGACCCTATCTGGACCTTAGCTTTTGTGCTGTATTTGGCTTTACCATAGGATCTTGGTGTTCTAAAAAGTTTTACACACTTTTTTTTTTTTGTATTTAATTTTAGGATACAAACATTGCACCTTTTACTGCTACATCTCACCAAGTCCATATAAAATTCCATGCTGAGTATGTGACTTTGCCGTCAGGATTCCAGTTAAGTTGGACAAGCTAGAACCCTGTTTATGAGAAGTATGTTCCTATTCCTTGCTGCACCGAAGAAACTGTACACATTAAATAACACTTGGAAATCTGATTATTATCATGCAACCAAAGTAAGGCCTTTAAAAATGCTTTAAGTACAGTTTTTATGAATTTAGAGTTTCCTGTTGTACTCAAAATAAACTATTATGTACTGTGAAACTGTGCTTGTGTTAATATTTGAAACATAGTGCTTTTTTCATAAGATAATGTTCTGCAGTGTCTATCCCTCCAAATTACAACAAAAAAAAATCACATTTTAAAAATCAAATCACCTTGAACTGATCAAACCTTTTGAGGGAGGAATTATGCCTTGTTAGAACTGCACCATGTCCCTAGGAATGACAACTCCTCCAGCACACGTTGGACCTCAGCCTTGACAGGAGTAAAATTGACAAATACACTTAATAAAAATGTGTGTGTGTGGTTTTAACGGATGAAGTTTGTTAGTGGCTCCTTGATTTAGACTGATATGAGTGATACACTTTATTGACACAAAGTGTAGCTTCCTGAAGACTGAAATATTAGCCTACCCGAGGCTCACCCAGCTCTGACCTTGCGAAGAGTATTTAGGTACCATCCGGCAACCTGTCATGTACAGGAGGCACATTTTTGTAATACGACCTTTAGCCTTAGGCTGTACAGGGAATCTGCTGTTGAACTCACTAGTTTTTACTGAAATCTGAATTTCAAAGAGGTTGATTTCACTGAGAGGAAAATCATGATTCTTACTGGAACAGATTAATTGTTTTCTGGCAGTTTTTTGATGCAGATGATAAACTCCTGGACTGGACTTTGGGGGCAAAAAATCCAGCACTAACTAGTGGTTGGTGTACCTTTAAAGGTTACAAATGCTCTGGTAAATGGTACAAACACACAAAAAATACAGATTTTAAGTGAGTAAAATGCATGAGTTGATTTAGAAAAAATGAAAGCCCAGCAGAGGATTTATGCTCATGAGGACCGTTGAATGAAGCTGTTGGTACAAGGTCCAATTGATCTAATCCAACTGACTCTTGCCAAAAATAGTCAAAGTCTAAAATTAGAGTAAATTATCAATCCCATTCTTTAAAAAAACAGGAACAAGGTAAGACACTGTTGTCCTCTAACATTTAATGTGCGGAGCCGTGGCAGAAACGCCGCTGCAGAAGTGTTAAAGGGGACGCCCTTGAAGGAGGGAGCTGTTCCTGAGCCATGTTTCTGTCGTGCAAGGTAAGGTGTGATTTAAAACACATTTTAGCTTGCTTTAAAATGACTGTGCGGCAAAATAAAACAGATCAATTAAACAAACAGGCAACTTTAAAAAATGTTTCGAGAAACTGCTAAGTTATTTGTAGCGTACAGTACAATCCAATTAAGGATACAGAATATTTGTTTAGAAGATTCATGGTTTTATTTTGCAGCACCAATTGAATACTTCTGTTTTTATGCTTGTGCATGTTATTGCTTTAGAAATAATGTGGTAGCTCTGAATATCACAGATCTGTGTTGTATTATCTACATGAGTACAAAAATCCTCCCTGTAAATGACAAAGCACAGATTATGAATACACATGTTTTTCACTTTCCAGGGCCTGCACCTTTTTAACTTCCATGCAAATCTGTTTGTGCATGTTCCTAAATACACTGTTTTATTCTTTATTTATATTCTTTATTTTTTATTCATATTTACTTTAGGAAATGTTTATAAACAGCAACCACTTCAAAGACTAGGATTTGAAAAATAAGCATCAAAAGATCTACAATGTTATTTTTGAAAAGTATTTCCTGCGTGATAGGATTCTATAGTAAAATGAGCAGAATAACAGAAGAATGGGATTATGTCTATAGCTATTTGAACTAAAGAGAGGAGAAGCATGCAGTTAATTTGCTAAAAAATGTACTGTGGGTGAATCCTGTGGGTGAACATTACCCAATAGTAGTTAAATTTACAAAGTAAGTTTGGCTGAAAAACAGTTACCAATAGATTGATAAAGCAAAGGAGGGTGTCTGAGCTTCCCACAGTTACTTAAGACAAGTGTCCTAGGCATCAGAATGAATTATTTAGTGTAATTATTTGTCAGCTGCTAATCCAAAACCACAGAATTACCCTGCAGTCCCGATTAAAATCAAGATTAATGAAAATGCATAGCATGGACTACTCTTCATAGTAACAACAATAACAACAATAAAGGGTTACTAACAAATACATGTTTAAAATGTTTGGTATCTGACAATATAGTATAGGCCATAGTCTAGTAGAAGTCTGTTAATCTCAGACCTAGCTGTCTGGGCCTTTCCTCACGGTGGAGCTTGGAGCAGGCTGTGAGGAACAAGTGCTGAGAGTCGCTTTTCTCTCCTCTTAACTGCATGTTGGCAGTGGCAGGTCTGAGCAGGGACGTCGTATGGTAGTATGTAGACCCGGGTATGTAGACCCTGGCAGGTCTATCATACTACCATGAACTCAATGAACCTGTGAGGTTCATGGAAATAGCTCATGGAAAATCTTGCTTCTGTGGGAAGGAGAAAGATAAGGCTTTAATTAGAACAGCAAGTTAGGTAGCAAAAAGCATTATGCTGCAAACAGAAATGTAGGATCTGCTAAAAGGCACCTCCACCTAGAGCTGTGCCCTCACTAGTGGATGGAAGTGCAAAGTGGGTGGATGGCACCTAGGGGTCACAGACCCATGCGCTGTCACCAAACATAGAGAGAAGCTAAAAAGTGTGAGTGAGGCAGGCACCAAAATGTTAAGAGTTGCTGAAGCACAGTGACAAGCTAAGAATCTCTGCTGCTACCTTAAATTCCGTATATTTAACCTGGTTTCCTAAGAGCAGAAGGCATGTCTGTCTATGTGCATCTTTCTCCCCAAAGAATTCATACACTTGCTTTACTACCACTTAAAGCCTGTATCAAATTTGGAACAGATCTGGCAGTCTTCAAAGATATTTTCTAGTTATTTCATAAACCCCAAAATAGCAGCTGCAGAGTAAAGAGAGACCTAAATTAGTGGCATTCTAGGAAGGCTTTACTGTTAGCTCAACCACCATGTACTTGGTTATGTCTTTGGCTGGCTGCTGACTTAGCAGCCTGTCAGAACAGGCAGCATGTAGCTAGGGGGTAAAAAAGGGAGCTGACAATATTTGGGGTTAATGGGGTTCAGAGAGAAATGAACGTACTGGGAAAAGGTGGGGGATAAATGAGGGGAGAGAGTGTTAATGCACTGTCATAGGTTTCGTAAGTACTAATGGAAGAACTGAAGACTAAATTTTCAAAATCAGTGAATGACCTGATACTTGGATAGTGAGTCATACATACTTATTTTCCTGCTCATTCTCATCCAAATGATATTCAGTGCTTCATGAGGAGCTGAACACCTTTGAAAAGAACAGACAGGATTCTCTCTTTGACAAATCCAATATAGGCCTCACTAATCTACTGATTGGCATATGAACTAATATGGAGGATTCATACAACTAATATGAACCCTTCCCTCATATAAAGGGTTTGCTAAAGCATTAACCGAAGTAGAAGGTGTGATTGATAGATGAACTGCTTACACAATAATATGATAATAAGATTAAGCAGATAGTAAAAAATGCACTTTTGTCAAAAGCAAGTAAAGGGAGTATGTTCGTTAAGTAAGGTGTGATTAAGTGCCTGTGGCAGAGGTAGCATGTGGATAAATAGACCAAATACAGACTTCATATTTGCCCTAGAGACATATTTCTGTGGCAACATCTTTTCACAGGCATGTGTGCTTTATCTGCTTGTTGGAACAACTATAGGCATTAAATCTTGGTAAAGCCTTCCTCGCTACCAGACGAAGCCGGTGATCGTTCTTTATGAAGCAAGGCTAGTGGCTCTGCTGGCAGCTTGGAATCATAGCTCAGACAACGTCCAAACACCCAGGGCTAACAAGTGGCTGGTGGCAATCAGGGCACTTTCTTAGACATGAAGGCAATGCAGGTTCACATCCCTGCCACTAAAAAGGAACTGTTTATCATTGGCTTATAAATCTGAGGGAATGCTTGTACCCCTGAGCAATCTGAATAAATAGAAGTTCTTCCGGCTGTGTCTTCCACTTGTCTGAATGCCATTCAAAGATAAATGTGCTAGTGCAGCCCAGAATTAAATCCTTATGTTACTAGAACAGCAAAAGCTAAGTCACACTCCCAGGAGTATTTCTGACCAGCGGCCACCTCTGAGGCTCCAGACTCCTCCCCGGGAGCGAGGAACTATCGCTTCTGCTAAGAACATGCTGTAGATAAGTGTGTCCTAACACGTTCCTCCCTGCTGTCGCGTGGGGGAAATGGTGACACATCCGCAATCTATCTTCTAGGGTTTGCATTTGTAAAGTGCTTTCCCAGTGATGAAGGAATGAAAGCTAGCGTTAGTGCTGTACTTTAGAAAGACCAGATGTCTAAGCCCGTGATAGTTATTAGAGGCACCATACTACTACGCATATCCGAATAGGAAAGGATTGATCAGCCTCAGACATCAAGTTAATTAGAGGTCCTTCACTTTTCTAGATGTAAACCAGTGGGCTCGGTGGTTCAGCTTAGAAATAAGCCACCACCCGGGCTCAAAGAGCTGTTGCCACCGGGACCCGTGGTAACCCCTTCCGCGCTCTCTGCCCATTCCCCTTTTTCCCCCTTCTCGCCCCCTGCCCGCCCCACAGCGGCCGTTGGTCGCCGTTACTGCGCATGCGCCCAGACCGCCCTCTGGTGCCCCGCGACCTAAAACCCCGCCGCCAGCGACGGGGCGCGCTCATTGGCGAGAGCACTTCTTCCTCTAGCCCGCCTCAGCCAATGGCCAGAGGGCGGGCATGCAGGCCGCGCACTGATTGGTCGGGCAGAGTAGCACCTTGCCCAGCTGTGGGCGGAACGGCCGCTGCGAAGCGCTCGCCTTAGAAGGAGCGGGCAGGGCCCCCGCCTCCCCCGGGAGGGCGGTACCGCGCCTGCGCACGCGGTGGCGGCGCGGCGCGACGGGGCGGGCAGCGGGTAGCGGCCGCCAGCAGCAGCCATCGCATCCCGTCCCGTCCCACCCCGCGCCCCGGCACCGCGGTGAGTGCCCCGGGCCGCCGCTGCGCCCCTCCGCGCGAGCAGGGCGGCCGCCGTCGCGGGCGGGGCAGGATGCGGTGGGAGGGGGCGCCCGGCGCGCGGGCTCCCGGCGCCGGGGCTGTCGCCGCGCGCAGCCCCTTCCCGGCCTCACGGTGCTTGTGTCCATGCAGAGCATGTCCAAGTCTCTGAAGAAGATCGTGGAGGAGAGCCGCGAGAAGGGGCAGCCCGAGGTGGACATGTGCGACCGCGGCGTCTCCAACATGCTCGACGTGCCCGGCCTCTGTAGGTAGCGGCGGCGGCGGGCAGGGCTCGCGCGGGCAGCGCCGACACTTCCTTATTTGTCCCGGCCGGGCCGCGGCTCGCGGGGCTGCGGCGGCCGCTCCGCCCGCGGCGGGGCGCGGGCCCGGCCGGGCCGTGGGGCGAGCGGCGGGCGAGAGGGGCTGGGGGTTGTGTGCGTGCGTCGGGGGGTCCCGCTTCCCAGCCCGCCGCGGCCGGAGCCCCGCGGGAGCCGCCTCGCTCTGCCCGCCGTGAGGGGCTCCTGCCGCCCCCTCCGCCGCGTGCCCTCCGCGGCCCGGGGAGCCCCGGGCAGGCAGGGAGCATCCGCGCTGCCCTGGGGCAGCGTGGCCCAGCCCGAGGGTGGAGGGACATACGTAGTGCTTTATTGCAGGCACAGCTCTGTTATATTTTGGTATCGCTTTATTCTGCGTGCTTCCAGTGTTGTGACAGTATGTTGTATTCCCTCTACACTGAGAACATGTAGGTGAAGAGCACGGTGGGCACTTTGGCCTTGTTTTTGCTTTGATCAGAGTGTGTGTGGCACCGTGGCCCAGCTCATGTGCAGTAACTTGTTACATCTGTGATTGGCCCTGGTGTATCAGAGTCTGAAGTGTTCCTGGATGTGTGATCTGAGTGAACAACAACAACAAATCTGAAGTACTCAACACCCTTAACTCTGTCAGGTTTTAGGTGTCTGCAGTGTTTATTAAGTTTAATAGTTGTCGAGGGTATAAAAGTTGCAACAGAATTGAGTTCAGAGGAGTGTATGGATTCCCTCTGCGTCCTTGGGAAAATATCAAGGTATGTCCAGACCCAGATGAGTGCAGAAGTTTTACGTAACTAAATTCTGTGCTTCATTCTTTGTGCTTATTCTTTGTTCTTCATTTTTTTTTCCTTTTTGGGCTTCTGGATCATGGCTGATAGAATTTCAGAAGGAATATACTGCAAAGCCCATACATAAGATTTGTGGTGTAAGAACACGGTACTGTTGCTGTTAAACTTAGTAGACCCTAAGTCTCTTAATCAATATCATGTCATTGCAATGTCAATTTTGTCATGTCAACTTTGATCATTCAGATAGAAAAAAAAAAAAAAGACAATTTTGCAGTATGCCAAGTGAAGTTCCAATTCATTCATGTTCCTGTGCACATTGTTCTCTTAAACATGTAACCGTAGTCAATGACAATTTTTCAGATGACCTTTTCAGTAGGAATACCACCTATAAGTGTTTTTCCTTTAAAACAGCATGCAAGAGAGCTGTGTGATGCTCCTTAGTGATTCTATATCCCACACTTTTGAAGTTAGTTTAGTTAATTTCCTAGCTCTGAATTACTTGTCTGTGTTAGCACTATGTAAGCAGCAAACTGACCAGAGCTTCTCTTCAGTGTTCTGTAATGCACAGGTCTCTTCAGCTTCCCCCTTGGAGCAAAAGGGCATGGTTAGATTTCCAGAGAGGGTCCTTCGACCAAGAGCTTACTTGTAACACTGAGCTCTCCCAGAATGAGTAATGCTAAAGTGGTAAAGTGGAAAAAGGTGTAGTTTTTTTTTCCCTTGTTTTCCGTATGACTACTGTCTTGTGCTTGCTGTATGTGTGGGGTTCGCCTGTGGCGTTACTTTGCGAGATATAGTCTGTGACACTGAGGTGCTAATTAAGCATCTGGAGCTTGCCTGGCAGGGAATCTACTGCACAAAGTATAGATTTGTGATATATTACTTGAACGGCATCAAATGTATGCAGGACTTCTTGATGCATGATATGTGGCCTGCTTTAGCATGGGCATTTGGGGCTTTGTCTAATTTGAAAAGGAAGTTGAGAGGAGGGGGAAATGACAGCTCTGGTTTTGCTGTTTTATCTGAGACATTCCTGCCTTTTCAGTTTCTCTGCACACTGGAAGAGAGCATAGTAAGTTTTTTCCATCATCAAGCTGTGTCCATCTGGAGAGGAATTGCTTTAAGCAGACCTCTAAAGCAGTGTTACAGGTAGTACCTTTGGCAAAATTTAGATAAGTGTTTGGCACACGTCCTACTAGCCCGTTTGGTGTTCTTTCGTCTGACTCCTCCTAGATGGCCTTTTCTAAAACAGAGAAGTGTGGGGAATTTCTCTTGTTTTCAGAACTGGTAGGGAAGTTAGATGAGCTCAGTGCCCTTCCTTTCAGATGAGTTGAGTGTCTCTGCAGTGCAGTGTTAAAACTTGGAATTCCAGGAACTTGTGTGTGAGTTTTGTTGTTTTATCTTTTTTTTTTTTTTTTTTCCTTTTTTGTCACCCTCATACCCCTCTCTCCTCCCCTCAGTGAAACAAAAATGTTCACTGAGTTAAGAGCAACCATCATGATTCACACCTAGTAAGTGGACTTTCTTAAGCATCTTGTCTTTAATGGGGGCCGCTAAGAGATGTCTGGGAATGAGCATAGGAGTGAGCCTGACTGGAAAGAACCTTTAAGTAGAGTTTTCCCCTCCTTTTTGGCAATTTGAGGTTTAAGGACTTGATAGATGGGAGAATACTTCTGCGCTCTGCTTAGCATGTGAGACTAGATTTAACAGCCACTCATAGGCATTCTGTCCAAAGAAGCCACTTTAATGGCTTTGAATCCCTTCTACACACTGGACAGTAACTCTTAAAACAAGCTGCTTCCTGTTGTCTTGAGTATTTCTCAGGAAAGAGAGTAGGCCTTGTCACATTGCAGGCTGAATGGCTGCTGCAGAGCAGCTAGTGAACTCTCATATTTAAGGATTTTTAGCCCAGATCACATAAAGCAAATGCAGACCCCTTGAATTGGCAGCGGTGTGGCATGTAGCATGTGCTGATCCTTGTCCTCCAGGTACAGGACCATTCTTGCTATGTGTCACGCTAATGCAAGGGTGGGGTGGAACACTTTTAAACTTTAAAGGCTTCTCTTCTTATCTGGCATGCAAGGAAAATGTTATATGTCCCCTTTATTATTACATGTATACTGTATTTGTGTACCTATATATGAATAACAAGTGTCCAACACCAGAATAGAAATATTTCAGTGCTCCTCTCATGCTGTATCATGAAATAAATTAGCTGTTTTGTGTTTGTTTTTACAAAGTACGTGGGTGTTTTGCTAGAGAGCGTAGTAGATGTACAGTGAAGCGAACAATTAGACTTAGTGAGTAGAAAATGGGCCTTTTCCATCTGTTGGTAAGACTTTAAGGAGTCATCTTTGGATTGTGGAATTTCTTCTTGGAGAAGGGACTAGCTTCTAATCTGAAGTATTTATCTCGAGATGATAGATATGGGAAAGCTATGAATCCAGGAATTATTTTGCCAAAATAATTGGAGACATCTGGTGCTCTGTAGTCCTGTTGTCAGAGAAGGAATATTGGATGAAATCCTATTTGCTTGGTAAGTGTTAATTTACTCTCATTATCATTCCATCTGTTAAGATATCAGTACTTTGCATAAAGTACATATTTGTGTGGTCAGAATTGATCTGTCCATAACTTTTTTTCTATCAAAAGTTAGTGTTAATATAATTGTCCCTTCCTAAAATAACTGAAGCACAGAAGATGGAGTGACAGGCTGCTAGTGAGTGCTACAGAGACGTTTTGTACAAGGCAGTAATGCTTGTTCTCCCGTTACTTCCTCCAGTGGGACAGACAGTGCCTTATCTTGGCCCAGCACAGCCCTATCGAGTCTTCCTGTTTTTTTTTTTTGTTTGTTTGTTTGTTTTGAGAATTAACTCAAGACCTGTCGTAGAATCATAGAATGAAATATAGAATCATAGAATGCTTAGGGTTGGAAGGGACTTCTAGAGATCATCTAGTCCAACCCCCCTGCACACGCAGGGTCACCTAGAGCACGTCGCACGTGCTTCAGTTTGTGGCCATTTCCTCGAGTTCTATCAGTGGCCACCACTGAAAAGAGGCCAGCACCATCCTCCTCACTGCCTCCCTTGAGGTACTTATACACACTGATTAGATCCCCTCTCAGCCTTCTCTTCTCCAGGCTGAACAGGCCCAGCTCCCTCAGCCTCTCCTCATAGGGCAGATGTTCCAGGCCCCTGATCATCCTTGTAGCCCTGCGCTGGACTCTCTCCAGCAGCTCCACATCCCTCTTGTGCTGTGGAGCCCAGAACTGGACACAATACTCCAGATGCGGCCTCACCAGGGCCGAGTAGAGGGGCAGGATCACCTCCCTCGACCTGCTGGAGACGCTCTTCTTAATGCACCCCAGGATCCTATTGGCCTTCTTGGCCACAAGGGCACCCTGCTGCCTCATGGTCAACTTATGGTTGACCATGGTCATCTAAGCAGTTTAAGCTGAGCTAGATTGCAGTGGATGGAAGTAGCGGACGGAAGCTGTGTACAGACAGGTTTTGGTACTAATGCCAAAAGAAGAACTTAAATATTGTTTCCTGATGCTCTCCATTTTGAAATGTCACACAGCGGGACTGTGAGGGTATTTAATAACTATAAAAGTAAATTGTCCTGGAAAATATCAGTATCCTACCTCTCCAGCTGCAGTGTGAAGTTGAGTGGTGCTGTGCAGCAAGGCTGAGGTGTGGGCACTGGTTACATTCTTGAAATCTAAAACACTTATAACCACTATATTGATTACACAGATGTCAGTAATACCTCTGAAGTCTAGATTCCTCAACATGTTGTTTCTTAGTGTCTAGGCACCTCATCTTGTGGTTTCATACAGGAATTATAGTAATTCCGCAGTCTGGGTCGATGTGTTCTTTGCATCTTGCTTGACTGGAACTTGGGGGGGTGAATTACCTGATGTGTTGAGTGTTTCTAGCTGTACTTAAGTAATTTGTGTGCATCCAGAGCCATAGGACCCCTGCTTCTTCTCTCAAGACTTCCAGATGCTGCTCTCAGATATTCATTTGTTGTTAAGACAGCTGTAGCTTTTAATAAAGGGTCGATAGCTCAGCTGTTATGCAGAACTGACTTTATATGTAGCATGAGGGACTGCACAGTCAGATGTTGCTGTGGACAGGGATAGGCTTGTGGCAACTACAGATAGCCTTCCTGTGTCCCTAAGCCGTTCATTCTGTGAAGTTTGCAATTTAAGGGAACAAATTCCCTTTGTATAATGGCTGACCCAATATCATTTAATATGTAACTTCCTTTTTTATTATGCTTCCAAATTTGTCTGTGAACTGGTACTAGCCTTGTGCCTCTCAATTGAAGTTCCTGCTGTCTAGATGCAGTCATATATGGATTTCTGGAAGCAATCCAGGGCACAGTTCCCAAAAGCTTTTCTCTCTTCAGAATGACACAGAAGTATCTTCACCTTAGTACTTAGCAATACTGAACCTTTTTAGTGTTTCTCTCTCCGAATCTTTGTTGTTTCCCCTCCCCCCGCAGGGGAAAGTAACCGTGAGGTTCTTTGCCAGGCGTCAGCACTGACTGAGGTTTTTGAGTGTTAGGCAAGGTGCTTAGGCCTGAGTCTGATGTTGAGTGGAGTGCCTTTGGGATTTGGTACTCCAGCACTTTCAGCACTTTTTGCTCTTGGGACTTTGTTCTGCTGTGTTCTGCACAGACATGTGGGAAGCAATCCTGCTAAAAACCTGCTTGATCCAAAGTGATGAATGGCCTTACTGAAATACAGAGATGGAATAATGAATATATAATGCTCTGGGCTTGTAGTGCTAACAGGCCAACAGTACAGGTGGGTTGTTGGGTGTTGCCACCAAACTTGCCTTTTAAAAGATAAATACTGACAGAACTTCTTAAAAAAAAATACCAGATGCTAATTTTGTCCTATTTGAGTTATTCTGACTCGTATGTTCTAAGTAACTATTTCAGTTGTGAGGGGTAGACTCTTTCTTTACCACTTCCTCCAGGGGTTTGTTTTATTTGGATAACCTTGGACATACCTAGTCTAGTATTAGCAAGTAATCGTTCGTCGAAGTTGCTTCTCCTCACAGAGGAGGTGGCTTGTAGTGAGAAAAGAGTTGGGGAAGATCTGCTGTAGTGGGAGGGAAGGGAACTAAATTTGGGCCCTTGCTCACATGCTTTCTAGAGTCAGTCTCGGCTGCTTATTAAGAGACTTGTTGTGAAATTGGTGGCTCTGTATATGTGTTCGTAAGGTGGTGAACAGGTTATCTGAATTTGAGTTTCTGTCCTAAAGATGGCAGAGCATATGCACAAATAGAATATACTGTCAAGACTGGGTGGGAGTGCCTGCTTCAGTCTTTCTTCTGATACAGCAAAGGCATTGGTTTTTAAAGGGTAAAAAAAGGAAGTACAAAACTTTTCATGAAAGTAACTGTGTGCCTGACAGCCTGGCTTGGCTTTTCACTCTGTGCAGGGGCAGCCTGGTGTGCACCTGAGCAGAGCTCTGTCTAGTAGCGGAGATGCAGGGACCTCCTTCTTGGCTCACCTGTCTTGGCTTGATGAGGTGCTGCGTTTTAATATGGTGATGAGGTTGTGATAATTGGACTTAATTTACATTTTTCAATATGACTTCTCAGTTTTAAAACAGTTCTTAAGGAGAGGAGGAGACAACATTTTGAACAGCATAGAAAACTAAAATTGTACTTCTGAAAAGCACATTTGAAAAGATTAAAATTTTACTTCCCAAGGTTTCTGCCCTTGGCAGGGGAAGGAGAAATTGCTGAATGTTCCTGTATCCTGAATCTTCAAAAGGGAGCTCCGGTGCCATCTTGTGGTTCTGTGCCTGTGTGAACACTAGAGCTGTGGAGTTTAATGCTTCTCAGCTTTGAGCCTTGAAAGCACTGCTTGCAGTGTCCCTATGATTCAGAGCTTCCTGAAATACATAAGTGTCACTTTGTAGAGAATTATGATATAGCTTGTCCTCGTTGTTGCCAACACAGAAGAGCACAAAGCTGAGCTCAGTCTTTGGTATGTGCTGAGTGCATTTGCTGCTGCTTTGATCATCTAGGACTTAACACTTGTGGCTTGGCAAAATATTACCTGGCTCATTATACCCTTCCTACATTGGTAGGAGCCTCTTGGATAGAAGAGGGTTATATAGATATGCAGAGAAGCCATTTAAATTATAATGAAGGAAGTAATATCTATTCATCTGTGTGTGTGTGAAACAGAGGTCAGGGTAGGTAACTTGGTCTTCTAGTAGGAAAATCTTTGGCTCCCTGTATGTGTAGTGGAGCAAGGCTGATTTATATGTTGGTGCTGGTGCATCTAGGCAAAGAGTCTGGAATGACTGGGTTGTCTAATACAGAAAAAAACATTCGATCTCAGAGTTGAAAGGTAAAGTAGGAGGTCAGAGAAAGGTGCCTGATGATTACTCTTCATAAGTGGCTCAGAAGTGAGAACTGAGTATTTTAAGCCTGTATCTGAAATATTGATAGGTAGTATCAGGCTCTAGTAGGGAATAAGTTCCAGAACAAGCAGAAATTGAGAGAAGTCATTCTGAAAGCTGCTGTCAAGATTTCTTGTTGCATGAAAATGAGACAGTACCTTTCCCCTGCAGTGCAACTTAAACAGCAAAAACTAACAAAAATGCTTTATCTGCTTTGATATATAATATAGTCAAAACTGGAGGGTACAAATGAACTTGGTGTGGTTATGCTAAGGTTTTATGCTTGTTTACATCTCTGGTTCTGCTGAGTATTAGGTGCTCCTGGACCTGGAGGTGTCTGGCCAGGACACTTGTTGTCCCTGGTTGCAAAAACAGTGATTGCCAAAGAACAGGTTTTGTTGCTGTCAGCTGGGCCTGGATGTCAAGGGGCTCTGGACAAAATGGGGTTTTTGCTATTTATTTCAACCATTTAAAATTATAAGGCAGGAGAAATAAATACTCTTTAAGGAATAACTTAAGTGTATGTTCACAAACAGCTGTCTTTCATCACCTTCAATTCCTTTTGTGCCTCAATTCCTTTTGTGCTGTATATACAAATGTATATACAAATATACATTGTATGTATATATATATAAAAATATATCCGTATATATACCTCTATATATAGAGATATATTTGGGGATATATCTGTGATTAATAGTTTCAGTGTTTGTGCTTGCTTATGGTTTAGATGCAGATAGAATCATAGAATGCTTAAGGTTGGAAGGGGCCTTGTTCCGAATGGGCTCAGGATTTGGCAATAATCACGCAGAACGAGGTGACTACATCGAGCATTTATTCAGCTGAAAGCACATGAAAGCAGCAAAGTGTGGATAGCTACTCACGAGGTGATCCCTGCCGGCGGGATACTGGACCCGAACATCCTCTCGAGCTGGCAGATCAGAGGGAGTTGCTGACCGGCTCCCACGGAGACAGCGCAGGCCTCAGAGTTGGGATTTTGTCCCCGCCCCCGCTCTCTCCACACTGTCCTCTCTCTGCCCGGTGCATCCTGGCACGTAGGGTCAGTCCGACCCAGGAGGCAGCCCGGGGGGGTCGGACAAACTCCGCCTTCAGTTGCTCAGCTCTCCCCCTTGGGCGCACAGGTGCGCATACCAGTCAGGGGTCCCAGCCCTCAATTCGAGGGTCCTGCCTTCCTCCTCCTTCCTCATTTCGGGGTGATTGGCCTCCAAAGCTAGTCTGGAGGATGTCTGCGGTTAAGCTGGCTACAAGCCTGGCCGAGCGGCCGGCTTCAACAGGTTTCTGGGGGACGCTGCCTGTGAACCGGGCTGAGCAGCTGCATCCCTGCTCCTTATTGCTCAGCCTAGACAGGCAAACATCTTCTTTCCCAAGGTCTGGCCTCTGCTTCCCACAGGAGATTTTTATGACTCTACATATAGATGATCTCTAGAGATCCCTTCCAACCTCAACCATTCTGTGATTTGTCTGCCCAATTTTGGCATTTCTGAGTTATTCCTGTCACACTGCTCTCCCACTGTGTTTGCTTGTGGCAAGCTGTGGGCCTTTAAGGGCTGGCTTGAACTGAGTGCAAGCAGATTATGGTATCCTTAAGGAAAATCTCCTCAAGCTGTTTTCTCCAACTTGTGCAAACAAGACATACCAGTTAACGTTAAAACACAAGTGCTTGCCAGGATCTAATAGTTCCCTAAGAGAACATTGTCCCTGGAACTGGGCTGGTCACAGCGATGTCTGTTGCTTAACAAAAGCTGTGAGTGAGGAGAGACAGGCATTGGAGCTCTGCCTGAGGAAAAAGTGCATGTATGGCAATTTCTGTGTCTCAGTCTTCCATTGGCCTCATGGGACAAGGTCCACGTTACCCTCCTACCTAGGGCTAGGGTTAGAGCAGCGATGAAGAGCAGAGCCCAGTGTGGAAGGTGTCTGCAAAGGACATGAGAAAGGACATGCGGGGCAGCAGCAAGTCTGCCCGTACAGCAACTTTTGTCTCCCAGTCATCCATTGGTTTGATGAGTCTGTGTCCATGTCAGCCCTTTTCCTAGCATTAGAGCAGTGATAAATCGCAGAGCCTCAGGTGAAGTGTGGCTACAAAGGACATGCAGGACAAAAACAATTGTGCCAGGCTGGCAACTTCTGTCTCTGTCTTCTATTGGCCCAATAATGCCAGGTCCATGTCATATGCTTTCCTGGGGTCAGGATTAGAGCAGTGATGAAGCGCAGAGCCCCATGCGGAGTGTGGCTGCAAAGGACATGCAAAAAGACATGTGGGATGACACCAAGTGTGGCCATTTGGCAACTTTTTTCTGTCAGTCTGACTTTGCCCTGTTGACGTCCACGTCAGCCGCTTCACTAGGGTTAGGGTTAGAGCAGTGATAAAGCACAGAGCCCCATGTCGAGTGTGGCTGCAAAGGATGTGCCAAAGGACATGCGGGATGCCACCATGTCTGCCCGTACGGTGACTTTTGTCTCTCAATCTTCCATTGGTTTGATGAGTCTGTGTCCACGTCACCCCCTTTGCTACGGTTAGGTTTAGGGTTAGAGCAGTGATAAAGCGCAGAGCCCCATGTGGTGTGTGGCTGTAAAGGACATGCAAAAGGATATACTGGGGAGAACCAAGCCTGCCTGTGGGGCAACTTTTGTCTCTCAGTCTTCCTTTGGCTTGGTGAGTCCATGTCCCTGTCACCCCCTGTTCTAGGGTTAGGGTTAGAGCAGTGATAAAGCGCAGAGTCCCATGTGGTGTGTGGCTGCAAAGCACATGTAAAAGGAGATGTGGGGCAACAGCAAGTGTGCCCATATGGCAACTTTTGTCTCTCAGTCTTTCATTGGCTTGATGAGTCCATATCCACATCACCCTCTTTGCTAGGGTTAGGGTCAAAGCAGTGATGAAGTGCAGAGCCCAATGTGGAGTGTGGCTGCGAAGGACATGCAAAAGGCCATGTGGGACAGCAGCAATTGTGGCAGAATGGCAGCTTTTGTCTTTCAGTCTTTTATTGGCCTAATGCCAGGTCCGTGTCATACACTTTCCTAGGGTTAGGGTTAGAGCAGTGATGAAGCGCAGAGCCCCATGTGGTGTGTGGCTGCAAAGCACATGCAGAAGGACATGCTGGACGACACCATGTCTGCCAGTAGGGCAACTTTTGTCTCTTTGTTGTCTGTTGGCTTGATGAGTCCATGTCCACATCACCCTCTTTGCTAGGGCTAGGATGAAACTCAGAGCCCCGTGGGGAGTGTGGTTGTAAAGCGCATGGAAAAGGACATGCGGGGCCACAGCAAGTCTGCTTGTATGGTGCCTTTTGTCTTAAGTGTTGCTTTGCCCTGATGAATTTATGTCCATGTCCCCTACTTTTCTAGGGTTAGGCCCCCCTGATTAGGTCCAGAGCCCCATGTGGTGTGTGGCTGCAAAGAACATGCAAAATGACATACGCGGCAACAACAATTCTGCCCGTAGGGTTACTTTTGTCTCTCGGTCTTCCTTTGCCCTGATGACTCCGTGTCCACTTCACTCACTTTTTTAGGATTAGGGTTAGAGCAGTGATAAAGCGCAGAGCCGCATGTGGAGTGTGTCTGTAAAGCACACGCAAAAGGACATGCGTGATGATGCCAAGTCTGCCTATAGGGCTATTTGTGTCTCAGTCTTCCATTGGCTTGATGAATCTGTGTCCACGTCGCCTTTTCCTAGGCTTAGGGCTAGGGTTAGAGCAGTGATAAAGCTCAGGGCCTCATGTGGAGTATGGCTGCAAAGCACATGCAAAAGGACATGCTGGGCAACAGCAAGTTTGCCCGTATGCCAACTTTTGTCTCTGTCTTCTATTGGCCTAATGATGCCAGCTCCATGTTACACACTTCCCTAGGGTTAGGGTTAAGGCTAGTGCAGTGATGAAGTGCAGAGCCCCGTGTGGAATGCAGCTGTAAAGGACATGCAAAAGGACATGTGGGCTGGCACCAGTCTGCCTGTACATTAAGTTTTGTCTCTCCGTCTTCCATTAGTGTAACAAGACCAGGTCCATCTCACACCCTTTCTTTGGGTTATGTTTAGAGTTAGGGTTACTCTCAGAGCATTTACAAAGCTCGAATACCCATATCGAACTTTAAGTAAAGAAGAAAATGTAGAGGAGAAGAATCTTTCCTTTTATTTTTCTATTTCAATAAAATATATCCAGCTTTTTTACAGAGATGGGGGGGATTTTTGAGACCATCTTCAAGGTTTGGGTTTCTCCTTTGGCTACTTGGCATATTGTTTTCGATCGCCTTGTATGTTTTATGTTGTGAAGTTTGTTGGGAAAGCAAGAGCATTGTGAAGTTTGGAAATGGACAGGAAGAAATTTAAAGAATACGTATTTTTGTCTAGTGAGCTGCTGTTTGACTGTCTTTTGTTAATTGCATTATTCACCTATTCTGTTTAAATTTTGCATGTTATTGCCATGCTGATTTACTGTTATGTTTCATGGCTGAAAGGCTGCAAGTAATGCTGTAGGTACTTGTTGCAGAAATTTAACAGTGACTTGAAGGGAATGTATTGGGAATGTGCAGAAACTTAATATCATTTGTGTTGCTTCAGTGTTTTTG
Source organism: Tinamus guttatus (assembly GCF_059628265.1). NCBI lineage: Eukaryota > Metazoa > Chordata > Aves > Tinamiformes > Tinamidae > Tinamus > Tinamus guttatus. The sequence continues at coordinate 1,913,681 of NW_028288743.1, forward strand.
CTTTGGTATAGATGTTACAGTATGTATCAGTTTTTCTTTGCAAAGATTTCAAAAAGCAGAAATGAAAAATCTTTATAGGTGTGCTGTTAGAAGCATGCTGTATGAATAAAACTAGATTTCTACTGAGAGAAAAGAGTACTTACTGTTTCAATGGTACGTGGTATCGTAGCAGATACAACATAAAGGGACACAGGAATGGCCAGATATGCCCTTAATTCTTGAGCTTGTCTTGTTTTTTTGAGGGTGTGAATCTGGAGTAACTTGACTGTCTTTTTTTTTTTTTTTTTTAGATGAAGTATATATAAGGTCCAAGTTGCCATGTCTGTTTATAAACTTTTTTTTTTTCTCTCTTCACTTACAGTTACCCTGTCTCACATCACACAGCTGGTTCTCAGTCACAACAAGCTTACTAGTAAGTATCCAATTTTTTTACTTTGTTGGAGTCAGCTGAGCCATACATAAAAGCTGCTACTGTTCCTCTCTTTTCTGTAGAACAGAATGTCACTTAGGCTAAGAGTGTGAGAGGATTGCTGGGGAAAGCACTTCATAAAAAATAGATGATGTGACTTAGATTCGACTTAGCAGCCATGTCCAATATGCATCTCCAGCTTCAGTGGAGATGCCACTAACGAGAACAAGATCTGTAATTCTTTGTCTTGTTAAATAAAAAAAATACTTTCCCTACAGAATTCTGTAAAATTCTCATCTTCGGGTGTTCAAGAAAGAATGTGGCCTGGTTTTCAGTAGCTGGATAACTCATTTAATTGGAAAAAAATGAAAAGACATTGTAACTTGACTGTGAATTTGTTATAACCCAACTTATATGAGGGATGCCAACTGGATGTGGTCCTCAGACTTGAAAGAAGCCAAGCAAGTCTGCTTACATCAAGAAAAATCTTCTGGGTGCAAATAGGCTCTTGCTTGTGCTGCACACAGTATGTTCAGCTATTACTATTTGATTGCTAATGCCCCATGTTAAAGTTAAGTCCTCAAGAGAGGTCTTGGTGAGTCTTATGTCATGCGCAGCATAAACATGCTAAGTTATCAAACTGACTTTCTGTGAGGCAAAAGAAACAATTTTGTTGTAGGAGAAAACTTCAGCATTACCTGTCCGTATCTTGTGCAAACATTCCTGCTTCATGGCTGTTAAAATACAAGCAACAAGTTTTGTCTGATCCTTTTGCAGTGCTGCTTCTGTACTGAAAAAAGTAGTCTTCTTGCTTTCCTGAGTCTACTTGTGCCAGTAGGTTTCCTTTCTGTTAGGACCCTGTTTTTAAGAGTAAAGGAGAATGGAGCTACCAAAGAAGGTGTCTGCCTTGGAGGGGGTGCCTGAGTAGGATCCGCAGTCTATGTCAGGCTGTCCCTAAGACATGCTTTACAAGTTGATCTCGGGGAGAAAAACTACTCAACTCTTTAAACTGTTTTCTGGATGAGCTATAAAATAACTCATCTTAGTGCTTGTCATAGTGCTTAAGGCTTCTAGGCCCTGCTTTTGGATAGGGTCTGCATTGGCATCTTGCTGTTTGTTTTTGACACTGTAACAGTTTCCAAAGAACTTGATTTAATTTTAAGTTTGGCCAGCAGTTTCCAACTAAGTAACATGTAAGTAACTGAAGTGTAGTCAGGAGAGGAAAACTGTGTGTGTTAAATGCACAAGGTTGTGGAGTTGCATATAGCTGGAAGCAGGGAGTGTTTTGGAAATGTATTCCTGTAGACTTCCCTTGGTGATATTGCTGTGTGGCATCCGTTATTAGCCACTTGTGGGAGTTGTGATGTTGGGCTGGAGGGATTTTTACCCTGACCCAATCTACTATTTTCATGCAGATCGCTATTCTTCTAGAGCAGGTGCATCTGCTGGGTGGGGATGTACTTGATCTGTCTAAAAGCTAAGCAGTTAATGGTATTTCCCCATACTGGGGTTTTCTGCAGTTGTGGAAGGGTTGTGGGTACGTCAAGATAGCAGTTCATTTTGCTCATCTCCATCTAATGCCTGTGCACTAGAAAAAACACCGATTTCCTGCAAAGTAACTTGTCAAGGTTTGTGAGGAATTTACTATGCTTTTGCAAACCCCCTTGTAGACACTTAAACAGACAGCACATATTTTTTTTAAAGGCTAAATTTCAAGTTCATATTCTCGTATTTGACATGCTTGACCTAATCATTTCTGCTGTGTAATTAATTTTCTTAGCAGATTGCTCTTAAAATGACTAGGAAGCTGGTGGCAGTGACATTTGACATGCAACACTAAGGTCATATTAGCATCTTTTACAGTTTTCTGCCATTTAAATGAATGTCCTGCTTGCTGTTTTTCTGCTATTTAGAGTAAATATGTCTATCTGGAAGAATAAATTTATGTTAAAATGTAGATATGCATATTTTTATTTAACTGTATCTCATATTTTTGCCAGGCAAATCTATTAAAAATAAGCAAACTTTCATTAACAAGTATGAGGATGACACTGTTAAATCTACCATACAGCTTAAAATATTTTTGTGGCATGCTTTTGTTAGTATTAATACGTCATTCATCCTTCTAGTGCTTTGCAATTTTACCTGTCTGTAAATCATTTCTTTTCAGAAGTACTCTAATCACATTTTTTTTAGTAAATTGGGCTGTTTTATTCAGCTGTCCAGTGCTGTGCTAATGAAGGAATCTCGAACTTGCTGCTTCTGTTCCAGGTTACTTCCGGCACACCCCAGTTCCTCCTTTTGGTGCTTCATGGACATTGATTTCTTTAGAACAGCTTCAGAATCAGAGGGAAAACTCTAGGGAGGCTGAGTATTTCTGATTCTGCTGTCTTGTTGAGCCAGTTGCTGTGCAAGTGCTTAGAAGCCTTGTATGATCCTGTTTTAGGGTCTCAAATGGCAAATCAATCAAAAGTAGGGGAGAAAGTGAGTACTTATCTCTGTCTTTAACTTACTTTAGATACCTGGGCTACTTTATGTATTTGTTATGTGGTATGCATGTTGTTGTTGTTCCATGCTTTAGTGATTTAGAGCCAATCTTTGAGAAGCAGAATTAAGACAGTTGGGCATATGCATTTAGCCTGCTTAAGGTGTCCACTGTGACCCAGCATCTCTAAATCCACTGGCTAACATCAAATTGGAAGCAAGTCCTTGATTATCATTCCTCAGATCACTGGCTGAGGAGCAGGGATCTGTCCTTCAGTGTTGTGAGTTACTTGGGGTGGATGCAACTAAGCTGTCACTGTTTGACCTGGTGGTAGGTACGTTGCATTCGTGTCTCTGCTCGTTGGGTTGTTAACAGGTACATGAGTAATGATAGGGAATTAGGGTGACTGTGCTGGAGAGGGAAGTTAGAGCCACAGGATATACTTCTGTAGAAACCAGGCTGGGTCAGTTTGACTAATTTCAAATACTGTTTTCACACCTTCTGTGCCACACTAATAATGTGTTTGTGCATCTCCATTCAGCTAAATTTTTTATGCTCCTGGTTAAGACTGCTTCACTGTTAAGGGTTTAAATGAGCTTTTTTTTTCTACAGTCTGGAAAGGAAACTACCTTAGATACTTGTTCTCTCTGGAAAGGAAACTGAAGTTACATGTTTTACAGGGCCACTCCATGTTGTTGTGAGGCTGCTGCTGCGCGGTGGCTGTAGCAGATCTGGTGCCTGGGGTGGCTGTACCAGTAGCACGTTTTGCTGTTGCCAAGAGCAATTCCCAGTACTTGGAAAGAAGGTCTCCATAGGCTAAAACTGAGGCCAGTGGGGTAGAGTAGGCTTTCCTTTTTGGTGTCTTTGTGCTATTAGATTATAAGTAAGTGATAATGGAATTGGTAATAAAGAAAGTTTATTTTTAAGGAAACATCTAAGGCTGTTAAGCATGTGTATTTTGGCTTATGCCTTACCTAGGTTTTTTTCCTTACTGGGCACTTTTGTGAACTGTTTGACTACAGAGTGCAAAGTAGTGCTGAAGCGTTAGACTTTCAGACTGTTGTGCTAACTCGAGGAACTTCTCTCCAAGTTCTCCACGCACATTTGACTGCAGTTCATCCCTGTACTGCACAGAGATGAAAATGTGCTTGGAAAGCAGGCTGGAGTATTAAGTGTTATTTTTATATTGGCAACAGTTATCACTTCAAACTGAATGTTTGGTCATCAATAGATACGCAACTGTTATGCTGCTAACTTCATGTGTTGCATTTTCACTTATTGTATGGGTGTGCTGTAAGATGCAGTTGATGGCTTGTGAGCAAGTATGGCAATAAAATCATTTGCATTACCTGCCTATTTGAGTAATCATCACTCTAATTGCTTAAAGAATCTACTCGGAGATTCTGTCTCTTGCACCATTGCTCTCCAACCAATATATGGTTGGAGTCCCTGAGTTATTTCTGCTGTCAGGAGCACTACTAGTATTGTGTGATTTGTCCATTAGAGGTCACTGTTTAAGTATTTTTAGTGCTTCCTTTCACTTGTAGCAATTCAGTTTGTCTTGTAGGTGGTGATAAACAGTATTTTATTTTTGCTGTTCTAATTCACCTTAAGCTTAGATGATCCTGTACTTGCTAGTTTCACTGTAGTCTTGTGCTGCCTTTAAGCGTCCTCAAAAACTCTCTGATATTCATAACTTTCTGCTGACTGTTTTTATGAATTTGCTCAGCCTCCTTGCCCAGTGTCATCAGACGAGTGAAGGATGAGAGACTGGGAACAATTATCCGGCTTTTGACACTTCCATTTAGCACCTGTTGTCATGTTCTGCCGTCACCGTCCTCCTGGGTTACTGCCCTTTGCTCTTTCCTGACAACTTTAACCTCTTTGAGATACTCACCTGTAACCCTTCCTCATTCCTACTCCTTCCCTTTTTGGTAGAGGATCCACTTGCTTTTGCTGGTAGCTGCCATTTCCATTCCGTCGTTTTGCTCCCAAGCTCCCTTTGTGCACCTAGTCATATTCCTTCTTTGGCAGCCACATAGCTCCTCTTTATCACTTTATCTTTTGCATTTTGCCTTCTTCCAGCAGAGCAGTTATCACACAATTCAAAACTTCTAGATGTCACTTTCACATTAAGCTGCTGCCTTGATAAGTCTCTTCTCTCCTGGACTTCAGATAGAGAATAGCAACTTTTCTGGCTGTATACCTGAATGCATTTAAGGTGCTCCAAGGACAACTGTAAACACTGCAATGTCTGTCCTGAATTCCTTCCCAGTCTAGATTTGTTGTTTTCTCCAAACTGTGAAATCTGTTACGGTGTCTCTCACTTTCATTGTCTCAGACAGTATGCCTGGTTTAAAGTTATTTAGGTAGCAAACTTGCTGCATTATGGGAGAAAATAGATGCCCATATATTCCTTTTCCAACAGGCAAAAAAGCTTATGTGCTCTTCTCTATTTTGGTTCTTTTTGGTTTCCTGTGGTAAATTCTTCTGTGCTATGGTACTGATGTGGTGTACCCACAAGTTGGTGAAAACAAGGTGTTCATAAGAGTGAAACTACCAAAGTCTTGTCCTGACAAAGGACAAGACTTCTGCCTGCCACAGTGGCCTCTTGACCATCCTTGGAAGCGGCAAGTTTGTTAGTTTGCTGCTTTTCTCCCTGGAAGAAAAAGATAAAATCTCTTCATTCTATAAAGATGCACAAGGTCAAGCATTTGAGCTTTCTATAATATAATCTTTAGCTTTGAGAGAATGAAGCAGAACTTGGGAAGGGGCATTGCATTGTCATGGTATGCACAATTAAATCACTCCAGTCAAAGCATGAATAAATAGGGTAGGTGCTATGTGGAAACAAAGTCAATTTGGCATCCGAAGCAAGCATGTATACTAAATATAGCACTAGGCACATTTTTTTCCCTCGTCTTTCACATAGGAGTAGTTCAGAAATTGTGGGTTGTTCTTTCATTAAAAGGCACCTGCAAACATGTTAACTCCTTTTTGCCAGTCTAAATGTTTTTTTGGTGTGTTTTGATACAGAATTCTTGTCGTCTTTTCCCTCTGGTAGTTTGAAGACAAGACACTAGCTCTGGTAGTTAGTAGTTAATGTCTTGTAAAAGACGTGCATTTCCCTTTATCTGTACAAGTCATAAAGTAAAATTGTTGGAAATTTCTTGTTATCAAATATAGACTATTTTGAATTTGCCGTCTTCAAAGCTAGTGAGTTTTGTGTAAGTCAACTCATTTCATTAAAGATTTTAGTCCTGTATCATCTTAAAGAATTTACTGTCTAACAAGCTGAGAGGGGGACTGTTTTTGCTGCTAACATTGAGAAGACAGATTTGCTCTAGACTGAGGGGAAATTTGATTTAGTTTTGTGTACTTGTTTTTTCTTTTTTTGGTTTCCATTTTATGTTCTTCTGGTTACTCTAGTAACGTGTGAGGTCTGACCTTTATCTGTTTGAGACCTGCTCTGTGGACTGGAGTAAAGCAGATGCTGGCAGAGGGGAAGGTGAGAATACTGAACTTCGACTAGCTTGATTTAAGTAAACCTTCATGTTGTGCAGTTGTGTGAAACTCTGAAAGGAACATGCTAAAATAAGTCCGCACCTGAAAGACTCACCGGTACTTGGGGAGACCATTTGTAATTGTGTTTGGTGGCAGCTTAATAAATCTCAGTTTAATGCTACTAAAATTATTTAGCCTGCAGAAGTTGTGTTTTTTTTTTTTTTTTGTCAACTTCATTCACCAGTTACCATTCCCTGCTGTTCAACTATCAATTCACGTGGATAACTTGACTTGTAGCAAGAAAACTTGCCACAGGTCTTTTTTACATGATGTATCACACAATTTTTTTTTTCTTCTGACATAAGAAGAAAATAGTAAATCACCTTGGCTGTACTGTGTGCTCTTCATTAAGCGACTACTTAAGGCTGAAAACACTATGGTCCACTAAAACTACTTAGATATCAAATTAATTTGAAAAACTTGGCTAATATTTTCTTCAGGATTATATGTAAAAAAGAAGGGACAAGTTTATATTCATGTCTTCCTATCTATGCAGCCTGAAATAGTGCTATCCTTTTCTGCCATAAAATGAGCTCTCAAGAATTGGATTTTTATCAGCTATTTGAGTGGTAGCAGTTCCGTTAGTTGGTGAATTTTCAGTCCTCTCTAACCCCTGTCCCTGCTTCCTAGTTTTTCTCTCCAGACTCTTAGGTGCATCCTATGCCCTTGTCTCTGAGAATGCTTAGGTTGTCCTTTCTGTTGCTCTTTACTAGATGCTACTTCATTCCCAATCTGTTATTTGTTTCCCAGTGCTCATAACGTTTCTCCTTAGACTTTGGCTTCTAAATTAAAACTGTTCATTGATTAAATTGCTTCGTTAGCACAGTAGCAGATCAGTGAACTATAGTATAATCTGGAAGAACATGTTCATAAGAGCATATTCCTAACTGCCGTGTTTCTGTGAATAACTGTTGTAAAAAGCTCTGCTGATTTCTGGAAAGAGCTGAAGACTGGGGAGAGAAGTTTGGTTTTAATGTCTTCAGTGTATCCATCTTTGTAAGAGTGGGCAAGGAGGGCAAAAGGGAAAAATGGAACTAAGTAATGTGTAAAATAAGTACTGTATGCTTCATTTGGGAAAAGGATTCTCTTAACTGCCAAATAAGATATCAGCATGCCTATGAATATTTAAAACAAAAACTGTGTATTTTCCTTCCGCTAATTCCACCTTCATTTTGCTGTAGTTGATTGCTTCTCTTCCAGTAGGAGAATCCTTGTCAAATAAATCCAAACATGACATCAGCTCTATGAATACAGTTATACTGGATGTTATATATTTAGTCTTTTCATACTAATTCATTATATATTTAGTATTTTAAAATCCTCCTCCCCCATGAAATGTGAGTTACATTTCATGTCTGTGTGGCCTTTATTATAAGGGATCCTTACTCAGGAAAAGTTTCTATTGAAGGTAACTGGATTAACAACAGCTTGCAGAATTGTGTGTATTATATCGTAACCAACAGGTTTTACTTCAGATTTAAAAAGTACATTCATGCTTCTTCAGGAGAGAGGAAAATAAAGCAAAACAAAACAAAGCAAAAACAACTCAATTTGGATTTACCTTGGACTACCAGGACTTCATAAGTTCTGTATTATTCTCTCTACTGTGTGTTACTCTTGACCAGTTTATAAGTGGAACAACTTAAGGAACTGGCAGAGTCATATAAATTTCTTTTCTGACAAGTAGTACTATTTTAATAATTCTGGATAAATATTCTCCCAGAACCTTTAAGGACTTGGAATACTACTGAACATCATGTTCTTAGGTACTGCATAATTAGTTCATCAGCTAAAGAAACATTCTGAAAAACTGCAGCTTATAATATTTCTAAAAATGTGAATGCCAAAGAAAAACTTACCTTACATAATTAAATTTCTTAATTCACTTGAAGGCTGATTCAAAACCTGCTAAATTTAATGGAAGATTTTCTGAAGCCATTGACTTTTATATTTATTGAGGCAGAAGTAAGCTTGCTTGTACATAGTTTTATGAACAGGCAAATGTTAGAGATACTGTTTTCCGGGCTGCAAGTTTTTTAGGAAAAAAAAAAAGGTTTAAAATATAAGGGAATTTGAATGCTTATCTCAGTTTAAATGTCATTTTCCTTTCTCATGGAGACTTGTATTTTTACTAAATTATTTTGATTGTCTACTTGAGTGGCTATTTACATCTTTGTCGCTTTCTCAATCTAGGCTTCCTACTCTAAAATTTCATAGAATTTTGTTTTAGCAAGTACAGGAATTTGAGATTGATATTGTACATCATTTACTACTAACTACAAAATCTGGCAAGACTCTACCTTCTAGATGAAAAAAAAAAAAAGAGTTAATCCTGCAAGCATGTGAGTGTGCTTACTTTTAAAACTGTGGGGATTCTTTTTGTCTTCCAGTATTTCACAGAAGATCTAAGTGGAAAAAATCTTGGTGTTTGTTTGTAGAAACAGAGTTTCTCAGAACTTTTTGCTGTATGAAGCGCTCGGCTGCTGCAAGATGAATTGTACTTGAAACCTCCATCAGTGTCAGCAGTAGCAGAGTGGAATTGAAAAGAAAAAAATAATCCTAGATACCAATATACCTCCTTTTGGCCTCTTCTGTTTTTTTCCCTGTGATCTGCCTCCTTTCACAGCTGCTGGATGTGCAAGAGGGGCTGGGTGGAAGTGTCAGTCAGTGCTACAGTTCTCTTATGGGAGGAGGGTTACCTCTGAGCCCCCTGGATTTCCACACCTACTCTAAAAGCTGTAAGTGTTTTGCTCTACACGATAGATGCCTCCAAGAAAAGGTCTCTAGCCCTGTATCTCTCCCCCAACAGAGAGCAACATCAGACCTCTAGGAAAGAGTAATCCAGTTAGATGTCTACTGAGAGCTTCTAGTTCAGAACATGGTGAAAGAACTTCAGTTCAGATCCAAGATGCTCAATGTGGAGCTACTGAGGCTTTGAATTCTTGCCGTGTTTCAGAAACATATCAGAGCTCTTCAACATCTGCTTCTTATGTTGAAATAAAATTTGGAAACCTGCCTTGAAAGAAGGGCTGCTCTGATTAGGATATGGTATTTGGTTTCCTAAACAATCACCGCTAACCTCAGAAGGTGGGGGAAAAAGGAGCCTATTTGTTTTTAAGCCCTTTGAAACATAACAAATTGCAAATTTGACTCCGCAGAAAGTCCTCTTATCCTGTGATGTGCAGCTTGTAGATTCTTTCTCTTTTAACCATGCTGTTGAATTCAGGGTGAGGTCTGTGGCTGTCACAGTGAATCCCTGTATGCAATCTCCAGAACTGAATGGGAGGAAGGAAGCTGTTCCTGCCTTCATGAGCTGGGTCTTGCTATGAATGGTGCTTCATGAGCTGACTGAAGCTTCACAGGAGGATGCAAAGGCATTGGACTGCCAAATTTTACTGGCATTTGCTGAGGAGGAGTTTAGTTGTTAATGACACTGGGCAGCAGATGGTCTTAAAAGAGTTGTTAAGACACTGTGGATCTTACTGTAAATATGTGGGCTGAATGGAACCAAGATGCTGACAGTTCATTCTCACAGCTCGTGATGAGAGGGTGACTTGAGTGGATTTTAATGTTGCTAGAACATGAATTTCTTAGGATTTGGCAGTCGGCTATATATCTGGGAAGAATTTAGGAATGTAATGGTAGGATGCTAAGGGCATGTACTTGAAGCAATGTAAAGTTCAGAACAGAGAACTGTGTTAAATACCTAGTAAGCCTTTCTTGACTACAATGTCCCATCTATAGACTTGAAGATACTGGGCCTCTGCAGTTTTATCTAAAAGACTGGTCTAAGAAATAATTTTAGCAGTCTTACATTTGAATACAAGAGAACATACTTCTGTATTGAAGATTAATCTTATTTGTTGAAGCAGAAAATAAACTTTAATCGGAAAAGATGCCCTCTTTCCCACTGCAGGCATGTTTGGACTTGTTTTCCTCCCCGACCAAACATCTTCATCCCCTCCATCCGAAGCAGAAAGTACTATAATGGGATGGGATATTCTGTCTTAACACAGACATAATGTATGTCAAAATTCTTTGCTAAATTATTAGTCTTTCCCTCCTCTCAATCTCTTTACCCATGCAGCTGGCTTGGAGAAAATAATAGCAGGAAGAATAATATACTGGTATCCTAAGTGTGATTCACAGGATGAAATCCAATATGCAGGAATGATACAGGTATATCAGAAACTTAACAGACAGTGTGCAAGGCCACAGCTGCTGCTGTTCACAGGGGACTCCTGCTCTCACTCCTGCCCTGACAAAAGAAAACCAAATGAAAAGCCTCTGATAAACTACCCAAGGAAGTTTTCTCCCGTATTCACAAGTGGGATAACCAAGCACAATTTGAGGCGCTGAAGGCAGTAACCCGTTTAAACTATGGATCATTTTCATGCTGTGATCTTTACTGCTTCGTGAACAAATGTCTGGAAGGCGCTTTCTTCCTAAAACTCCTTCCTTAAACTCCAGTTAAAACCTTTTTCCAGATTCTTTTTTCTTTTTCCTCAAATAGTGATATAGTTTTTAAAATAGTTCATATTTTTCCTTGAAATAATTCTCCCTCTCTTCACTGCCTCCTAACTTAAGTCATAAGAAACATAATACAAACTTAGGAACTCCTTTATTTTCGGGGAAAGCCATCTATTAGATCTTTTGGACAGGGCAGGTCCACTAAATGAGTGTCATTAGTGCAAATCAGCTCAGGAACTCAGTCCAACTTTTTGTAGCTTATTATTTGGACCCTAGTGGGACACTTGGACAATATTTTATTTTCTCTATCCTGACTTGTTCACAGATGCAGAACAGTTTTGCATATGCAAAACACTGATCTCCACAATTCAAAGGCTGTCAGATAACTAAATCCCCTGTGAATGGGGCTGCCCATTCCCAGCACCAGTCAGCTGGGTAAGTGCGTGTCCTGTGCTGCTGGTTTGCTTTGCTTTGGGATAGAACTAAGGAATTGTCTCCATAATCTCACAGTTTCTGCAGTCCTGCCTCACATGAAGATCAGAGACATTCCATCGGCTTTGTGTCTTTTTGACAGCAGTAATGTCCTTGGAGTAAGATGTTCCTTTTTTTTAGCTGGCTTGGAGAACTTCCAGTGCCTTAGATAATAGTCTCTTAATTTCTTGATCATCTTGTTGCAATGATGGAAATACAAAGCTGACAAAACAGACAGCCCAGATGACCTGACTGTGGGTCTTTTGCTTCTGTGTTCCCACAGCCTGGCTCTGCATCACAGTGAGCATAGTTTGAGGGATTAAGTTGAACTGATTTTTCTTCTAGCAGAGTGAAATCTTTCATCTTGTTAAAGGCGAGAACCTTCAGACCAGGATTTAATTGCATTAGCAGTGGAACAGCAAGAGAACAGCATTGGGGTCTCAATTGCTTAGGTTCTGTGTCTAAACTAAAGCCTTTATTTGCTAGTACTCTGAATTTTTGTTGTGAAATGAATGCAGTATCACTAAACAGCAGAAATAGAGATTGCCAAGTCATCTCATTGAAGTCAGATTATCAAATCTAATTTCTGAAAGGAAAACACTTTAATAGTGGTAATTGCTGTTCTGCTGAAAAATTGAGACTGAAAACATCTATATTATGTCAATTAAAATCCTCACTTAACTTTGGGAATAATTTGAAGAACTTTCTGAAGGCGAGTAATTCTTACCGTCATTGACTGGCAGGCAGGCACAGGCCGGGAGAACCTACCACAGATTAAGGGCTTTTAAATACTCAATTTGCCTTTAAAATGTATGCTAAGCAACTCCTGCAATGACTATAACCCTTAATAGTGAATAGTATTTATGCAGTGTAATTAGAAGATTTGTTAGAGATCCCACTATTGTGAACAATGTAATTATGCTTATAATCTACTAAATGTGACATATTATAATGTTCTGCTTGGTAAACATTATTGACTTCTTTCTAAGATGGAGGTTGCCTCGTGCCAGCAAGTAAAAGAAAATGAGGGCCTCAAAAACTTGCAGTTATTTAGATGTGCACTCTGGGTTTCTGATGCAGTCGAAGTTAACACCGAGCGAAGGTGAATGCTGAACACAGGTGCAAACTTCAGTGCAAGCAATTAGTCAATCTTCTCCTATGTATGCTTCATCTGTGTGCTTAAGTCTCTCTTTAAGGAGAAAAAAAAGGTGGAAATTTAAATATCCTTTAACCTTTTTCCTCCACAGGCATATTCGTGCTATGCTTCTGTGTTATTTTTTCATATTTCTAGATAATAACGAGACACTGATCTGTTACTGAAGTAATGTAATAATTGATGTGTACTGATCAGTTCTTCAGTTATGGGAGATAATAATTCAAAAAATGGCTTGACTGAACAATGCATCATTTAGAGTTGAATTTTAATTGTAACTTTTAAATCATAAATGGATAAGAAATTGGATTACCTAAGCAGTGAGCAGGATGGGCTGTTGCTTGGAGTGAGCTTCTGTTTCAGCTTTGCTGCCAAGGACTAACTACTAGTGTCATCCACGTTTTGACCCATAATGTAGTGATCCAAATATCTTAGGTGCTGTTCTTTTGAGTATTGTGTGTGTAGTTGGTGCTATGCAAACATAGAAATACCTCTTCCTTTTTTTAGTTTATGAAAACATTTGTGGTGCTTGTCTATCTTTGCAGTGGCTTTTTTGTTAGTCAAAATACCTTACAACACTAGCAGTCCTTTTCTGAAGAGCAGTTGCTGTCAGCGATGAAAACAGATTCCAGATATAAGAATCTTTAAATAAAAATGACTTTTATTTCAATACCTCTTAGATAGTGTTTTCTGCGACCCTGTTTTTACTGCTAGCCATTATACAAACAGAACAAAAGACAGGTGTCACTAGAGCATCTGCCATCTAGATTGCTTGTTACAATTACAGTCTTTCACTGTGAAATCTTCTTCACAGCTGTACCAGCAAACATCGCAGACCTGAGAAACATAGAAGTGCTCAACTTCTTCAACAACCAGATTGAGGAGCTGCCTACGCAGATTAGCAGCCTTCAGAAGCTCAAACACCTTAATCTTGGGTGCGTATCTTAATGCAAAAAAATGCTGTAATAGAAATGCTGTCATACCAGTTGCTACAACTGGATTTAGAACTGGATTTTTTGTTGAATTTTTTTTTTTGCCATTAAACTTTCTCTTTGAAAGTGTTTATCGCAGCTGCAGTTGTGGCTTCAGAGTCTCTACATAGTGTCCTGTATACCAGTGATAACTGGTTGTGCATTTCAAATACTCATCTCTGCTACTTTTTTTTTTTTTTTTTTTTTTTTTTCCTATTCCTGTAGTGTGGCAGTCCAATTGAGATCAAGTCTCCTGGATGTCATGGATTATTTTGTTATGTATTCGTTCACTGTCTTGAGCCTGGAAATGCTTGCTGCCTTCATGTGTCATAGAGCCCGAGATGCTGTAGCTTGAATTCTTGCTCCCTCCTCACCCCCAGGCTCTGACACTGCATTTACAACCCAGGTTTAGTATTGTAAAATGGGTCTGCTTCAGGAGTTGTTGTGATGGCTGTCTTGCTTGTGGAGTCAACAAAGGGGAAATTGCTCTGCACTCCTATCTTAGGATATTTTTTTTTTTGCACTGTCTGTGGCATAGGTACCCACAAGGCATCAAAACTGTACCTTACCTTGGGGGATATGGGAAGCCTGAATAAGAGCAGAGAATACTTTTGGGAGGATTTGAGGGCAGAAGGGTCAAGTGATGAGGAGGGAAAAGAGAAAGTTTGCTAGGGTACTGAAAGTAAAAATCTGGAGAGCATCTGTGACACCATTTCTCTGGCACAGAATCAAACACTGAACTTCTACAGGGCAGAAAAGTGCTGGCCAGGGACTTGAGCATGAAAAGAGCACCAGATGGAAGAGGAGATAACATTCTGCCTATTGTGGGTAGGAGTCTGCTCTTTCCATTCATTGCTTACAGAAAGGAAGGTAAAGAAGCAGTGCCATTAACTTTGCCTGTGTTGCTGGTGAAAAAGGAGCTGCCTTTGTTAGTTCTGTTTGATGCAAAGGGCAGCCTTTAAAGCAGTGATAAGTCTGCAGTAGCAATGACTGACATCCTTTAGACTGTCTAATTTAATAGCTGCTTCTATAGCACTAATATCGGGTGCCTGTCCTTAGCAGGACAAGTGTCCCTAACTTCCCACCCACTGGCCCACTCTGTAGCAAGACAAGTCCTCCTTACATGGATATACAGTTAATATGAGCAGGGCTCTTCACAGAAGAACTTTGACAGAGTGAGATTAAGACTTCAATTCTGCAGACTTCCACTGGGATTTGGTACTTTGCAAATGTTTAACTAATGACTCTTGCTACCTGATCTGCCTTAATTACATGAATAAGTTTGTAAAAGCAGGGTGTAGCTGATTTGCTAATGGTAAAGCCAGTCATCTCTCTCCTGCACATACCTAACAGAGCCTTGTTACAGTATTATATTCTATAAACTGTATGTTAAATCTGTTTTCATAAACAATGTGTGGAGATTACATTGGCATTTGTTAATCTTCATGTTGTGATCTTAAATACCAATCAATGTACGTGTGCATACAGGTGAATGAGGTAATTCTAGTTACCTTATCATGTCAAAAACAAAGATACAGATACACGTTGGATCATATTTAGGCCATTTAAGTAGAGACTTGGAGCAATACAGAACAACTTACCCATGGTATATGCCTAAAAAGAGTAAATAATTTAAGTACTTTTAAGGTTTAAAAGCTTCTCTAAGTGCCTAAGCAGAGCCTTTTAATGTTAGTGTTGCAGTTCCCAAATTACTGTGTTCATTACTATGACTATAAAAATTAAAAATTGTGGTCTTCTGCTGTTCCTAACATTGTCACATCCTCAACATACAAGCTCAAGCTCTGAAACCTTCATTTTTCATTTCCCCATATCTAAGTAAGGAAGGGGCCGGCAGCGTGAAGTTCAGGGCTCTCTGCCGTGGATATCCCTGGAACAAAGGAAGTTGTGGGAAAGGTGTTGTGGGAGGAAGAGGACAATAGTGACAATGGATTGTGAATCCCTGGAAAGCTCATGTGCACTTGCTTCCTCACTGCTGCTGCCAGTACCCACCCCAGAGTCCCAGGATATGGGGTATTTTAGCTCCTCTTTATTTTGGGGAGATTTGAACCTACAGCTTCGTGCTGTCCTAGGGCTTCGTTCTCCTGTTACAACCTACTCTGTGTGGAGAAGCTCTTTGTGCCTCCTTCCAAAGTTAGGCTTTGATGGGAAGAGTGTGTAAGTCATGGATCCAAAAAGAGATGGATTCTCCCTCAACCTGTGGCTCACTCGTCAGGAATGAGGACAAAGAAGATTTTATTTGAAATTTAACTCCAAAGAACTGATCTGTACAATTTCTTATTACAATTGGGCTTGTTTATGGAAAAGTGGGAGAGGTGAGATGAGATTAGTATGAGAGAAACTAAGAGAAAAGATACACCTCCTGCCTTAGTTCTTATGGATGCACAGTTACAGTATGGAGGTTGCTTTTGCTTTTCATTCACAATATTTAAAAGAACTTTTAAGATGCAATGGGGTTTATTCACTTTCCTGTGGATATCCTTTATCATATTTACCACACACTATAACTGTTTGGTGAACACTGCATGTGGGAGAGAAGACCCTAGAGATTAAAGCAGGAAGTCTTTGCTAATTTTGAGTACACAGTTTTGTCAAAGCTTTAACTTGAGTTTTCAATTTTTAGCATTATATGGCATTCTGTGTATTCCCCTTACGTTTCCTGTAGACTTCAGTTGTGGCTGTTAGAAGTTGAGTCAAATAACTTGGGAGTTAAGAATATTTCTAGTGATCACAAGTGAAAATTCATGTTTGTTTCCCATCACCACATAAGAATTCTGACAGATGAACAATAAAATCCAGTTTGTTAAAATAGCTATCTGCGTGCGCCTGTTGTTTTTGCACTTTCAGACACAAGTGGCAAATGAAGCAGGATTCATGCAAGCGCATTATATATTTGGTATATAAGCATTAGAGATAAGAGTTTTAAGCTGCTGGTGCTCTTCCTCTCCTGTTGTGAGCATCCAAAGCTCTGTCTGTGTGTTGAAACTAAGGTGGTATCAAGAGTACTGCCATCTCCTAGTCTACCTCTTTCACTGCAACAGATCTAGGGATGTCTGGACCTCCTCCTTTATTTCTTTTGAGTTCAGTTCAAACTTACTCTCCTTTCTTGAGCTGTCCTCTCCACGTTATCAGAAAAATCTTTTCCTTTTGTTAGTTGTTAGTTTTTACATGTACCTCTGGCTGTTGCCTTGTGAACTGCTATCCTCAACCCCCTAACAGTGCTCGAAGGTAGCTGTATTTAGACTTAAGTCTCATGAAACAAATTGACATTTGTTTCATGCTCCATGGGCACCTAATGATATCTAATGATTAAAAAAAGAAAAAACTAATCATAAAAATTTGCTGATCTTGAGAAGGGACTTGAGCAACAGTGAAACAATGGCTATCAGCAGTATACCACTGAAATATTCCTCTTTGTGTAGTTCTTCATTCTGGTATCAAAATACAGTATGAGCGAACTATGGCAGGTGGTAAAGATGTAATGAGATGCAAAAGTGCAAACTGTAGTGTAGCAAGAGGGCCTAGGCCAGCTATCGAGGACCAGCTTGCTCTGTACGCTGCTTAGCTTGACCATAGCAGTGTGGCTCCTGTCTACATTTGCTTCATGTTGAAGGCACGGTGTTTTGATAGATGGAACAAACTGAATCCCATATGAATGCATAAGATTTGGGCATAATTCTGGAAACAAGAGAGTAAAGGTCTACATTGCAAAAAGCTTTCTCAGTATCTCTTAACATGAAACCCTCTTCAAGAAATGCTAAAAATGAAAGAGAAATGAAAAAGCAAAATTTGCTCTTGTTGCCAAATTATTATTCCTACCAAATGAGTTTAATTCTGGTATCATGTCCTCTTCTTTCCTCTTCACTTACAGCATGAACAGGTTAAATACCTTACCAAGAGGATTCGGATCTTTACCAGCTCTGGAAGTTCTTGACTTGACTTACAACAACTTAAATGAGAATTCTCTACCTGGAAACTTCTTCTATCTGAGTAAGAAACTTTTTTAAAAATCTATAAATTTTCTGCATATGATACTTTGCTTTCTGCAGGCAAAATTTATTTCCCAGAGCCAAACTCCAAAAGAATTTTTCAGATATTTATGCTTCTCTTCTTTGGGTCCTCTTGAATATTTCTCCGTAGCTCAGCAATATGTATCACTGATATATAGTCACCTGACACCACTGGACATGAGAGGACTTGGTTAGTAATGGTATATTTTCTTCTGAGTAATATTTCCTTGAGTCTTACACTTAGTTAAAACTTTACGGAAACGGGAAAACCACAGGGAAGGATAAATAGTTCAACTGTTGTTTGTTGATTCTGAAAATGATTGGGTTCTTAAGGGTTCCTTATCACCACAGTTTTAAGAGCTTGTAAGTATTTCAAATGTCTGGTGTGTTAAAAATAGGCTAAGGTTACAGTGCTTGGCACTGGAATGGCAGAACTTAGCTGACTGTTCTGTACATTAAATAGCATGCCCATTTAGTTAAAATAAGTGCCTTGTAATGCATATATGCAAAAGGACTGAGTTAGTATTGCCTAAGCAACTTGAATTCTGACTTTTTCTAGCTTTCAGTGATTCTGCTGCCTTACAAATCCTTTCAGGTACTATGCTGAAGTGACCTCAGGATCCATGCACTAACCAGCAAAAGGGACAGATAAGGGGAGGGGAAGGAATGCTGCAGTCCATGAAAGATTCATGACTAACCAGAGAGTGGGAAATTTTAAAGTTATCGTTATTAAAAATATTCTTATGTGATTACATGAAAAGGAGAGGCAGAAACTGCATAAGAGAAATGATATCTTTCTCTGGAGGAGAGGAGAAGGTTTTCTCACCTGGATGCCTGCCTTCAATAGTTCTTTGTATGTCTCCATTTACATTTTCTTGCAAACTGACATGTATGCTCATTCAATAATATCAAGCTACATGATTATCCGAGGTCATCCTTTTTCTCTGCAAATTTCATAGAGACAAAGCATGAAAATTACAAATGAAACAATTTGAGTTTGCTGTATTGGGTACTTATTCTGTTTTAAGGTCCCTACCCAGTGTTAGGTCATGCTTTCTGTAGTGTTAAATACAGATGTGCATTTGTACAAAGGAAAAAAAAAACACTGCTTTTTTATGCTTATTTAGGATGCAAATTGGGGTAATAAGAATCCAGGCAATAAAGAATAATGACTCTATCCTGACAGCCGAGCATTGAAACTGTGTGCCAGAACCTGCCAGAGTTTACTATTGTAGAAATTGTTAATTGTGTCAGTTCTTTTGAATATAGATGTTTTCCTGAACTCACCAACAATACAATAACCCAGTAAATCTAAGTTTGACCTGCTTGTTATTATTGTGTGCCCTGGGTATGTCAAAGGCTTTTCACCAAGTCAGGGTTATTAATCAAACCTGACTCCCTTTTATTGATTAGACCTCAAATGTTTGGGTTATATGTCACCCTGTTTATATATTGCTATTTAATTTGCAGCCACCCTGCGTGCACTCTATCTAAGTGACAACGATTTTGAAATCCTGCCGCCAGATATTGGGAAGCTCACGAAGTTGCAGATAGTAAGTAATTTATCTAAATTCTTGGAAAATCAATTCACTTTCACAATGCTTGTAGGAGTGGAATCTAGTCAATTCGAGTAGTAGTAAGGTACGTTTGCAGGAGTAGACCACTACATCTAGAACTATTTCTTATTTATCAGCAGACACTTGTAAATAAATCGGAAGAATTGAGCATTTGAGGGAAGGGTGAGGTAGACGGAGTAGGTTTCTGTTTTAAGCTGCTTTTATGGTAACCGAAAATTGTTCTGACCACTTTATATTCCCTCTTAGCTGAGTCTTAGAGACAATGACTTGATATCACTGCCTAAAGAAATTGGTGAGCTCACTCAGCTTAAGGAACTTCATATCCAGGGAAATCGACTAACTGTGCTGCCCCCAGAACTGGGTAAGATTGTAGACAATCATTTATTTATTTGAATAATTATGATTTTGATGTACTGTGTTTCCTCTTGAACAAAACCAGTTGGTAGGCTTTAAGAAATGCTTGAGCTGAGATCATCATTGCTGCTAATATTTTTTCTTCTCTCCGAAACACTCACTGTCTTTCCCTCTTGCTGATATGCAGGAGAGACCAGAAGATGCAGCAGGTTTGGCTTTATTAGATTTTTACATATTTTGTTTCTTGTTGTTCTGTCAATCTGTATAAAATATCCTGTGTAGTATAGCATATATTGAGTGTTGGCTCTGCAGCGTTATCCTTGTCTCTGACTGAGGGTCAGCAAACACTTAGTGTTGAAAACACTATTTGCATCAGCAAAAATTACATTGAGCAGAGATGACAGCAGTAGGGGAGTGGCTTTATGTGAATCTTTCTATAAAAATGGGAATGTGGTCAACTGGAGAAAATATGGGAAAACTGGAGGCTTTTTTATTTTTCTGTTTCAGTAGCCTGTCATTTTTACTGAGTTTCTGTTAAAACAGTAAGGTTGGTTGCTATACTTTGAATCTGTGTTTTCTGCCATTTGTAGAAGGCTAAAAGTAGCCTTTTTGATTTCTACCTAGCAGGTAGAGTTTTTCTTTGAAACATACAAATTCATCAAGGTTGATATATTTGTTTGAATAGTTCATTTTATGTGAGAAGCATTAGCTTCACTAGAAGTGGGCAGTTTGTGACAAGCCTGAATTGAGTTTAAAAGTCTCTCATGACATGCTTTAAAATATTTTCATTGAGAGTAATGCAGCAGCATCAGTTACCTGTTACACAGATATTTCTCCTTGTTTCCTGTCAATGTGGGCTGTTATGTCAGGATACCCTCTTGTTCCCAATAGTTCCTTCCAAATAGTATTTCCTAAAAGCAAATAAAGTAGAGCCTGAACTGTCACACGTTACAGCAAAATTAATTGTTGTCACAAAAATAGGCTTCAACCCATTCGAGAATGCAGTATTTGGTATCCCTGTACATAAATGTGATAGTGTACATTGTATGCTTCATGTTGCATGTGATATTGCTAAGCACTTTGTTTTAAACAGCACAGGAAAAGACAGCTTTTTTTCACAGGGCAAGGGAAGTAAGTTTGTTTTGGCTTTGTTTGTTCATGCAGCTTGTTTTTGTCTGTTGTTTTTTCACCTTTATCAGGATAGCAAACTACTACTTTGCTTCTCACCACAATGAGAATAAAAGTTTCTCTCATCTCCATCGCTCCAGATGTTCATGTGTTAAAATCTGTAACACTGGTGTATTCTTTCTTTAGCCTTTCGTCATGGTCATGTTTCGTTTCTTTCAACTTCCAAAACTTTGGAAGTGTGCAGTATCTGTGAAGGTACCTTTCTGTGGATTCCTAAATCACAGCTTCGGATTTTTCCTGAAAGTGGAATTAAACGTTGCACTGAGTCTGAGCATCATCTGTGGTTGATTAAATGCTCTAAACACTGCTGTCTTACAGTCACAATAGCAAATTTGCTTCAAATGGGTTTAAAATCACTGTCCATACCAAACAGAAACGCTTGAAATGAAATTATTTGTGTTTATCTTGCCATGACCTGCCAAATTCAGAATAGGCAAGGGAAGCATTTCTCACTTTTAGCTGTCATTTGTTTGCACTGCAGAGCAATACCATGATCTGGCAGAAAAAGAACTTGTAATTTTGATTCACCAGGTCAGGATGAGGTACATTGACACAACTGAAATGCTGATCACTTCTCCTCTTTACTACTCAACTGAACTTTTATAAATTATACCTCCATGTTCATACCTTAATTTCCTGATGTTTCACTTTATGGTCATATTCAGGAAGTTTATTAATTCATTCAGTAGTGATCTGTTGACCTAATTTCTGTTGTAGTCTATGCCATACACAATGGCAGAAGTTTGTCAAATACTTAAAATATCTCGGATTTTGGGCATTACACTCCAGAGGACATTACACTGAAGTCCAGGTTTGTAACTTATGCAGTTTGCAACCATATTTACTAAGGAAAATAAATATTCTGATTATTTGTTGCACACCTATTTGACATGTAGAGAATTCAGCTTCGTAAACTGGGCACTGGACCTAGTGCTTAGGAGCCTTCCTTGAGACCAGGTAGGAGGAGAGCACAGGCAAGCGAGTTTACTGGATGATTAGGAAAAGTCATTTCATCTCTGCAGCCCTGTTTTCCCTCTGCAAATTTGGGACAATTTAGAGGAGTCCTCCTTTACAGACAGCTTTCCAACCACAAATAAAAGCAGCATGCAAGCACCCTAATGAAACTTCATAGTCACAGTTTGTGGAAAAAATGATTACCGGCTACCCAAGGACTCCCTTCTAAATTTTTAAAATGGAATTATAGTGTAAGGAGAACTACCCAAACATTTTATGCTGGGTATATTGAATAAATAGCTTTTCAGTAAACAAGTGATGTTTGCATTAAGTGAAGGTATTACTGTTCCATTTAAAGCAAGCAAACTTTCCTCTCTTATTATCACTCTCTTAATTAAAGATCGTGAAGGCTTTTGACTGGCTTATGAATTTTAGGAGCTTGGTCACCAATGGACAAGAGAGAATCACTAGGTGCTCATCTACCAGAGAGGTGGGCACAATATAATCACCAGAACAAAACTGTGTATTTGAGCAAGGTGAGGGCTGGAATCCTGGTAATCTAAATTTAAAAATAATTAAGCTTATGAAAATAAATGGAGAAGAATTTATGGAGAGTAGGGTAAAAGAAAAGGCCATGAATGGGCAGTGGGATCAAAATATATCAGTAAAGCTCTCAGTCCTCTGTTACCTTCACTGGATGCTGCTGGGTGTCGTGTAAGTCATGTGAGGGCTAGTGGAGATCAGCATTATCCTTGTCCACATTTAGCAGAGAATACCTATGGTTAATCTAAGAAAACAAATATTCTTGCCCAAGAGGAAATGAGGAGCCTAGAACAGTGTATTGGCTCTCTTGATGAGGATGCTTGTCTGTAAATACAGTATGTGTGGATGATGAATGCAGGAAATGGCCGGGAGGAGGTGGGTGGAATTCACAGCTTGTTTTTATCATTTGTCTCTCAAAACCCAGTTCATGAGGAATGGTGGTGGGCAGTCATATATAAACTTTAAAGAGGCGCTGGCATTTTTTTCCCTAGCATTTAAAAGGTTATGTGCTGCATTGTGAGACAAATAAATCATGATTCACTGCAACAACAGAGTTGCAGTCAGTTATATAAATTGCCAAGGAAGCACTAAATCTATCACTTTGTGTATTCTGATCATTGAACAATTGGAATGGTGTTTGGAAAGAAAGCTGAGTAGAAGCAAGGAACCACGTAAAGTGGCAGATGCAATTAGTAAGATCAATGGTGGTGTTTTAAGTTCATTGCTTGGTCATCTGGGTGGACCATGGAAAAGATTGTTAGTCGAGTCAGCAGAGTGAGAGTACTGTATGGCGCAGAATTATTCACCAAGTTCTAGTCACATGTAAATAGCTTCATGGAGAACATAAATGACCTTTAGGTTTGCTATTTTTTCCAACTGAAAACCATAGCATTATTTTTAAAACTCCCGTTCTGATGTTGACTTTGTTAATTAACTTTCCCCTAACACGTGTGCACACATGTGCACCATTTGCTGTTATTTAGGCCTGTGGGAAGAAAAGTGATTTCCAATAATGCATTTTAAATTATCATATTATTTTTCCAAAATGAAATATTGGAATCAGATGGCTTTGAAGTGTATGATTCAATACTGTTCCAGTTCTCCTGTTCTAACCAGGCAGTAAGGTGCATACTTGAAAAATGGAAAATTCAAGCTATAAAAAAAAAAAAAAAAAAAAAAAAAAAGTCTTGGAGGGATAACTAGCTGTGTTTCCTTTTAAGGAAGGTGAAACATTTTCATAAATTGTTTATCAGGATGACTAAGTAATTTTTTTTTCAGAAACAGCTAAATTATCTTCTAGGAATAAAGTATTGGCTTTCAATATAAGAGATGAAGAAAACCTGCCAGAAGTATGAGTGTGTCCATCACAGAAAGACATTTCAGATAAGGCTTTTGAAATTAATGTAGAATTTGTGAATGAATATTATATTACTCAAAGCAGTTTCTGCAATCAATGTTAATCAAAACTGTAGTTTACTTAAGTAATTTTAACAGGCATGTACAAACATAAGAATTGCTTATTTTGCAAAAGTTACTACTTTTAATTATATGTCAGAGTTATGCCAAACGATTCCTCTTGCTCTATAAACTATCATTTCACTCTTCCTGTGTCACAGGACAGTGCTGTTCGGGTGTCTGCTTTGGCATCTGCTGCTTCTTGGAGGCTTGAAGATCTTGGGGCTGTCAGGACACCAGCTCCTGAGCATCAGAACTGCTAGCTGGTACCTTGCAGTTTTCACACCTGCCTGTTTCTAGTTTTGGAACAAAGGAAAAGGTGGTGTAAGAGAATTAGGAGCCTTATTAAACTTCTCAGTGAATACAACAAAAAGAACATGTTTTCCAGGACTGTTGATACTGATAGTGACTAGCTAAGGAATAATAGAAAAAATGCACTTGACAAGGCGGGTCACAGTCCGATTTTTTATATAGGAAAAACATTTCTGAAAACTTGTGAATATTCTGATTGTGTTGCTTAATGCTGAATATTTCTTATTTCAGGCTTAGTTTACAGTAAAACAAACTTAATATAATTAGCAACCTGACTGAATCCATGGAATAGTTTATGAGAGTTAAGGTGTATAGGCTGAGATGAGAACTCAGCAAAATTACATTATACCCAGACAGATACATTCTATAGCCAGTCATTTAGATTTACATCACAGGCATTCATTTCCTTATACTGCTGTAATTCTTGCCAAACTTTTAAGATTCAGATTTAATATTGTTTTAAAACACGTATGCTTTTTTGTACCTCAGATGACTACAGTGTCTGTATAGTCTTTCCTCGTGTTGACTATGTTCTGATCCTGATTACTACTAGCATAATAATGATGTTTCTGTTAGCAAATATTTCGTATTTTCTGTCAGGGACATAGTAGGTAAGAGTACTGTTATCAGAAGCAACCAGGGCAAGTGTGTTTATTGTTTTTTTGGCTGTTTTATGTACAAAAATTAGTTTCACTGTTTACGTGTTGAACTACAAATATTTGTATGGAAGCTTCAAAGATTCAAAGAGACAAAAGAAATACTGTGTGGTGTGTGTGTGTTTTTTCCTCTTATCAAACTGAAATCTAGTTAATTTAGAGATAGGGAACCTTCGAAGAGACACAATGCTTTGCTGAATTCTTGTGTAATTGAGAATCCCATGGGAGCGGCTGAGGTTGCTAAAATGTCTAATATATTTCAAAATAAATTGGGACTCTGATCCTTTAAGCCAATAATACTGGCTGTTCCATTAAAACTTCTTTGATATTAAAGTACTTTACATCACATTAATTCTGTTTGTTCCAAAAAAGGGCACTTGTCAAAGGTCTGTTGCACAGTATATTTCTTGGGTCCTCAACTGATTCATGAGGAAAGCTTTGCAGTGACCATCATCTCACTGCTAGAGATCCCAGGAAGACCCTTGTATATTGCTGTGCAGAGCAATGAAGTAAATGTTATTTTTTGCACAACATTTCACCTTAAAAAAGCACATTAAACTTTACAAGTTTTGTTAATTTTCTTTTAGTAAATGATCTCTTCCACATTTATTAGGAATGCTAAAGGAATTAATTTAATGTAGTCTTCAGTCAATGGAATAAGTTGAAAAAACATATATAGAAAGCATTCTGAAATAATTTCTTGGATTTTTGTCAAAATGCTGTTTCTCCTCCCGTTCCCCTTAGCTACCCACATAATGGCATCAGCCCGGTTGCCTTGGTACCTGCTCCTGAAGGCTGTGTGTGCCGTGGAGTTTGGCTGTTGAAATAGCACGATTTGTCATGTAAAAGTGCAAGTCATTAGCACAGGTTTGTTTGACTGGAAGGGCCTTGTGTGCTCTGTTGAACAAGTTCCTGTTCTGTGGCTTTCAACTGTGAATGCTTGTATTGCTTACTGTTTCTACTAGTCATCCTGCTGGTGTCAGATTTGTTGTATGGAGCTGGTGATAGGAATTGCAAGGGCTCAACCTTTGCTCCAGGAGATTTAACCAGTCTTTCTATTAACAGAGTAAAATCTTCTTCACATGGAATTGTAATGGCAGTAAGTGAAGCAAGACTACTTTGACCTGTATCACTTCACCTTGACTTCTAGGTTAAGGAATTCAAGATTTAGTTGGTCTGCTTAAGTTGTCCACTGTGGTTGTCTTGCTGAGAGTCCCAGCAAATGGAGTTGCTATTCTGGAATCACGTAATTAGAGACATTTTTTAACCTATCAAAGGAAAGAAGAGGAGAAGACTTAGATGCAAATCATGACTAACTCCATGAGAGCAAAGTACAGATCATCCTTCTATACTGGAGAAGGGCTGAAGCAAAAGCAATGGTTGAGAACTAAGGCAGTTTTCTTCAAAATGGAAATAATGCATTTGAACAAAACACCAGTGATTGCCTTTTCATTTCATGATTTTAACTCAGTAGTTTTTTCTTTGTAAAACACTGAAATTATTGAACTCACCCAGGGATAGCTGGTGAGAGCTCTGCTTTTAGCTCTAGTTGAGAGAACATGAGAGGTGGGGTGCAATTGCTGAACTCATGGGAAGCTCTTAAAGCTAAGAAATTGTTAGAATGTATGTGCAGTTTCATAACATTTGTGCTTGTGTTTCTGTCCCTGAAAATAACTGTGATTTTGGGTGGGCTTGGTGTCAGTGTCTGGCTTTCAGCCTGCTCCTTCAGCCTTCTCTTATCGTGAGCCTCCACCCTGTGCTCTCAGGCCAGCCTTTGGGAATGCCCGTCTCGTGAGCGCAGGGAACAGCGGAAGAGGATCTGCAGGCTGCTCCTGGAGTATTTGTTTGGTTTGCTGATATGTACTTGGTTTGACTACGTCTCTTGTTTGAGACTTGGACCTTTTTACCTGTGAAACAGAAGGTAGACAACTGAGGCTAAACCAAACAAAAATGCTGGGTTCTCTGAAATGTTGATTCCAAATGATGCTGGTAGAGACTCTGCAGTAAAAGATCTTAGGGGTGAGAGGGCAAAATTCAAGCAAGGAAAGGTGGCATTGCTGGGACTGAGCGTTTGGAGGCGCTTCAGTCTAGGTGGAGATTTACTAGCTGTTTTCTTTTAGTGCATAAAATCTCATTAAAAAGCAAATGTATGTTTTCAAGATATGTTACAGTGCTGTAGGTTTGTTTATCATACTGCATATTTCTATGATTGTTTTAGCTGATGCCAAGAAAGAGGGAGTCACACTTAGCTTATGTACAAGGAGTCTTTCCTCTGCTCTGCATTGTCTTACTGCTGCTGTTCCTCCCTTTCAGTCCACTCACTTCAGTTACTAAACCTTCAAAACTGATAGAGGTCTTCAAAGCAGAGATGATCTTTTTTTTTTTTTTTTTTTTTTATAGAGTATTACATGAGTTACTGATCCACAGCTTACAAGCATTAAGGCTTGTTTAAAAATAATTTGCTTTTGATAACACTTTATAGCATAGAAATCAGTGTATTTTTAACAAAGAATTTAACATAGATATTATTCACAATTAATTGCTTTGATATCGTTTTATGACATAACAGACATGACATTTATTCCACCCACAAGCTTATACCAATCCATCTCTCTGTGGAGACAAAGCACATGGCACAAAAGCAATAAAAATTATAAGCCCTGGAGTGTAAAGCAAATCTTCAACAAGCCAAGGCAGACATATTTTTACATATAACTTAAGTTTAAATTTAGTGTAGTGGATTGATTCCTTACTCGGCCTTTAATAAAAGAGGATTCAAGGGTATTTATATCTAAATAAAAAAATAAAATTAATTTCATTCCCCTTGTTCTTATGTACAATGGTGAGAGAGTAAGACCTTTCTGCTGTAAATGGAAAGAACATTTAAATTGCAGTCTTAAGAGGAATTAGTAAGAAAAATGGATATATTACTGCCTGAGGACTCTCCTTGAGGTCAGTGTGGTAGTGTGTAGGCTGAAAGATGAGACAGAGAATCAACAGGAAATAGAACTGTGCAACTTAATGATATATGGGCCAAAATTGTTTCAGCTGGAACTCCATTGATGATAGTGATGCTTCACTAGGGGTGGATTTAAACCATTTTGAAGAAGTGACGATCTGGCATACCAGGTTTCATGTGCTGATTGCCAAGACTCGCTTCTCAATTGTCACAATTGTTTAATTACTTTATTTCAGCTTTTAATATTTTGAAGTATTTGAAGTGTTGCCAAGGAGTGTTAGAGTGGAAAGGACAAACCATTTTGGTGTTTATTCAGTTAACTTTTTTTTTTTTTTTTTTTTTTTACTGCCTATGCGGTGCCTATGGACCCTGATCGTACCAGTCATGTCTCGCTGTATGTTAAGTATACATATGTTAGGTATGTATTATACATTAGTATGCCATATGTCATAAGAAGATGAGGGACTTTGTTGCATATGAGAGCTGCTTAAAGTCTGGCTCTAATACAGAGGAGCAGCCTAGGAAATGTGAGTGCCCTTGGTCCGAGTGATAGGTAGCAGTATCGCTAGCTGTGGCACTTACTTTCTGCAAAGAAGACAGTTTTGACTACGGTAGCAGCATCTTACCTGCTTTTAGGAGCTCTCCTGACCTTTGCAAGCAGTTGAGCAAAGTAGGAATGTCCATACAGACCACTTCTATTTCAACAACACCAAAGGAAAATAACAAGAAATACTAACTAACGTATTTTAAAATGAATGTGGGATGCTGTGTAAAGTGCTCTAGGTGACCCTGCGTGTACAGGGGGGTTGGACTAGATGATCTCTAAAGGTCCCTTCCAATCTTAACCTTTCTATGATAATATGATTCTACAGATTTACTGAGGGAGATGCAGAGATGACTGTAGCTCCCTTCTTCCTTTTGCATCCCTGAGGATGAGGTCTGCTGACTGTCATTTGAAGCAATGTTCCTTCTCTTCACTCATGGCTATGGGATCCCCGAATACAAGCAGTGATAAATGGTAATTTAGTCAACGTGAGGAATGAAAGCCTGAATTAGACGCAAATTAAAAATATGTATGCTTTGATGTTGTTCTTGAATTTTCAAGTGTTTGGTTTGGTTTAGGTGTACTCTCTGTAGCTAGCAATAGATTTAGGCGGCAGACCTAAATTCTTCAAGTCTGTAGAGTTGGGCATAGAAACAATTTACTTTTCAAGTAGTTAAGTACAGAAGTTCAGTCACACTGATTTGGGCCATTTTAATGGCTCAAGATCTTTTTTACATTCCATAAGTGCTGGGAGAATTCTAACATATATCTGACTCCCTTTAGTAAGGATCATTAATTTTTTGGGCCATTCTGTGCAGATCTTCCATAGCAGTCAGCTATTAGACATGTATTTATTCCTACTGTTCTCTTTTCCAAACTGTCTTTTAAACTTAAAATACTGTTGTCCAGTCTAATAGTACCTTGTGTCCATTTTGTATTCATTTTACATGTAAGTCTATGTTTGTTCAAGATACAAAGCAGTAAAGAATTATATTTTAGGATCTTAGAAATTATTTGTTTAATCATTTTAGGATAATTTTCTGTGATATATGATCTTGAATATTTAATTTTAGGAGGAGTTTTAGAAGCTCTCAAAATCAATTGAAAAGTCACATTGAAAAAATATTTTGGGGAACCAGGAAAGCGACTGTGCTGATTACACTTAAATGTAACCTTCTCTTCCTCCCTTACCAAAGATATGTGTGTGACTGGGTTGATTTCAGTGGAGTTGATCTGTTTTATATTGCCAAAATAGGAAGAACCTTAAGTCCATTATGAAGAAACATAATTGTAGTCTACCAGATACAAATTTTAATGATGATAAACAGGTATTTTTTTTAATAAGATGACATGCACAGAAAGAACAAACCAGCAATGATCAATGCAATCTCCAACCCTAATATGTTTTGCAATTGAATCTTCAGTCCTGGATTTTTTTTATTAGAGTCAGGTTTGTGTTTTGCTTGCTAAAAATATCAGAGGGATTTGATGTGATCTGTGTAGCAGAACAGTGGATAAGTTTCCTAAAGGCCTGGGGACAGTGTTCTGCTGATAATGCTGTTAGACAGTACCCCACAGAGGTGCATCTGGTGTGTCTTTCCCTGGGCCACAGCTCGAATGGAGAATAACTATTTTGCATTGTAGTGCTACTGTGGAAAACCTCCTGGGCAAGGAGACTGTCTGAGGGGACGCATCTCTAAGTGCCCTCCCAAGCAAGTGTGATACCAGAGCCATAGTCTCTGGCTAGTTTGATGTCTGCCTTTTCCTTTCCTTTGCTGCCGCCTGGGATTTCCAGCTGGACGTCTCAGTGTAACACAGGGATGACTGGTGCCCTGTCCTGCCTCTGTTCCTGGAGGCAGGCCTCAGCGGCTTCTGCGGCTGAGGAGCACCTGCTCTCTGGCTGCTGCTTGCCATGGAGACAGAGGGGTTGCTATTTTTCACACTACAACACTTTATTAAATTCCTCAGTAAAGCCCCCAAGCAGCGAGGTGGCAGCTGACCTGTCGCTCCAGCTGCCACCTGGAGACAGCTTTGAAAAGTGCTCCCAGGCCGGTTGCTGCCAGGACCACCTGCAAAGGTGATTCCTCAGGGCAGGGGACCTGGAGTTGAGCTTCAGTTCTGGATTTTTGGACTGCAAATTTTCTCCCTAATGAGATTAATTTTACCATCTTCTTGCCCCTTTTTTAGTAGGTAAAAAGAAATCTCTACCTGCTCTCAACTTTTTGGGGGAAAAAACACAAGGCAGAGGAAAATGTGATTATTTTGGCATGGAGTTCTACAGTTCATTTCGCTTAAGCAGTCCTCTTTCTGCTCTAAGATTGTTTTGGCTTCAGTAGAAGAATCTTTCTTTCAATTAATTAAATTTAAATCGACCGTGTGATATTTAGGCTTGGAAATGGGCACACCATGTTGTGGAGATGCAGAACATAAGGCAGCAGCATTCCCTGCACTGTAAATTTCTGAAGAAAATTGAGACTTGGGGAATGTGTAACTTATTTCTATAGGCAGCATTGAATTTGATTGCTGGGGAGGGGAGTCAAGTTGGTCTGCCTGGATTTAACTATTTGTGTTTGCTGTATATACTGGTTGTACTTAGAGCTATATCTGTAAACGAATGCATACAGTGCTGGTAGCTTAGGGAAGACGTGTATGGCGGTTCTTTTGCAGGTAGTAAAATGGAAAATCCAATTTGCAATTGCAAAATAAGCCTCTGAGTGATACATGATCTTCAGGGCAGCGTCGGTCAGAGGGCGACTGCTAATGACAGAGCCAGCTTGCGTCCCCAGCGGCCTGCGCCGTAAAGCTGAAGAGTGAGCGGTGCAAGCCTGCGTCTCAAGCTGCCCGCCGTACGTTTAGACACAGCAGTTTTGAGCTTATTAGGTCCTTTCTGTCACAGTGCTTAATCCTGATCCTTGTTAGAACGGGGCTGCTGGGTCCGCTAATGAAGGCGGTGGGTGTGCGGCTCCGAAGGAGGCGCGCTGGAGCGGGGCGAGGGCCTCCCCGCGTGGCGCTGGCGCCGGGGAGCCCCCGCAGGCAGCCGACACAGGAGCTTGCTGAGGTAACGGGGGCTTGCTGAGAGGCCAGCGTGAGGTGCGCGACGTTCCCATGCAATGGAATGGTCTTGCTTTGCTCTGGTGGTGTTAACCCTTTTTACAGGGAGAAACACCTTAAGGATTTAATGACCCTAATGCAGAGCGTGGGGAAATGTAACCCAAATGGCTTGCAGAAGCACCCACAGCACACGTGTGCGTATGCCACTATACCAATGCTTTAAAATTGAAAAACATCAGATTGATTTAAGGCTTCTCTACCAGCTTGATTGGGTCTGGATCACAATCTTGTGATTTTGCTATTTTATTTATGAACATTTAAAACATTTGCTTGTTGTGGAGTGTGGTCTGGGGCTTTCTACATTCACAAACATAAATGTAAAATGGTAGCACAGGTGTCTTATTTTGAATTAGACAAATGGAGTATTTCTTTAAATGTCTAAAACCCTCCTGGAATTTAGTCTGTTGTATCCACGGACAGAACGAATTTCAGCAGAACTTATACTGTTTTGTTTTTGAGTGGTAATCCTAAAAGGGGATCAAAAAAAAAAAAAGAAGGGGAAAAAAGAATTCTGTATCTTCTAAGTCCTTTCTATCATAGGTTAGATAAAACTGGCACATTGCAAGAACAATCAAGGGGTCCCAAGTTTTAACTCAGTTGTTGTGTCAGTGCTAAGTGAATTTGCTTTCATGCAGATAGGCAGCTCAGCACTCTGCATTATGAAGCCCTGCCTAGGACTAACTGAATGAATAAATATTATACACAGCGGGCCAAATTCCATCCCGCTGTGCACTGAGATGAACAGGGTGGAACTTGGCTCTGTATCCATCATGATGGGAACTACTGTGTCCTCCTTTTCCTCTCCATTAAACCTAAAGTATCTGCTTTGATTATGATTGTACTCTTTTGAAGGAATTAAAGGTTTCTTTTTCACTGTAAAGACTTTCCTTAAGATAAGACTGTTCTTTTCATATATCTTTTTGTTTAATCTGTTTCAGGTAATTTGGATTTGACGGGACAAAAGCAAGTCTTCAAAGCAGAAAATAATCCTTGGGTTACCCCTATTGCTGACCAGTTCCAGCTTGGAGTATCTCATGTTTTTGAATATATTCGTTCAGAAACATATAAATAGTAAGTATTTCATATCACTATTTTATCCTGGAGATTTTTTTTTCATTTTTTTTATTGTGCTATGTTTTCTTGTGCTTATGCTGTTTGTTATCAGCTATACATTTGTTTTTATAATATATACAGTAGCTTGGTATTCAGGTCAAACATGCAAACCTATAAACTTCTATACTTATATTCAGAAATGTTGCTAATCAGTAAATAAGTATGGTTTAGACATGTTGGGAAAGCATAAAGATTGTGTGACTTTGTCGCGTATTTGTGCATTTTTTCTAAGGATGGTTAAGTAGCTTGAGAGGTGTAAAAGAACAAGCTCTGAGAAGTTATTTTAAGTATGTGCATTAAGGCTTTATAGCCCGAAATAAGCAATTGTTAAGAATGTTTTTGATTTGAGTTTGTTATGTTTTGCAAGATGATGAACCTGATTGGTTTGGACTGGTTTGCAAAAGTTTCTCACCTGGTAATTCAAACATGGTAGTAGCCCTTTCTTCAGCAGTGTTACTGAGTGAAAACAGACCTCCATGTTCATTCAGAATGCTAGGTATAAATATAAATGCTAGGCATTTATTTATGAAAGAATGTATTTAATGGTTCATTGAATTGAAATATTTCTCTCTCACTGAAAATTTCCGTGTTGCAGTGCTCTGTGTTGCAGGCACGGTTCAGGGAGGAGCTCTTCCTCCTTTGGCCATCCCTTGCTCACAGTCCGTTTAGCAGTGGGATGCAGCATTCTTGGGAACGAGGGGTAGTTTCTGGTTGGCAGTTTGTATTTCTGTGTGCTGTAGCTCCAGGACTCATGCACATCTCACAGAGAGAGCTTTGGCCTTTCTGAGGATAGCAACAAAGTCGCAAAGACTGAAGTAAACTTCTGTTTAGTTTCTGTACTAAATGGATAAGAATTTCTGCAGACCTGCATTCAGTTTTTTGAGATCTATTGTTATGTATATAAATAATGAATAAGATAAGTTTATAACTGCTCTAGCAGCCTCTCTTGAGCGTCCAAAATCAAGATTAAAAGATTCTGTAATTCATCACCTTTCCTTAACTATTGTTCTTCGCTTTAAATAGGCAGTGTTATGTTTGCTCTCTTGTTCTTTGCTGAGGCGTGACTGTGTCTAGCTGGCTAATGGGCTGATTTTGATCTTGTCCACAGTAAATATTTAAAGCCCATATAGGTAACAGTGTAAGCAAAATCAGACTAGTAATTAATTGGGGAAATAAAGGGAGTCGGAGAAGTATTCATTTAGAATTTTACATTTGATCTCGAAAGATTATTCGGTTAAAATGTCATTAGTTTCAAAGACAAGGAATGAAACCAAGTGCATGAAGATATAAATAACAAGAGAAGATTTTTGTTTGTTTTTGGTATATAGCCATACCATATTTAGACCATAAATTAAAAATATTGGGATACTTCTGTTAGAATCCCTGTAGCAATTGCTTTTGATTCTTGATTGCAATAGCTTTACATATGCTGTAAAGAGGGTTTGTGGAGTAGAGGAAAGATTCTCCTTGGTTATTTCCAGTTTCATGTAGATATGTGATCTGAGGATTATTTGGATGTGACCTGCTACAAACATTTTTTCTGTGTGCATGTGATTTGATTTTCAGTGGCATAATCCGGTTAACAGGTCAAGTAGCATTACTGTGCACTAAAGCAAACAAGCTGTGAACACAAAAGAAGTGAAAATCCTTTATTCGTGATGAAATTTTGATATTTTCTCTTTACCTTCTTCAACTGCTTCTCTGTTTACTACTTCAACTGCTTTTGCTTTTTTTTTCCTTCTTTCAGAGACTCTCTCCAGGTATTATACCTTTTTTTTTTTTCCTCATTAAGCAAATGACCAAGCTGAGATGTGAGTGTAGTAGTTTTCTCTGTAGATATCTCACACTTTATGCAAAATTGATCTCTTGGATTTTCTCCGGATCGTTCAACCAAAACAAAAATTTGTAAATTAACGTATAGTATTTGACAGACACAGACAGTTTAACTTATACTCTGAGACATAATAATATATAGTTGAGCGACTGGGTAGAAAATCAGGTATGCTCTTTAGCTGACCTCCCTTCTAATACTGCGACAAACGAACAACTCACATTTATCAGCAGCTTATAGGAGGTATTTTCACTTCTGATCAGTAAGTTTATTTCCAGGTACTGGAAGATGTGGCCTTTCATAAACTAGCAATCGTACATATATATAGTAAGTAGAATTTGAGCTCTAAAAATAGTAACCGAACCCCTATGCCCATTGCTTCTGCTGGCTGATTGGAAATATTGATTTTACTGTGTTTATAAGTCTAGCACTGTCTGTACTAGCTGAGGCGGAGTATACTCGCATAGTCAAAGGGCCAAGTTGCAGGGACTTAGCAAGTTATGTTTCCCTGAGTGGTTTATGCTAATGTACCTTATTTTGTGTTTGCAATGACCAGGGCATCATATTTACTCAGTGACAGCTACCTCAGCCAGACACTACAACTCGCCAAGTCTGGCGATTCAGCCACTTGCAGTCGTGTTAATGAACCTGGGGGTTTCCACTGATGGCTGCCACAAGCCATAATTATGTGTAACATTTGTGCTCAAAGGTTTCTAGTCATTCTCTGTGCTCTTGAGACACAGCTATGAAGTAGATGAAAACCCTTTTCTTTCCATTTCAAGCATATTCGTCCAAAATTTTCACTTGATTTTTCACCTTTTCTTGGGATATTCTCGTTTCAGTGCTTAATTGGTATGTAGGGGTGACACCCATTAGGGATGACTACGTCCTAAGATAAGGATGTCTATCTTGCATACTTTTACATTTTCAAACTTCAGTTTTACATGATGCTTAAACCCTCAGCATAAAACTGAAATTGCAGCCCGCTACAGCAGCCCTGTTAACTGATTGGCCTCACATCAGCCTGGTAGGTTCTCACTTAGTATACTCGCTCTTTCATTTCCTTTTATTTCCTTACTTTTCTTGGGAAATGATGCCAGATGATTTTTCAACCCTTGTTTTTTGACAAAAAGATGATCATATATTGTGTCAGAAAATGTGTGTGGAGAGGCTCTTATTCCTTAACAGGAAATTTAGCAGCCTTTGGCACTCTGCTGACTTTTGTTGGCTAAAATATGTCCACCACGCATTTCACACTGTGACAGCATCATTTAGAAATAGGTCAGGTTACAAAGTATCTGATGGTCCTTAGTCTCTGGCTGCAGTACTTGCTCTCATAGCTAAAGGAGTAAGATGAATTTTGGCCTTGATTCTGTATATGCTGTGCAGGTGCCATTTAAAAATGCCGTGTGGTGTCGTGGTAGTGCTGAAAAGCAGTTGAAAAACATTTTCAAACAGTAAAAGATAATAGCAACCTCATCTCCTCAAACAGCTTAGCTAAATGTTTTGGTTTTTTTTATTCATGTCTTCAGTCAACTTTCAAAGTGACCTTTATGTTGTAAGCATATTCTCAGAGGATCCTCTCTGTCTAGAGCAGTGACAAAGGGATGATGGATTGTGTGATTTAGTGGCTATAATATATTTAGACAAGTGCAGATAGACAGAAATATTTGAAAGAAAACAGTGAATTAAACTCCTTTGAAGAACTTGAATCCTGTGATGCTCATCAGGATCAGTGTAAGATAATCAATGACTTGATTAAGATGAGGTAAAGGGCTTGGGTGGATGGGTTTGGTCACTGGCATTCTCTGCATATTTGCTCCAGCAAGCTGCACTTTGGGTATGTTTTTTGGCGTTAATCATGTGCTCTTGATCAGCCTTCAGGCAAAACTTGTTCTTTGTTTGTTCTTGCAGCAGAAAGGATAGTGGCTTTGCTTTTGTCACAGCAGAGTCTATTCCAGTCGTCATCACCTGATGGCATAATCTCAGCTAGAACAGAGTAATTTGCTTTCCTGAGTGCTTGGAATAGCATTTAGCCTTCTAGCATTCTTTTAAACTGCTGTTGAACCAAGCAGTCGCCTTATAACACTTTTTTTCTTAAATGACTGTTGTCTTTCTCTGACCTCCATATTTCAGCGAGGCAGAATTATGAGAGAATAGTCACCATTTGTTAAGCTTCTAGAAAGCAGCTTTTCCCCATGAGGCAGTCAGCTTGGAGCCAGGAACCTTGACAAGATGTTTTGTGAAAGGAAGTGACCTGAACTTTTCACATTTCCGTCGGAGAAGGTGGTAGAAGAGCAAGCCATTTTGAAGACTGACACAATAACTCTTAGCAGAGGAAGTTGTTTGACAAAGGCTACGTTGAACGTATATCACTCGGTGACACTTCAACATAGGTTTCCCTGTACAGACAGTTTCTCATGCTGTAATCAAAAACATCATTTTATCCTCAGTTTGGGAAAGTCCAGAGCTGATTCTGTTGGTATCCAGAAGCATTTTTGTCTCCAGCTTTGTCGAATGCGCTGTTCCAGCAGAGCCCTGCTATTCCGCGGCAGCAAATGCCCACTGACTGCTTCCACGTAAGAGGGCACAGGTCATGAAATCAGGGATTCTTTTTATGGGTTATATTAATGAAGAGTATTTCAGTATTTGTTTTTAACAAGTAGAGGAGGCTGACAAGTTACTCAGAGTAATGTACAGGAATGCAAACTATGTCTTGAAAAATAACTTTTTCTTATTCCACAGTTTCTAAGCTTATTTAATTTCAGCTGTGTGATTGGTGCTGTCCAAGATGTGAAGCAATGGATAAGTAACCACTCTGAAAATATTTCCACTTTGTGGAGTGGAAAAAGAGGCTAAGCAAAAAAAAAAAAAAAAAAAAAAAAAGTAATCAACTTTAATCCACATTTTGGAGATCTGGATGCACTGTGGTAAAGTGGGAATTAACAGGAGTTGAAAAGGAGACCTTGGGAAGTTGAAATAGTAGAAGGAGCAATTATCCTGGAAGGGGATTGCTTGTGTAGCAATGTCCACTGGCCTGGGCCTGTAAGATTTTTGTATTTAAGTCACATTTATTACAGTAAACTGCTCTGTAGCAGCGTTACGCAATAGTTTGCTATGATTAAAAAAGTTTGAGTAACCTAATAACAGGTTGTTGATAGGTATATATTTCCTAGAAAAACAATTCCTTCAGGGTTATAAATGCACATCTTCTTAGTACTCTTTTCTACGCTTTATAGCTTTATATTGGCTAATCATTAGCTACTCATGTAAGAATAGCAGAAGAACCTAACTGAGTGTGGTGTGATCTCAGGAGGAATTTCTGATGGTCAGAGCAAACATGGATATCGTGGAGTCTTGGGGGAAAATAAAGACTATAGAGAGGAATGCAGATAAACTGCTTTAAGCATCTAATGCAGTGTGATTCAAGGGACTATGGTTAGATGCCTCAGCTGTTTGTATGATCAGTAGAAGTCAATGAAGACTGAAAGCACTTAAATGGTGTAAATATATCCTACCTTGCTAAGAAAAATAAGCCATAATAAATTCTTTTCTATATTTTTTTTTCTTTACTGTCACTAATGTTCTTTGACAGTTTGTGGAATAGAAGGCTTCGTGTATAAGTTTTGTCTTAGGCTCTGCCCTGCAAGTCCTTATAATTTTAGTACAAGTCTTCTCATTGTTTCTATACAGATTGTTCATGTGTGTGCTGCCAAGATAAACCCTTAAGTTCTCCCTCATTTCCTTTCTCATTTATGGAGGTTGTTGTGGGTCCTGTATGGGAAATAAGACAGTGCTATGTGTCTAGCTGTCAGTGCTGCTGTCAGTTGTCAGTACTGGAGCTTCTTTCCCCCTATCAATGGCTTTTGAGCTTGACATGGTGAGCATTTGGTCCCCAGTGTAGATGCACCAGCTCTGCCAAGGGTAGCCATGATCTTGTGTGTTTTAGGGCAGATTCAGAGATAGGATAATGATAGCGGAACAGAGCTGTGATTTCAGTGATTTACTTTAGGTGAGATTCTCTGAGATGCACGTCTACACATCTCCTGTGCAGATGAAATTGTGGCAGATTAAACCTTCCTAACAAATTTCATGCTAGCTAGCAAATAAGCAAAATTTAACAATCCTTAATTTCAGGTAGGCCCATGTAAGATTTTTTCAGTTAACCAATGAAAATTCTCTATCAGCTTGATGTGGGAAAATGTAAAAATACCATTTATGTTTGGCTTTGCTCTGTCAAAAGCATGGTACTGTATATTTTATGTGAAAATACTGATTTGTATCCAGCCAAATGTTGTATTTATTGTCTGTATTTTAAAAAATGATGAATATATTAGTACATTTTTTCCAGCAGAGACAATAGATGATTCAGAGTCCTGACATCTTTAGACAATATTTATATGCAAATCTGTAACTTCTTCCCAACGCGAATTGGAGCCCACATTGAAAGATAAACAAGAAAAACAGTTTCTATATATATTTATGTCTGTGTATTACTAAGATGGATAAGTAATAAAAATGTAGCTATCACTGATGTATCTGACATACAGATACTGCACATATAAATACTGGTCTTACTACTGATATTACCATTCTCTTTATATAAAAGTTCAGATCAAAGTTAAGAATATTATGCAGCAATCCATTTACCATGTCAAGAATAATAACCTGGGGTTTAGATCCTGGAGCTGTTGTCTAGGGATGTGTTTGAAGCCGAAATGAAATAAAGAATTGAGGTACGTGCAAAAGCTGAGGATTTGATGAAAGCAAACGTGGGAAAGAATGTCGGTAGGATACAGGATATGAGCAGGCAAACAAGATAGCATTGCCTCTAATCTTGCAGCATGGCAAAATCAGAAGCTGGGTTAAAAATGATGGAATAGTAAAATCCAGGGTGGTAGGAATGTGTCAAACAAATGGTCGGGGGCAGAATCCAGGGCTGGCCTGGAGGACAGGGTAGCGTCTCAGCAAGAAAGACAACAGAGATGTGCAGATGCAGCCTAACAGACCTGAGTGCAGGTGTGTCAGAATGAAGAACGTGCCGGTGAGAAAAGGGCTGGTCCAGGGTGGCTTCTGCTTTGTGAGGCCCTTAGTCACCACAGAGGCTGCTCATGTGATAAATCCCAGAAATGAGATGGGTCCTTCTCTGATGGATGATGTTCAAATTATTATTAATGATGGAGGAAAGAAAATCGTGTTCTGTTATGCTTCTGTTGTGTGTTCAGGACAAGCAGGACAGTATTTATGTGTCTTTTAGGGAAGATGAATTATTTTGCAGTCCACTAAGCAGAAGCCTGAAGAACATTTGGTTGCAAGATGTGCTTTCAAACCTCCAGGCTGGTGTACGTGCACCCAGCAGCTCTAGAGGACTTGACTGAAAAACTCTGAACTCACTGAAGTTCATTCTTAATTAAAGTGAGTGCCAGGGAAATGCCCAAAAGTGACAGAGGTGCTAACATGCTTCCAATATTAAAGAAGGCAAACAGACCACCTTGTGTTATTATAAACTAGTTTAATTTGACATCAGTTTTGGGTTAAATAGTTAAAAGGGGCCTAGGATTCTACTAGTAAAGACATATGACCTCAGTATGAGTATAATTAATGTAATTAATGTATGAATATGAATTTATGAGAACTAGAGGAGATTATAAATGATTGGGTCAAGACAACTCTTCAACTACAATGGAAGTTTGTGAAGCCTTTTGCTTGTAAAGCTGCCCAACGTTTTCATTAAACATTAGCACAGTACCATTTTTCTGATGGCGTAGATAACCAAGGGCAGCATGTCCAGAATGTACATGATTAATGTGCTTTACTGATGTTCTGTGATGGTGCATTGTATAATCTTCTTTTGCAAGGATATTAGTGAGAACAGAATTTGGCTTATGTAGCAGGTAACGAGGAGAGTGTTGCGTTTTAAAGAAAATCCTCAAGACTAATGGGGAGAAGAGGAATTAGGAAATGGCAGATAAAATTTAAGCAAGAAAGAACCAGTATGGAAAACGTGTTGGTAGTGATGGGGACTTTTTGGTAAGCTTCCATAGCTAACAGCAAGCAGTGAAAGGCTTGTTAACCCTTTGGAATCTTCAAAATCCAGCTGATTTGTTTTCTTGGGTTCTTCTTCAGGTTGGTTCTTTACAACCAACAGGAAGAGTTACTGCACACATTTGCTGTTTTTATTTGGGGATAAATTAAAAAGTGGCACTTTTACAATCAAGCAGAACTGTCTGCAATTTCTATTATCTACACAGTTATATCTGTTTTATTACATGCTGGCTTTTATTGAACTCCAGTTTCTTATTTCACTTGCATTATTTGAGGGTTTTGCGTGATCTTCAGCATTTTTTTTATTTATGTTGAGGGCTATCAGTTAGATAGAGAAACATCCCTAATTTTATGGCTGCCTTTATCAACTTTTTATCTAGTGGAAGGTTTAAGTGGAAATGATTTTGATGTAATTTACTGATATGTCTTGTAGTGCTAGCTATGATACAAATTTTTAAAATCTGTGATTTTGTTTTAGTTAGTAGTGCTGCCATGAGGTTTATATATACTTGTACAAGCCTTTGTAGAAACACCAAAGGCGGAGTATTGGAAATGGCTGTGATCACTTTTCATTTGAAAATCTTTTTCCTAGAAATAACTTTCTTGAAAAGTACAATCTGAAAGTCAGGAAATTCCACTATGTGAAACCAGATTTATCAGTTGAAAAGCCAGTGCTATTAGTATGGTTCCCCATGGCAGGAAAGGGAGAGTGTTTGCTCTTCATTCGTATAAACACAGATCTCTCTCTCTGGCCTGTGTATTCTGGATGTAGTTTTGTGGGATTTTCTGCCAGTTAAACATGTGTTCAGGAGTTATCCAAGGAAGGAGCATAGGGCTGCGGAGTCCAGGACTTTTCAAAGACGTTAATCCAGATACATTGCGAGAGTTTGCTGTGTACAAAGGCCTCTATAAGTGCTCGAAGGAGATACCTTGATTTTAGAAGACTGGGATTTAGCACTGGGTAGCAACTTTGTCTCTTAAAATACAAGTGAGTTTTTTGTCACTGTTAATGGATTATAATCTCAAAAAAAAATTCTGAATATTAATTTTGATTATTTTATGTTCTCTATTGTTCATTTCCTGACTGTCCCAAATTTAGATTTACTCTAATGTTGACTTTAAAAAAAGGAAAGGTATGCAAGGTTTGACAGCGATGTTCCTGAATATGAATTATATCAAGCAAATTGATGTAAGATAAAATTACCAAATCAACCTTTTTTATTCTATATTTTATGGAATATCTAATGTATGTTTGGCAGTAATTTACTCCTGCACATGAATTTCTGACAGTTTCGATTCTTTGGACTTATTAATCAATGTAGTCAGCACCAGAGCAATTTTTATGAGACTCACTAGTCATCAAAAATTTATTATCAGATAAATCAAAGAAACAACTAGCATCTTAATAGGGTGAACAAAGTGGCATGTGAAAGATCGTTCAAGACTTCGTTTTTTGACACTTGTATTTTGTGTTTACTTCTGGGGTCAAAGGCTTTGTTTGTAATTTCATTAAAATAATCATCACAGTGACAAAATTGCTTCCTTTTGTACTACTTCTTTCTTCATTTAATTTTTCATATTTATATAGATACATATATATAAACATGTATTTCATGTTTAGCTCCATTCTGGTAAAGCATGAAAATTGTGTGTAAAATCTAATATAGAACTTTGTTGAAAATCTAAGCCTTTATAGTTGGTTACAATAGACAGTCTGCAGGAATAAGGTAGGTTGGAAGTGTATGGAGGGTGGTACCAGCATGTTCTGAGTATATTTCAATCACAGGTGTAGTTGCCTGAGGAGTTCTAATAATCATTCAGGTTCAGCCTGATGTATTATATGATCCAGTAATCATCTTAATTTTTAAAAAGAATCCACATTCCTTGTTTAGAAATTTAAGAAGTATTAATTTCCCAGGCATGCTTGTTGTGGCAATTGCTGGCAAAGGTGAATGCTTAAAAAATCCACATTTCTATTGCAGTAGTGTGCATACTGGTGACACATCTGGAAATGCAGTTATCTGGCTTTGCATTCCCTTTGGATCCCAAAATTTGATTCCAAATTAAAGCAGTTACAGTTGAAAATAGTTGCTGTGGTCTGGTTATTTAGTGGCTTATGAAAGTCTAGGAGATCTAGATATGGCACAGTAAGAGACAATGTTACCAGCTTGTTAGACCCCTTCACAAATAAATTCCAAACACCTGACTAATTTGATATATTGTCATGCTCTCTAGGTTTGGTGAGTTTAAAACTAATGACAACATCCATTTATTAATGATAACATCGGACTGCAGCTGTACGTTATCTTTAACTCAACGAACCTTCCCACAGTTTGATCTGTGAATCTTACTGCAAGGGTAGAATTGAATCTTTCTATTCTTGAGACAATCTAACAAGACTTGCAAGTTCTAAAGTACAGCTGAAGTATTTATCATTAATATGTCAAGTAGCTATCTATCTATCTGGCTGTTACGCCTGTAGGATCTGCGGTTGGAATATAAAGTCAGATCATCTCTTCTGGTCTTGATTTTAAGGTAGACTGTGGTGTTGGACTCGCTCAGCCTTAGGGCAGTTTTGTGGTAGAAACATAAAAAAATACAGTGAATACATTTGTTAGACATCTGTGATTTGGATAGGACTCAGGAGGAAGTTGTCTGTGCACTGAATCCACAGTGGGAATCTGAGATCCAAGTCGCTGCAGATTGGTGAGGGATCATGAAGCTGAAATGGTGTGAGCCAGAACATCAGTCCTGCCTGTGTCACAGATCTCATGGCTTTAGTATCTTCTCTGTAAGGATTTCATCTCAGGGGTCTGCAAACATAAGATAAATCTAGCTTAAGGATGTTGCAGGCTGCTGAGTGTAAATATGCGGTATGCAAAAATGTACGTACCTTTTTACAATGGAGAATCTCCTACTCAGATGGCTAATAGCAAATCAGCCTGTTAAAAGCAAACCAGAGTTAGAAAATAGTTTCTATTTGCTTAATTTGTTATGAAGACTCTCTTGCCAGCCACTATTCTGATGTTGTGATTCTGTTTACTCATTCACAATGTAAAACCTACTTCATCAATCCTTGATTTTTCCATGAATTATTAGGAATTTTTCAGTGTCATAGGTACCACAGAAGTTTAAAATTCTCCTGTTTCTTTGCTGCAGAGATTCCCTTTCAGCTCTCATGGAGTTGGGATCCTTAAGAACCAGGATCCTGCAGGCCCTTCCACAGGAACTGGCACTAATGGAAAATTTCAAAAGCTGCTCTGACAAGTATAATTTGCTGAAATTCAGTGGGGGATGATATTTTATTTTATATGAGGTTGATTCTCACATGCTGGTTTTTTTAGGTGAGACTTTGAGGATGAATTCTGTTTGTCCTTTTTGACTAGTGCATCTGAGGTGCTCTCTCAAGTGACACTTCTGATTTAGATGTAACAGTAGCTCAAAAACTCTAGCATGCGGAGGTACACCAAACCATGCTGTATTATCCTCAGATTTCTACACTAGGTCACTTTTTAAATTTTGATTTTAAACAGAAATTTAATTTTATTTAATTTGTCATATTAATTGATTAATTTTCATATGAGTCAATACTAGGATATATTTCATAAGAAATTTCCCTTTTCATAAGCCTTCTTTCATCTCATGGACATTTAGAATCAAAAAGACCCCTTCACTCAAATTAGTACACGATCAGTATGTATTGTGTGGGGAAATACGTGTGGCTTAGGAAAAAGTAAGTAAAGAGGACTGAGGCAAGATAAGCCCAAACATTCCCCTATTTTTCTGCTAGG
Organism: Tinamus guttatus; assembly: GCF_059628265.1. Lineage (NCBI taxonomy): Eukaryota > Metazoa > Chordata > Aves > Tinamiformes > Tinamidae > Tinamus > Tinamus guttatus. The sequence continues at coordinate 1,957,665 of NW_028288743.1, forward strand.
AAGAGAGAGGTAGACATTTAACAAGTGGGGAGTTTATATGCTGGTGGTTTATGTGTCTATGCACACACATCTATTCATAAGCAGTCTTTCACTTTCATGTATATATTTAGTTTAGTCCTTTTATAATGTATGTATCCTTCAATAGATGCATCCATTAACTCAGTTCCATTTAATTCTCTAGTAGGAAGAAGAATAGATTCAGAAAACAACAGGCATTGCAGTGTAGGCATGTAGAATTCTGTTGGTATTAAATAAAAATACAAATGGTGTTTAAAAAAATTGTAAAAATAGTATTCATGGATAAAATACAGAGATGATCAGAATGAATCATGGGAAGAACTGATTCAAAATGCAGCTATTGCAGAATCCAAATTATTATATTCATGGGGATCATAATTAATTATTTAATATTCTAGATATACACATAGCCCAAAAATGTATTGCAGGTTTACAGCTGACTAGCTATTTTATGTGGCAGAATGTAGTCTTTGCATATTTATTGAAATTATTCATAACTGGTAGCTTCCTAGACGAACTGCTCTATTCTTGTATCTTGCTTCAATACATTATCTTAACCATTTTATCATGGCATTATAATGGAAATTTTTCTAAATTTTAGAATGATCCATGGGACATTTTCTACAACTCCTATCTGCATCACTTTAATACATGTATTTGCACATTCCGTTTAAGAACAGTTTCAAACAATTTAGTAGCAATACACATTTTCTGTACATAATTGTTTAGTGATTTAAAAAAGGTTTTATTTTGATGAAAAGGGCATACACACATTAAAAAGAATTAGAACGTATATTTAATTAAATTTTCATGCCCTTCTCCATTCTAAATCTTGTGACTATAAATTGCTTCTTTTGAAGATACCATAGGATGGCAAAACATGTTCCTACTGCAGCTGCATAAAGTTGCCCACAGATGTCCCAGCAAAGTTATGGCAATCAATTACTCAAGTAGGGAGGGTGGAATAGCACCTCACAACTGTTTCTCCTGAATGTGCCGGGGAAACAGGACTTTTGCTGGAAAAACTTGGGACAGAAAGACCTTGCACCAACCAGATAACCACTTAGTGTTTTTAAGATAGCCACAATTACCTATTTGTTTGTTATTCTGCAAATCCATTGCCAATTTGTGTGCAGTGGGAAAACATCTTCACTAGCAGCTGAATTCTAGTGGAGGAAAAAGGTCTGTATGTAGCAGTACCCAGAAAGCACCCAAGACAGCATGTTTTGGGTATGCTTTTCTTGTCACCTCTGTATATTTTTAAGTGACATAACTTGGAGGAGCAAAAGAAAAAGCTTAGTTTTCAAAAAGAAGCTGTTAAATATTTTCAGATCAGGAAAAAACAATAGTTACTCGTCGAATGTGTCTTATGTGAATCCAAAGAATCTAATACTGTAGTTGGAACGTTTTGTTCTATAGTGAATACGTTAGGGAAGGTTAGTGTAGTGCTATTTGTATGGGAATGGAGCATTATTTCAGGAAGTTGTCAAAAGCAATTAGGCTGATGAAATGTTATGCAAACCATTCATTCAGATGGATGCCTTTTGTTTGATTAGATGCATCTTAGTGGAGAATAAAGAAGCAATTGCTTTTTATTAATTATAAATGGGAATGAGATGTGCTTCTGCAAGACACAGAATAATCCTGTAACAGAAAAGAGTTTAAAAAAAGAAAACCACTTATTAATTCAAAAATTAACTGTGACATCTGCAGAAGGAAACTCATTTTGTGGCTGCTGTTGCTGTGATCCCGATTTGCCAATTGAATGCCCAAGTTCAGCAATTGCTTTGCTTTCAGACAAAAGGAGGTGTTCACAGCTCTGTGTGTTCCTTACTCCCAGAGAAGTCGACTGTCTCATTGTTTTTCAAAAAATTTGCAAAATAAGAATTGTTCGGACTGCAAATGGTACCCAAAATCCTGCTGCAGGATTAAGGCCTTTCACTTAGACATAATACTGCAGTTAAAATGTGGAGAACAAGAAATAAGAAAAACTAGAGGGTAGAACATGCAGCTGCAGGCGTTCTGCCTTGGGGATGTTTCTAGTTGGATTTGCTGGTCTGAATGAAACAAAGTGAAGGAGGAGGAAAACAAGGAGCAGAAGAGATGGAAGAAGCAGAGACATCCACAAGGAGGAGAAATTTAAGGGTTTTTTGTTTATTGTTTTGATGATTCTTTTGTTTGTTTTAATTCTTTTTCCATCTGAGTGTTCCCTTCCATAAACTGAGTAAAATACTTTTCTGCAGTGGTATTTATTCATCTAACTAGTGTGTTCATAGTTTTGGGGCTCTTGTATTGTACGGGAGGCTGACTTGCCTGTATTAGCTGTTAAGTATAATAAAACGAAGGGACTGGAAGGTTTGGTGGTCACTAGAAGTTTTTTCTGTAGTGGATGAACCAGACAAATATCCAAAGTGATTAAATTCCTACATCTCAAAGTCCTGTAACAGCACATGTCAAAGTGGCTGCTGCTTTGGGTGACTGGTAGCAAGGATAGTTAGTCTCTTTATGGAGCCCGTCCTTTAGCCATGGAGTTGGTTGGCAGGCTAGAAGCAGCGCTCTGTTGTCTCAGCAGCCTCACTCATCTCTTCTGCTAGCACAAGCAGTGCAGGTGAAGGATAAATTATGGACTTTCTGGGAGTCTTGTGGTTGGAAGAAGGTTCTTTTTGGGTATTCTGCGCAGAGAGGCCTCTTGGCTGGAGGCTGCAGAGGTTGGTGTGTGGTTGTGCTCATAGGTTAATAACGATCTGGTGGCATTAATCCCTTTGCAAAGTCCCGGGGAGCAGTGACAGTGCTGGCTCTCCGTGGCAAGCCCAAGGTTACTGTCAGCACAATTGTTTGGGGGATGAAAGATGGATCATTTGGAAAGTTTAACCTTTCTTTTCTCCTTTCAACAGCAGACAGCCCTTTTCCCTCCCAGAACAACATGACATCAATTTTACCAGGGAAGTCTGGAATACTTGGAGTCCCTGCCTTGTTTTTACCAGCATAACAGGCAATTTGGGCCAATAACTAGCCCTGCTCAGTCCTTCTGCAAACTGTAGCCAATGAGATACTGTGATCAATTTTATTATACCCTTTGCTTTCCTGTTCCATTGAGGGGGAAATGCTTAATGCTGTTGCTATTACAGTCACAGAAACTTTTCAAGTCAGTAAAGAATTAACACTAGTTCAAACTTCGGGTCTTGTTCCTGAAGTCTAATTTAATGTAATTGTTATTTATGGCATTACAGGCTGGTAAACAGCTTCTTGTTCCTGCTGGGGGTTTTGTTGCTGTTGGCTTGTTGATTTTTTTTCTACCTAATGATGCCAGCAAAAGTGACCTGGTGTTTTTTCTTTAATTAAAATGAGCCTTTGTGAATTAGTGTGTGAGAATCACGGGATACAGCTCTAATTGGAGTTTAGGCAACTGCTTCCCTCACCTCTCACAGTGGAACTTCTAAACAAACTGTTTCAGTTTTCAATTCATGCCTTAAAGTTTTTCATGGCTAAATATAATGAAATAGTAACTCTTGACCTTTAGGGACAAATACATAGCTTTTTATTCTGAACAAAAGCTTCCCAGTGTCACTCATTTGTGGATGGTCCTACCAGTGGTTTGGCTCCTTCAACTCCCAGCTTTTACAGCAGATACCCCAAGGAGATCAGGAGAGACTTTGTGTTGAACCAGTGGCTACTGAGCCCAGCAGTCTCCCTGCAGCAGAGCAGTAGGAGATGCTGCTCAGGAAGGACATACGAGACCCACGTGCCATTCCCCCTGCACTCTCCCAACATCCACAGCCACATCCCTGATTCCTCTCTATCTCTTCTTTATGGACCTGTTGTTCATGAAGCTCTTCTGGATGCTCCTGGTGCTGTCTCCCATCCCAATCTCCTGGACCAGCAAGGTCTAAAAGTTCCCTAGCTGCTGTACAAAGAAGTACTTCCTTTTTTGATTTGAACAGCTCGTCTACTTTTGCTGAGTGCCAAGGGGATTGATTATATTTAAGATAGAATCATTTTGCTAACACCCAAACAGAGATATGGACAGCAGCCATTGGGACTGTAGCTGAGCCAGCCACAACTTTTCAGATGAGGCAGCAATGAATAGTGATGGGGGCTGCAAGCCACTGTGTACCAGGCAATCTGCTGTATCTTAGTCCTATATGTGTTTAACAGCACCTTTGGATGAGCTGACAGGTGAATCGGACAGGCGTTTGGGGTGATGAGTGTGCAGGAAAGTAAATGATGAATTATGTGAAATGAGTTGAGGTTCATGTAGAGAGTCCATTTCCATGTACTGCACCCCAGGCATCAGGGCAAGCACGGGATGGTCGTGTCGAGCTGGCCTGGGGCCAATGTGAAGGGTAATAGTGTCACTGGTATTAGTCAGTTAAGTTTGAATGACAAATAAGAGTGCACAGAAGAGAGAATTGCCCTGAGCACAGCAAATACTTGTTGCTGAAAAATACTCTAAAACAGAAGTTGCATCAAGAATAACATCTACTGTTTTCTTATATCTGTAAATTATGATTCTGTATATTCTGGGAGTTTACAGATCAGCTGTTTGCCAAGGATTTATAGCGATAGCAGAGATTTTTAGCATCATTAATGGGTTGAAGTATAGAATTCTAGGTGTCCTTGTTGAACTAAGAAGAGGGCTAAAGTTTGCCGTCTTGGAGGAAGACACTCCACCGTAGATTCTGAGCACCGATTATCAATCCACGCTGCAGGAGACTAGATGAAAATCAATATTTCTGCCTGGAATTCACACAGCCTCTTTGAGAGAAGAGATTAATATGGTTACTGTTGGACTCCGTGTTCTCAATCAGCTAAGTATGTGCACTTGTCATTCACATTTTGTTTTTAGCTTGTTACTCTGACAGAAAAGTCTCTGAGGAATGAAAGGAGAGCCAGTTTGAGGAGTAATGTAACATTTACATATTTTCACCCTGTTAGAGAAGCCAACTGTTAGACTTTGAACATTATTTATTCATTTGATGCTGCTATTTGTTACAGACTTAGGAAATATGTTACCAACAGTAGCTAAACCATCCATCTCACTTTAGGATTTCTACTGGTTGCTAATTTTGTTGACTAAGTGCAGTAAGTCCAAAAGATGTTACAACTAAAAAGACAGCATTTTATTAGGCTTTTTTTTTCCCCCTAATACCCTGCTTACTCGGTGAATTGCAAGAGAGGTTTATTATCAATGTTGGCACATGCACATGATGTAGGCCTTGCAAATCATGCAGATCACTTCAGTTTGTGCTGGTGTGCTCTAAAATCATCCAAATGAGCTTCCTATCATGGTTGTTTGCCCAAGGAGGGGAAATGTAACCATCACATTAAAAGGGGTTGAACCAACAGACTCTAAAAGCAATTAATGGCTACATTGATTTTTCCATTAATGGGCTGAACCCTTTGCAACATGAAATCTCCAAGGACAGCTTCTGAAATGTGTTATCGCTTTTATTGCTCTTAATGATGGTTTACTTGGATTTTGGATGTTCCAAAATATCCTGGATGACACTCAAAATATAAAATAGTTCCTGCTTTTAAGAACTCAGAATTTGGAAGACAAAAAAAGGCAAAGAGGATAAACATTTTCCAGTAGCTTTATAATTTCGTGATTATTTTTTGTATAGCTACTTAGATACTTCACAACATAAATGGGACTAAGAAAAAGTTGATGTATAAGAGGGTAATTGCTGGCCATAGTATGTCGGAAGAGGCATGTCCATATGTGGGGCAGCAGCAGTTTGCTCCACATGGGAAGTAAGTGGGACAACAAAACTAACATCAGTAGTAGAGCAAAGGAAATGGCACTGACAGGAAAAGATGGTCTCTCTGTGCTAGGGATGAGTTGGGCAGGAGCATGAAAGAGGCAGAAGGAAACCTGGCCACAGTGCAGTGAAGAGACGGAAAAGTATCTTTGGTAGCTTCTGCCATGGGCTGTGGAGAAATTACATATTTGGGAAAAAGGATCAGTCTGAGCTTCAGACTGTAGTGGAGTAAGCAGCATCAGGATTCAAATTCTCTTTGCTCTGCAATTTAACTTGGATTTCTGATGAAAGAATTTATGGTTTAGTAGTCATGGTGTTGAAGGATTTACAGTTGGACTCGATGATCTTGAAGGTCTTTTCCAACTATAATGATTCTATGATTATTTTCCGGCTTAATTCACCCAGGACTTTGTTCAAATCAACAGTGCGTATTCCACTACAGCTTCAAACCCTCTCTAGCTTTGACTTCCTATTTGTTTGCTTTGCTTGTTGCCTGGGCGCCTGACTCTGGGTCAGAGTCTGAATGAAAAAAACTTACAGGAAGACAATGGCTGTTTTTCCAAGAATAGCTAATATTTCTGTAAGAAATGACAAATGTTTCAGCAGAAGTTATCTGAAGTGAGGTTCTCCTGGCTGTCATCTTCAGCCCCATGTCACAGTGCAAGTCAGACACACCTTCCTCCACTGCTGCTCGTTTGTCAGAGGTTGTCTGTCGGCTGCAAAACGTGGTAAAGTGTATCTCCTTCTCCTGCTTGGTCTCGAGGCAGCAATATAAGCAGTTTCTAGCTAAGAGTAAATGAAACAAAAAGTAGAAACAGTAGGTACAAGCTATATCAGTATTTAAGACATCATCTTATTTTTCCTTCTACTTACTGTACTATTTGCCTACTGCCTGCTTAGTCAGTTTATTTGTATGAGCAAGTGTTCAGGTGAAAAAAAAGTGTATTTCAGAACAGTAGACATTTTTTTTCTGCAGACGTGACAGCATGATAAAATGATCAACAGTGAGACCCGAGGAGAAGATAAAGTGCAGTATGCAGTTACAGCAAAAAAATGTCCTCTGTTGGTAATTTGGGGAGATAAAATAACATATGAAATGCAAATACTGCTGCCACTAGTAAGCGTGGAAAAAGTGGACAACAGTTCAGCAAAGCTAAGTGTAAAATACCCACCAGTCCATGGTTGGGAACTATTGTTGGGCACCAGGTCTGCAGAATGAGCTCTGACCTTGAGAAGGTCAGAAAATAAAAGTGAACAAATACACCTTGTCACTGGGGAAATGACATACATGACATTTGGGAACTAATGAACCTACTCTACCTCCAAAGGGACTGAGAGACAGGCCAGAAGAGAGCAACAAAAGATCAGAAGACTAGAAAAGTTGCCCTATAAGGAAAGATGCACAAATTACTTTTACCTTGAAGAAGAAACTTTTGAAAAGGTTTCAAATATATGGAAGTCTTGAACAGAAATGTGTCTCGAGTGGGAGTGCTGCAAGAATTGGTGCACTCAACTGGCTTCTGTTTTCGCTGGAGATCATTGAGGAGATACCAAGAGAAACTAGAGATAATCCTGTCATGAGGGAAGATTGAAAGTGATCCTGTGGGGAAAAAAAAAATAAGATGTACAAGTATGTGCATTTTTAGTGGGAAAAAAAATCCAGCAGAGTTACAAGTGTTTTGATGAGCAACTGTTTCTAAACCTTTCCTGAAATCTGAATTGGAAGTTAATTTCGCCTTCCGCTTTCTCAGAGGGCAGAGTTTGTTGCAAGCTAATACCTCTATCATCTTATGTCTGTCATGATGCTGTGTAGTCCTCCTTTTTCATAACCATCATCATGTGCTGTGACCTGTATTTTAGTAGAGGGGGGTGTGAAGTATCCAAACTACATGTAAAACATTACAGTAAATATTCTGAATTTTTTATTTGAATAGTTTTCTATTCCAAGCCTAAAGACGCTTAGATGACAGGACCAGGAGAGTTTGTTTGCTTTATAAAGGACACGTTACATTTTTTTACAAAATACTCATATAGGTGAAAACACAGAAAAGAATGTGGACAGAAGCTTTCAACCAGTTGTAACCATGATTTCTTAGTAAGCAAAAGTAAGTATTTGTATGTAAAGAGCCACAGTACACCTGCACTCCTATGAGTTGTTTTTTTGCTCTTGCTGAAAGTGACTTTGAAAAGGTTTTTCCTTTGGGAATTTTATTTTGCAAGAAGCAACAAGGCCTGAAAGATTGTCTTCTGTAGGTCATCTTTAAGTGTCAAAGTTGAAATAAATGGAATTTCACTATTTTGTTGATCAACATTAATTAGAAAAAAGTAAACAGTAAAAATGGACATACCAGACATAAATTTAAGATTGCTATCTTTAACTTTTTATTTATATAGAATTTGCAATAACGTATATAGTAACTTCTCATTTTAATTTTTTCCATGGTATATGGATGGTGTATCACCACTTGTGTTATTGAAGCATGCTGCAATTTGTATTTGTCAAAATCCACACCTATGTTCAAATTCTTCTTCTCAGTGAGACAAGTGTTTTATTTGGAAATCACCCTTCAACCTCCAGAGCAGTTTCTGTAAATATTGTATCTGAAATTATACCTTTCCTACAGGCTTGAGCTATTCAGAATTAGTATTATTAGGAATTTGTAATTTATTGGAGAGCAAAACAGCGTGTGCTGCATTCTGTTAGCGTTGGTAGTTTTCACAGTGGAGTAAAAGGAGACAGTATGCAAAGCTGTTCTGTGTCACTTGTGCAAAATGCAGATTTATTAACACAGAGTTTCCAAGCACAGTGAGGCTTTTTTCAAGAGAGAGCTGAGGCTGTAAAAATAGATAAATAAATAAATTCTTGTTAGGAAAAGAAGGAAGACACGGGGAATTCTCTTACAGGCACAATCATCCTTTCTTGCCATGTTTTTACAGGACTTGGCGGTCTCCTGGTTGCTGCTTTGCTCTTTGCTGGCAGTGAGATCAGACCCCTGAGCCCTGGGCAGAGAGGGGCTGCCTGTCCTAGAGCTGCTCTGGGCCAGCAGCTCCAGCACCTTCTGGCCGCCTCGGCCTCGGCGTGTGTGCAGGGAGCGGCCAGACAGCCCAAAGGGATTCCCTCCCTGCTCCAGGGATCATCATCGTCGCGTACATCCACTTTTGCACAAACAGGTCTTCATATCCTTATCTGACAAACCGGAATTCACCTGATTCAGATTACTCTATGTTGAAATAAAGTGGTTGTTGAAAGAGCTTTATGAACCTCATTTGGCATTGGATAACTTCAGCAGTAATTGCTCTGCAAATTTTGTGGTGGGGGTGAGTGGGAGGTGAGGAAGGGGAAAGAAACATCTTAGTGACCACAGCTATAGAAAATGTGGAGTTCTTCATCAGCATAAGCAATACCCATGAGTACAGCACTGCTATTCTGTGTTAAGGCCCAGAAATTTGAGGAGGTGTATTTAAATGTAGCATATCCTTTATCTTTAGTATGCATATTCTTTATCCTTTTTGGTATTTTTCTTGCATCTGGTGTATGATACCTGTGTTTCTTTTTGTATAAACCACCTTTAAAAGGGCTATTACAAACTACGTTAACACTGGTTTTGGATGCATAAAATGAAAGCAGATGTGTTATTCTCTATCAACATTACTTAGTAGAATTATTTAAAGAACTAAGTGTTTTGCTGCCACCTTCTCTCTATTTACACCTCTTACATTTTGTTTTATAAGCAGCAAAAGCAAACTGTCACTATTTGCTGTAAATTGAAGCTTTTAATAACTATGTCTGTTGTACAACATTTGTCAGCTTTGAATATTCTGTCAGTAGAAAATAAAAATAGCAGGAAAGCTCGGCAACAGTGACACTGAAAATTTATCTGCTTATGTTCCAAAAAGGTGTAAAATACAGGCTTCAAGAATAAACATTTGTAGTTTTTTTCAAAAAATAAATTTGTGTTTGCTGTGGCCAGCAGTAAACTCTAGATACATCACTGCCAGAATAAATGACAAAGTATTAATTTGTCATGTATTTATGTAAAGCAAATACTATTAAACTCCTTTAACAGGAAGAGATGGCAAAACAGGTCTGGTTTGCCCGACTGCCACACGGGGTGCATTGCTGAGCATAAAGATGAAGTTCTAGAAATACTCCAAGTAGTTCTGCCCCGTAAGAGAGATGTTTTGTCTTGTAAAGCTTGTGACTATCATGCCAGGTTGTTTTAAAAAGACATTTCAAGTATAAAATGTTTCAAATAGCAGTGTTTTATTTAACCTGGAAACGTGCTCAGTAAAATTAGTATACATAAAAATAAATAAATAAATAAACGAAATAAAATATCTACATAGCACATCTATTGGAAAATGTGTATATTTTGTTGCTCTTATTTTTCAGGGTAGTTGAGGGAGACATTCTTCTGGTAGTCCTCTTGCTTTTTTGATAGCAGGTTTTCTCTATTGCATGATGATGTTTTTCTTAAGTAGTAAATTAGCTAGGCATTTATCAAATGCATTTCTTTACATTTGTATCTGTGTTTTAGTGAAGCTTTTTCAGAGTGTCATTGCAAATTCTGAATGAATGTTGTGCATTGCGGTGGACACTTGCTACTATAAAGAATTATGGATATCGCTAACAGCTTTTCTGCCTGTCACTACTTGAGGTGTTTTTGCTTGCAAGGGTTCTACATCGTTTCTAAAATTTGAACAGTACAGACCAACATGTACATGCCCTTGAGACCAGACTCATATCGCATCCAGAGTAAAACACAGCCCTTCACTTAGTGCAATATCCCTTTCAGACTCACTTTTCACGGGTTGTGTGTTTGTTTGTTTTGGGAGGTTTTTTTTGGCTAAACCTCTGACCAGATATTTATAAGTTTTCAGGAAAATCACTATTTCCTGTAGTCTTTCTGTAGAGGTTGCCTAACATTTTAATTATACTCCTTTCTTGTTACAGTCAGAAAGCCAGTAGTTACTGTTTTCCATTCAGATAAATCAGTGCATTCACAGCCCTCCTTTGAAATTGGAGGCTCATTTTGCTAAAAGATAAAACACATTAAAAAGAGAAAAGCGCTTTCCATTTTAGGAGAGGGTGCACAAAAATTGTATCCAGTCAGAAAGAAGTGCTCCGAGTATTACAAGATTAAATTTCTGTCCTTTACAGATGTAATTTTCCTGTGACAGAGTCCTCAGTCCTCTGTCAGTGTCTTTAAAGAGTAATAGGGGTATTTAAGCGGGAGAGCTTACTCGGAGAGTGATAAAATTATTCTTCTGGTCAATACTTTTTGTTTCTTTCAAAACAAACATTTAAATTGGTTTGTGAATGAAGGGGCAGCCTGTCCCAAAGCTGCCCAGAAGGGAGATTATGACACGTAAAGTTTTGTTTAATTTAGAAACAGATAAAAAATGTAACGTTTCATTTATTCTGTTGGCTTTCATTCTAGGTCAGCAGTCACAATAAAAATAGTATTTTTGTCTGTACAGGTTGTTTGGCAACTTCTCTTATTCTGTAGCATTCAAAATACTATTTTAAGATAAAACATACCTGTATTTAAAAAGTGGTTTGTGTAGTACACATCTATAGAAGTATGACAAAGTCTTTTCAGCCTTGAATCACATGGAAAAGAGTGCGAGCGTGGACTTTCATATCCCTCAGACAGTTATTCCCACAGAAAAGGAATTAGAGCGCATGGGCCAGGCAAGAGTAGCCTTGTTGATCTCAGCAGTAGTGGGATGTTGTAGCCCGTGTCTACAGAGCAATTTACACTAAGCCTCTGACACAACACAGAAATCTGCTACGTGTGCAGGAAGGGTGACCGGGAGCCCAACGCGCCGTCGCCTGTACCAGCTACACTGCCGCCCACAGCTGTAATTTTGCCTTCAGGAACGTGCTGCGTTTCGGCCCTCTGGGGTTTCTTTGTGTAAAGCTTCTGGGTGAACGAATCAGACTCGGGTTAATGGGAGGAGGATCCACCTCAGTGTGCTGGAGCTCTGCAGGAATACTGTTGTTATTCAGTGTTGGAGGGAAGATGCAAGTTCGAAGAGAATTCTGCAGAAATCACTTCTGGGTGACAGGAGGAGGGAATGACACACACGTAAGAGTGTGTCATATCAGTTGAGATCTGTGACAGAATATCCCCATAGCATGGATTTTTCTTCCTCTAATCTGTACACCTGGAGTTACCTCAACCATCTCTTTGGAAACGGCCTGCATGAGCAGAGCACATAGGGAGAGCTCCATATTTCAAGGGGCATTTAGCAAGAAAGGGGATGGCAGCCCTAGGATCCGGAGAGGAGCCCAGGAGAGGTCACATTTCTGGTACTTGCTGCATGCCAAGTTCAGGTCTCCGAAGAGCAGGTTCCTCTGCAGAGTGTGGATGCTGCTGGTAGCAGGAAAACCCTGTTTCTCTAAGATGCAGTGTCTTCTGGTACCTGTTAGGAAGCTCAACCCTTTGATTTGGGATGTGTACATGCAATGTGACATGCCCTTTGGGTAAGATTGCTGACCCGTAGTCTGTTTAGAGTAGCTCCGTAACCAGCACTTTGCCCGAGAGCATATTAATTCAGGGCCAGTTCAGCTTTTTGGGCTGGAAGCTATTTTTAGGCCTCAGATAATACAAGTTTGTCTCAGTGCCCTTGCTGCCGGACTGAGGCTGTCCCCTCCAGGCCGAGCAGCTGCTCCACAGCCGGCCGTGACGCGCGCTGGGGACGCGGGAGCTCCGAGTGAGCGACAATTCACAGCCCACGTACCCGTAACCACTTAGGTGTGAAATCAAATACGAACTGGGCCTGTGTTCTGCATCTTGGCTAATGCAGAGGTCCCTTGCTGTCTGGCATGTCCACATCTTCACTGAGCTTACGTTTCATTAGGTGAATTTAAAGCACTTAGAACTCGAGGAATATATATATTTTTTTGTCCATAAAATCTCTTTCCTCCATTTTGACAGAGTTATAGAAGCTTCAAAGCAACCATATAAAGATATAAAGAGTTTACTTTTAACAGCATGTAGTGGCCCGGATTCTTATTTACGTTTTCTGGATTTGCAACTCCAGCATGGTATTTTAGAAAGTCAGATAAAATGCTTTTATCTATTGGTTATATTTTGTGATGCTTTGAGAGATATGTTTAGTTTTTATGTTAGAAACTGCCAGCTATTTTAGAACCTCCTGAAAAAGATTGTCTGAGAAGAGGAGCAACCGTAACGCAAGGCTCTGGGAAATCAGCAGAGCTTCTAGTAAATATATTACATCAGTAGGTAGACTTCAAGACAACATTTTTAAGGGGATGTTATTGCAGAAATACTATTTGTCATTAAGTCTTTCCTCCAAAGACCTAAACACACTTCATTCAAAGCGTTGTAGGGATTTCTCAGAATGTGAATAACAATAATATTAATAACATAATGTGAATAACATAAATGTAATGAGAATCAGGGCTCAGCGTACAAAAATGCCTCATTGATGTTTGTGAGCTTGTTCTTCCAGAGACCTCTTGCTTGGGCTTGATAAAACAGCCCTCGCTAATAGATGCAATATTTCTAAAGAAACCCTTTTTGGGTTTTTTTTTTTTTCTGTCCCTAGCTCTTACATGCTTTAAACTTCGAGCAAGTATTTTTTTCAGTTCAGCTGCATTTTTAGGCATGCCAATTTAAGCAGTTTTCCTGTACAAATTGCTTCGGTAACTTAAGTGAATCGGGTCAGCGACAAATACCTTTCAAAGTTGTACTTTAGACCTGCAGAATAACATTCAGGTGTGACAGGTAATTCTTGTGCCCTTGAGCAGGAACTCTCAATATAATTACTTTTTTATTCACACTTGTGTGATGGGTTTGGAATTTTTTTGGTTCTGTGTGTGCAAAAGACTGCGTATGTGTGTGTAGTTTAATGAATGGGTCTGTTGCCCTTTTCACTTCACTACTCTGTTGTGACCCCAGAAGAACACACACACACTCTTTGTAGAAACAGTTTTGATTAATGATTAACGTGTGGCTTCAAAATTCTAGTGTCAGCGAACAGAAGAAATATATTTTAGATAACTGGATTTTTCAGAAAGATCAGCTTTTAAAAGATGGCACATTAAAGTGTTTTTATATCTTTGCCTGGGTCAAGCGATATAGCAAATGCTTTTGATATAATATTTTTGTTTCATCTGAAGGCTGTAAATATTTTTCTCAGCTCTATTCTTATGTCTAGCAGAAATTCTCACTTTAACTGAAACGTATCCATCATTCTTTAGAGTATCCATCATTGCACCGCCCTATTCAATAAGAGATGATATCTTATTATCCTTTCAGTGACTCACCATATTTATGTGCTTAGCTGACATTGTCCAGCTGTATCTTCTTTGACTGCAAATGTTGGGTATTTTGGGACTTACTCCCAGGGCTCTGCATACCTCAGGCTGCAGTTGTGTGATGCTGTGCCATACACGAGACCATCTTTATCTGTGAGTGGTATCAACAGATAACAAATGGGTTCTTGTCAGTGCAGAGTTTATATATTCAGTTTTGTTAAAATGACGAAGGATTTGGTTGAACTTGTAATGCTGAAAGTTCTAATCTGAACTGCTAGTTACTTTTTGAGATGATAATTTCTCCCTCACAGGCATTATGGAGTATTGCACGTATATATTTACCTGTATCTGATTATTCTGTGTTATACTCGCTCTGAATAAGTGCTGAGGAAATATAGATGGCTATTTCAACTCTTCTGAGAAGTGAGAAGTGTCAGGCACATTTGCTTCTATGAGGGAAGTCTTAGTTATGATGGAGGATGTGTCAATACTCTTTTGAAAAGAAGAAAAGATTTCTTTGTAGTTCAGACATATCAGTTTTAACTGACTGTGAGTGATTAGTTGAAAGTTATTTTCTGGCTTTTTAAAAATACAGTTAGATGCTTTGGAACCTTGTTAACAGTCTCTAAAAGACCAGGAAGAACACAGAGTCAGATGTTTGTAATGATGACAAATGTGGGACATATTTTGCAAGGTCAGAGCTCAGAAAAGATAGCTTCTCTGACTTGTGCCTTTTGAGAACACGATTATAGGAAGTAATTAAGGAGACAGGTTTGCAAATACAGCACAAGAAAAACAAGGAACTATGCTACTGTGCCAGTAGTAGTTGCTGCTAATGTAGTATGGGGGAAAAGGTTGTTAATTACAGGTTCGTAACACTCTACAGGTGCTTAAAAGATGAACACAGTAGTCAGAGTAATTTATTAGCTTATTACAATTAGTTTTAGGTAGGAGACAGACATTTTTAGCCTGAATGTCAGGGAACACCTCCTCGTAGCAAGATGTAAGGCAGTAGTTTAGCTCTCTAGAACCCTTAAAACAGTCCTTTGGAATACTTAAAACACATTGTGTACAGTATTTAACAAGGGGGAAAAATTTCACTGGCTATGACATGAACTGGATTCTGTTTCTGGCTGGGATGATGCTGGAAGTGCTTTTTTGAGGCCATCCAATTACAGCAATGTTAACCTCTTTGGAGGAGAAAACTGAGACCCATGTCCAGAGAGATGAATGAGATGGACCTGAGGGCAGACAGCTCACAGAATAGGGTTTTGATTAAAAAATTACCTCATTCTTAAGTACTGGTTGCGAAATTTGGAGAAACAGATAAGATTTGATATAGGAAGATTCTTGTGTTTCCTGCAAGGAAAGAATTTTCCTGCAGGTTAGAAGTGTCCTAAGTAGTTAGCTTTTAGAAAATCCTCTTTGCCGAAAAGTGCAATAATTCTGTTGCATTTCTGAGAGGCAGCAGCCAGGGTCCCCAGTAGTCTTCACAGTAGTTAGCACATGTTAGTAGCAGTCAAGTGAAACAAAAAAGTAATTCTCAGTGAGGAAAAGATGCTCGTTTTTAAGCCCTAGGGACACGATCCAGATAATTTAGAAGCTGAATTTTTAAACTTTTGAAGCCTCTTTACATAATACTGTGCGCTTGCCAAATTAAAGGCGGTGAGAACTTAAGAAGTGATGGAAAGCATCGAAGATAAATTCTCTGACACTATTCCAAAAGAACCTGATTGGAACAGATAAGGGGGAAACGTGCCTAAATTGACTTATTGGGTTGTTTTGAAGAGCGAGGTGGCTGCGTAGGCAGCAGAGAGGCGTCGTTCTAAAGCTGAACAGCGCTGCAAGCAGATGTAACGTGGAGGAGGACCTCCCTCCACGTTCCTTGGTGCTCGCAGGTCCCATAACTCTAATATAGATGTATCGGTGCTCCAGCATACTCCTTCACACTACACAGACCTGACCTCAAAGGATCTTTCCAGTGATGAATCATCTGGCCGAGTCTGGCCTTCTGTATCCCACATGTTGGCATCCTGTGGTTGGTAAGTGAGTTCTGGTCTTCTTCTGGGGGGGGCATGGCTACTTAAAAAGGAAAAAAAAAGTTGCCTGTTTGTGTCAGGTTATTAATGTTACCTGTTGTACTCAAGGGCAGCCCAGGCCGCCGAGGTCAGAGCTCATTTTACCCTTTCTGTCTAGGAAGACAAAGTTGCTGATTCTTCCCGAATGGAGATTGGTGAAACTGTGTTAGCTCTCCATTCGTTCTTTCTTCTGTTCTCCAGGCCTCCTTTTTAGAAAGCTATAATAGATTTTAAACTTTGCAAAACAGATTTCTTCCTGATCTTGTGGGATTTATCCAGATCCCATCAAGTTAAAATTGTGTCATTCTTTCTTCTGAGAGACAGCAGGTGTGTGGAGAGAGGTCTTGTCTGCATGTTTTTTCCCATGCAGATCCTGGTGGTGAGCCTAGGCTTTTAGCTGCTCATGTTTGCTGTGTTGTTCTGCATAACTTGTCTGCTATGTCAGTCTTCTATTTCTGAAATTTAGTCGCTGTCCAGATTGACAGATTTCTTTGTACATCCCAGCTTTGTAGTGCTGGATGAAAATTCTTGCAAACAGAGTGGCTCTTTCTGTTGTTTGTCTCTTTAGGTTCAAACAGGTATGAGGTGGTGGGATTCATTTTCAAGATTTCAATGGGACTTTTTGAGTCACCAGGTTTGGCAGTCTGTAGTTCCTTGGTTTTTACAGGTGTTTGAGTCTCCTGAAAAGGCAACTTAAGGGTGGTGCTTTGTACATTGAAGAGTATTCTTGCCTGTCAAAGAAGTATCACTGACACAATAGAAAAAAATGTTCCTTCAGAAACAAGGACTGTTAGGACTTACACTCATGAAATACCCATGGCTGCTTTGGTTTTTCTTTGTTTTATACAGTTCTTTCCTGCAGTAAAGAAGAGGGAGCTCCAGGGTTTTGTTTCAGCTTGTTTATTTTTGTTCATGTGTGTCCATCTGTACCCTGTTAAATAAATGTCAGTCTCTGCAGGCATTTCAGTGGGTTTTAATCTAATCTGCTGGTGTCTTTGCATGCGATGCAAAATCAAGTCAGGGTGACTTGATTCAGGGGGCAGTTTTTCTGAATCATTGGTGGACTTGCCTGCTGGTTTCTGTAGCCATTCCACCAGTCAGATCCTTGGGTGTAATCTAGCTGGTTGATGTCAAGTTGATCCTTCAGCCCAAAATGTTAAAAAAAAAAATGTTTTACTGTCTTTTAACATCATAGATGTAAGGAGGCTGGTCCACTGATGTAAGAGGTCAAGGTGCCGTCCTGCTGTTCCAGCTTACACCTGGCGAGAGGATATATGACATGTAGGTACAGCACAGCTCAGACACGAGTTATGTCTGTACTTGGGAGCAAGTCTGAGCCCCCCTGGGACAAGATGTATTCGAGCAGCCTTTAATGAGTAGGACGAGCAGGAAGGGTTCAGCAGCAGAGGTTCCAGCAGCCTCGTGCAGCTGAGGCTCACAGCTCCGCTGCCTCCCTGCTCCTTGCTTGGCTAGGAGTCTCGGCTTCCCTCTCCAGAGAGACCTGCAACTAAAGAATCGCTCTTCCTTGTGGGCACCGACGTTAGCTCCCATGGAACTATTCCTCTTCTGCATGCAAGCAAATGAGAGGAGACTCCAGCCTGAAGAGAAGAATTGCTTAAATTTGATCTCATGAATAAGTACTGAGTTCTAATTTCATACTGTTCTGGTGTTCAGATGGAGACAGCAATATATTGAGGATTAAATAACAGTTTAGTAGAAAGACTGAAAATACGGCATTTGTGTCTGCTCCGTTATAACTTTAGCTCTGTAGTGCTAAAGCAATAGTGCGGGGGGGTGAGGCAGCCCTGGTTGTTTTTGTTCATTTCTTTCCCATTTTGACTGGTGTCATCCAGCATTCTGGTTTTGATTTTCTTTTAAAACTGATTATTATTAAGGAGCTGTATGCCCTGAAAAGCAATGTACCTTCTTGTTGAATTACTGTAAAGCCCCCCAATTTTATGACTAAACTAGTGCATATTATTCTTGACTTAGGCAGAAGGATTGAAACTTCATGGTTTAGATACATAATAAAAAGGCCACCTAAATATTACTGGAATTAATTTTCAGCACCTTTGATTGTAATGGTCAAGTATTTCAAAAGCAAAATACCAACACCCTTCTCCTCTGCCCCCTTGGCCCAAGTACGTTGTTGTTTTGGTGCTATTTCTCAAATGGAGAAGTTGGTGTAGGAGCTGTGTAACATAGAATCATAGAATCATAGAATGCCTAAGGTTGGAAGGGACCTCTAGAGGTCATCTAGTCCAACCCCCCTGCACACACAGGGTCACCTAGAGCATGTGGCACAGGACTGCGTCCAAGTGGGTTTTGAAGATCTCCAGAGAAGGAGACTCCACAGACTCTCTGGGCAGCCTGTTCCAGTGCTCTGTCACCCTCACTGTTAAGTGACTTGTTACCAGTGGTAATTGCTAAGTTAATTTTTTTAATGTTTTATTTTGTTGTTGTTGTTTGGTTTTTTTAACAGGTCTTCATAGTCAAGTCACATGTAGCTACAGTTGTATTTAGGGCAGAATGGACAATAGCATGCTTTTATGTTGCTGAGGAGATGTTGCAAGCTTCCTTCCCTTTAAGCAGGTTTCAGTGCAGTTGCATTACCAGAGTGTATTGAGGACAGTGCCTTACCTGCCTCCCACTGTCTCCTGCCTGCCAGTGGCCAGGACCAGAGTGAGACATTGCCTAAAATAGCAGCTAAAAATGACTGGAATCAACCGTCAACAAATCTAGATCATTCAGTCAAAATCCTTGGTGATTTTACGTAACAAAAGTATTGTGCTGCAGCGTGGGGTGTGAAGGGTTGGGGTGCTTCCTTTCAGCATGCTGAATCGAAGAAATTGCAGAGAGCCCTGTTGGCTCTTTACTGCTGCAAGTCCTAGGGGAGCCATTGGTTGTGGACATTGTTTTGCAAAGTTATGTTCCTCCCAACTGGTGTTGCAGTAAATGCTCCTGAGGAAAGTCATGCATTGATCTGAGAGAGAAGTTGAAAGATCATCACTGCTAAACAAGCCAAGGCATTGCAAACTCATCACGTTTCGTATTTGTACGTATTCGTACGTATTCGTAGGAAAGGAAGAATAGTTCCTCTTCCAGCTATGAGAAAAGGTGTCCATCAAACCTGTCTGTCTTCTGTAGTGTAAGAACTGCCACCCTGCTCTCTGCAGCATTTATTTACAAGCCTCTTGTACTCATAGCATCACAGAATGCTTAAGGTTGGAAGGGACCTCTAGAGATCATCCAGTCCAACCCCCTGCACACGCAGGGTCACCTAGAGCACGTGACACAGGACTGTGTCCAAGCGGGTTTGGAAGATCTCCAGAGAAGGAGACTCCACAACCTCTCTGGGCAGCCCGTTCCAGCGCTCATACTGTGGCAACCAACCCGAGATCAACATGCCAAAGGTCAGAAAGCAGAGATTCAGTTATAAAATGACCTCCTAGGAAAAACCAGAATACCTAACCCAGACCAGTGTTTGCAGCGCTGTGCAGCTGGGTCCCCTTTCAGTAACAGTTCACAGGGGTGTATTTTCATCCGCCTGGTAAACGGATCAAGCAGGGAGAGTTATCCTTGGAAAGTACACGCACAGTTATTTTAAGTAGCGCTGTTTTGTGTAATGGAGCCAGAGTGTCTGAGCAGTACTCTGCAGAATCCAGCCCTTGGACTTCCCAAAGTTTCCTGCTCTCCTCCCTTGCCAGGCATAAGCAATCCCTGCTGGATGTCAGGTGGGAGTCCTCCCTTCTCTCCGGGGTGAGATAGCATTCCTGGAAAAACTAATGTATCCCTGAGAGGTCTTAGGCATCTTTGGTTGGAATTAAGTCTTCAGCCCAACTCTTTAATCGGTGGCTTAGGTGCACTTATGAAAATAAACACACTTTTATATTTTGAGATAATCAGTCCCATTCCCTGCAGCAAGGCTGTGTACAGCCAAAAGAAGGAATAAAGAATTACTTCCTGCACAGAACAAGTGGGAAGGGAGCTGGGCACTGTCCCCAGAAGCCCCAGCAGCAGCCGCTGGCGCGGGTTGGACGTGTCCCCTGCGAGCCGGAGCGCAGGCGGGAAGGACGCGGAGCAGCCGGCGGCGGCAGCGCTGGCCTCGTGGCCCTCATCACACGTCATCCCGCCGGGGAAGGACCCGGCCACCCACTTGGTCACGGTGTAGGGAAAAACGTGTATTGTTTTCTTAATTCATCCTCATGAAAAAAAAAGTGAAAAAAACAGCAGATATGAAGAGCTGCGATTTAAAAATATTGTGCCAAATCATTCACCCTTCAGTCTTGCCAAAATTTATCTAGAAATAAAAGGGGCAATTTACTCAAGGCTTGACCTAAAGGATTTCACAGAAGAGAAGGTAACACTTTAAAACATCTGTGTCATGTGTGAATTATTTCAAAAGAGCCAACTGTGTATTTGGCTCTGATATTTGCAGCTGATAAGGAAGGTAAGGAACTTGGTGGTGACCTGCGCAGAGCGTATTTCAGCATATTGTTTTTGCTTACTATACTTGTGGTTCGTGATTTTATTTTTTAAAGCGTAATTCTTCATGTATTTTGCAAGGGCAGCATCAGGAAGATTGGCAGCATCAGGGGGTTGAGTGGATCCTGTGGTGATGGGAATGGTGGAAATGGATGCTCAGTGCAAGATAAAAGCCTTTTATTTGCAGGCTGACTGGCAGCTGGTATTAAACACTTCATCCCCTGTCCTTTAAATTGGCCAGTGGAACAAGACCCTTGGCAGAGTGCCCAGGTAAAATGGCATTACAGCACATAGGGAAACTGCTCTGGGAAAAACTACTATCATGGGAGCTTAACTCCCATTTTCAGATTCGGAATTTTTGGGGGGTTGAGTCCTCTAAGCCACATGTAAAACCAAAGCAGCAGTTCTTACCCCACTGAATGCAAAGCCTTTGAGGTTAATCCTCATGTGGGACTGAAGCTGGGAGTTTATCTATGTTCTTCCACTCTGTTGGAAGTGTGTTTGTATCTGCAAAGGAATAGTAGCACTTTCTTCACTTGCCCCACTCTGTCATATTCCAGATAGTCTTAACTATCTTATTTGACCATTTGTTTTCTAATGCCGTTGTGTACCTACAATTTTATACAATTTGGCTACATATATGTGTGTTTTTAAGAGTTAGCTCATTGTGGACGTTGTAGCTTAATCACTGAGAATGTAAAATGCCAGTTACTCACCTGAGAAAACTTCATAGCAGAATTGCAGGTGATTTTTGCTACTGCTGCAATAAAAAATTGTGAAACCTGGGGATTTCGTTCAGCAAAGAAAATAATTAGAAGTTTCAAGGCAATCAACAGGACTCAAGTTCCATAGCAATTTCAGGAGCAACAAGAGGATAGCAGTTTGGATGCATTAGCTCATTGCATCCCAGTGGAAGCCCGACATCTTGTCTTCTCAGTGATATAAAAGTTAGCAGCAGTTTGTTAGTTCCAGTCCTCCCAGTTGTCCAAAAAAAAAAAGGTACTAAACCAGGATTGAGCTCTTGAAAACAAGTAACAAATTGTAGTCCTGCAGATGCTCAGTGTACCGGCAGTTGTTGTTATGAGACTATAGGGGTTTGGTATTAAACTCTGCCAAAAATATTTTGGATCATATATATTTATATATGTGTGTATATATATATAAAATAGAGCTTGTATTTATTTTTTGCATATTATTGCAATGAAACATGAGCCATTGCACTTGTTCCCAGATCATAAGCTGGACATTTACATGAGTTGCAGGCCACAGTAAATATTTCTCAGTGCAGACAGGTAGATGCCATTGGAAAAAACAGAACAAATTCTTAAGTTGCCAATATTGTCACAAAGTCTCCCTGCAGAATGAAGTTGTTTGACAAAGTGTTTCCCTGGTGATTTGGCTGCAGATGAAAATGTCTTCAGCAATAAAATTCCGTGCTTGGGTCTCAGCTCTCTGTGCTCATCAATCAGCAAATGACATATCAAGGATCTTTTCTTGCTGGATTAGTTAAAAGGTGGGGGGAAATATGTGAAACATTGATATTTCTTCGAATTCCTGTAGGTAGAGGCTTTTTCCTACTCTTAAATGCACATTCTTTTTTTTCACAAAATATGTTTTGTTGGCTCCAGCTTCCTGTAGCAATCAATAGTGCTGCAGTAGGACTAATATAAAGCTAGTTTTTATGTACACAGATTTTCATGCCTGGAGATACTGGCTACTCTCAGAAAGTCCCCGTCAGTTGCAGGCAAGGGAAGGGTGAGGAGAGAAGTGCCTTTGCCAACAGTGCTGCCCTCGGTGCACTGAGGACTGAGGACTGGTTTAATATGTCCATGTTTTGCCAGCAAATTGCATTTTGTACATTTTTCGATTACATTTTTATTGTAAATACAGTTTTAATGTGATGGGATAATCATACTCTAGATCTGCTGATACTTTTATCAAATGTCAGTAATGGCTTTAGAAATTTCAGATACATGGCTGCAAAGAAATAAATCACCTTACAGTTTAATTACCTCAGATACAGCAGTAGCAATGATCCTCTGTAAAGCTGTGTTACTAAATAATTGCCAGCAATGAAGCTGCTTTCCTTAAAGAATGCTCTATTAAGGAGACAATTTCACAATGTTTTATGCTACATCTGTTGCTGCCAGTACTAAAATTTATAAAAGAATTTAAAATATGACAGATGTCAGCAATAATTGTTATTTCATGCCTACGTTTTAGGGAAAAATTGGAACTTATTGCAGTACTCATGAAGATTTATATGAAAGATTTCATATGAAATCCATATATACTTTTAAAATACTTTATTGTGAGTTATGATATGGGATCCAGGGAAATATGTTAAAACACAATACAGCAGAACGCCTCTGTGTAGTGTGTCCATCTGCTGAGAAAAATACAGAAAAAAGAATCACTCATTTTCCTACTAAATGTCTCAAAACAGTCACTCCTGTTCAGGTCCAACCATCTGAGAGGCAAAAAGGGAGCACAGATGGAAAGATGAGTATCCCATTAAAAGAAAAAAAAAGGAAAAGGTGATAAAATGATGAGAAATAAGGAAAGGAAAGAAGAAAAGAAGAAAACATAAAAGTTTAAGGGAGACCAATGAGAAGGAGAAGGCTGATGAGCTGGAAAGGCAAGAGAAATGGGAAGAACCAAGATTCTCGACATCGAAGATAAATGAGGAGAATCAGCTGATTAGGCAAAGGAAAGATATAGGAAGGAAGTGCAGCAATAGCAGAAAAATGGAGAATTTAGTAAAAGCAGGTATCAAGGACACCAAATAATCAAATAATAGAAGGCAAAAGGATATGGGCTGCCTTTTTCCCCCATCAGCAATCAGTAATTGGAAGAGAGGAAGATAAAATGATGGAGACAAAAGTCAAAGGCACAACAAAAATGTGTTTTCCAGTTTGTTGCTCTTCTTGGATGCTGGGTTTCCTTTGGGTAAATTCCATAGTTACTTTGGGTAAATTGCACTTAAATACTAATGTCTTGCTAATTGCTGGTGAACGCGTTGAATTATTTGAAACAAATTGGGATCTTGTCTTAAAATAGAGGGCTTGAAAGTGACTCGGAGCAATTGGCATTGTTTCTTTCTCCCCATGCTTCCAAGTGAGAGCGCGTGGTGTAGCCCTCCCTCGCTAATGCAGTGACCAGCAAACACTTCAGGCTGGTCACTCAGCCGCTCTCTGCGAAGGCACCGCAATTTGTAGGCTATGGCAATAAGAGTACATTTGATTTCTAAGGGTTTTTTTGAAGGAAAAATGTTAGGTGTTTTTATCCTCCAATCTGGGAGTTGGGAATCAGGCAGCACTTAATGTATTGAATGCAGGAAGAGAAAACTTGAGCATAAGGTACAGAGACATGTAGGTTGGGTTTGGATGAAACACATTTGTGTGTGGAAAATTATAGACTGCCTCAACCAAAATGACTTTTTCCTTCTCAAAGAAAATATGTTTTTCTCCCATCTATTGGGAGATGTTACAGACCTCCCATTGTAGCATGTTTATTTTTTATCCACATGCACTTAAACAGCAGCACTATTGAAGTTTTGTTTGTTTGTTTTTGTTTTTTTTTTTTCAAAAATTACAGAGGACTCCTTCAAGAAGATGTCTGTCTCCCTTCAGTCTGTATGTTTTTATTTTATGTGCTTATTGGTTTATCTGGGAGTTAATCTGTGGCATTTCTTCATGATTCTGGAAGACTTAAAAAAAAAGTGTTCATACTGCTGTGCCCTCTCCCCTTACTAAAAATAGGTACCAGAAGAAAAAGAACTTGGAAGGGAATTTGGAAGGGCTGCGAGAATATCTGGTGTAAAATTGTCTGTTCCTGCATTGAAATAGCGATTTAAGAATATAGTAAAACATAAGTAACAAAAGGATCAAGCCAAATGAAGTGTTGTGATTTCTTCCAGGCCAGGATTAATTTAAATGCAGAATGGATGTAACATAAGGAATAACAACATATAGTAACAGCCCAGTTTAACAAAAATAAAAAAAAGAAAGAAAAGTGAGAGAGGGAGGTGCTTACAGAAAGAGATCTAGACTGGAGTAAAGCCTTGGTATTTTTCCCTTGCTTTGTTGTCTTTCCTTGGGGCAGCCATGGGTTTGAGACATGAGGCAGCCAAGTTGTGTCGAGGTTTGGTGAGATCTACAGGGGAAAAACCTCAGCTTCTAAAAGCTCTTCATAGGGAAAAGAAGCAATTCTTAGACTGGTTCAGATGAATAAGTGAAGGAGAAGCCCAGAGTTGGGTGGTTCTGTTCCCAGGACGATAGGTGTTGCCATAGTGACTAAGAGGAGTTGTGAAGACAACACGGGCTCTGCTTTCCCTAAAGCTGAGTCAGCCCTTGGCGCCTCAGAGCAGTCCGTGGGGCAGGGGCAGCGCCAGGCCCGCGCGGGGCCGGAACGGGCTCCTCAGAGCCAAACACGGGCGCTGGCGGCCGCTCGCTGGCTGGCGGCTCGTGCCCGGAGCCGGGGATCCGCCTGCCCTCAGCGTGGAGCCGCGTAGCTCTCACAGGGCGTGAGGCCG
The DNA here is from genome assembly GCF_059628265.1 of Tinamus guttatus. Taxonomy (NCBI): domain Eukaryota; kingdom Metazoa; phylum Chordata; class Aves; order Tinamiformes; family Tinamidae; genus Tinamus; species Tinamus guttatus. The sequence goes on from NW_028288743.1 coordinate 1,982,832, forward strand.
CTGCCCTCGGCGTGGAGCCACGTGGCTCTCACAGGGCGTGAGGCCGCTGCCCTCAGCGTGGAGCCGCGTGGCTCTCACAGAGCGTGAGGCTGCTGCCCTCAGCGTGGAGCCGCGTGGCTCTCACAGGGCGTGAGGCCGCTGCCCTCAGCGTGGAGCCGCGTGGCTCTCACAGGGCGTGAGGCCGCTGCCCTCAGCGTGGAGCCGCGTGGCTCTCACAGAGCGTGAGGCCGCTGCCCTCAGCGTGGAGCCGCGTGGCTCTCGCAGAGCGTGAGGCTGCTGCCCTCAGCGTGGAGCCGCGTGGCTCTCACAGGGCGTGAGGCCGCTGCCCTCAGCGTGGAGCCGCGTGGCTCTCGCAGGGCATGAGGCCGCTGCCCTCAGCGTGGAGCCGCGTGGCTCTCGCAGAGCGTGAGGCCGCTGCCCTCGGCGTGGAGCCGCGTGGCTCTCGCAGAGCGTGAGGCCGCTGCCCTCAGCGTGGAGCCGCGTGGCTCTCGCAGAGCGTGAGGCCGCTGCCCTCAGCGTGGAGCCGCGTGGCTCTCGCAGGGCGTGAGGCCGCTGCCCTCAGCGTGGAGCCGCGTGGCTCTCGCAGGGCGTGAGGCCGCTGCCCTCAGCGTGGAGCCGCGTGGCTCTCGCAGGGCGTGAGGCTGCTGCCGTCAGCGTGGAGCCGCGTGGCTCTCGCAGAGCGTGAGGCCGCCTGCCAAGTCTGCAGCCAGGGAGCTTCGCTCCTGGAGGCAACAAACTGCCAACAAGCTGGGCAGCAAACAGCTTGAGTTGTAGAGTGAGCCTGTGCTTCACAGTAAGTCACTATCTAGGATTTGTGCTAAAAAAATCATTTTTTGCTTTAGTAATAATTACTGTCTTTTAGTAAATACACAAAGCCCATCAAGTAGGTGCAGTACTAAAAATGTCAAGTGAGTGAATCATGGGCAGGAAGAGCAGGACAGAGTTTACCTCTACGACATGGAATCTGAATCTGGACAAGGCTCAGAACTGCTTGAGACTAAGATATATGGCTGCCCTGATGCAAAGAAGATAGCATTTTTAAAATTAATGTCCCTGGCTTTGACTTTCTTCATACTTCCCTTTTGCAACATTTATTTTTTCATTAGGAGTGCTAATGTGGCTGAAAGATGGATGTGAAGAGGTGACAAGCACCGTGTATGTTTAAATGGGGAAGGATCTGCTGAAGTCTGTGCTCCTGCTGAAAGAGCTTGGGCTTGAAGTCCTGGTAGCGAAAACCGCAGAGCCGAGATGAGCTGCACAGCTGCTGGGGAATATGTTCCTTGCATCAGTCCAGGGCCCCCAGGTTCTCCTCCTCCACTCATAAGGGTACCCTAAATTCACATGGTCTGAACACTCATTCATTTCCTCATTCACCTCATGCTCCCATTTTTCAACTCAGTAAGGGTTCCCTGTGTATATACCAATGTCCTCCTCTTTTTTCCATGCCAAGGTCAGCTGCTTTTCCATAGGTGAAGCTTTGCATGTGTCTTGGTCCTTTGTCTTCACAAGCTCCTTCTTCTCTTCCATTCTTCCCCTAGCTCTTCCTTTTCCTTGTCCCTGAGCTGTTTTGCCCTTAGTGTGACCATTTCCCTGTGTGCTGAGAGCAAGTGCTGCAAGGAGAAAGGGGGACTATGCTGACAAAGAGGAGAGTTGCCATCCGGAGCTGGCTCTTGGGTCTATAGGCCATTGCCCCTTAGAGCTATGGGCTGTTGCCCGTGCACATGGGTGCCTGGCGCAGCTGAATCCGCTAAGTAAATGCAGGAGGTCGCAAAGCCCAGGGCTGTGTGTTTACACCGCTCCTCTTCCATGTTCTTGTTTTCACCAAAATCAATATGACGTTGCCCATTGCCTAGAACGGTCTCTGAAATGCTGGAATTCAGCAAATAATCCCAAATTTTGAAATTAGCTCATTACTAGCAAATGCACTGAAAATGCCACTCGGCCAACAATCATAAGATCCAGGAATGAAAACTGCCTACTGTGCACTTAAGCCATCAGTGCCTAAGTGCAGTTGTTTTTTCCAGGCTATGATGCATATTTAAGAGTTTTCTTTTAAAGCCTTTGAAGCTGTTTTACAAATGGATCTGATACCTCTTTGACATGTAATTCTGTCTGACTGTCATTCTGAACGGCTTCTCCATGGTGCAGATTCCCCAGCAGTTTTTGTGTAAGGCTTGTGTTACATGATGTTTGTGGGATTTGAGTAAGCAACATATGTGTGTTCTTTTCTGTGCAGTTTCACCTTCTGCCTCATAACATTTAATTTGTCTTTATTTTTATTTATTTATTTATTTTTACAAATATGGATCGATCCACTTTGGTTCCTTTAATCCCTCCTCTTGCAGGGGGTTCCCATGTGTCTAACGCAGTAGCTCTAATGACCACGCAGCCGGCAAGATTAGTTTTATTAAGTGGCTAATCTGACAGAAAGCCTACACTCAAAAACAAGGGATTAGTCGTCTAGAGCAGTAGCACTGCAGCGCTGAAAAGTGGTCTGAGCAAATTATTCCACCATCACTAGAGCAGGTGGAGAAATTAAGTCAGTGTGCCTTTGGTTTTGGCTGCTGGGTAGTGGTAAAGTTTATTTTAAAATTGCAGGGGGTTATTTTGCTAGATAGGGATAGATTTGCTTTTGCTAAGGCAGGAAACTAATAAAACAGTAAAGAACAGATATTTTCCTGAGCAGAAAGGTAAAGGTAAAGGAAAGGCACTGCTGGAGTGACTAGGGATTTTTGTTCTTTTGGTTTTCAATATGAGTTATCTCCAAAAAATTTTAGTGGGGAAGTTGGTGTAGATCATAAAAAAAACACTTGATTGTAGTGGTGTTTAACTTTTCAATTAAATGTCTTTCATTAAATAAAAGCTATTGTGATATATGTTTCAACTTCATGTTCAATCTTGATCCAGTTTACTTGCTGTGATAAAAACTGCAGTACACTGAAGCCCCAAAGAGATTCATAGAGAGCAGTTGTTCACCATAGCATCATTTCTCTAAGATAAATTATATAGCAGTAAAGACAAGTTCATAAACTTTATTGTATTGCTTTAGTAGCAGTGCTTTTGACACTATCAGGAAGGCAAATTCAACACGAGGACCTTCCCTGAGGTTTATTAAACTGTTTTAGAAACTGCTCATGTTGATTTTTTTTCTTTTTTAGGATATTTTTTCTAAGCACAATGAGAGGGGTGAGGAGGAAAGTCTCATTTTCTTGATCTTTGGACAATCTTTTTGATTTTCTAGTTATTCTAACATGCAAAAAGAATCGTCCTATAAGAAAAAAATATGCCCTTTGTACTTGATCGACTCAAACACATTGCTTTTTATAGTTTTACCATTTTTCTTGAATAGCATGCATCTTTGTCATAGTTTTTAAAATATCTAGAAATAGTATGGTTGCAGTTCTTGAAATTATGTGCAGCTATGAGCAATACGTACTATCTACATTTTCCGTATTTCGAGACTATGTTCTAGTTCTGTGTGCGTAGTAAAAAAAAGATCAATGATTAACAACCCGTTGAGTGGAACTGTACTTCAATTTGTGAATGTCGAAGAAATGAGGATTGAAGTACTTTGCATTTGTATTGGAAACAAATGTCAGAATCAAATGCACTTTGGGTCATTATGTGACATCCCTGAAATACTATGTTTTTTCTATCCTCTGCAAACAGTACTAATAAGCAGAATTAGCACCAGAGATCCTATGGTGTTTTCCTTTAATTGATATATTTCTCTTAAGGATTTCAGAAGATCTGTAAGCAAGTATAGTTTTCACTATTTATCTCTGCATTTATTTTTAGGAAGAACGTAGGAATGTTGAACTATTTCTATTCTAGATGTTGCTGCAGTCTCTTCAGAGACATGCTTCAAACTGAACTTACAGAACTGAAAGACTTAAAGAACAGTTTATACCTTCACTGCCCATGCAGGTGTATCTTTTACATAATAATAGATGCTCCACTGTAAAATCCAAGACACAGATATCTTTTACCACAATTTCTCTTGGTCAGGTCAGTGCTAGGGAACTGCCTAGCCATTTCATAGTAAATACAGTTTTATCTTTATCCTTATGAAGATGTTAGAAAGAAGGAGGAAACAGAAGCTATTTTTCTTGAAATAAAGATATTTTGACAGTAAAGCCATAGTCGGGGAGAGAGCTAACATCTATTGAGTTGTATTTTAACTCCTTCAGCCTTGAAGTGAACACCAAACAGGTAAGCATCAAAAATTCAAGTGTGATCTCAAGAATTTAGTGACAAGCTTGGTGAAATTACTTGTATTGGAGCAGCTCGCAGGGACCTGGTGCACCCTCCTTCTTCTCAGTCCCCCTCAGACTGGGAGGAGTGGGCCATCTTTCCTGTATGTCCCTCATTTTGGCACAAGCAGCTTTCCCCCTTCCAGAGGAGACTCCCATGATAAATCTACATGAGCCCCTCCCTACTGAGGATGCCAAATTCATTTGTCAGTGAATAGGAGAAGGTGACAATGAATGAGGTGCCAAATCTGCAGCGCGTGATCTGCACAGAGGTACCATGGCTAGACAAAGTCAGTATTTATAAGGGCTCTGGGCTGGTGAGGAAATCAGGCATCCTGTGCAAGTGAGAAGATGTTTTAAGCCTTAAAGAGGGATTGATTTGTGGTTATTATTGCTGCCTGTGATCTGCCAACAGGGATCTGAAGCTAATCCACTAGAGCAGCACAAGTCAGGTATATTGGGCCAGATGGAGGTGCCAGAATAGGCTACTCCTGCTGCCTTTGATGCTTCCTCTCATGAGGTGATAAGCAGAGCAAAGCAAGGCAGGGTTGGGAGACGCGCGGGGGCAATGCTGCCGGCAGCACAAGGCCGCTGCCGGGCGCTGCAGTCGCTGCAGGATCCATTAGCCATTCCCAGCAGGGTCCTGGCTCCGTGGAGGATCGGGGCAGCTGACCACGCAGAGTGGCTGGACTGTTGAACACTAATATCATCAAGTACTTCTGCACTAAGGGGAGACTAGAAAATGGGGACTGCCTGTAGTTGAGAAGTAATCCTAGAATGCCCCAGTTGTCCTTGAAGTGGAAAACTATTTTGTGTAGGGGCTTTTATTCACTATGAGTTCATGCTCCAGCTCTGAAGTGTATCAGAGATGAGTCTTCTTTTAAAACATAGTGCTGCAGCCTATAAATATGGTATGATTTAGCTGCTAAGATGTTGGTGGGATTTTACCACTTCTGGTTTCATTTTGTTAGAAGTGAGAGCAACCTGGGGCTTAGGAAGGCTATTAATTCTCTATAGATCTCATGATCATGTGAGTCAGCGTGCTCATTGCATAAAAAGAGCTTTATATAGATGTTGAATCAATTGGCAGTGAGTTGTCAATGTGTCTCCGAGACCCTGGGCAGTTGACAGGCTAATGAAGTGCTTTCTCAGTGACACAGAGCTGTTGACATTTTTTTTTTTCTAGTTTCCCTCTTTCCCCCTCTCTCCCCCCACACTAGGATTTCTCATAAATCTCCACCTTGCCATAAGCACCAGGAAGTTTCCCAAGTCAGAGGGTAGCTCTTTGCTACCTTGCACGCAGAGGGTGGCATTTGGCAAACATGTGAGTAGCCTGTGTGTGTGTCAGGAACCAGAGAGTGAGGACGAGTAGCCTGTGTGTGTGTCAGGAACCAGAGAGTGAGGACAGAAGTCAGGCAAGGAGTCAGGCGCTTGGCAATGGGTTCACCAGCCTGGTTTTAAGAAGACATAGAACGAGTGTAATTTGGTTTATCAGCCCAAACTACAGCTTCAGGGCTGATTACCTGCACTGATCCAGGGTAAAGGGCTTCCAAGCCGTGTTCCTTTTCCACTCATCCAGAAGCAGAAGGAAACCTTTGTTTATTTTGCATCACTCTTTAGGGTTCCCATAGGTACCTTTTGCTAATGTCTAATGACTGAGTAAACCAGTTTCTATCCTGTGAAGTAAAAGATCCGCATTTGTTCTTGCAACTCGAGTACATATTTAGACACCAAAAATTTAGGATGTAACTACTGCTTACCTATATCAAAAATATCATATTGGATTCATACTGCTTTGCAGGCCCACCTTGTAAGAGAAGCTAGTTTGATTAACACATGCAGAAAGAAATGGACAGGGTGAATAATTAGCCCTAATTCTTAATAAAAAGTTGATGAGAAGGCAGCATTTTCATTCCGTTTTTCCCAGCCAGCCTAGAAGATGGGAATATGTTGTTACATAGTTTGGGGTTTAAGCCTAGCCGTGGACTGCCAGTGCAATTTTCCTGTTTGCTTTCATGGAAAAGTTTAATGAAAATGGCCTTGCCAGATGATTTAAATACTGAAATACCTGCTGCTTGACAGCCATCATAAAGGGGTGCTTGTTTTTGCACAGTTTCCGAGAAATGCATTGGTTGCTAACACTAACAATGAGACAAATTATCATGAAAGTTCTGCTGTCATTCTTGGCCATGAGTGATCTAGAGATCTTTGCACTTTTCAAGGCACTCTGCTCGGTAGAGAGCTAAAATTAGAAATTCAGGTGATTCCCAAGACAGCCGTGATGAGACGAGGTCAGAGGAAAGGCTTCCCTGTGCAGTGTACGCTACTCAGTTTTCAGTTCTCAAGCACAGACTGCTTGACAATTAAAGCCAAACCTTGCACCCACGGAAGTCAGAGGAAAACTTGAATTAATTTTATTGAACTAGAATCAGGCTAGACATACATTGCCATTTCATCTTAATGGACACTGAGGCAGAAGGAAGTCTTTTTTTTTTCCAAAAGGTTCTGCGTTCTGCGCATTGTGAGCCGCGAAGCAGATTCAGAGGAACTCGGGGTATCACACAGATTATGTAATATTGGAGGTAATTCCTTTACATCCTTTGCTAATATTCCCAATGAAGTTTTTTTTTTAAATGGACAGAAAGGTGAAACTGCTGCTTTCTAAATGCAGAAATGCAGAAACTGCTGCTTTCTAAATGCAGAGAAGTAAGGCAGTGTACTGCTCTGCAATGGAGTGCTCCTATCCTCTATCCTCTTGGGGTGAGAAGGATTCACCTCGCAAGTGAGACTTCTTGTCTAGCACAGCAGAACCCAAATCTAGGAGAAAAAACTGCAAAAATGAGAACGTTAGAGTCTGTTTCTGGGAGACAAAAGGAAATCCAGTCCTTCTCTCAAGGTGTTAATTGCATGAAAAGATATTATGTACTTTCCTGTTGTTTCAGAACTACCTCCATCTGTGGTTTGTTTTCTGAACAAAGCTATAAGGAAGAGGACAAGCTAAAAAAGTGGCAAATATTCAAACAAACATTAGTGTCTTGCATTAGCTTGGGGCTGGTTCAGTTTGCTGATAGCTCAGATTCAGCATGGTCTGAGTAATGAAGAGCTGACTAGTGAGCCTGGTTTGGTGCAATTCCCTGAGTCCTCCTGAAACATAACAATCCCAGAAAGAGTATAATGAAAAATAACAGAAAGGTAGCTGGGGGCTTAACTTATGATCTCTGCTCATTACAGTAAGCGACATTTTCATTGCAGTGTTACCATAAAGATTATTGGCTGCCACATAACATAGGTCCCTCCTGAAAACATTCTAAACAGCTTTGTCTGCATTGTCACAGCCTATGGAAAAACACCAAAGGTTTGCTTACCATAGTACTTGTTTGCCAGATATTAATGGTAGGATGGTTTGTTCAAAATTGACTGGGAAACTTGGTGAATATCCTCTTTCATTTTATTGGATGGCATCTATGTGACCACCTATGGTCCGCAACAGCAAGCGTATGTCAGTGGAAAACCTATGTGTATCTCAGCATAGTTCATCTCTCCATAATGATCTGTAGCTTTCAAAATCCCAATGTTTAAATATGACCTGTGAAAACACCTTTGAAATTGGCTTTGTGTTTCCTTCACACATACATGGGCCTGTCTGAGGACAGCTCATGAGGGCATCTGGAACAGCAACATCTGCTTGAGCCTGTGGTAAGGGGTTAGTTGAAAGGGTTGTGTCTGGAAACCAGAAAGAGATTTCGCAAGGGAGATGGCAAAATTCAATCTTTGCATTAACCCGCCATGCAAATTTAAAAATCTAATCCAGGAATGTTCCCTTGGAACAACCTTCATGGAAGGTAAATCCAGCTTGAGTCGGACACACAGCTCATTTGGGTAGCTGAGTGAAATGTGCTGGTCTGTGATGTCCAGGACTTCAGACATGGTAAGAAAATGCTCCTGTACAGTCCACACTGCACAGTCCTGTTAACCTTTTACAACTGTGTCAAGAAGGTGAAGTGAGGTTTTTAATTTCATCTCTTTTCCTCTTTTACTTAAGAGATGACAGCTCAGTGGTGTGAAGGAGCCAGACCTTCTTCCTTGCTGCATTGAGCAGCTGCTCTTTAGCCCTGTTCCTGTGTCCATCGAGCAGCGAGGCTGGGCACAAATTCCAAGCACGTATAAACACAAATACTATACAAACACCACCAGCCACCAGCAGATTAGCGTGGCAGGAGGGCAGGCGCTTGCATAAACACAGAGCACAAACAGCCTGACCCCATTTCTATGGATCAATGATCGGGGAAAACACCATTTCAGTGGGCCCTCTGGTATCTGGCTCCCAAAACATGGATGTCTCCAGTGTCCAGCGCTTTGGTCTGGCCTCACTGGTGGATCACAAATGTGCTCTCAGAAGGAAGGACAGACTGGAGGTCATCAGGCTTGGCCAAGCAAACCTACTGACCAGCCTCTTGCATGCAGCTGGCCTCATTTATCCCTCTCTTGCTCTCCATTTTCCCACCCTTGGACTTGGAAGGGAACTGCCTTGGTTCCTTCCCTGCTACTCTTTTGGCCCTGCTCCTGTAAGAAGACCAGTTTACCCCTCAAATACTTTTGCTCGATCCCCCACTGCTTCCACAGTGGCCCACTAGCTTTGTGCAGTTCTCCAGAAAGAGTTTCTTCTCTTAATTCATCTCCATGAGTTGTGCAGCAGGGGCATGGGCTTGATGCTTTACCATTAATGGTCTCAGGAGGAGCTGACTGAGGGGCCTGATTTGGTTGAGCCCCACAGTGTCTCTCTTGGCACTTTGTGTGTGGTGACACTCAGCTCTGGAGTGTTTTGTGCAGTTCTGGACTCCCCAGTATAAGATGGACATGGAACTTCCCGAGAGGGTCCAGCATAGAGCGACAAAAATGATTAAGGGGCTGAATCATCTATCTTACGAGGAAAGACTAAGCAAGTTGGGCCTGTTTAACCTGGAGAAGGGGTGATTGATAGGGGATCGTATCAATATGTACAAATACCTGAGGGGAGAATGTAGGGAGGATGGGGCCAAACTCTTCTCCGTGATGGCCAGTGACAAAACAAGGGGTAATGGATATAAATTGAAACACGGAACGTTTCATCTCCATGTGAGGAAGAACTTTACTGGAAGAGTGCCAGAGCCCTGGAGAGGCTGCCCAGAGAGGTTGTGGAGTCTCCTTCTCTAGAGATCTTCCAGACCCGCCAGGATGCCACCCTGTGCCACGTGCTCTAGGTGTCCCTGCTTGATCAGGGGGGTTGGACTAGATGGTCTCTAGAGGTCCCTTCCAACCTTGGCCATTCTGCGGTTTGAACAGCCATGGGGCAGGCAGCCTCACAACCCATAGCCATGGCGAAGGGCAACAACAACCCTGGGAAAGGCAGGTGAGCCCAGGGCAGACAGCCAGCCCTGCACGGGGAGAACTGCGGTTCCTGAAGAGTGTCCTACCACTGTCAGTGAAATCGGCCATCCTCTGCGTGCAGCAGAGCGGCCTTAGATTAACTCTGACACTCAGTGTTTGTTTAAAAAGAGAAGGTGGCAGCTCTTGTGTCAGTATTTCTCCAGAATCTCTGTTCTGTGCATTTTATTGGTATAATTGTCTAGTTACTGAGAAATAAATGCATACTTGCCAACCATAGAATAACTAAGATAGTGCCTTGCTTTGCATAGAGCTATTTTACCCTTTATTTTCCTTTTCTTTTCAGTGTGTGTTAGATGCACAGCAAAATACATACAGTAAATCAATAATAAAGATTATGTATGGGAATTTAACTAAGCATTGAGTCCTGTAGTGTGGCATCCAGAAAGCATAGTGGGCACTGTTTTACTTAAGTCCAGAAGACTCTGTGTGGACAACAACATTAAAAGAACTTAAGAATGAAAAAGACTGGTGGAGTCTTCAGGTCTGAAGTTGCCCTGTGAAGATGAGGCCGTGCTGCATGCCAGGATGTTTTCTGCACCACGTTCCCTGCCCCGCCAGCGTTGGTTCTGCCTGGTTGGCAGGCAGGTGTTTCCCTTCTCAGATCAGTGGCCCTGAATACAGTCCCGCCAACATAAGTCACTGAGATGGTATGAAGTGCAGATTTATCACTACATGCATAAAGACAAGGGTTGTGATGAAACAGATGACTTCAAGTAAACAGAGCACACTTCTTTCTCACTTGAACAGTCTTTTTCTTCTCAATCATACGTTCTGCTCTGCAGCCACCTGTGCTGGCTTTTGCTAAAGATGCTGAGCCTTGTCATACAGATTCTGCAGCTCTCAGTTCCTCTTTACTCATTAGATGGAGGATTCTGGGTGGATATCTCAGCCCTCAGGTTTGCAGATGATTCCTGATTCTGTCACTGCAGTGCTTTTTTTCTGCTTGTGCATAAGTGAGAAAATACTCTTTGATGTGGAATAAAGAAAACAAGGGCAAAAATACGTTAGTTACCATTGAAGTCAGTGAGAGTTTTTAGCAGTAAGGACTTTAGGTTTTGTCTTAGGTAGTTACCCTACAATTGGAGCTGATGCAGAGACTGCATACATAGACTGAACTACTCACTGATCTATTCTAAATGGAGTGCGAGCAAGGAGATCGTCCCTCCTGGATGCACTTAGAGATGTGAGTTCCAGATAAGACATAAGTCCAGGTGCAGAAATGAATCATGTTCTTTGTTCTCTCAGGCTGCTTTCACATTATCCTGGTAGGGGTTATTTTTCAGTAGACTCCTTAAATGAAATCTTAATTTGGATTTCTCTCTGTTTTAAAACATAAATCCAACTTCTTGCCATCTTTGGGCAGTTGTCCACGTCCCCTTTGTATATTCCGTGGCTTTGTGTTAGAGCTGAGATTTTCAGGTTCCCACTCCCACTGTATTAGATAGATAGGTCTGAATTTCAGAAGACAGGTGCCTGTGCTGCATGTGCTTTCAAAAACCTATTCGCCAAAAGCTGCATTTCTTGTAAGCTCTTTCAAGTTCAATGAGCAAAGTCATTAACCAGTTTTGCAAATCTTGGCCTGTACTTTTTTCCTTAAAAGACTTTTTTCTTTTTTTTTTGCTGGGTTTTTATGAGCTTCCAGCTGTGCTACCCTAACAAGCCTTTCATTTAAAGTACCTGTTTCAAAAGGCTGCTGGCCTCTGAGAATATCAGGAGATGGCTTTCTTTTATTACTGTATATTAATTAAAAAGTTGCCTTGTACCTACTTGAAATTCCTTTTTTGGGAAAAAAAAACGTAGTTTCCTCAGATAGCAGGTTCAAAGAAGTGGGAATTAAATTAACCACTTTAAGAGCTAACATATTTGGCAGAATTAAAACATCCAGCAACTGCCAGCTCCATAAGAGAGCAGATTTTTGTAAATCATAATTGCCTCAGCTCACATGTCCCCACACACGTTTATCTCCCCCAGGAGAGGGACCTGCCACCTCCTCACCTGCCCAGCTGGTCCATATGCACCTCGGTGCTGCCGTTGGGGCTGCCGAGCTGTCCCTGCAGCACCGATGATGCTCCGGTGCGGAGCACACACGGAGCCCCTGAGCTCAGGCCACGGGTCTGCCTGGTCAGGGTCTGTCTTTGACAGTGACCTTTGGAGAAAGAACGTAATAAACAGGACAAGGCAAGGCTGACTCCTCCTCAGGCAGTTAGCAGGACAAGACACAGCAAATGTAAAGAGGAGAGACTGGGATTGGGGATCTGGCAGGAGGGAACTGTGTGGAACTGAATGGTGGAGCTAGAAGAGTGACGGCTCTGGCGATGGAGAGTGGCATATGGGGTGAATGGGCTTATTCAGAGGAGCTCATTCTGCGCAGCAAACGATACAGTGAACCCGAGGACAGTATAGGCAGAATGCTATTATTGCTTGTTGATGCTTGGGGTGTTTTTAAGAAGGAATTCACAAGAAGCCAGCGTTGGACTATATGACTCAGAAGCGTCTATAATGTAAAGCCAACAGCTTGCCAGCATGTGGGACAGGAAAGGAGTGGTTTCTCCGGGTGGGCTTCATCTAGCATTTTAAGACATCTAAATGTAAGTGTTCACATGTGAACTAGCTGTGCAATCTCCATTGTCGTCAGTGGAAATCTATTAACAGAACCTAGAAAGCAGCTAAGCAGCCCACAGCAGACACTTGTGTTTGGTGAGCCAGAGAGCTCTCTCTACTCCACTGCCTGTTGCTCTTCTGCACTGACTGCAGCATGGCCTTGCACATCTAGCTCAGCACCCATGCTGCATCTCTTCCCTCTTGTCTGACTTGGCCTCCAAAATGTGAAACTGCAAAGCAGACTATTCCAGGGTGCTCAATTTAGCCTGTGCCTTAAGGTCATGATTCCTACGTTGGAAAGGATGTGCTTCTTTTCAGATGTTTAATATGTGAGGGATTTGGGAGTGGACACCAGAAAATCCAGCACACTTTCTTCACTCTCTCCCACTTTCCTCTGTCTTCCACTTCTTGAAGCTCCTGCTCTGCCAGCCCTGTTAAGCTTGTCATGTTTATTAACATGGACAAGCACAGTAACAGCAAACTAGTGCGGCCCAGGCTGCTTCCCGTGGCTATCCACATCCAGCCCCAGAGGCTGAGGGGATCACAGCAGCATCCTGAGCAGCATCATGCTCCTCCTGGAGAGCTGGGGGACCCAACCAGGGTCATCCAAGCTGAGTAATTAGCCTTTGGGCCACTGCTGTGGGTGAAGGTAGCATGAAGATGACCATGGAAGCGCCCGGATTTCCAGTGTTCTGCCTAGGAATGCACTGAGTCTCTCTGAAGAGATTTGCAGGATTTGGAAGGATTTAGTGGGGCCTGGGCACACTTGGCAGAAATGTTGGGTTGTGAAGATTATTGGGGCAGGTGGAAGGAAGGGAAAATACCACAGATTGCTACACTCAGGAGTGAACTGGGGACTAGGATTTGGGGTATAGAGGTCTTTCTTACAAAAGTATTGGGGGACTTGAATCTGAATGGGGGAATAAAGGAAGGCAGAACATGATAAATCTAAGAATACTGGACTGATTTTACAGCATGTAAGAACTGCAGCTTCAGTAGCCCAGATACTCGTATGAATCAGCAGACAGGCAGAAACTGCAGCACCTGAGCTGTTTAACCAGTCAGCACTGCCCGAATTCCCCAGTATGAAGAATGAGCTGGTACACAAACAGATTACAGGCCAAAGCTGAGTTTTTTGAAGAAATTTGCTGAGAGTTTCAGATGATGAACATCTCTGACACTACTGCCATCTGCTCACAGAGCACTCGCAAACAAGGGGCAAAAATTAGCTGAATAAAATGACTCACTCCTGTCTGTTCAGTCTCACTAAGGAACCAAAAACTGCAGCTTACTCTCCAAGCTTGTAAGGAAACCAGGTATTTTGTATTACTTATCTAGATAATGCTTCTATTAATTTAAGTCATCCAACTTATATCAAAGAGAAGAAAAATAAATTATTGATAAACAATTAAAATATACCCTCTTTCAAAATATTTTTAACTCCTCTTTTCTCAATTGGGACAATACTAGCAACTTGAACTCAGTTTGCTCCTTCCTGTGGGGAAAAGGCCAATCTTAGTTGCTTAGAGGAGATACTGAGACAGCAATAATTATGCAAAAACTGTCTTGCAATAATAAGTACTTGTGAATTTTAACTAATAGAGATTTTCCCTATCCCAGATCAGCAGCAGGCCTTGGAGCCACTTTATTAAGGTTACTGTAAGTACTTGTGTTTTAAGTTGGATGTGAATTTTAAATACCTGGTTAAATCCAGGTTTTAGATTTTGAAAGGTCAAGCATCACTGCAGTCTTTTGTCTTTCATATCATGGTACATACTTGAATATAGTATCTCACCAGGATCATGCTTAACTGTGCATGTCCCTTCTCTTTTGCATACTTACCCTGTAGATCTATCACAAAAATAAAGTGAAAAGGTAATGCATTCCATGTGGCTGATGTTTGAAATCCTGTTTCAAAATGCTGAAACTCCAGAAATCCGATGTGCATCAAACACGGATCTACAAACACTGGTCTGAAGATTCAAGCAGTCTGGTGAAGGATCAAAAGTGGCTAAAACTACCGGTTATTTATTTAGTAGCATTTTTTAAATGTTTGCGCTAGTTCACTTCTTTGATTTCTGAAAATATTTAGCCTCTAGCTACAATTTACAATCATATACACCTTATGTTATACAATTGTAAATAATTTATGTTATGCAAGAGAGAAAATTTTGGAGAGTATTGTACTGAAGGCTTTTTTTTTTAAATGTCTTTTTGAACTTTAGAATTTTAACTAGGGTTCTTTCTTAAATTCAGAGGTTTTAGGAGCAACCTTGTGCACTTTCAAATCACAAGGCTCCATGCTTGAGCTTATACTGTAAATTGCAACATTTAGCAATTCATAGTTTAATTTAGAAGGATCACCCACTTCTTAAGTGCTTAAGTGTAACGTAGCCGGCTGTGGTTATTGATTCTCTCTGAATTTATTACAAGAAAGCTGTGTTCACCGTTTCCTCTTGGGAATGCCCCTTCTGAACTGCATGCTTGCTAGTGACAGCTTAGACCCCTGATACATAACCAAAGACCTTGCCTAATATCCTTGCAACTGCCCGGGGAATTTTTATTAAGTAAAAGCATCATTAAAGTAGACAGAATGATGAAGTTTAATGAGCATCTTTCTCACTTTTGATATTGTTAGTTTTGCTGCAGCAGCCATAGTGCTCCCATTTGTTACCTCCGGTGGGGCAGATAGAGAATACATGAGATTTTGTTTATGTTTATGCTTTTGTTTGCATACAAAGAAACATTTGTGTTCTCAAGAGATTTTTGTTAAATATTTGCTTTGAAAAACATATATGAGGAATAAAAGCAATTGGAAATCTCTAGCTGAGGCTTTCTGCATTTTCAGTCTTGCGTTTAATTCCCTCTTCAACCTGACATTATGAGAAGGCTGCATACGATATAGTAGCTACCAAGCTTACCAGGGCTCAGCAGTTTGCTAACTGAGACTGTAATGATACTCTCTGACTGTTGCTGCAAACTGCAAATACATGAAATATTTATTTGCATTCCAGATGTTACTCTTCAGGCTAGGTTGTTGGCAGAGAGTTGCACACAACCATCTTCACAGAGCTCTAGCATCAGCGTGAGGAGGTGATGTTCTGAAACGCCAAGTGTAGAACCATGCACGTATCATCAGCACTGCCCTCACAAATCTCACCCAAAAAGACTAGGCACAATCAACCTCCACATTCCTGTCTCTGTTTATCGAGACCATTTGCCTTTGCGGAGGTTTCAGTCATACAAACAAACGTATCAAGGTGCCATCCCGTAGTAAATCGCCGTCCCTCAGCTGGGCTGCAGAGCTGCCTGTGTTCCCTGCGCTGCCGAGGAGCGCGTGTCAGCGCCCCGGGCGAACAGGCGTTAGCTCGCACGGTGCTTCCCCTGCTCAGGCCAGGGGCGTCTTGGCAGGCAGCTAGCAGAGCTTGGCAGGCAGCTAGCAGAGCCTGGCAGGCGCGCGGGGACTTGCAAGGGCTTCTGTGGCCATCTCCTTCCCACGGGGATCAAAATCATTAAGAAGTAGGTGTATAAAAAACATTTCAAATGATTTTACTTCCTCTTGTAATTCAGAGTTAACTTCTCCATGAGGATCAGTTCAGTTACTTTTCTTGTTTTCTTTTTTTCCTGTTGTTTCCCCCCTTGGGAGCTGTAAAAGTGGTGTCTCTTGTTGTACTACAGGTTCACTGAAAATCGTGATTTCCCTTTTCCCGAGTGTAACAGAAGGCAAATTCTGTCCCAGAGGCATTTTCACAGTCATTATTGTATTTAAATGTTGTTGTGACACCATATGTCTTCTCATATTTGATGTGTGCAAACACAAGAGCGAGAGTCCCTGTCTGCGAAGGCTTATATAATGTAAATACGTCTGATCCTTGCTCTTTGTGTAGCAGACTACCGTGATAGATTGCAAAGCGTTTATCTTCAGCTGAGAGAGCAATGTGCAGCTGAAACTCTCTTGGAGCTTTGCCAGGGAAACCAAAGTGGAGACATCTGATTTGCTTATTTCAAACCCCACAATTACTTTTCTGGGTGAAGTTGTGGGTGCTTATGCCAATAGAAGGGGTCACACATGAGAATAGATAGAGAATAGATAAAAAGAATGTAAATGTGCTGCGGATATCTGCAACTTATGCAGATCTACTGCTAGTATTAACATAATATTTGCATGCGTGGGGGAAAATTGCTGGAGCATTGACATTAGTGAACATCATAAGTAGCAAATATCAAAGAGAAAAAACATCACAAATACAGGTCAGTTGGAATTTTTACCCCTTAGCACATACAGCAGTTGCTGAATATCATTTCATAGTCAAAAACCTAAACAGACTTTACCAGAATTTTGGAGTTTATTTAAAGGTGTCACTGTTCAGTTTCTCTCCTTCAAAAGCATCCGTGTCACTGCCACCACACTGCCCTACCTCGGAAGAAGATCACTAACTCGGACTCTGCCAATCCACAAACGTACTGGAATGGAGACCAGACACAGAATTAATGCCAAAGATGCCATCTGAGTGGGAATTCATATCAAATTCCCAAAGCAAAAAGTGTAGTCTATAATAACCTAAGCAAAAACTCATATGCAACACCTGAAAAATGCAAAGGCCATTCCAGTTCTCTCTGTGTCAGCACTAATGGGGATAAGATGCTGTGGACAGCAGCAGGGTGAAAACACAGCACAGCACCAAGGAACTTCTGCTCCTATTCACTCAGTTCTTCAGTGCTCAGATATGTGAATTTGCTCTTAAGTCAGTACTTTAGGTCCCAAATGGGAACTCTCTTGTTATATGAAAAAACTTGCATTCTACTGCAAGGTAACAGTATTTCTCTAGAACCAAAAAACAACTCAAATATTAGTGGAGTATTTAACTACACGCATTTCAGCGTGAATTTCTACTTCTCAGGTACTAACTTCTCAGCATTATAAAACTATTTCTGACAGTGGCTCAAGTGCTCATTTGCAGATAGTTGAGAAAAAGATGCTTTGTCCTCTGACTTTTTCTACATTAAATTGGTTTCTCATTAGACAGCCTCCTTGATGATGGCTACAGTTTTTCTGTGCTCTTCAACAGTGATATGATTTCCTGATCCCAAAACCTCTTCTTCCCTATCTTCCCTTCCTCAAGTCGCTTAACCCCTCCCGTTAGGATGAGTATTTGGTTAGTGCATTTACCGTATACTTGGATAAAATACAGCCTTGTGCTGTTGGGGCTGTGCCCCTTACGAGTATAAAAGTAATTTCTGTTCACAGTAATAGGCAGCATGCAGTTATCACAGAGGTTCAGGGCTGTCTGCGAGTCAGGAAACGGATCACCTGCTTCCTTGCTGACAACAGGTGATGGCGTACATAAAATTTCAGCAAGGTGAAGTAATGTCTTGGTTTACAGTTGTATTTTCCTTGAGCGAGGCTGTTTTGGGAACAGTGCACCTTGACAGCAGCCTGTTTAGCAGCGTGATATAAAACTACAGTTGCTGAAGGAGTGAAAAATGAATGCATCCACTGCACTCCACTCTGCGAGTAGCTCTAATCTCTCATTGGCATCCAGGAACTTGAGGGATGAAGTATCTCCAGATACAGCACAGTAAAGCTCAGAGCAGTTTTGGCAGGTTTCAACCTCCCAACTTCAGTACGTCTTAGCTAAAATCTCTGTCTGAAATCAATAGTTGCTCCACGGCTGTGCCACACAGCATGGGAATTCTGTATTTGGATCCGTGTTCAGTATCTCTGGCGTACAGTTGGCAGTGGACCCGCTGTCTGAATAGTCCACCAGGCCCCATATAAGAAGCAAGGACAATCCTCTGCTGGTAAAATTAGTTTCAGCCTGCAAAGTGAAAAAAAAAAAAAAAAAAAAAAAAAAAAGATAGTTTAACCCCTGCATTTTTGGCCGAACTCCAACAGCACGCAGGGCCTGGAAACGCCTCATCGCTCGTGTCCTTCTATAATGTAGAAGGCAAAGTCACAGCTTGGTTGAAGCAAATTATCCTTCCTACTTCCACATCAGTAGCCTCCTTGGAGCAGAAGAAAGTCAAAAGGTGGAAGATTATGTAGGGATTCATACAGCCTCTGTGCCTCAGGGCTTGCTCCGAGGAACATGGGGATTTGTGAGCAAGGCTGCAGGATCTTCTCACTGGCTGAGATTACAAGCAGCCAGCAGGCCAAAACTGTTCTCATCAGCATCCCCAAACCAGCTCTGCCTTTTCGTAGGGCTAGAATTACTACAGTTTGTAACTGAAGGCATCTCCCTTGTGTGCTCAGCCTGTGTACTGGCAGCAAGGCTTTGGATGAGAGACATTGCTATGGGTGGGTTAATGAAACATCTAGCTGGATCTCAGTCATTCTATCCTCTGTGGAGGGATGGGCTTTCTTCACTCAGGTTGATAGCCACGTTAAAATGGTGTGTCAGGCTGTGATTTCAGGGTAGGCAACAGCATGAAATGAGTAACAGATTCTGTCTGGGGAGGACTAAGCAAAAGTAGGAAAGTGATCTGCATCTGGCCCTTCTTCACAAGAGACAGACAGACATACCAGCTCTGTACATGAATTTCCGAGGGGAACGTGGACGTGCAAGCATAGGTAATAATCCATTACAGCTCTTTTGTGGGACCTCTGTATGCCACAAATAGGTGTGAATGCAGGGCCTGGCATCTGTGACGGCCGTGCTGACAGCTAGGTCTCGATGTGGCAAAAGGCAATTCTAGAAAGAGCCTCAGAGCTTCTTGACCCTAAGCCACTAGACCTGTCCTGTTTCCTGACAAATCTCATAAGTGGAAGGTGCAGTATCTGCCATAGAAGACTCTCGTGGGAAATGGTGCATTCATCTTTCTCACTAGCAGAGAAGTTCCTTTCATTTTCTAAAAGTTCGTGTCCAGCTTGCTGGGATTGGAGGGGCCACCCACCGCGCGGCGGCCGCGGTGCGAGCGGGGCCACGCGCAGAGGTTTGCGCAGGGGCGGCCGCTTCCCAACGCGCTTGGTGTCAGTGCGGGAACGTAAGTTTGAGATGTGTTTATTTTAGGTAGCTTTTTAATTTAGTTTAATCAGGATTACTCATAAATTATCTATTAATTACCGTGTGATATTTAGCTACATCCTCTCAGCCATGCAGTCTATTTAGCTTTGCTCTGAATGCCAGCCGTCTTAATTGTAGGATACTTTGTCAACATTTAATCAGTGGTACTTACTAATGTGGCATTGATGTGTTGGTAGCCGTCCCAGTGCTATCAATCATGTGTGAGCAGCAGAGAAGGCTGTGACACCATTGCTCTCTGTCACATTATCAAGCCCTTGGGTTTTCTGGTTAGGGATGATGCTCACTTTGCTGTAAGTGGCCACTCTATCTCTCCAGTTCAACCCAATTTTTGTCATTGTCAACTTGAATACACATTCTTGCAGCCTTCTAAGCCTTAATTCTATAGCTGCGGAATAAAGGTTGCTCATTTCCCAAGGCAAAACTGAATGCTGCTCCCCTGCTCCAAAGGCCTCTTCTTCCTAGTGCTACTCTCCTGATAAGTCACAGAAAATGACTACTATGGACTGCAGCATGAGATCTAATAGTAAATTCAGTGTTTTGAGACAATTTTCTTTTTTGATTTCTACTAGCCAGGTCCATTGTTTATGCATACTTTAAATTAGAAGCCTGTGCTTGATGGTTGTATCACAGCTGTTCTTTGTCTCCTTTCCTTCCAGCCTTTACGGCAGACACATGCAGGCAAACCCAGAACCTCCCAAGAAGAACAATGACAAGTCCAAGAAGATCAGCCGTAAACCTCTGGCAGCCAAGAACAAATAAGTCATTGGCTTGAGCCTCTTTTTTATGTCTTTTAAATTTTTTTGCATGTGCCTACAATATTCCTACATGTCTCATGTTACTCATATTATAAGAAAGCAGAGTCTATAGGTAAAAGCAATTTGCCATGTGTACTGTTTTATAAGATATTGCTTAAGGAATACAAAATTACATATTCTCCTAATTATGATCACGTTTATGTAGCCATTTAATATATCACTGTCAAACACATTTTAGCTTTTGTATTTATATGTATATTAATGTCCTCACACATTCTGTTAATATCAGATTTTTTCTGCACCTATATTATACTATATTAAATTTCATATAATATTGCAAATGATTTTAATAAAGGTCTTTATTTGTATCATGTTTTGCTTTCTTGAGTAGGACTTCTGAAAAGTGATTTTTCTTGAGGAATATCGATGTCCAGTTTCCTGCCATGTGTTGATTTCTTTTGTAGGAATCTGATAGCATTTTATCTGATACAAGCTACTTAAAATGTGAAACATTCTGTCCAAGGAGTGAACATTTTTAATGTTTCCATTTCTTTTTCGCATTGCTGCTTCTTGCTTTTTTGCCCTGCAGATTTTTTTTTAACTGGGCAGGAAGGGAAGGGAAAGGGGAAAAGAAAAAAAAATGTGTCTGCTTAAAGAGCTGCCAACTGCCAGCCTCAGTATAGAGAAAGAGAACTTTCTCATTTGAAAAAAAAATGTTATTTCTGCCAATTTTTTAAGTATTTCTTAAAAGCAGAAAACCCAAATAATGTATTTAATCTGTACCATGAAAATGCTTGAATTGAAGAACTGTTCCAAATGGCTTTTGAAAATGCCGCAGGTTCTATATTTATCTGTACAAAGCTGCACCACAACCAAGCTCAGAAGCTGCACTTGCAAAGCGATTAAACAACCAATTGCTTACCATCTGAAAAAGCTTTGGGTCTCATCAGTGGGAGAAAACAAAACTGCACACAGTGATTTCCAAATAGTTTTAATCTTAGCAGAGCAAATGTTATCCAGTAAATTCATGGAGCAAGAACAAGTATTTAGAACTGGATGGCTCATGTCAGGACCTTTCTGCCCCCAGATTAGCACTTCCATGAATTTCATACCTGAGCAACCTATTGCTGACGTTCTGATACCGTCCAGACAGCAAGCCAGGAAACATGCCCAGACTGCTGAAGGAGGCGTGCTGGGTTAAAGAAAAAGGTTTAAACATCTCGTGCCAGGAATGATACATCCTGTGAAAGCCGTTTTGCATCTAAAGACTCTCTGATTGCCCCCGGGTTCTCCATTGGATTTGGGGTTACAGCAATATTTAAGTAATAAATGACTGCCTCATTTTGGGATTAAATATGTTGGCATATATTTTATTAATTATTTTTTGAAGTAGAAGGCAGGGATAGCCTGCTTTCAAGCTTTAGACACATTTTAAGTGGCCTTTAGTACTTCTGAAGACTGAGGCAGTCTTGATACGCAGACAGAAAACAAGGAGAATGGTAGGCCTGCCGGCAAGGTTTGGCTCTAGCTATTACAAGCCCCAGATAGGATTTTTCCAAACCTTTTAAGTGGTCTAGGGGACCACATCGAGTTGACACAGGTCTGCTGTGGTGCTAGGTTGGCTGCTATCATGGTGAAAAGTGGCCACCTGAAAGAATGGACACGGCTAAATCTAGATGTAGACATTAAAATGTTAGGTTATCTAATGCCAATCACATCCACACTACAGAAAGCCCTGAAGAAGTGTCAGAAGATCCCAAGCTAGCGTTGCAAATTCCTTTTGGAAGGGCCCATCTACTGGGAAGGGATGAAGAGGCTCGAGGGGCTTCCTGGTGCTGTGTGTGGCCCCGGTCCACATGAGCCGAGCGAGGCAGCGTCTGCCTCAGCCAGAGCTGCCGCCGCTCTGAAACCGCCGTGGGTCCTGGTGCACAGGGCCCCCCGCGAGCTGCTCTGTCTGTCCGGAGTGTGGTAGGAACATTCCTGTGTTTCCGTAGCAAAAAAAAAAATCACTCAGCCTTTCCGCCTCTTCCCCCATGAAGGATGAAAAATCACAGTGAGTTTTGACAAGCAGACGCAAGAATGAAGGGTCTGGGGAAGAATAAGTGAAAGGCTTAAAGATGAGAAGGATAAAAGAAATCCTGAAGGGAGAAGTATTATACTGAAGATGGTGGCAGATGGGGAAAAGAGAAGTCTCTTGAAAAGAAAGATGAAAAAACTAAGATAATGATCTGAGAAGAAGATGTAAAATGGAAATGTGTAAAGCTCTGCAAACAGAAAACAAAATGAGGGGAAAGGAGTGCTCAGATGCTCAGAGCGGAATAGAAGAAGAAGGGAAGAAAAGAAACTTACTGGGGATGTAACATGCTAATGTTTTAGTGTTTTTAAAAGGCGCCAGCTTAGAGCAGACTCCACAACAGTTTTAATGTGAGATTGCTGATGTTATGTATGTGTTCTCTAGAGTCGCAGCTCTTTTAATATGTAAGAACAGCCAGTTTCATTTTACTGGGTCACGCTTCCTTCCCCGCAGTAGCACAGGGAGTGGAAATGCTGTCTCTGATCACGGGAGCCAGTTAATCAGCTTCTCGTGGCCGCTGTGGCCACTGGTCTGCAGGAGCCGTCAGCCCGAGGCGCCTTCCAGCAAGCCCTGGCGCTGCTCGGGTGCAATGCATCAGCATCTGGAGCACAGGGCTCCCTAACAGGCATCCTTGCTCCTCCAGCTAATGTTCCACTGCCTTAATTTGACAGTGAGATCTCTAATCCCTGTGTGCCTTGAAACAGACTTTTTTTTTTTGCCATCTGGTCATTCAGTGACTCTTTCAGGTTGCGTCTTTATGCCAACCACTTGTACAGCCAAGAACTTGCCACTTTGAAAGGAGAGGACGCCTCCTGTGAGAAGAAAATTGGATTTCACAGCTTTCCACCTCTTTGAAAATAACAATGTAGGTAATTCTCTGTTTTGACTTTGCATACAGTGTGCTGGAGACAACTGGGGGATTCTTTTTTTACGCAATGCAACAAAGAAAACTTTTTAAAATTACCAGAAGACTGCTTAGGAAATACCTGAAGAGACTGTTCTGCTGTGTGTGTACAAAGAGTGGCCCAAGGGAGTGAATGATCCTCGCTGACAATCAGGGGAATTTAAGCCCGAAACACGGAGCGTGCAGGCACGTTGTTCTGCGCGTAGCGTGCCTGCTAGCCCCAAGGGCCTTCATTGCCTCCTGTGGTCTTCCTCCTGGAAAAATATACTTAAAAACAAAATAAAACAGAACAAACAGCTCTGCTCTGAGAATCAGGCACTGCTGGTATTGTCTTTATATATATGTGTGTGTCTGTGTGTGTATATGTATATAATACATATATGTATATGGAGGAGACAAGCAACAATATTTTGTGATCCTAAAAAGTTTCACCTTTTTATGATTGTTAGTCTGAAAAGATGTTTCCCATAGAGTCTCTGGAACACAAGCATCTTTATTTTGTTTTTAGCCAGGTCTTTCCTATGAAGGAAATGACTCTCTAGCATCTGTTCATCAATTAGCTGCCAACCTTACAGCTGGCAAGTGATACCAGCCATGAGTATTTCCCCAGAATGGCACCTTCCTTATTGAGAGGTGCAGCCTGGCTCTGGTCTCCCTGCAGCACCCTGTGTCACAGAACCACAGAATGGCTGAGGTTGGAAGGGACCTCCAGAGACCATCTCGTCCAACCTCCTGCCCCAGCAGGGACACCTAGAGCACAGGGCACGGGGTGGCGTCCAGGCGGGTTTTGAAGATCTCCAGAGAAGGAGACTCCACAGCCTCTCTGGGCAGCCTGTTCCAGGGCTCTGTCACCCTCACAATGTCCTGGGTGAGACCTCTGCTTCCTGAACCACCCGGACTCATCCCCCCAGGACACATGAACCAGGTGCTGAGGCCCCTGTGCTTCTACTATTCCCATTGAGATATCAGAGGAACCCCCTGGCCCCCCTTCTCAAGCAGCACCATCACAAAGCGACCACGAGGAAGCATCCCAAGCGCCAGCAGCATTTGAGTACCCTGCACAGGTTCATGCCTTGGTGCTGGTGTTGATCACTGGAATATCTGAAGGTGAGAGAGGATGTCTGTGCCATTTTCGCTTGTGCTGAGCAGCAGGCACTTCAGAAACGGGTAATGATGCTACCAAGCTTGGAGCAGATTGTAACTGCTAATATTCTCATGACAACCAGGAGGAGGGAGATTGTCATCAGTTATATTGGTTGTTAATTTTGTAAATATTAACAATTTCTAGGATTATGGCACAGGATGTGAGCTGTCAACTTGCTTTATTTTCCTCCTACTCCTTCTTGCAAGTGACACATCCTTTTTCCATGAGGAGCCGTGCCATGTGTTCGCTGCCTTGCACTGGCACTGGGGCTGGCAGATGTTCTGGGAGGAAACTATTACAACATCCCCAAAGTTAGCTTTGTTCCCCTACTGGGGACTTCGTTTCCTCTGATCTAAGGTGAATTGCCTATAAAGCAGAACTATTTATAAATGTCAGTGTTTGGTTTGCGTCCAAAGCTGCCTGTGAAACCAGAGCCTTTCAGGCAGCTGAACACCTGCCTCTGCTTGCAGCTCACCTGTGCGTGCGACGCGCAGCCGATACCGCTACCAGCTCTCCTCGAGAGGGGGAATAGATTGCAACAGGCGAGGAACAATTTCTCCATTGTGAGAAATCCAGGCCCTCAAAATTGACATTTTTACGCTGCCTCTCCAGAGCCAAATTTTCACCGTATTTTTAGAGCCAAGAATACAGTAATTGCAAGAACGCACGCGTGCGCCCAGCCGTGGTAGCGACCGCTGCAGCTTCACCGCACGGTTGGAGGCAGCGCTAGCGGCAGCGCCAGCGATGGGAGGCAGGTGGAGGAAGGGCACAAACAGGTCTGGGCACCTCAGCCCTGTTTGCTCTTGCTCTGAGAGCTGCTCACTTGGGGGTCTCCATCTCATCACTTGAGGCCACATCCCCTTCCCCTCAATTTTAATCCTGATTTAAGTCAAGGCTCTTGGGTGGGCCTTTCAGGGGCTGAGGTCCCTTCTGCATTGGCCAGGCAGGCCCAAATGGGTGCCTTGCTTTGCTAATCTCCGCGTCGCCAGTCTGAAAACCACAGGCTAGCAGCATGGTCTTCCCTGAAAACCAGAACTATTGCCAGGATAGCACTAACAACATCAGAGACTGGAGAGTGGAGATGTTCCACAGCAGGGCCAGCTACCGGCACATGAGACACCAAGGCCCTCACAGCCACCCCAAGCATGAGGAGCCACGCTTTCAAGAACCAAAGAGCTGGAGTAGGAGCTACTCTTACCAAAAAATTGTTTGTGTATAAATGAATACAGGATCATAGCAGGAAAAAGCCTGGATCACGTCCCGGATATGTAGTGGGGAACTTAAAGAAAGGGAAGGAGAGAATATATAACCCCTCAGAAAACCAACCACAGGGACTGGGAGGGACTGAGCGCACCCACCGCTGCTCCTTTGCTGACAGGGGCAAAGCCCAGGGGCTCATCGGGAGGCCCAGCCCTGTGCCCAGGTACCCCGGGGGAAGGCAATGCCATGTGGGGCTGAGGTGGCCTGGGCTGGTGCATGGGCTTAGCCAAGCAAGGAGAGCGGCTCTCCCTTTAGCCCTGCTGGCAAAGCCCGGAGTTGCGGCCGTGCTGTGAGGAGCTGGGGAGCTTGTAGCCAGCACGGCTCCTGGCATCTGCTAGAGGGAGCGAGGCAGACTTGTTCTCGTCACGCACATATGCAAGGCAACACAGCTTTCTCGGGTGTAATTAAAGGAAAAACAAACGCGTGGCAATGCCGCTTAGCACCTTCCCCAGTCACACATCGCCAAGTGTTTTGCAAAGTGTTAGCTCCATGTGAGATGGGGAAACTCTGCCCCCTCAGAGGGCTGCTCTTCTCTACCAAGGACTGTGGTTCCTGTTCAGAAACCTTAGCAGCAGTGGCCTGGTTTTCAGCAGATTTGAGCACCCCCGTCCACCCCTCTGTGTTCATATATTGATCTGGGTATTTTATTCTAGATGCCTTTGCTTGCACATGCCCGGCTTACATGATTTTCCAGATCATGCGGAAATCAGCTTCTGTGCTGAAGCAGAAGTGAGCTGTGATTCAGATGAATAAGGTTCACGAATACTTACTGGGATATGATTTTAGCAGTTACCATCTGGACCATACAAAGTGGCTTTGCTGTCTCACTTTCTGGCCAACTTTAGCTATTCAAACATTTCTGCTCCATTGTCCAGAGACTCATTAAATGCCTTGTAGATCACGAATTCGATACTAATCCATTCTGAGGGCAAACATAAAAATCAAACCTTTGATTTAAATTCAGGTACCTTGCAGCTAACGTATAGTCTTAGAGCTCAGTTGTCACTCTGAGTCTGAGCATTGTGTGCAAATGGGAAGAATGACCGGCAGCATCTCTAAATGCAATTTTCAGCCTTTGCCGGCAGTGGGTGCAATAATACAATTAGATCAGCAAGGAAGAAAAATACCAGATCTGAATCAAACCCTAAAATTCTTTTAATTCCTTGTGTTGCTGGTACAAATGTGCTAAGACAGTTCACACTGAACACGAATGTCACCCCCCCAGGCTTGGCAGGGTGTCCCCAGGGAGGCTGCTGGTATTTCCCTTCCTCTCACTTTGCTTTTACATCAACTTCTCCAATTAAGACTCCATATAATTCAGAGGCAGCCATGCAGCGCCAATTGCTGTGGGAAGCGCTAAAAATAGCCTCGAAGCCTTTGGAAAACAGCTCCCAGCTTCCATGGTGAGCTGAGCCCCCGCTGCCGTATGCGCAGTGTGGCTGCAGCCCTCCCATTCCCACTTTCCTGGGACAGGGGTGCGTGTCCTGCAGACAGTGGCACACTGAGCCGGTGTCAGTGATGCCCATGAGCTGGCAGTGGGATGGGAAGGGCCACAGTGTCCATTGGGACCTGGCGATGTCCTTAGCAAGGATACTGTTAATAGGAGGGGGCTAATACCCCTTGGAGAGGCCCCAGGGATGTTCACATGCTAAGGTAAGCTCACATGCAGGTGTGAGGTGCTGGGTGGTGTCTGCTGTGGTTAGATGAATTAGATGAATCCAAGTTTTCTGTTGTAAGGTTTTCATTTTATTTTTCTAATGATGGAGGTTCTTGGGACTCCACGGTGGCCTGGTTAATTAAGATCCAATTTGAGTGCACTTCATGAGATTTCATGTTGCCCTGTTTTGTTAGTGTGCACGGTTAATTTTACGTGCATTTGCCACACAGCTCCTGTTTGGAAACCTGTGTTACTTGCATTTGGTGGACTCTTCCTTCATAGCAACTTCAGCTGGTGAGAGGTGTTGTGGATATGTTTTGCTCCCAGCTTTTAGGATGTGCAACCAAGACTCGGACAGCCCGTTGAGGTAGGGGCTCAGGTGTCTTGCCTGACAGGATCCAGCTTTCAAGTCCCACTCTTGCCTTCCTGAGGATTGCGCACAAGGGTAGACATCATGCAGTGTGTGCATCAGCTTTGCAAGAGACCCTGGAGTAGACCTTGGAGAGCCTGGAGTAAACTTTTCCATCCTGAGTGCCTTGATGCAAGTGCTAACCCAGCGTTTGGCCCACACGCTGTGACAGGGTGTTGGACTCCGGGCTGCCAACTTTGCCGGGTGGCACCTTGTACCCTCGGGAACGTGTCCAAATGGCCATCAGGTAGGGAGGTAGGGCCGTGGCACAGTGCAAGGACAGGATGCAGGAGGCCATCCTTGTGCAGTATCATGGGACAGCTCTGCAGCCAGCAGCTTCTCTGCCCGGCCTCACTTGAGACTCAGTGGGGAAGGTGGCCTGGTATCAGC
This sequence comes from Tinamus guttatus, assembly GCF_059628265.1. Classification (NCBI taxonomy): domain Eukaryota; kingdom Metazoa; phylum Chordata; class Aves; order Tinamiformes; family Tinamidae; genus Tinamus; species Tinamus guttatus. Next base: position 2,010,731 of record NW_028288743.1, read on the forward strand.
TTGTGATTCCCCTCTGTGGATCCATGAAATGCAAAAATAAATGAACGTGCAGCCTCTCATCTTCTCAAATGAGGCTAGCGGGGCAGAGGTCCTCTGTGGCCCCACCAGGGCTCTCCAGTTGCTGGGAGAGACTGCACGGAGCAGCTGTGCAAAGGACAGGATGGGCGTCAGTGACCTCAAATGCATCTTTGCCTTTGCATTGAAGAAGGGGGCTGGTTCCTCCAAAGCTCTTCTCCTGCAGCACTGCTATGACCATACCAACCTCACACCTGAGTGAGTGATAGAGAAATCCAGACGGCAGCTTGCCAACCCTCCTTTCTTTGAGTTGGGCTTTCAATGGAGTCTCTTCTCCACCAAGAAATAAATAGTAAAACCCAGTGCTCTCCAGACACCCTGCATTGAAAGGCAAAAAAACGAGATTTGGGATGAACTCTATGTAAACAAAAAAGAGGAGAGAAAGGGCAGGCTGTCTAGAACAGCTCCACAGTTACAATTACACTTGTGCGAGGTGCAGGCAGTTCTAGAGCAATAATAAAAAGCATTTAGTTCTGCATAGGAGTTTTCTCTTCTTGCAAACCAAATGAAATTAACCGCTATATTTGTCTACAGGCTGTTCTATAAAAATCAATAATTTCTAGCACTGCATAGCAATCAAAATATGACAAGGCACTTACTTAAACTTTGCCAGCTCAATCCAATTAATGACATCTTCATTAGAAAACAGTCATTTTTATAGAGTCAGTTGGCTCTTTAAGGGCTATAATATAAGCTTGATAGAACTTCATTGATTTTTACTTTATGATTTCTGATTGAAAGCAAACCGAGATCACTCGCTTTATAAAACAGAGAAAATATGTGTGTATTTAACATATCAATATTATTTATAAGCAATAGCTAGTATCTAAGTGCCTTTTGTATGCCTTGATAGAAGTGGTTCATGAATTCAGTCCTCTCATATGTTCGGAATATGTTCTTTTATATTACTACTGTCGCCATTGGTCTTGTATCTCTAATAAATACGTGCAGTTTTTTATATAGGAAAAACTGGGTCGATGGGCCTCATCAGAGAAGAGCAGGGCATCCTGAATGCCTTTGAAGCATCATGGAAAACCAAGTTCCTCACCCATGTTGTCACCTCTAGAAGCCCCAGCTGGACTCTCTTGTGTTTTCACACAACACTCAGGGCACATTCAGCAGTGGCAAGGTGGACACTAGGAGACATTTGACCGTAAGCAAGGAATGACAGGGGTAATAATGCTTCAGGAAAAGAGAGGTATGGGCATGACCAGAGGTAGGGGGAAACTTGTGAGGTGATGAGGACACTGGTGCAAGAGAGAGAGGCATCTGAGATTCCAAAGATGAAGATAAAATAAAAGGAAAAGAGGAGGCAATTTTGTTTCCTATCCAAAAGTGAGAGTCTGTCTTCACTCATGAAAAAGCAGAAGCAAATGAGACCCAAAATATCACATTTGCATAGTAATTATTTTCAGTTATATGGCGCGCTGCTCTTCGTTTCCAAAATGCCTCACCACAGCGACCAGCCCCCTCTTCCCAGCAGAGCAAGGGGAGTCTGGGGCTGCTGTGACGCTCGCCCAAGGTGCCACCCTCCCCGGCAGACCACGGGCTCCCACACGGGCTCACAGGACCACTGCCCCGCTGGCTCCACGCCTGCATCCGGGCACACGGTCCAACCAAAGCTGTGCCTGGGCCATGGCAGGGAGGCTCGTAAATGTTGACGGGCTGTCAGGATGGGCACACCAGCCTGACCCTTATTCAGTAAGAGGAGAACACGCGACGGAGGCGCTTTGTGGCGGGCGCTGCTTGCAGCGTGCTTGGGGATGCGAAGGACTGCATGGCCCTGTGAGCTCGCAGCTTCAGCAGCGCACACAGCACAGATCCCACGGGAAAGGGGATCTCGCTCCTCCAGCTGCTCCTTCCCCCTTTTCCACAGCTGTAGGATTCTGGAAGAAATATCACAGGGTGAATAATTGGAGGAGTCTCAAGACGATTTTTTGATGGTCTTGGACTCAGTCAGGTTAATAAGAATTCCTCAAATCACTAACAGAGAAATGGAGGGAGGGGGATGGCAACAAGAAAAAGAGATTAACAGACTGCACCAGAGGCAGCACAGCCGAACAGAGGGGAGTGGAGTCAGACCCAGGCTCTACCCACGGATACTGCAGCTCGCCTGGAGCACACCAGTCTGACCTGAATGAAGTGTGAGTGTGTAATAGAGGCTCAGCTCCTGTCAGCCGGTCTCTGTTGACTGACAGGCCATGAGAAGATGCTCAGACCACCTAGTTCAGGTGGGAAGGTCCCTGAGTGTGAGCAGATACCACAGAAGTAGATAGCGAGGCAAGATGGACATTTGGGCAAAGGTGCTGAGAAAGAGCAGTTGCACCAAGCTGTGGCTGAGGCTGGAGGATGCGCTGGCACTGCGTTTCATGGACAGGATTGGGTGACCCACGTCCCCGGAGGGCCAGCTCATTCTTCCCATGCTTTGGCAGCGCTTTCCTTGGAGATGGAGCCAGCCGCACGCAGCAGGACGTGGCTCAACCTTTCACACGGAGCCCTGTGGAAGAGCCCCCTTGCCCAAGCAGAGCCCACTGGGCCCTGAGGCCCCACCAAGGCCTTCACCAGGCACACGGATACGTGGCCGCCTGGTGGCCCGGCCTGCTCTGCAGGAGCTGACCCCATCTTGCTGCGACCCCGGCCAGGTGACAGCAGCAAAATGCAGCCCGCTCCCCACCAAGAGCCTCTGCCTCCCATTTGTCCCAAAACCACAATGACAAGAGATTCCCAAGGAGAGTGAGGGACAGTAATTGGAAGTAATTTCAGCAACGCCAACATAAGAGTCTCCTTAGTAATTCACTATTTCCTCTAATATAATATAAATAATCCCCTCTAAAGTGATGGTTATGACTGCAGCCCACTAATTTTTTAGGTTTTGGCTTAAAGTAGTTGTAAACTGAGATAATCGGTTTCTATGGGATTATTAAGAAAATTGCACATCTATTACCCTTTCCAAATCAGCCATTTTTCAACCTTGCCTTATTGTCTTTTGCCTTTCATCCCCCCCTTAAAAAGAAGTGAAAACAAAACTCATTTGTTACTCAGCAAACTCTCCTGTTTATGAGGGCCCCAGTGGATATTTCCTACAAGGAAAGCAAACAAAATGTGGCCCAAATTCTTGATCATTTTCACAAGCTTTATAACTACTATCTTGGAGGTTTTCCAAGAGCTGGAAGGTGAAATGACATTAAAAGACACCTTGGCCATTGCCAGCAGTCAGGGCAGGAGCCTACTCTGACAGCTCAGATGGAATCCAGGCTGAAGTGTGAGTGACAGCAGCAAGTCCCAAAACTGTGTGTTTATATAGAAGTCTGACATGAAGTGTAAGTGAAGTTGTGTCCCACCTTGGAAATGATACCACGCAGGTATAATGGGAGTCATCCATACTTTAATACTGTCCTAGTTTCAACATAAGATCATCCTCAGACTTGTATCTGAAGCATCCAGTGAAATCAAAAGCATGCTTCCTCAGCCTTACATCGCTGAGTTACCAGACTCCAAACTTTTAACTGTTGCAACTCTGCCTGATTTCTTGTATTCCCACTTTCCCCAGTGCCCCATCTGTTCTGAAAAAAGAGTACTGAACAGAGTAACCTAGCATGTTTGCCTTGTTTACAGCCTCACTTGTGCTCCTTCAGAAGATGTGATGTTCCTCCCTCAATCTCAAGACTCCTTCTGGCCTATATTTCACACTCCTCCCCTGCAAAAGGCACTCAGTTCACTGCCTCATCCATCATTCCTATCTCCATATATTCTCTAGAGATGGGCGCGCATGTATGGGGATCTATAACATCAATTTATTGTCTTATCTCATTTCAGTCAACCGTCAAATCTTGCTTTGTGCAGGACAGCCATGCATAGGGTTTGTGTAGAGCAGCCCAGAGCCTCAGCCTATAATTAACCTTTAACATTTAACAGAGCTTTCTACCTTTTTGCCTTCTGCCTCCCAGATTATACCAGGCCTGTGCTGGAAGGAAGGAATGGTTAGAAAAATTCAAGTGTGTCTGAGAAAGAGAGGTGCATGTTGTGGGTAACTCGTTTGCTTGTATATTTTGTGTTTCAGCCTTACCAGGCAGCAAAGGAGGCTTGGCTGACTTCAGTGCCCATTTGTACATGTCTGTGCTTTGGCTGAAGCCTCTGTGAAGGGCATTTCTGAACGCGGTGCGGCCTAGGCTTGGCTTGCCAACCACGGCTTCTAGGAGCCAAATGGCAGCACTCTGCAAGCAGAAAAGAAAGGAAAAAAGTGCTGATGGGCCAAACTTCTCAGCTGAATGGGACTGGGAAGAAAGAGAGGGAGAGAAATAGAAAAAGTTACAGCAAAGAATAGGCCTTGAGGACACAAAGGAAGTGCAGAGCGCAGCGCAGTGCAGAGGTGAAGGCGCAGGGCATGTTGGTGAGTGCCCAGTCTCCTCTCGTACTTTGTGCTGCCACCTCTCAGTCACCTGGCTAAAACTGCAGTGGGCTGGGGGTGATCCTTAAAATATAACTCCTCAGTATCCAAGATTTGTAGTAAAAACATATGTCTGATAGCCAAGTCCCTGAGGTGTCTGAAAATGGCTAATAATGGCATCAAAGTGGGAATTCTCTGCCCTTATTTCACAGTATCTCCCTCACGATTTTGAATAACATAAGTTCATCAAAAGCTGGTAGCCTTCTTGTGAACTTTTTCTCTGAACAAGGTATACTTAACTGCTTCAGAGTGATAGTTTACTAAAACGAAATTATTTCATCGGACATTTTTATTAATCCTGTATTCTTGTTTCTGTCACTCACAAGTCCCTTTCAGAGAGACTATGGAGGTACTTCTCCTTCTGCCAATGCAGGTAGGCTACAAAAAATGCAAAAAGGATGTAAAGAAACTCAGATATCACCCACTATAACATTTAAGTGACACTGCATAGTAAGTGAGGTGGGCTGCAGTGCTGCTTAGAAAAAAATATGAATAATTCCATGGAAAGGAGCTGGTGCAGAGATTAGTACAGAAGCCAAGGAGCAGAGGTCAGAGCAACAAGGCTAGAGCAGTTGAGACACGGAAGGTTTGGATGTGTCCTTTTTAAAAATCACTTGAAACAGTTGTTTTATTTGACTTATTATTTTTTAAATTTGGAAAAAGAAGGGACAAACACACAATGAATTATGGTTTTTCAAAACCAGGGCATCTTTGTGCTCTCTCGGTTTTTGAAGACTGAGATGTCAGCACTGAGTTCCAAAGTAAAGCCATGATGACTTCTTAATGCTGGATATGAGCAGGCTTTTCATTTGCAATCGTGCCCTAGAAGAGAGAGTCTCCTAGGGACAGTCCGAGGTGTCTCCTGCTCCTCCGTTTCCCTTTGGAGGCAGCCACAAGCCATAGCAGAAATGGGTTCAGGGCAGAACAGTGCCCTCTTGCAGGGTCTCTGGTCCTAAACGGAAAGTCTAGGTTCACCCTGAACTCACAGGGCAAGACATGGCTCTGAATAGAAACCTAGGCACCATCACTAGAAATAATTCACCCTTTTATCCCTCCAGAACAAAAACTTACCAGTACGGGAAAAAAAAAAACTCTGCCTTGCACGCTCAAATAACTTTCGTATCCATCATGCTGGAAATATGTGCCAGACAGCAAAGCTCACTCATCATACAGACTCTTTCTATACCGATACCAAATCCTTCTAATTACCCACTGAAGAATGACCTGTCTGCCACCACACAAACCGCTCAGCTGAGCTACAATTGATATAAAAACTCCCTTTTGGGGACCTCTCAGAAACCCCCCAGTGCCTGCCTGTGTTCTGTATTTATGGCATCTTGTGAGCACAAATTAATGCTTCTCAGTGATATATGCAAGGACAGGGGCTGGGATACCCTGGATCGTTCCTAAAATGTGGCTTGCTTGTGCAGTCATCCCACCATTTGGCATTAGCTTCCACACAGTAATTAAGGCTGTTTATTTCTGGGGAGAAAATTATAAATCCTATTTCCCGAGCAAGCTATCAAAAATGACATCTTTGAATATCAGGTAAGGCAAGCAACTGAATCCATTTGGTTTCCCTGCAGTGTTTTTGGTATTCACTTGGTGTTTCTGATATTTCTCATTTCTCAACACACGGAGACATCCATCTTCAGTTACAGCGAAAACCCACAGGTTTGTAGAAAAGTCAAAAATTTGTCCTCATCTGCTGTCCGTGATCCAGTCAAATGTTGCAGTCAAGGAGCTCTAGAGCATCTCGTTGCTCTTGTGAGGCTTGCTCAGGTAGGTGCACTTGTCCCCGTTTCGTGCTCCTCTCACGGTGTTTCTCAGATAGTGGCTGTGTTTGAAGAGGGCTTCACTACGCACTTGCAGCAGTACAAACATAAAGAGCATCCAAGGTGCTCTGTGGAGAGGCTTTTAAACAACAGTGCAGCTGCAGGGGAAAAAAAGTGGCTGCAAAACTAAAGCCACTGGGGCAAACTGAACCATTATACCTCACAGAAAGATATCAACAAAAACGTGAGGACTATGGAAACATCAAGTTAAACAAGTAACTACAGGCCAGTGCCAGTGGGAACACACTAAGAATAATACATTTCTCAGGGGAAAAAAAGAAAGAAAAAAACAGAAAGAAAGAAGAGGCATTGTAATTCTGTAAAACTCCGAAGTAGTCTGCAACTTCTAGCTGCTGGTTGTTTTTCCCTGAGCGACTGAACGGAGTAATTTTTATGGAAAAACACAGCAAAGGTGTAAAGAGAACATATTAGTAAATCAGAATACATTTCTCGATCCAAATCAGAGAGATTTAGGAAAACAGTGCCGTAATCCCACACCCGCTGTGCTCGAGCGGTGGGATGCCCAGGGCCACCACGGGACAGCACGGAGCCTTGGCCCTGCTCCACACAGAGCGGGGGAGGCCTGCTGGAGACACGGAGGGGAAGCATCGCACCGGGCTGCTGAGTTCCTGCTGCGATGGGGAGCGGGGTCTGCGCCTCCACACGCTGCAGCAGCCCCCGGCTGCATGATTTTAACTGTAAAAGAGAACATATTTCACTCACTTCCAAATGTTGTGGTGCTGTGACCACAGGAGGGATAGAGTGCGTTATTCCAGATAGAAACCCCAAATCCACACATTGTTGCCTCTGTGAAATCCTCCAGGTAATAAATTTAATTTCAGAGCTGGCTGAAGAACGGATGCCCTGCATTAACTGTGTCAATTAGAAACCAATTTTGTGCCATTGGCACCCCCCTTACGTGGACACTGCCAGCAGAGTAATACTGTGTTCTGATTTAACTGTAGTTAGGAGAAAATCTAAAACAGATTAGTTAGACTGCACAGTGCTTGGGATAATCAAGGTGTTGGCACTGTTAAATGCTGCATTTGACACTTCAGCTGTGGGAATTCTCTTTAGCATGAGTATCTCTTTTTGTGTGTCATCAAACTAAAGCCTGTTTCATTCCTGACCGGAGTTTGCTCTTGGAAGCTGTCGGGAATGCACAGCATGTCTTACCAGCCACAGCATCCTTTAGTATTGCCTGGGCTTGCTCTCCTCTTCCCTCTCTCCCAAGGCAGGACAGTTGTACCTGCCATATTCATCATGGGCAAAGGAGCTATCAGTCCCAATAGCTGTTGTGAGATTAAATGTATCATCTGCTGCATTTTTTTTATTAAATATGTCTTTTCTTTTGGAGAAAGGTTCTCGATGATTTTTTTAAGACCATGATTCTGCTTGCCTTCACTGTCTCTAGCAGAAGTCACATTCAGAATACAGTGTTTATTTATTCCCTCCTTCCATCCCTCCCTCCCCGTGGCCCTGGATATGGCAGGAGGGAAGTGCGGGGCTGGCCAGCAGTTCAGTCCTCGCCTTTCTGGAGGTGATACCCACTCTGCATAAGGATGGGGAGCGCTGCAGGATCCAGGCAGACGCTGCCGCCTCTTGCCAGACGGCACTGCCTTAGTACCCTCAAGCGACGTGATGTATCAGCTGCTACGCACGCATCCGATCTCTTCAGCGGGCACCACGTACAGCCAAGCACTCTGCTTTCCTGGCACAAGTGGGCAGCCTCACCCTTCGCAATTTCCCAGGCTTGAAGAGCCTCAGAGCAGCTCTCTTTAAAGGGGAGCAGCCAAGGAGAGCTATGCTAATTATCCTGAGTAGAGGATCCTTTAGGTCTTTGCCAGTTTTTATCAAAGCATTAAAAGCAATTATTAAAATTAATGCAATTTGCCATGTGTTCTACTTCTTGCAAAGCTATTTTTGGCCAGAGTTGCCATCTGTCCCACTCAGCGAGCTCAGCCACAGACTCTTGCTCTCTCTTCCCCTTCCCACAGCTCTCGCGTGGCGCGAGGTGAACGCAGGGCTTCCTGCAGGCTCGAGCGCCTGACCTGCAGTCTGTGGCTTACCTGAAAATCGCCCTCATCTGGTGGTGCGTGGCCAAACTCAGTTCCCCTTTCCCTTCTGCCCTCACTATGGACACCCCGCGCTATATGCAAAGCCCTGTGCTCTCTATGAGGAAATAAGGTGGGTCTGGGAATGTCACGCAGCTCCAGGGCTCAGTGACCTGTGTCCATGCTATTAAATGCTCCTACTCCCAAAACCAGGACCTGCAAACTGCCTGCAGGGTCTGGTTTCTACCCTGGGCTAATTCCTTGGCTGTGCGTGTGGGAATGTTAATCACCATGAGCCTGAAGTGGACCCAGCATTGCCATGACGGTGCAACAGCTCCATGCATGGTGGGGTTCCTCTGCCCAGAAACAGTCCCTTGCACCTTCTAATTTACTAGTACAGCCACAGTATTTCAACCAAGCAGCATGGCTCAGACCTGCCTGGCTTTACCCATTTCAGCTTCCTCATTTCAGGATTTGGAAGTGAATTTTATAAAAACATTGGTTCTACTGAGCTTCTCAGCTCACTTCTGGAAATCTGTTCTTACCCTTTTATAACCATTTATGGTCCTTGCTTTCTTTATAAAAGTGTCAGAGCCAAGAAATAGATCACTTTGTGCTGCCAAGATACTTAGCCAGAGCCTCACACTTAACCCAAAAATTTTCATTAATAACAGAAGATCAGCTTTCACTTGCGTTTCTCACTCTTCCCCAGCCTGTCCGACCTGAAGCAAGTAGGATTTAGTTTATTCGCATTTTTATGTGATTGAAGATAAACCAGTGCAGAAGAATAAAAATTACTGAATAAAGACCTGAATCTCCTCACAGCGGCGAGCATGTCGGTGATGGTTTTGTTCTTGCCATCTCCTCGCACTTCTCTCTCTGCTTTATCCCCCATGCAATCCCCTGCACTGAATTTTCTTCCCCATGCAAAGTGAAAAGGAACCTTGCCATGGAATAGAAAGGCTAGCTGAGTTAATTCTTTGTGTAACTCCTTCTGAAGTTAGGGGTATCAACAAGAATACTCCACTGCGAGCGGAGTTGTGAGCTGATAAAAACCTCTGCTCATTTGAAAATAAAGAATCTGTAATTTATCTGTCTACTTAGCATAGTAAGAGGAAGGAAACCCAAATGTGATACTGTCACTGAGATGCCTACATACTGGCTTCCTTTTGACTGCTTATTAGTACTTTAAAATGTAAAAGTTGCAATAAATGCTGTGAGAAGGTAAGATACTGATATGACTGAGATTACAGATATTACAAGATATATATTAGATGCAGAAGAGATGTCTAACCACCAAGAAAAATTCTATGGTATAATCCATAAGGAAATGATTAAATGTATAAGGAGGGAACTATGACTCCAAGTTCATGCTTGACGCTGTATTGCTTTCCACTTGCCATACTCCCCACATAAAGGAACCTAGGTGACAAATCCGACAGCAAATAAATTTATGTTTAAACCAATTACTATCCCTACCTGATGGGAGACAAATGTTGGAAGAGCAGTTATCAGACAGGCTGTCTGGAGGAAGAACTTTGTCAAAGCTGCCTTGACATCACCTGCCATTCACCTTCACTGAGGTGCTGCTCCGTGCGTCAGAACACAAAGATTCCTCCTGCAGATGGACTCTCTGCATTGGGATGTTCCTTGCTTGCCATTAATATAGTGCTATTTTCAAAAAAAAAAATCAAAAAACAGAAAACATGAATATATTCATCTAAATACATTATCACTGTGCCATTGTTGTTGGAAATGCTGCTCTCAGGCAAAGACATTCGCTTCAAAGGAATCAAAGCCCACAGAAGTTTTCCAGTCCCATGGTCTGGCTCTGCTCAGAGGCAATGCCCTCTCCTTGGATATCCTGGGTACCTTCTTGGATATCCTTGGATATCCCGGTTCTCACTGCTCCCAAGACTGACAGTGTTCCCGAGGGCAGCAGCATTTCAGACCGCTCAGTGCAAACTCTTCCCATTTCATTCTCCCTCACAGATGCTAAACTTAATAAAACACTCTCGCCACTTGTAGAAACCTGACGACTGACATTAGTGAGGTAAAGTTAATTAAATAGAAAAGTTCAGACTAAATTCTGTTCTCATAAATACCAAGAAAACTGGAATATACGCTCAGTGAGTTTCACTGTATAATAATAGAAGAGCGAGTGTTTCTTTTAGGCTAACGGAGTCACTCATGTATTAAGTGCAAACAACATTTGGCACTCTGTCAATTAGTTCAGTAGAGTAACTCCATGTGTACATCAGTGATTGAGAGTATCTTCACAGACTATTCCATATATTCTCCTGTTATTTTTAAACAATGAAGCACAAAATAGCAGATTGCTGAAATATAATTGCCACAAGTGTTAGTGTTCTGTTCTGATTCCGTCAAAAACCTACCCAGATTTGCTTCATGTATGTGTGTATATGCGTGCGGGTGCATGCATGCATATGTATTATAAACACATATATAATGCCTCACTGCATGAAAGGAGAATTCTAACTGAGATTATATCTTGCTAGAAAGAGGAAAATCCCAGTTCCCACACATGCTCTTTAGCCTGGCAGATTCCTCTTCTCACCCAATGCTTTTTGGATTTGTACAGTAATTGTGCATACTAGATTGTCATTGCCATATAGAAAGATTACCAGTTGTCCAGCTAACAATGGATGTAAAGCATAAGAACACAAACATTTCTCCAAAGGTGACAAAGGCAATCTGCATCCTTTTGCATCCTTTTTTTTTCTTTTTTTTTTTTTCCTGTCATTGCTAAATGCACAGTGTGAGTTTAATCACCCCATATAGGGCAGGCTATGAAGAGCAGCGTGAGCAGTTCACTACTCCTCTGAGAATGGATGCCAACAGTGGACCTAATTCTGATCTCACAGGCACTAGTTAACTTAAATGTAGCTTAACCACTTTGGTGGAGCAGTTCCTAAATTTGTGACGAATCAGGCCTAGAGAGCAATACTGCAACATGCTTTTTCTAACAAGGTAAATTCTGATTTTGCAAAGTCCTAAGTATATTTGTCTACCACAGTAACTGGTAGGATCATGCCGGATTCCACTGTATGTCATGTTGTTGTAAAGATAATTATTTAGGATCAAATAGTCTCCTGCTTTAATTAATAAAATGTATAGGAAGAAAAATGAATAATGAGAAATAATTGCAATTTGCAAAGCAAATTGCACCATTAGCTACTCCAGAAATCAATAATCAGGCACAAAAAGAAAATTATGTTGAAGGGATGACAGAAGAAAAAATAAATCTCTTGGGCAACTTGCCACTCGTGGGATTTTAATTTTGAGTTTTCCACTCCCAGCTATCCATTCTCACTGCCCATCCATCAATTTCCTGATAAATATAAAGGACTTTGTTCTGTATCACCGCAAGACTGCCAGGTCCGTGTAACTGTGCAAAGTGAGTCTTGGAGGGACGGAGGCACAGGGAGAATCACAGAGGACAGTTCAGAAAAGCGTGTGTCTGCTCTTGCTTTTTCCCTCTTCATCTCTCTTTAATAGCACTGGCATTTCAAAAGCATCCAACATCATACTCATGGGCAAATCACCTGCAAATCTCCTCCTGCTTGACTCGAACAACTGCCATAATTTTTAGAAGTGCAACATGATTTATGCTCTTGCTTATTGGTATAATTTTAAGTAGGGACAAAGTGGTTGTTTAATCTTACTCCCCTGGTAGAGGCATTTATCTTCCACCTCTTTGTATTTGCTTCCTCATAAGCATGCTGACACTGTAGCTTTCACTATTAGCAATACATTACTCCTTGACTTAATAGCACTTATGAAGAACCAGAAAATCTCAATATATTTTGGGTTTATTAATGAACACTGAGTCCTTCTGTGTGCCTGTTGATGACAGGTTATCTGCTATGGATTTTGATCTAAAGGGCATTAAAAGGGGTCAAGCAGAAAGCCTACATGAGAAGCTTCTCAGTTACTGTACAAATACCAGCACTTGTGCGACTCGGATGCAGTACCTAGGTTGTGCAGGGCTGCACAAGCCTAGAACCTTTAAAACAAAACAGGATCATGAGCTAAAATGCTATTCCTGCAGAAGGGAAACCAGGGAAGGATGGAAAAAGGTATTTTCATCTGCTACAGGTGCCCTAGACCAAGTATGAGCTGGACATTGCCACAAGCTGGCACTATTGTGGTGTGTCAAGGAATGGGACATGCAAACTCCTGGGAAGAGAGCTGAGGAAAGCGCTGTTGCATTTCATTACTTTAAACCAATTTCCAGAAATGCAGTGCACTGATCAGCAAAGTGAGGCTTCGGGAAGCAGCATTTCCCTGCTGGTGCAAACCATGCCCAGAGGCAGTTCCCAAGCGCCGCGGCTCTCCGTGCAGACAGGGCATCCCGGCTCCTCGCTGGAGACTGCCCGGATCACAGCCGCTCAGCGCTCCGCAAAGACAGCGCCGGGACACGGGGAAGGGGTGACAGATCCGAGAGCGTCTCAGCAGAGACAGCTTTATCCAGAGACTGTTAGCCCCGTGCCAGGCAATAAGCACAGCTCCTGCAGTTGTATCTTGTCACCGATGCAAGAGCAACCCACTGATCAGCTTCTGCTGGCCTGGAGAAGTGTTGCTATCACGACTAAAAAATACCCCCGAGGTTCACTGCCCATTTTATGTGCATCACTACAGCTGTATAGCTGAGGCCTTAGAGAATTGGGAGGGGAGGCAGGAGGCAGAAGACAAAAACAGAAACAGTTTGCAACGCACATTTGGAAGGAGAGAAGAAACCTGCAAGAGCGATCTTTTTATGTTTGCAAGTAGTGGCTTAATCTTTAGAATAAAGAGGGGCATTCGAAATTACAAACATTGTTTATGGTTACTTACAGTTATTTAGAGGAGTAATTACCAGGTGTCATGTGTGATTATTATATAACCTTACACTCAGTCAATTAAATGTGCAATCTTTAGTTTTCTATTTGCCTAAGACTTATTTTTGCATCCACAGTAATGTTTTTATATCTGAAGCAATTCACCAGTTAATGGTAACTTGGGTACAGATTTTTCAGGTTTTTTTTTTTTTTAACACCAGTTGCCAGTCATGTTTGAGCCATCTTTTCAGATGAAAAAATAAAAAGAAAAAGAAATGGGGAATTTATTTGCAGATTACCTTTGCTGAACCCTGTCACTTTAGTGACACCCCCTCATTTTGATTTGCAAAGCGGCTGCAACTCTTTCAAAGCTCTACACATTTTCTTCAGATCATTTTCTTGTGCATTGTCTCATTAAGGGGGGCATATCCTGATGATATCAAAGGTAATTGTAATAAAACTTAATGTGGAATATTTCTGATTACCCCGCAAAACGGCTTAAATTCCTGAATGGTTGACAATGTCCTAAAGAAGGAGTTGCTACATTCCAAATGTAAAGGAAAAGCTTCAAAATGGTCAGCAAAATCAAGTATTTCATACATATATATATATGTATAAGTATACATATATGGAGGACCAGTTTCTCTCCAACATATGAAAACTTTCATTTTATGAAAGAAGGAAACTTGCATCGCTATAAATACAGATGTTCTTCACTCATACTGGCTGCAGTGGTTTTCTGGGAGAGATTATTTAATGCCTGTTGCACTAATTTCTACTAAAAAGGAGTATAGGAGTGTGAAACTTCCCAGGACCTGCCATATGACACGTGCCAACTGCGAGATCTGTCATGGGTGCAATGTCACAAGATCTCAGCAAACTGGGTAAATGTAACTAAAATAGTGCACCAGGAACAGTCTGGAAGAGCAGGACTGGCATTCTGAGCGCTCATGATGGTACTGCTGAGCCATCAATACAGGCATGAATATTTTTCTCCCATTCATATATAACTTTATTTTGAAACATGTAAATCATTCACTACCCTGCTGAAGCAAAGGGGAGTCATTTTTTTGACCATGCCACAGTTTAATTTGCCCACTGATTTCCAGGTCGAAATTCTAACCTTAACATATGTAGTTAGAACAGTATTTCTAATGATAAGAGTAGGTCACAACTTTATTTTTAGAATCGACTGGAATTCAGAACACTTCTCTAAATTAAAAAAAAAAGAGAGAGGTAATATATAAGCAATAGCAAAGCAGCTGCAGATAGACAGGAGTGAACGGAAGCAGTATGTAACTTGGCACAACATTGAAACAGCCCTTTGTTCAGCATATGCCTTTTCCCAAGCTCTTCCCGCTAGGTGCCGTTGGAAAGGGTTGTCCCTTCTTCCCAGAATGTTTTTTCGGGGGGTCTAACCCTGCGCGTGCAGCCCTGCAGCCGTAAGGAGCCATTTTGTGCCTGCAGAACATATTTCTCTGTTCCGGTTGGTAGCTTCTTATTCATTTTTCTTTCCTCAGTTTTTCCCTTTCTTAGTGCAGAGGCAAGGGCACACTCTCACTCACACACTAATGAGCATGACTGTTATGCTTTACATTTTTAAGGCTTTCTATGAGCATTAACTAAATAGCGAGTAAGGAAAAGGGCTGTGGTCAGGCTGCTTCAAGCCTCAGAAGCTGCAGGGGCTGCAGCAGAGGCACCAACCGCTGTTGAGTCTGAGCAGGTAAAGGCCCAAGGAGGACGGGGAGGTTAAGTGAACAGGCTCGAAGCTGAGAACAAACCTGCAAGGGGCTTTCTGCACTATGAACACTAGGATTTGGTGCTGATCGCTGGGTTAAGACTGGCAGGTCCTAGCATAGGTGTGATGAGTACATTAAGAACGGATTGCTGGTCTCAATTTCTAGCCTTTCACATGGAAAGGAAATTATATTTTAACATAAATGCTATTCAAACCTTAATTACAGCAAATCAGGGGTTTAGAGGAGTCCCACTGTAAAAAGAGATATCAACATTTTGTTTAAGTGTGTTCCAGGCTCCGGTGCACAACTTTCAAGCCTTTAGCTTTTCACTCTTCTTTTCCTTGGGAAATCATATTTTTAACTTGAGATTAAGGCTGATCTAAAGCAGCGGCCCATCAGAGATCCCAGGTTATGTTTCCCCACCACACACACACAATTCTTACACCTTGCTCCTTCTATTTTGCTTATTTGGATTTTTGCAGCTGGGCTCTTTTTTTTTTGGAAATAGTCCGCAAAAGTCTGGAGTGAATGAGCAACACAGAGTCTTGGCAATCATGCAAGGGGATAAAACTGTATATTGTGGTGCATCATCCAAAGGCTGGGAACATGTGAAATACGTGCAGTGGGTGCTTGCTATTTAAACCAGCCTCACCTTAGGCAGCAAGGCAGTATGTTGGCAACTTCACCGAGTACTGCATGAAGGGCCAGACTAGGTTTGTGTCTATTTGAAGGCAAGAGATTTTCTGTTTTCCCAGTCTGTGGCTTGGCAATTGCAGTGGAGCCTTACACGCATCCTGATGGCAGGAAAGCCTTTTGGGTTAGAGGCTTTCATAGGATACAGCAAGGGCCCAGCTACGGTTGAGACTGACCTGTCACTCTTGGCACAACTTTTCTTTTTGCCTTCCAAGAAGAAAGAGCAGTGTTGAAAGCCCTTTCCTATGGGGCGAGGAGAGTGATGAGATATGAATGTGATCCTCCAAGTGCGTTCATCTGCCTTCCCAACTCCGGAGTAGAAGCCCTTAGCTAAGGGAACTGGTGAGCTTGTGCCTGTGCCTGATAAAGATTTTTTTTTTAAGACAGAACATTAAAGAAAAAATAAAGAAATGAAAAAAGGCAGGGGAGGAGGGCCATGTACAAGTGCGGAAAATGGAAGCTTTATCAGGAGTTTTTTTGTGGAGATAAGGAGCGGGGCAGGCCCATCTCTACATTGCATGGACACACTCACTGCCTTTGAGTCTCTCAGGAAAGAGCATAAGGAGCTGCTGACATTTCTGCTTAAAAGGAAGAATCAATGAATCTTTGTTTCCCACTGCCTGCTTGTTTGACCTTATTGTGTTCCAGAGTAGAAAAGGAAGAAAAGAGAACGGGCAAGAGAAGGGGGGATTCGTGCTAATAAAACCCAAGACAAGACCACAGCCCTCTGATTATCGCTGGAGATGCTATTATGTGGTTGTTGTCCTTTTTGCTGCTATTGCTCATTTCAGATTCTCGCCCTGCTGTAATAAGTCACACTCTTTTCAACCATCATCCCTATATTGACAGGCAAATGTCACCCACGTTTGACTGACGTCCATTGCTCCTGAATACAGAAGTATGATTTAGGAATCAATTCTGTTTGTTTATTTAAACAGCTCTTTGTGTACCTTGTTTATTCGTTAGCAGGACACGTTGCTTAATATTTTCTCGGGGGAATGCCACTGATATTACATGTTCACCTTTCTGCCCAGCCACAGAGGTGTCCACCAGCCCAGAGGGGAGGAGAAACATTTCACAAATAAAAGAATAAGCAAACAGACTCAAAGAAACACTTTGCTGCCCCTGAGTTAAGTGAGAGATCCTTTCCCTGGTCCTGGCATCTGTTAACCAGCAATGCCCTTTCCTTTGGCTCCTACACAAAGGGGAACCTGTTTTCCTTGCTGCCACCTGGATTAGCAAAGCAGCGGCTAGCTTTAACGCTGGCAAGCAGTGCGATCAGCTACGACTTTGTCGATTTTAATTATTTTAAATATATATTATATATATATTACATTTATAGTTGTAATTGGGCGAGGGGGTCTGCAGTTGTGAGAGAAGCTAATCCCCACTGCTGCGAGAGGCGCGAGGTTTATTTTCAGATCACTTCCACTTGGGCAAGTGAGTAACTGTAAATCATCCCTACATTTAAAGCGATATTTCCCAGAAAACACTAACATGGCAGAGTGGCCTCGGGGAAACATTAAGCAGGAGGTGGATTGACCTTTTAATTCTCGATCGGTGACCTGGAGGGTGCCCAGGGGCTGCTAAGCTGATCTCTTCCTTTCGGTGAGCCCCAGAAAGAGCTGTCATCGCAGCGCTCAGCTAGCGAGCGAGCCTCACGATTTCGCTGCTCATCCGTTTGCGGCGAGGCGAGGGGGGGCAGAGAAGGAGGGGAGGGGGGAGAAGAAAAAAAATATATATTTCCCACACTGCCAGAGTAATGCCAAACTCCCTGTGAGTGGGAAGCGCAGAGCAGATGCTGGAATGAGATGCCAAAGCAGCTCCCCTTTCCCCTGCGCTTTTGGGTGCCTATAAATTGCTCCAGCGCGCTCGTCAGCCTCCTCCTCTCCTGGCAGGTGGCACCCGGGCAGGCTCCGGCTCTCGCTGCGGCTCCGCTCCGGCTCCAGCTCCGGCTCCAGCTCCGGTGCAGCGGCTCGGGCTCCCGGCGGCACCGGGGTACCTGCGAGACAGCGGCAGCATAAAACGAGAGAGGGCGAAAGAGAGAGAGGAGGGAAGCGGGCGATCGCGAGAGGAAAAGGCAAGTTCAAGGGAAAGTTGGCTCGGACTGGCAGAGTGTGCAAAAAAAAAAAAGTCGATCGCCGGCGGAGCATAAAAGTGCGCGCGGCCGGGGCGCGGCGGCAGCTCCCCCCGCGCGGCGGCGGCGGCGGCGGCGGAGGCCCCCGGGGAGCCGGGCTCGGCGCGGGCTCGGCGCGGTTTCGGCTCTGAGGAGGTGCCCGCACAGCCAGCAAGATTCTGTCCAAAGGCAGGCAGGAGGAGCGGCCCGCGCTGAGCCGCATCGTGGGCAGCCGGCGGCGGCTCATCGCGGCCGGCGCCCTGGGGGTGGTCATGGTGCTGCTGCTCGTCATCCTCATCCCGGTGCTCGTGAGCTCGGCGGGCACCTCGGCGCACTACGAGATGCTGGGCACCTGCCGCATGGTCTGCGACCCCTACGGCGGCACCAAGGCGCCCAGCACGGCCGCCACCCCCGACCGCGGCCTCATGCAGTCGCTGCCCACCTTCATCCAGGGGCCCAAGGGGGAGGCCGGCCGGCCGGGCAAGGCCGGGCCCCGCGGGCCGCCCGGAGAGCCGGGGCCGCCCGGCCCGGTGGGGCCGCCGGGTGAGAAGGGCGAGCCGGGGCGGCAGGGCCTGCCGGGCCCGCCCGGGGCGCCGGGGCTCAACGCGGCCGGTGCCATCAGCGCCGCCACCTACAGCACCGTGCCCAAGATCGCCTTCTACGCGGGCCTCAAGCGGCAGCACGAGGGCTACGAGGTGCTCAAGTTCGACGACGTCGTCACCAACCTGGGCAACCACTACGACCCCACCACGGGCAAGTTCACCTGCTCCATCCCCGGCATCTACTTCTTCACCTACCATGTGCTCATGCGGGGCGGCGACGGCACCAGCATGTGGGCCGACCTGTGCAAGAACAACCAGGTGGGGCCGCGCCGGGCCGGGAGCGGGGAGAGCCGGGGGAGCCGCGGGGAGCGGGTGTCCCGGGAGGAGCCGGGCGACCTTAGAGGAGCCGGACACCATGGGGGGACCCGGGCGCTTCGAAGCAGCCGGGTGTCCTGAGGGGAAGCAGGCGCTGTGGGGAGAGCCGGGAGCTCTGAAGGAGCCGGGCGCCCTGCGGGCAGCCGGGCGCCGTTGCGGGATACGGGCGTCCCGGAGGAGCCGGGCGCTGTGGGGGCAGCCGGGCGCCGTTGCGGGACGGGGCTGCCCTGAAGCGGCGAAGGGGGAGCGGGCGGGGCGGCGCCGGCAGCGCGGGGAGGGCGCGGGCGGGCGGGCAGCGCCGGTGCCTGCGGGGGCTCCGCCCGGCGCCGCCTCAGGCGCCCGCGGCGGGTGAAGGAGGGCGGGAAGGAGCCGCTGTCCCCGCGGCGGCGGCGCCTGCCCGGGGCTGCGCGGGCACCGAGTCCGCAGCGACGGGCGGGGAACGCGGCTCTTCGGAGGCCGCTGCCGCCCGGCTCCCCTCGTGCCCTGCCGCGGAGCGCGCTCGCTGTGAGAAAGACAAGAGCGATAGGAAAGATAGAACAGAATAACGAAGCGGCCGCTCCCGCGCTGTCTGGCGTCCCCCCGAGTTCGCGGGGCTCCCTGGGCGCTCAACAGGTAACGGCGGTGCCCCCGGGCCGGCTGTCCCCATGCCGGGCGTCCCGGGATATCCCGGGCGTCCCCGCAGAGGGAGGCTCGCCGCACAATAACCCAGCCCTTTGTTCGGAGCACGGGGGGATAACGGGGCACCGGCCACGAGCGGCGAAACGGGGCCGCCTGCCCATGGTCACGCATTCGCCTCGGGTTCCCCCCGTAGCGGCAGTGCTGTCCGCAGGGAGGATGCGCCCTTATCTGCGGTTATTAGCCTGTTCTTGGTCACGGCAATGTGCAAAGTGTTTATTTCCCCAGAAGCAGGAAAATAATGAAATACCGGTAACCTGTAATACCATTTTTAAAAGTAACTGATTATAAATATTAAATTGAGCCTGAAGTCTAACCATTCCCAAATATAACTGCTTCCAGTATCACACGTGAGACAAAAACAGCTTCAAGTGATTCAAAGAAAAAAAGGTTTGTATATTTTTAAGACATGCAGAATTTGTTTATGCTTATGCAAAGATAAATGATTTTTGGTAAAAATCGTATACAAGTTATTACATTGAAATTAATTTGTTAAGTAGATTCAGACCACAATAAGGTCATGCATTCAGTGTTCTCTAACAATGAGAAAACAGACAATTGAGAAATGCAAGATTTATAGAAGAAAAGATCCCTAAGCAACGTGTATGAGGAATGCCAAGGTCTCCAGTGTAGCACGCTGCTTTCTGCAACACAGAGCAGAGGAGGGCTGGGATCACACAGCTTAGCTAGGATGTGGATTTGCAGTCCGGATGTCCCAACATGCCTGTATAAAATGATGAGGCGAGCGGGCATGCAACCTAAGCAATGTTAAACTCCTCTAATGGATTAATTTTGGGATACATCACTTTTGCAGCAGCACACTGAGCGTTCATTAGAGGCTGCAGTCATGGGCTTTAGAAAACAATCACAACAGGTAACTAAAGAAAAGAGGTAAAAACCATAAAGAAATTATGCTGAAGTTCACAGGGCATTTGTCACTATGTACAAGACAGTAATGTTCACATTTCAGTTTCTAGTCTTTCAGTATTCCAGTGATTCCTTTATTTTTTTTTCTGGCAGTAAGCCCTGTCTGGACACTTAAACATGACATGTCCCTTGTTATGTTCAGTGTGCATATGCTGACATCCAGATGATAAGATACACAGTTAAAATCACTAACACAATTTGAATTCTCCTTTACTATCCACAGGAATAATAATAATAATAAAATAGATTAATCCACTAAGTAGCATTTAATTGTGGAAATTTGGAAAATAATTTAAGCCTTTTGGTTTGCTGACATGCAAGATATTACTCACAGGAACATTTTTCTACCTCGCGAATTAACCTTTTTACTCTCAGCCCATGTCATTTTCTTTGGAGGGTATTTCCTAGGGTTAACGTTCCAAGGCCTTTAATCTCACCCCGATTAGTTCAGAGGAAATACCCTGTGCTCGGAATAAGTATTGCTTAAACAGCAGCAAAGCAGATCATCTCTGTAAAGAATACGGAGCATTAGGATCAAGGAGTCCCAGAATAGTTGTGGTGCATCCTCATGCAGTGCATCTGTTCACATTGCACACTGTCAAACCACTGCACATCTTTTGAGCTCTTCTCATTCTTCCTATGGGATGTACAAAAAATTTCCACCTACTGTGATTTTTTTCCAGCTACATAATCCCATAAGACTTTGCATGGTAAAGATCCCTCTCCTTTTTAACATTTCAATATTAATGTGAGAGCATAGAAACATGAAAATTTAATAGGGAAATTTATCATTTAAACTTTGAAAGGAATCTGTGGAATTTTGTGACTTATAGCCCCCCCCTTTTTTCAATTCTGAACAGATAAAGTCCAAAATACAGTATGCCAAGTCATGCATTATTACTTTGTTCACGTTTGCAAAACCACTAAATCACTTATTGCCCTGTATAACTATGCTAGAACAAAGACAGGCAACAAGCAGATGATGTGTTATACCCAAATAAATCACATACAAATAAGATTAAATACTTGACCAAATAGGGTGAAATTATATATAAATGGAGACTTAAAGTGCCCATACTGTAAACACCTGGAAACCAACTTGCAGCTTGAAATTACACATTTCTTTCAGTTTGCTGTTCATGTCAGATTGAGTAAGCAGTGAAATGGCAATTGAGAAAGAGAATTAAAAAAAAACATGTTTAAGTGAGAGTTATGAATACAATTAAAGTCCTCAGTTATTTGTAAATTCTATAACCTCTTGAAATAATTACTTAGCTGTGATTTTTAGAAAGTGCATCTTTTGCAATACACAGACGTTAAATATTTACTTAATGAAATGTGGCAATAGCGGTCTTGCTAAGCATGGACTAGACTCCTTATGTGCTCGTAGGTGCATTGTTTTTATGTGAATGTATGTATGTGTATGTAGGTATTTTCTTTTAATTCTTTCAATTTTTTCTTTTAATTCTTTCTTTTAACCTATTAGTAGAATGATAATATATCACTTCTGGAAAATACCCAGACTGGTATCAATAGATCCTCACTGTGGATCCTCATCCCTGTCAGGCAGTTGTTCCCCTAAAACATTATTGCAATGCAAAACTTGCACAGTGAAGATTCAATCTACAGAACTCTAGCTATATTACATATATGCTAAAGAAAAAGGAGGCTCACAACATTTATAGGACTGCAGGCAGTGTTGTATTAATCAGGTGACTGAGAAATGGGCAGGTTACAGCTTCAAATTCAAATGTAGCATTGTAGAAGAAAATAAGCAATATCCACATAACCACCCCTACAGTGTATGTTGTGGCAACCACTGCATGCTGAATAGAGCACTGAGGATAAGCTTTACTTTCACCACGTGGCACAAACTACCCCAACTTTCCTAACCACTCGTTATGTATTTTATGTAGGTTCGAGCTAGTGCCATCGCGCAGGATGCTGATCAGAACTACGACTATGCCAGTAACAGTGTGGTTCTTCATTTGGAGCCAGGAGATGAAGTTTACATTAAATTAGATGGCGGAAAAGCACATGGAGGAAACAACAATAAGTACAGCACATTTTCTGGATTTATTATTTATGCTGACTGATAATGAGTAAAAAGACCCACCAAACCAACCCAAAAATGAAGCTCTTCTAGGAAACGGATTTGCGTGGCAGAAGTCAATGAATCAAGCACCCCAGCGGAGATCAACCACAGAACACCTCAGTAGCGGGGAAAAATCAAATGCTACCTGATTCACATCTGTACAGCACAGAGAAACCTTAAGAAAATTACAAAGTTAAACAGATGTGTGATCCACTACCGCCAAAGCAAATACTTCTTTATTGTTAGTGTCCATGTGAATGAAGTCCTACATAGATCAAATTTTTATAGGAAAAAAAACAAACAAACCTAAAGACACTGAGTTATTTCTTCAGTGTATATGATACTTCAATGTGTTATGATCTTGCTGCTTTATCCATACATCAGCTTTGGTTCTTGTGACTTACTTGCTAACAATGATGCTTGGAGTCCACTCCGTGTGGTGAGGAATGATTTCACAATAAAGGGAAGAGGTAATCAAAATACACTCTCTCTCTTTCTCTCTCCAAAGGAGTTGTTTGCCTTGTACTTTTCTTATCCTTCCACTTCAAACTAGAAACTAATCAGCTTCAAGCCTTAACTCGGTGTTCCTGCTTTGTAGGTTTACGTTAGATGTTCAACATAAAATCAAACAACTGAAGTTGTTTATCGTGTCTTCCCCTTAGTTGTGTTCTAAAAGAAAAAGAAGGGTAGAAGAAACACTTTTTTTTTTCTGAAAAATGTATCGTTTGACAAACTATTTTATTGGACCAGATCCCTGATTCCACTGAAGCCAATGGCAAGTGTCCCACTGATTTCAGTGGAAACAAGATTTGGCTCTTAATATGTAAACATGTGTAAATATATATTTAGACAATTTTTCAGGCCCGTTCTCGATGGTTTATTGTGTAAATATTTAGCAAGCCTAACGTGTAGCCTCAGACCAAGTTAGAATGTTTTCTTTGCAGCAATCAGTCTTCAATTAGTTCTTAGTCTGTACTTGGATACTATTTTTAATAAAATAGTTATGACTTAACACACTGCAGATGTTCAACTAGAATTTCATATTAATATAACGACTCAAAACCTTATTCACTTTCAGGGTCTTGTCTCACGGAAGTTAGAGGGAATATTCCTACAGAGGAAGAATGGGAGATTTGACACCGGAGAAGATGCTGTCACACAGACTTTTTCCATGGTAGCTTATTATCAGTTGCAGTAAGGTGTGCCTATGAGATGGACATTAGACAAGCATATTACCAAAAATGATAACACATATGCAAACAAAGAAGCAGATACTAAAATGCAAAAAAGTGTGCATTAAAGCCTATTTTTCTCATTCATATATAAACATATTTTATATATATATAGATAGATATATATATAAAGTCTCAAGGAAGCTTAATCCAAATAAGGGATTAATGACTTCGAGAATTAAACTAAGGACAGGTAATATGAGTTACATAGTTATAAAACTGATTTAAAAACAGTCATAGAATTAATATCCGCAGGATATTTATATTCTGAAAAAGAATTATTATTTGTTTTCTTTTGAAGAGGAGAGGCTATCTATTTCTCTCAGGTTAAAACTTGCAGGCTTAATTCCAAAACAAAATACTAGCAAGATAATTAAGTAGCTTCTCAGCATAGTTGGTTATGTTATTTATTTTGAACATTTTGGCAAAATCAAGGTAATATTTGTATAAGCTGTTAAAGAGATGCTACCCCAGGCATTTCTATTATTTCATGTAATTTGCCAGAAGCACCTTTGTCTAATCATCTACTAAGCAAAGGGTACAAACTCATATCTGCGTTAAAATGTCAAGAGTGTCTGCCATCGTGACAGAAAGAAAGTTCTGCGCTGACTGCTCCAGTTTGGTGAAGATTTTAAGGCTCTCTCTAAAGAAAAATATCTTGTTTAAATGAGCAAAGCTTTTCTTAAACAGAACACATTACTCTCTCTGTTTCTGGATAGTTGTCCACTTTAAAATACATGCCCAGTTAGTCTACGCACACCAAGAGGACAGCTAGTCTAGCTCATCTAGAGCCTACAAAGGGACACTGTGCTTCAAACTGCTTGTGTTATGTCACCAAACTGGTTACGCTTCTACTCTATGACAGAGTGCCAACCTAAATCCATACATGGTAGTGGTTACTCCTGCTTTTTTTTTACTACGTAACGTATTTTAATAACGGATGTGTAACTGACTTCATGTCTCTTCATCCCCTAGTTGCTTCTGATGGTTAGCGCACTCTCAGCAGGGCAGCTGGAGATGTTCTATGTGGTATAAAGCAGCAACGTATCAAGCTAGAGATCATTTGCAACGAGCAGTGCATATTTACTAAGGTGTTTATCGGAAAAGCTCATCACTACAAGACATGTAAGGTCAACTTTGAGGAAGCTTTTGCGACCGGACTCCTGAGTAAGACCTTTTATTTGGATAAATCACTTGCCCTGATTAATGTTAGACAAGAGGAAAGAGCAAATATTATGTGAAAATCACATATAAGGCAAACATTTCTTCCTTTCATCATATCTTGATACACTGATTTGTAAAGACTTATATCACAACCTTTGTTATAACTATAGCAACTCATTAAAACTGTATTATGTAATATATTTTGACTTTTGGTGTTGCATCCTTACAAAAAAAAAAAAAAAAAAAAGCTATCCTTCACGAAACTTCACATCATCACTGCCAAGGTCCAAAAACTGAATATAAAAAAATATGATTAAAAAAGAGACATCTGTAACAACACAGTTTAAGAGGTTTACAAATTGCTTTATTCAAAAATATATTCTTCCATATATTTTTTATATTTTCATTTAAAAATACGCAAATTGTATAGAAAAAATCTCTTTACAATTATTTGATTTTTTTTTTGTTATCTTCTGTTGTCTTTGGAAGCTATTAAAAGTGCCATACTTTTTATTAAACATTACTTAAAAGGACATGAACATGATTAGCAGATTAGCAATAGTACAAGGATTAAAATCATCACCAGAAGGGGGAGAATTTAACTGAAAACACTATATTTCCTCCAAAGCACAGATGATGCATCTTCGAAAATATTTTTGGATAACATATAACAACAGAATTAGATTACTCTTTGGAAACAGTTATTTTACTAATTCCATTGAAAAGATTTTGCAGGTGGGCTCATATCCAGTAATTCACCCAGGAACAGATTTTTAAAAGGGAGAAAACATAGACAGAATATGTAATTTTGTTGTGCTATTAGAAAAGGAAGTCATGATCAGTTTGTTGTTATCTTACTAATATCTCATAGTTTATCACAAGAGAACCAAGTTTTAAAATGACTGCTCTCCTGAAACAAATATAAATTTTACCAAGCTTCATCAAAAATTAGAAATATTTATTCCTTATCGCTCCTTAAAAGTCAACCATCGTTTTGGATTTTCTAGGAGTATTTTATCAATTTGACTTTGGGATATGCCTCTAACTAGCATCTTAGGAACTATATTTTTAAGGATATGAGAATATCCATGACCACCATATTTCATCAGCCTGTGCTTAGTGTGCACGTCATGAGCAATCAAAATCCTGTCTTCGTAGCCTTCACCGATCAGTGTCCGAATCCTGCCAAAGGAAGAAGGATACCTGTCAGTGCAAGGTTCTCACTCTGCATCAACACCAAAGTAATCAGTATTTAACCTTTTAACATTACTGTACTACTCAACTGTATTTTAAGTGAAAATAATTATTTCTAATTAACACAGAAGCCATGTTTCTTATACTGAATTAAAATGAAAGCATTTATAGAGCGCAAAACCACCTCCAAAAGCAGCATATCACCACACCACTCGAGGTAGACAAGGAAAAAACTCTTCCCAGTTGGCATACGGCTTTGTGTTCCCCATCCCGTTAAGTCCATGCAGAAATTCAGGAACTGCACCGTCAGCAAGCTTGGGACGCAGCTTCTAAACGCGGGAGTTGGTGACAATTTTTGACAGGAGCCGCTTTCCAGCGTGGTCGATTCCTGGGGTCAGTTCTTGCTGCTGCTGCTGCCCTGCTGGCCCCAGTGCAATCATTAAGGCTCGGGCTCTTCCAGCTGCTCGCGGGTGTCTGGCTCAGCTGTGCAAACGCTTCCGCATCTTTAGCCAACTCCCATTTAGAATAACCAGGTTAATAACGTTTTTATGTTGTCGGGATCCCGTTCCATAGAGACACTAACAGCCAAACGCATTGCAAAGATGTTCATCGAGGAAGATGAGCAGCACAGGCTTTGTGGTACAGGGCTAACATATGCCAGCAACCCAGAGGAATTAATACAGCAGCCCAGCAGAATAGAATTGGCAAAATGACAGCAAGTCAGCTCAGGAAAACTAATCCTTCAGGTAATTCCCTTTTCCTGTGGCGACCAAGTCTGCTACACAGGCTTGTGCCAGTCCTGTTCTGCAGTTCCGCTGGTAAAGTTCGCCACTTGCTCAGCCTGTTTTTGAGAATTGGTTCTGTAGTCGTGTAAACTTCTGCGCTGTACAACAGTGAAGTGTTCCACGATGTTTCAGGTTTTTTTACTTGCAGTGGCAGTAGTTTGCAAGCAAGAAATGGCAGAGATGGATCTAACAAACCTGGAGAGTGCTCATTCCTCACTAAGCCACCCCATTCCAACACTTTTCCAGCACTGTCTAGTTTGAATTTTTACTTTCCTGACTCTGCTTTCATCATCAACAAAGCAAATCCTAGTCAAACTCTCTCTGAAATCTCTTGCCCTCAGTTCTGATTATAGTTAGTTATGAAGAGACAAACGTAGGAGGGTAAAAAGAAATCTGGTCACTATGAAAGTGGCAAGTAAGACAGCACTTGGAAGACTAGCACCTTTCATAAAAATACCGTAAATAGTGCCATATGGTGCACAACTCTATGTATAAGGTAGAACTGCAACATCATGAGCGTCTTCCACAGCCTTGAATATGCATAGACTACATGCAAACTGGAGAATAAGAGCTAAGCTCAGTCTTACAATAATCTCTTTTCAGTCTGCACTCACTTTGGGAGGTATATGATCCTTTACATTCTGTATTTATTGCTTGTTGATGCTCATGTCTGTGGTTATAGTTAGTACCTGCTTCTGACTCAAAGCAAAACTTTCCTAGCAAAATCACTACACAAATCCATAAATACTCACACAGTTGAACTGTATTTGAGTAGATGCATATGACTATAGAAGTTATATTTTGAATATGATAAACAAGAATAAACATGTAACATGTTTTCCTCATTTAGTATTTTCATAGACAAATTTAAGGGTCTGTTTGATTTCTACCACGCTGGAGCTGTTTGATGAAAAAATCCCGAGGAGATTGAGGATGATGGGTTACCATATGTGCGGGGGGGATGCAGTGAGAGCACACTAATGTCCACTTAATGGTATTTCTAACTCAAAGGCACATATTCACACCACAAAAAGAGAAGACAATCTTTTAGTATTTTCTGCCTATAAGCAGGCTGCTGCAGTACCAAGTATCAGGCAGTTTAAGGACAGACATCTGCAGCTGAGGGATATTATGGATGGAATAAAACTTTGCAGCTGAACAGACACTTGTTGACCAAGGCCCATTCTCTTCTCCATGCATTTTCCTCCCCAAGCTTCTGCACACGCCGACCTGCCGTGGAGCAGAGGTGAATGATTCCAAAAAGCAACGTTAGCAATTTTAAATGCAAAAGCTGTAGATTCATTACAGCAGTTCAAAACAGTGAGTGCAAGACTGAGAGCTCAGTTAAGAGTGAGAAACGATTTCCAGTGTGAAAAGCAGCTACCAAACTTGGCAGTAAGTGGAATAGTACCCACAACACTTCTGAAGAAGGAAACAGTCCTGAAACAGCAAAGAAAAATTTTGAAGCTAAGCTGGCAGGAAAACAATATCTGAAATACAAATGACAACTAAAAAAGAGATTTCATTAGCAATCAGGGATCATACAAGGCATCTTATCAAAGAGAAGGATATAAACTGGGCCTGAGCCTGGCAGGTGGGATGTCATCCCACCCTTGGAAAGCTGCCACCTGACTACCCGGGAATACCGTGGGCTAAGAGCAAAGGCAGACGGCAGCTCGGAGCAGGGAGGCAGCAGCGAGGAGCGCAGCCCCAGCGGACTGGACCTGCCTCCCACAGCGTCTGCAGGGAGGCGTCTTCTGGCAGCACATTGCACTAGCAGAGCACAACAGATTTGTCACACAGCTGGGCTGAGACGGCGTGTGAAGAGCACGAGAGCTCTGAAGAGACAGGGATCTCATCCTTCACCAGGGGGAAAGGGCAAAAGGAGGTGGGGTGGGAATGATAAAGTGCTTGGAAGAACAAAAGACTGTTTCGTAGGACAGAAGCAGAGGATCAAATCCACACAACACAACCAATGAGTTTAGCTCATTCAGCACATTCAGGAGAAGATATAACAGGCTTAGATGATGTACAGCAGCAACATTAGATCTTAAACACTGTTTCAAACAAAATAACATAAATCATGTACCTCAATCCTTTTGTTTTATAACATGACAGTCTACAAACTCAGTAAACGATAAAATTCAACCAAATTATCATGCAATTAAGACAGTGAATAAAGTTAAAACAGCTTTTTATCTTTTCCTTAAGTAATATTCTGTGTTCGACACCTTCCTTTGCGTTATACATGCTGCTCTAAACCAGCAAGAGCAGCAGGAAAAAATATCCATGAATTGTAGTATGACAGTGTGAGCAGCCCACAGAATCACTGTGATGCACTTTCAGTGTGTGCACCTGCACTACTCATTTGTCAGTGGTGATGCTATCACTTAAACTGCACTGAGGTAGCTACCTTGCAATCCTTTCATTGTCACTTGGCATGTCGACAGAAGGTTGGAACTGGTAGTGAAGAAATTCTACACCAAATAGGTCGTACTCTAAGTAGCATCCGAGTTCAGCAAATTCCAGAAGTTTCTTTGTATCAAATATAGTCCTGTGGAACACATGCAACACAAAGTTATCATTGCTAAAGGAATTAAAAAAAAAAAGTCCCAGAGCATGAGGACAGGTATTTGGGAACTTCTTACTCCCAAGGAATTGAAACAATTATCTAAGAGTTAATTCACCCTTTTGACACCTGGGACTCCCGTTTGATATATGCAAACTAACACTATGTTGCCTTTCTCACATTCACCTGGGATTTCAAGCACCAAAACCCAAAACAAAACCAACCCTTCCCCTGCGGCCTAATGAGTACACTAAAATCATCTTTAAATGGAAAAAGAAACTTTTAATTTCAGTAAACCTCTCAATACACAACTTACCAGGGAAGAACATGCAAGGAGAAGGTTAATTCACAATGACCTTTAAATAAAGCCAAGGGGTAACTTACACAAGACAGATTTGCTTTCCCAAAAGAGTTACGGGGCACAGCTACATCCGGGGCTTGTTCCACCCACCAAACACCATTAATACACAACTTTGTCTTTGGTTTCTACGTGATGCTTCCAGATTGTCACTAGAACTGCGATGTATCATTGTCTGCACTGGAATCTGGCCAAAACACCTCCAGGAAACAATTTTACCAAAATCCACAGTAGCACTGTGGAGACTTGGGACATGTGTTTTGCATCAGATTTGAAAAGTGATTTGCTGGAAGGAACAAACCTTCAAAAACCCGGCGCTCATTTGGAAAAGAATGACAAGTATCCTAACAGCTCTCTGAAATGAGTTTTTGGGGTTTTTTTGAAACATTTTTACCTCAAGTATAAAATAAAGGAAAAAAAAACCCTCAAATAATACATTGCAAATTCATCTTTGTAACCAAAATGCAATCTTTTTCATACAGGGAAAAATCCGCTTTCTGTGAGGACATCACATTTAACCAAAAGAGAAGCAGTTTTATTTTATTATTACTGTGGATAGAGATGTCACACAGTGATTCAAGCCTAGGCAATCACGTCACTCTCTGCTGCTACAGAAACGCCCGATGTCACAACTTGGTGCTACGACACAACAGCAGGACCACGTAGGAGGAACACACGGGTTGAGAAAGAAGAAACCCAAGCCCAGCAGCCTTGCCACCAGCAGCAGCCTAGGAATCGCCAACTGCAATGAACAAAAAATGTTAATTTTAAATAGACATTGCAGTTGACAGCAGTGGAGCATCTCAAAAACAGGCTTGCACAGTGCAGAACAAGAGAGGGGGAAATCTTAGATGCAGCTGTGCTCAGGTCACAGGGAGGCAGTAACAAGAACACTAATACCTGGGCGAAGGTGGCAGTGTGGGTTGTTTTGGTTTTCTCTTTTAAACTCCTATATTTTGCAGCCACAGCCAGACTGTTTTATTTTGCTAAACAACTGCCAGTCTCACACTTTCAGGCTCTCCGTCCTAACAAAGAGCAGCTTCATTTCCTCGGCCACTGGGTCCCCTTGTGAGCCACACTGATGTGGCAGCAGCGGCAGCACCCAGCTCAGATGCTCACCTGCTTACTTAGTGCCTATTGAGTTCTTTGGGCAACAAGAGCCCCTGGGAAGGGCCTGGGACACTGGGAAGCATCGTGTGGTTCGGGTCGGATCCACACCTCACCGCAGGGACGCCACTGAATCATCATCATAACGGTCATGTAACAACAGTACTGAAATGAATCAATGTTCACCGCTACAAACAGACCTTTGTAGCCTCCATTCCTAGTAAATGACCCAAACAAAGATTCATTAGCTTTTGCTTCCTAGCCTTCATGTGCACCACATTTGCTATAGACACTTGCTATCTTTTGTTCAAAAGCGTTAAATTGCAAAACATGGTGGCCAGCATTTTAATTTCATCATTTGACTACAGCTCCTCCCAAAAGCTGTCGTTATGTCTATGTCAAAGGTAGGCAGGAAATACGGAGCTACACACAAATTTATCTCACATTGAAGAGATTCACATAGATTCTTCTTACTGAGGAAGACTTTAAAATGTCAAATGCACACTGCAAAGCCAAACTTCACAATAGTTTTGAGCTGTGTTATAGCAAGTGCCAGCTGGAATGAGTGAAAGCAGTGACAGAAGTGGCATCAGGAAATACCATATTGTCTGTGAGCAGCTGCTCACTGAAACTGCACCTCTGCCTTCACTATTTTCCTGCTTACACTGTTTATTTTTCCACCTATAAAACAGGGAGTCCAATGATTCCCAACAGTGTAAAAGGGCAAAACACACACCCTGGACATTGATATTGTATAAAAATGCTGACACTTGCACTTTGCTTAGTCCGTTCCTACACAAAGATTTAGGTCATCAGTTTTTCTTAAAAAATAAGAGAAAAACACAGCTACACACAACAAGGAATACAGGTAAATACCTAAGAAAAGCATAAGTCATTTATCTAATCAAATATAAAAAGAAAATTAATGGCCCTATATTTTATGCTTCTAAAATGTCCAAGTAAAAGCTTGAGCTCTGTATGAACACGAAACACTTGTAGTTTCATTTGTAAGCTCAGAGAATACAAAATGATCCGAAATTTGGAGCACAGAGCTCATGCCTGTATTACACTCACAACAGGGACAAGCGACCCCATTGCAGAACGTCGTATGACCACAGCTACTCTCCACTATTCAGTGGCCACATGAACTAATCAATGCTTGGACATTTTCCAACTCATCATAAACTACACAAGGTCACACAAACCTCATTTGCTACAGGGGCCATGTTTCTAAATTGGAAAGTGAGAAGAGCACCAATTCCTCACACGTGGGGCTTCTGGTTCTTGCTCTCAAGGGAACTAAGAGTTACGTATTTGTTCTAATACAAGAACTACCTAAAGCCCAACTGTTTTTTGTTTATTTGTTTGTTTTTAGCAGTATTTCTTCTGTCTGGCAGTACAAAAAAAAATCTGTTTTCTGCTCTGCTTCATTCCAGAATCCAGCAAAATCAATGAGTTCTCCATTAGCATACATGAGATGCTGGTCAGGCCCTTTTGGGTGCCCCAGTTTTCAAAAATGCAGCCCTGCAGGTTCCCACACATTTTGGCAAGAGCTGCTCAGCGTCCACCAATTTCTGAACGCGGCTGTCTGTGAAGGCAGTCAGATCAGTGGGGAATCCCCGTTTCTTAAACTGTGGGTACAGCTACTCTTGATCTCACAGCCAGACCTTCAAAGGCAGCATTTAAAGCCCTTAAATCTCATTATGAACATGGACTTGTGTGCCGAGCCAGGCTGACTTGCTGGCAGCTGATCAAGCCCTGCACAAGAGTTCTGTGTTCTCCAAAGCAGCAAACGTGACGACAGTTCTTTGCATCATGACCCCAGTGCATTACTCAAACTGAGCAACTCCCCGAGATGTGGCGGGCCAGGACAAGCCCCAGACAGCCTCCTTACCTGTCGAGGTGGCACATGACCGTTTTGGAAACGTCGGCGCCAGCTTCCTGCAGGATGCGGATGATCTGGAACGGGGCGTCGCTGCTCCTGCCCGGGTGCACTATGACGGGGCAGCCGAGCTGCGCCTGCGCGTGCGCCGCCGCCTGCAGCACCCTCTGCTCGCTCGGCGTCAGGGGCCACGAGCAGCCGAGCTCCCCCACCACGCCGCACCTGATGCCGGTGCCGTCCGCTCCGCGCAGGATCTCGTCCACGAGGACGCCTGTAAGCTAAGGAGCAGGGAGGTCAGGCCTGGGGGTGTTAGCGCTGCCTGTGCTAAATCGCAACAGATCCGGCCTGTGGAAGCTGCACATGTTATACCCCAGAGAGCCTTCTAAACCCAGGCAATTAGCAGCTGTGTGTGTGAAACCACCGTGGTTCAAATCTGGTTTCTGTCAGCTAACGATATGCTAGCTATTAACTAGGACCAAAATAAACACAGATGTAAAACAATTAACAGGATCCACTCGCACAAGTGCCCAGGTTTGCGAAAAAAAAAGAGAAATCTGTCTATATATAACTGGAATAGTGGTTTCGGCTGAGGCTAATTTTTCCTTAAGTAAACAACCAAACAAAAATGTTAGCTCAGCATAAAACCTGTGCCTTCAAACCCAAAATAGTTTCCCAGAAGAGTTTAAAGTAGTTTCTTTTTAAACAAGTGCTCAAGAGGAATCCTCATCGTTCAGATAGGAAAGGGTCAAAACTGACACAGATTATACATGACAAATCCCAAAGAGACAAGCTTGAGGCAAACCCGGCTCTTGGGAATGCTAGCAGAGAACGACAATAACTCCAATTACTTCAGAGCTACAGAAACAGAGATTAACTGACAAACTTGCAAAGTTGGCTTGCAAGGTTAGCTTGTTTTTAAAACATTTGTAGACAAACAAGACACCAGAATCTCCCAATAAAATCACTTTGTTATCAAAACTATAGCTTTTCTTTACCAGAATAGGCCCTTGGAATTGAAAGCATAAGATTGCTGATCATTGAGAATTTGCAATAAAATTGATGACCTTCTAAGTATTTGGCCTCGAATGTTAAAGAAATTACGATTTTAAGAAAAATAAAGTGACACAGGTGGCAGATAGATTTGCAAGTGCATCCAGCAAACCAAAAAACTCCAAAACACATAAGTTTTAAAATAAATCTGTAATATATCCTTCCTTCCTCTTGTCAATAGGCTCATGCAATGTGCTAGTAGATATTCAATTTACATGCTGAAGTCAGCTGAAGAAACTTCATTTTACAGCAGGTGAGATTCTGCCCAGGACTTTATCCTGTGAAAAGGCACCTTTTGCTTCATGCATAACCAGTCAACCAAGCGCTCCTACAGACAGCCCGATATAGAACTCACTTACCTCCTAATAGCAACCCAAACTCTCCCGCTGCAACATCTTGTGTGAATAGACAGCTCTGCACACAGACTTGGGCTACACCTTCACAGTATGGACAGCTACACAGCTGAGTACTTCCCTTGTGCAGCTAAGGCCAGCAAGAAAATACTCAAATCATCTTTGCACAATCAGAAGAAATATTGTGTCAAATGCACCTATTGCATCACAGCACAACCCTCTGGAGGAAACATCTGTCTTTTGGACTGGACTGAGCATTGAGTAACTGCTGGCTAGTGAACGGTCTGCGGGTCTTCAGCATCCACCAACTACAGCAGAGAAACTTCTGCCCCAAGAAATCCATTTGTATCAAATTCCATGGGGTGCAAGAATATTTGGGAAAAGCAGGACTGTTACACAGAGCTCGGATCCAGGGAGGCTGACCAAGCTGCATCATTTTACATTTGCTGAGGTTCTGGCCATTTATTTTTAAAGCAAATTTGACTCCTTTGGAATCTATGACAGATTCTCATCTGTCTGTCTGTCTATCTATCTATTTATTTTTTTCTCAGATCTGTTCATTCAAATTCACAGGCTTCTGCCTCGAAGAGTCCCATTCCCTCTTCTCTTATCATCACCTTTTCTCAATAAAAGATGAGTGAATATTTATTATTATGGAAATATCTGGGGAGCATGGTCATTATTAGAACATTGTCTTAGGCACTCCGCAAAAAACAGGATGTAGCCTCTGCTCAGAAAAGCCTGGAAAAACGGTAGAGAAGAGAGGTATAACAGGCAGCTTGAGTGGAGAGATGACTTAAAACCGCTCTGTAAATATCACAATTATTTATACTTTTTTACAAGAATTTGGAGTGATCTTACTGGGAAGCAATTAGCCAGAAAAAGAGACAAAAGAGGCAGAAAGGATATATTTCTTCCTTATAACCTGTAAAAAGAGCAGGATAATTGGTGTTGTACTAGATGCCTACACATGAAGAATTTTATTTTATTTTTCCTCTTGCATTATAACAAATCCCTGAGAGAAAACGGAGCTTAAGGGAAATGCTGATGGATAATCCCAGTACATACAAATAGTGCAGGCCCAACTGTAACATTCAAGCAGCAAAACACTATTGCCCTCCCTTTCTCATGTTCAGAACTTTTACATTTATTTTGTTTGGAATTTTTGCCAACTTCGAATCTTTCAAGGATAAATCACTGGAGAGGGATTCCTAAAAATCAGTCGAGACTTACCTGCTCCACAGTCATGGCCTGCGTATGAGAGGAGTGAGTGGAATCCACATAGAAACCTGCCCCAGCAATAATATGGACTCCAGTTTCTTCAGCAAGCTTCTTCAGAGCATTCATATCCCTATCAATTCCCGTGGTTGTGTTTTCCACTATAGTCCCACCACCTGCTGCTTTAAAAAGCAACAGCTCCTCCTTTACGGCAGCGGTTTCCTGATACAAAAGCAGGTTTTCTTTATGGCTATAGGGATGCTGCTTAATCCAAAACAAGTTCTTCATCTCGATGGGCCCCTCGGACAGCGGTTCCTGGCCTGGTGCGGGAGGAAAGTAGCAGCAGGTGTAGTTCATACTCAAGTGCTCATGAGTCAACGTGTAGCCAAGCTGGTCCGGTTCTATGAGGCCCAAGACAGTCTGCACTTTTCCTCCCAAGGAAGGCATTTTTCTTCAGCAATCTTAAAAAAGAAAGAAAATAAAAAGAAAGAAAAAAATATAAGTCTCATAAAGAAGAAAAAAAGAAATAACAATGAAAACATTTGAGAAAAAGATGCAAATTCTCATAAAATTGCTATGGAGTCCTTCCACTCATAGAGACACTATACTTCTGTTAAAACATTTTCCAATTGCGATACTCTATCCTACTAACCACCGTTAATACAAAAAACAAAGCATTTACACAGCCCAAGTAAGCTTTTATCAGTATTTTAACAATGTAAAAATGTCTCACTTCAATACAAGGAAATCATCATCATCTATTGTACTAACGTCAATACCATATTAAGATAAATATTTCCTACTTAATAACAACGACTGTATGTTTATTTACGATTCTTTGCTTTTCAGCAGCTGAGAAATATTGCCAGCTTGAGCCACCAGATGAACATGCTTGGCATCAAGACTGAATATTCTTTACTGATACTTTCATTTTATTGTTCTTTGATCTCAGAGAGGTTGTGGAATCTCCTCCGGAGATCTTCAAAACCCGCCCGGATTCCACCCTGTGCTCTGGGTGTCCCTGCTGGAGCAGAGAGGTTGGACTACATGATCTCTAGAGGTCCCTCCCAACCTCAACCCTTCTGTGGTTCTGTCTCTCAGGACTCACTGTCCCTTTCTGATGCTGAGGCACCTGTCCATGCTCGGACACCTTGCCTGCCCCTCTGCATGAGGAACGTCTGGACGCAGACGACATCTTCTAAAATTTGTAACACGGCTCCGGTTCTCCTGCCAGCCACACTCAGTAAGCCAGGAGCAACCACAATGAAACTCTTCAAAGATGGACAACAGTAACTCAGAAGGGAGTTTGGTCCCCAAATAGCAGGGCAGAAATTCCAATCTACTTCAAAAGTCTTGTTTTCTGTCAGCTTCACTGGAGAACGATTTTACTAGTTAGGAACAATCTTAGCCTAATATTTACTTTTTATGGCTCAGCCTCTAAGATTCTTTTTCTTCAACTTAAATATGAATTAAACCATGTTATTTTTCTAAACTTCAAATGACTGGTGACAAAGATAGACCTTGAGGCTACTGCCTAGAATTGGTTCATGTCAAAATCATCTGGTCTGTACAAGCACAGCGTGAATCTCTACAGGTTAGAATTAGCTGCATCTCTCTCCCTTAGGATTTGGAAGGATTTTCTTGGGGAGGGGGGTCTCTTTAGTGTGTGTGTCATATGAACATTAAACATAGCTGACTACCCAGTTCATGTTAGATCTTCCTGATGCTAGTTGCAAAGGCTTGAGGATATGTAGTTATAATCCCAAGTCAACAAAAATCATCAGTTACGAAACAAAATACATGCTTAATCATGTCCAGAGGACAGGACTAACTAGAGCATGCATTATTGATTAAAGAGAGAGGTCTTTCCCATTCCTGTCTCTTTTTTAGTGAATAATATCATAAACATGGGATTGTTACTGGTGAAGTGCTCAGAGGATGTTTTCCTTTTAACGGCTAGTGTTAATCTGCAAGGATGACAGGAAAGCTGAAATCTGGACTCTGCATATGGAAGGGCACAAGACAATCTCGATCCCTTTGGAGACAGCTCCCTTCATGAGCCTGGCACTGCCAGGGACCAACACAGCAACAGCAAGCCAGGCCTGGTGAGGAGTCTCCAGTCATTTTAACATGGAAACTTGGCCGCCCCCTCAGGAAACAGATAGGACTGACTGTGTTTGCTTGCCTTGTGTATAAGCAGACATGTATGAAAAACCCACTGAAAAATTGTGGAAAAACTGAACTGGATTGTTCTTTTTACGAACTTCATTTGTGGACTAATGTGTCGACTTGTTTGAGAAGGCAGGAGAATAATTACTTGGGTAGAACAGACTGCTGCCTGTTTAATATAATGATTTTTTTTTCCAAATAAATTAAGAAGTGCATGATTTCAGAAAATATTATTCTTGAGCAAATAATTAAAAGCAAAATACCTGTCTTAGTCAGAAACGGCTGCTAGCTACAATTCAATTAAGATGTCCAATCTGGTCATTAATTCAGGTCTTGAATAAAGCTGGCACTCCACAGAGCAACCCACAATTCTGGAGAAAGTTCAATGATCTGAATCATTGTTGCAATCATAGCAAAGAGGAAAGATAACTGCATTACCTTTTCTTTCTTTTTTTTTTTTTTTTTTTTCCAGTAAATATCTATGCTCTGGTATTTAGTAGAACCCTGACAACATAAAGAGTGACATTTACATTCTGTGCCAGAAACACACTTTTCTTCCCTCGTTTCACTGACAGTACATTTTGGTACCTTCACTGATAGGACAAGTCCATTGTGGCATATAATTAAATATACAAGTATTTAAACATAAATATAATGATGTCCTATAATAATATTAGAGACTAAGTGACTAGAGTCTACCTTAACAAGCTTCCAACTTATTTTTTTAGTGTTGTTATTTAAAAAAGCTATTTTAACTGCATCAGAATTTCTGCTCACTTTCAGATTACAATTTTGATAAAATGTTGATTTTCCACACTTGTGGCTGCTAATTCTTTTCTGACCTAGTTAAACTAGATTAGTCTCAATTAATCTGGTCTGAACCCTGTGAAGACCCAAGGTTGTGCAAGGGGATCTACATCTAACCTGCAGGTGCTGTCTTCTCATTTATAACATGGGAGGGAAAGATCTAATAGCTGCTGAATTTCAGACCAGAGCATTTTTACAGAACTAATACATACTTGCAGATTTTTTCATTTAGATCAAGGATTTTTACAAATGTAAGAAGACTCACAAAGATGGAAACTGAAGCAAGCAACATTTAAAGTGAGCCTAATTTTATCTTCCTGATAAATAAGATTACTATTAGTTAATGTCAGTACTTGCTTGCTAACAGCTTCGTAAAGCCACATATATTAATTAAAATATATGAAAAAAGGGAAGCCAGTAGCTTCTGACTGGAATTATTTTTCAAATCACTGTCCTGATATTGCCTCTGCTGTCATTTACAGAGACAGCATGCCATGATTATAATGATACATTATAGGCTATAATGATACATTATCTTTAATAACACTCACCTGATGGTACCATGATTTAATTGGTGTCCTTAAACTAGAGTTTAGTTGCAAACAGCTTTTAAATTGAATAAAAAGTGCTGCTTAATTAAAGCACACAAACGTTGCTACAGAAATCAACATTCCTGTGCTTTATTAATTACTTGAATTCTACATCTTCCACTGAACTTTTTTTAGTCAGTACAAGTTTCTTTCACACACAGGAGACTTAAATCCTATCAACTCATTTTAGCCATCTGAAAGGGTGGATGTCTTGTCCAGGATAATCATACAGAACTTTTTTTTTTCAGAGAAAGAGACAATAGAGATAGGAAACCATAAGCAATTCATCCGCTCTTTTTTTTTTTTTTCCATCATATTGGATAGGGCACGTTACTTGCTAGAAAGATCTGCCTCTTTCTATGGACTGTAAGTAGAGACTAGAAACAGTTCTGGACAAGATATCTGTATTTTAGATGGTCTTCCATAAAACACATGAGTTTTATTTTCTGAATCCTGACCTTGTTTGGAAATAAAAAGAGGTAGTATACTCCTATCACAAGGATAAACAGGCCTCCTGTTATGTATCTTGTTTTGGGAAATCATTAATTTATACCGTGGTTGCAAAAAGCTTTGTGATCAGACCAAGACTTCTCTGTCCTAAGCACTACATAAATAATTTATAATTTTAAATTATAAATATATTTAAATTATAATTTTAAATTACAGTCCATAAAAAACACATATTCAAACAAAAGAAAATGAGAAGGACTTTAACATACAAGCAAAATCAGTATTTTTCACAATAGCCTTGAAACAACAACCTAACATTTCTCTAATAAGCTCTGGACAAATTTTTATGATAACTGATTGTGTAGTGCATAAAATACGTCTCTCACAGTTAGGCTACTGTTAAATACTGGTGAAGTAAATATTTTTCCTAGAGGTATTATTAGGAGAAAAGGGACTTGCTGTTAAAAGGAACTGCATTCCTCACACTGGGAAAACTACAGAAAATTTGCATGAAACCAATGATAAAATTTGGATCTCCACTTTTCCCATCAGAAATGTGCACTTCAGTCACTGTATCATTTTATGGCACTGTAATGGGAAGTCTCCCTAGGTTTCAATTAGCTGTTTCCTACAGTAATCCCATGTTGCTAAAATATAATAACCGCATAAATGCAATTTCCACATGTTAATGCATTTGCTTTGATTTTGTAAGCATAATTTAATGGTATTAGCACAAATTCTCTTTAGACTTGCATGGGAATCATTTTATTGTCATTACATTACAATGTGGGATTACAGGAACACTACATCCAGACAGCTGTGAAAGAAAATTCACAACAAAGCAATAAGAATAGCTCGATAGTTATTTATTATATCTACAAAAAAAAAATCATCTGCCATTTACCAATAGGGGCTGTCCCGTCTGCATGATGGGGCCTTTCTGAAGGGCCTTGCATAATCGTTCAGTTCCAAGAACCGTGACATGACACAGGTCTGCTATACATTTACAGCTAGGGGTAAACGCTTTGAGGGTTTGAGGGACCTTTCAGAGCACAGAAAAGCCCCATATTGGAAACATCTGACACATCCATAGTAAATTACTATTATCTAGTCTATGCTATGTCACCACTGCCCACATGTGAACACTTTGTGATGACAGAAAAAGGTTGGCAGAACAACAGAAGAGGAGAGACAGAGGATAAGAGCAGAGTATGTCAGGGAGAATTTTAAAAATTTATCTTAAACTGGCCAAAACCAAGCCAATATAAAAGTATCACATCTGTGCTACTGAAAATCATTTTCACTATATTTAAAGGCTTTTTTTAAAAAAATGTTAGGCATTACAAAAAAAAATGCAGGATGCTCTTGCTATAGGAAATAAAAATCGCAAAGCATAGAAGAAGTTGGGAGTATAGCATTACCCATACTCGTTTGGGTTGACAAGGATAGATTAAGTAACTGATATTTTCCTCTAGGATTTTAATAACTTCTCTCTCACACTCCCAAAGCTTCCGCTGAATACATAGGGGTTTATGGGATGGAAGGAACCATCCTTTTGTCACCCGACAAGCACATTTTCTAATTTCTAATTAATTCTGGAACCAAGACAGGTTCCAGATCTACTTGATCTTCTCCAAAAATTTGTCCAGGCTCCTATTACAGAACACACATGCCTAGAAGCCAACTTCTGCATGGGTTTCAGTTAGCGTGGCCTTTGGCCCATGCGCAGTGTCAGGTAACAGCTACTCGGGGCACTGATCAGAGCCCACAGGTGACTGCCTGAGAGCACAAGCAGGACTGAACTTGTTCCAGGGGGACAGATTCAGGCTCATTTGGGTCATTTGGCCTGGCAATTCCCTCAGCATCTAAGGCTGTAAAGATGTCCAGCGGTCTGTGACACCACGCTCAGAAATGGCCCTCTCTTGGTATCACTGGAGTTTTGTGTTATACAAGATGCCAGAAAAAAGCAAATCACATTTGGGGTTATTCTGCCCAAGAAACTGATCTTGGAAATGGGTTAGAAATATTACAAAGAAATGTTAGTTTCTGGGCAAACTCTCTTCTATGCAGTTGGCACATGAGCTTCTCTGAGGGTGAAGCAGACTATTCCCATTTAAGTCATAAATATTCTCCCCAGAGTAAACAAGCAGAAGTTACATTTGTCTTTCTCCTCTGCCAAAGCAGAGCTCTGAGATTGTCATGATTTCTTGAACTTCAAATTAGCTCAGAAAAAAAGCACTGAGCTAAATAATGTTTCCTATTCAGAGGCAGAGCTTTCGTTCTTCACCAGCTTCATAGTCTTAATAAGCTTTCAGTAATCAAAAAGCTTTTAAAAAATTAAAAATTCAATTCAGCAATCAAAACCAATTGAAGTGAGAGGAACCACTAGAAATAAAACTTTGTATTATACTGCAAAATTTGCTTTGAAAATAAGATATGAGAGATCTAGTCCAGTGCTACATGCTTCTACAGTGGTGAGCAGAAGCCCCACAAAACATACGAGCACACATAAAACACTAGTGCTAAGCATTGCCTTGGAGGTTGTAAGAGGGGGTCTTATTTTTTTGGTTGAAAAGAGCTTCCTGATGCATTTTCTTTCAGGAAAGCCTCTGTTCTCATCTTTCATGCTTCTGCTGATCCCTTTTAGGCCTTACATTATTTTTTTCAGCTGAAATCATGTACAGTAAGTAGGGGTAGAGAAACCCCCACACCTCTACTTTCCTTGAGAGAAGCCTGGCAATGTGCTATTCTATAAAAGCAAGGTCATTTAAATTGCAATGTAAGAGAAATTTAAACACTAATAGACATAAGTGAATGACCAAAATAAGTACACTTTGGGGTAAGGAACAGGGCAAATGAGAAGCAACGCTTTTAAACACTGTCCTGAAAGCTGAGAAGTGAACATTCCCACTGCATGGTCTCTCCATTGCTTAGCTGATGGCACAAATCTTCCAGTTTTGTGGGCTATGAGAGTCACATTTGTGCCCTACCGAGGCTTTGAGCCAATTCTCACGAGGATATTGTGGTTGGGGGCTCACCTTTGGGACCTCCATGTGACCATGCATGCATCCAAGGATCTGTCCCAAAGACAGAGTCTGAGCAACAGTCCTGGCACTTGCTTGGACTTTGCACACTTTTCTTTTTTCTCTTTGTTTAAAGTTCAGCTGTTTTTAACACAGCAGGCTCAGGCTTTTTTACCTACTCAGGCCTGTGTGTGCAGGTAGCAGTCTCAACACCTCAGCTTCTAACAGCAAAGTCAACCTGAAGTTTCTCCTTCTCAAAGAGATCTGAGACCAACATCCCCACAAGTATTTTCTTCATCAACATCTTGTTTGTAAGAACTTCAGGGAATTTAACATCTTGGGCAGCTTCCAAATTTACTCCTGATAAAAGGTCAGAAAAAAAATCTCCCCTAGGCTCCAACATTACATTAATTATATTTTACATGGGCACACAGTGTTTTTAGGCCAAAAAACAAGTATGAAGTCACATTATGCTATATAATAATATATGCAAATATGGTCTGAGTACTGCATGCTGCTGCACGCATTTGTGTTCTTAGCCCTAAATAGAATCATGTTTGTTTCTAATGGGTGCAGCATTACAAGCACGTACTCGTTTTCTTGCTAGGACAACATGATATGAGAAAACCTTCGGTGCTTTTCAGCAAGGAGTCTCCAATCTTCATTTCTTCTAAATTTCAAATGTAAAACTTAAGCATGAAGCTATGTCTATTTTTATTCTCATTGATTTTAATTGATTTT
Organism: Tinamus guttatus; assembly: GCF_059628265.1. Lineage (NCBI taxonomy): Eukaryota > Metazoa > Chordata > Aves > Tinamiformes > Tinamidae > Tinamus > Tinamus guttatus. The sequence goes on from NW_028288743.1 coordinate 2,053,837, forward strand.
CCTTCAGGGTCACGCATGCTTAAATGGTTTCACATAAACTTAAAATATATCACTAAGCATACTGGATGGAACATTATCACTCATTTGTGCAGCAACTTCACCAAGAACCGCAGCAAATTACTCTAAGAATGTTTACGTGCAGAAGTAATGACAAAAGGGATGGAGATCCCCATAACAACACAACAGACGCACAAATCTATGCGATATAAGAGTGACATTCATTATTATGTCTCTTAGTCAAGACTGTAAATGACTAACTAAAAATTCAAGAGAATGAACTCTGCAGTCAGGTTTGTGAGGAACAGAGCAGTGAAGCAACACAGTTTGAGAACAGCTTTGAGAAGAATGATTCTACATCGCCTTCTGAGATTTGACCTAAAAACTATGTTTTACCTAAAACTCTCATATATGAGATGGTGTGGCGGTGGTCTTTCTTCTTAAAAACACTTAAATAACTGCACTTTGATACATACCCCAGCCACTGCTAGGATAAATGCCTTTCTTGGGTTAGTACCTATGTACTGACTGGTACCAGAGCAACGACATGGCTGCTGTTTGGAGAATTCTGAAAAAGCTTTTTCATGTGTGACCAGAACACCATGATCCGCTACAGCAGGATCCTACAAGGAAACCTATCTTAGCAGTTTCAAGTAAAAAAATGAAGTTTATTACTACAACTAGAAGGACTTTTCCTTCCCAACACATATGACTTGCATATTCACAGAATCACACACAGAAACACAGAATGGTTGAGGTTGGAAAAGGCCTCTAGATCATCCAGTCCAACTCCTCTGCTCAAGCAGGGACACCCACAGTATGTGGCACACAGAAGATCTAAGTTCAAACCTCTGCTCCGAATCAAACTGTGGACTTGAACCTCCTTGAACTGTGGACTTTTCCATATCCTAGATGGATTTCTAGCTATTTAGATCTTCAGACAGGTGGCTAGTTCAAGGCATCGAAAAATCTGCCTTGTTCTTTCTTTGTGAAACCAGAAAAAGTCTTCACTTCAGCTTGTTACAAAAATGAAGTGTGTTCATTTTTTTTTAAGTTTTGTAAGATGGAAAAAAAATATATAGATCTGCACAAAGTGAAATAAGAGATAAAATACACAGTGTTCAGAACCAGAGCTCTTTAATAAACACAGAACTCCCTGGTGCCATATGGTTCAATATATACAGATTTCGATATGTGAGGAGCAAGCCGATGGCTTGCTAAACACCAAGGGAAGCAGTCACGCTTGTTCCTGCTCCACCATGTGCTAATTAAATAAGTTAACACTGGTCATCTATACGAAATGTAATTACGCATCTGAATGTCATTGTTGCCACCTTTGATTATAACCACAAAAAATAACGTGATGACGGTGACATGCAGGAGAACATTATGTCTATTAAATTCCCCAGCAAGAGAGGCAATCGTAATAATAAACGACACTTATGTAGTCTTTCATGTAACAAGCCCAAAGTACCTGACAAAACGATATAAAACCACCTATTACAAGGATCACTTCACCCATCGCCGGCACATGGCCCCCGGCTGAAAGCAGGCAACAACCTTCAAGCACCGCACACGCCGTTAGCGTGTGCAATAACGCGCCCAACACGAAACAGCGGGGGCGCCTACGCAGGCCGAACAAAATTTGCCCAAAGAAAGTGACCTCCGGCTCAAAATTTGTTTCACTGCGAGTTATCACAAGCCCACAGCATGCAGAGAACAACATCCTCAACAGCAGACAGCCATAAAGAAAGAGAATTGCAGGCATGATTTTCCTCGCGATCCACGTATACGGCACGCTAGGCCCAAACACGCGGCTCCGAGTCCTCACTATCGCCCCCCGCGTGCTCTGCAGGCCGGGACCCAGCGCGAGCGCCGCCGCGAGCGCCTGCAGGGCTGCCCGGCCAGCACAAGCGCTGAGCACCGACCGCAGCGGCAGCGCCGCGGCCGGCCTCCTCCTGGGCCCCCGGGGCGCTCACCCGGCACCGGCCACCGCGGGGCTCCCCCGGCGCCGCCGCGCCCCGGCCCCGCGGTCCCGACTCCGCCGAAGTTTGGCGGCCTGGCGGCGCCCCGCGCAGCAGCTCCGGCCCGCGCCGCGACCCGGCGGGACCCCGCGCTCACCCGCTCACCCGGCCGCGGCTGGAGTCCCCACCGGCTGCGCGCCCGGGCCAGCCGCTGCCGCAGGGCGCCCCGGGCCGCCCGCGGCTCCCCCCGCTCGGGGCGGGCCTTGGCCGGGCCGCCCCGCGCCGGCCCCGGCGCGGCTGCCAGGGCGGGCGGGAGCTGCTCGCGGCCCTGGCGCCGCTGGCGCCCCGCGTGGCCCGGGTCTCGTCGCCCTCCTGCCCCGTGATACGAAGCCACGCTGGGTGGCTGGGTGGCAGTTCGGCCTCTAGTGAAAGCAGAAGGACACGAGCACCCTGCCCAGCATTGCTGGTGGCCCCTGCCTGCGCCTTGGGGATGGTGGTGAATCCGCTGTGTCACTTCGGGGCCTGGGAGGTCCCCTGTACAAGGCAGCATTTTGTAGTTCGCCCTTGCCAGGCAAGCAGCAGGGAGGTTGAAGAGAGGCTTCCCAGGACTCGTAAGCAGGATGACACTGACGGTGATTCTCGTTAAAAACGCAGATGCAAAGTACGAAACGAAAGCAGACCTGACATCTAAGTTCTTACACTTCCCCCTAACTCTCAAAAGTGACTTATTTCCCTACAGCTCCCAACATGCAGCACGGTACTCTTCTGTTTCACAGAGACAAACAGATGCTGGCGACATGGCAGGCAAAGGCATCAAGGACAGCAAATACTCTCTGAACAGACACGTTACCAGCGCAGGGAACCTCACACATGTCTGAGGGAAGGTTCAGTATCGACATCATCCCCATTCCTGTCTGTACCCAGCAGTGGCTGTGCATCCCACCAGGCGGGATGCAGCCTGCATACAGCACTGCAGTGCAGGGCTCATGAATGGCGTCTCCTCTGCCCCCCGCTCCTGCCCAGGCGAGTTGGATCCTGGCTTTCATTCTGATCCCAGAGCTTCTTCCAACCTCTTTGGTGTCATAAAGCAAGGGGGCAAAAGTGGGAATCAAGTGCAACGTGTTTTGATGCTCAGGCCTGTTATCAAGGTCAAAAGTGGAGCCAGTGGATGAAAAATTAGGAGGTTTCATGAGTAAACAACTTTAGAAAAGTAGGAGGTAAGGCAAAGAACTGTGCTTTTATAAAAGTGATGAAAAGATGGAGTTCTGGCTGAAAAAAAAAGAGAAGAAAATCTTTTTGGAGATTCTAAGACATGAGGTTAGCCTCCACAGCGCCAGCGATATTGGTGTAGGAAAGGCTGCACCCTGGAGAACTGACACAAAGGGAAATTACCTGCCAGCAAAGGGAAGGTAGTGGCGAAGAAGGCAAAGCAGCTGAAACGAGTTTGGGATCTTTCCCCTTACCAGCCAGTCGCTGCGTACACAGAGCCATGATTAATCCAGAGGGATGGCAGGAGCTACGCTGCTGGCCCTGCTCCAGTTGTCAGCGTCACTTGTTTTTATTTGCTTCTATTATGAAGCTGAGTAAGTATGGGTCCTGCAAAGATTAAGTGATGATAAAAAAGCCTGTCATTTATAATGCCTTGTATTTCAGCGTGCTCGTACTGCTGGGCAATCAATGCAGGGGAAATTATGTATGAGAACTACGTTAAAAATAGTCGTGCGGTACTTTGTGGGATATCATTTGTCACCGGCCATATCAAACCTGTTGTGAAGATTTGCAATGAATTTTACATAAGACCTGCACTTCTATATCTTTTTTGTGTTTTAAAATATAAAAGCAGTATTAAAACGTGAGTAGGTGCAAAGTAAAACCACATTCAATCTGCATTTTTTACACACACAAAATGAGCTACTCTTTAAAGCAATCTTCAGTATGTCCAATTCAAAGTAAGGTACTGTATTTCTGATTTTTATGTCCTTGCTTCAACAGAGGCTTGTAAACATAAAGTAATGAGACTGTCTTGTTCAGACCGAATGTGTAGTGAACAGTGAAAACAAGTGAGCAGCTGGCAGAGTCTCTACATATGACACTGTTCACCATTTAGGTGATATACAACCTTACATAATGTACCTGGCATTTGTATCCCCTTTCCCTAGTTTGACAGCCAGGCTGTGGGCTTCCTAGAAATACGGAACCAGTTACCCCATTAAATGGCTCGTGAAATTGGGGGAAACAACAAACAGAAACGTATCTGCTAGGTCGCCGTACACGATACCTGTACGGCATAATTCAGGAGCAGGGAGCATTGGGCTACTATTCAAAACAAACAAACAAAAAGTTCTTTCATGTTTTCTGGCCAGCACTAAAAAAAAAAAAATCGATGTTAGTAGTTTTTGTAGGGTTATGGTCTGATATGGGCTAAATAATGTCTGTGTGTCTGTCCACCTCCTCACCATGCAGTTCCCAAAGGGGAGAACTGACATCAATGATCGATGCCCATCCTATGGGGGCGCTTTGGATAACAGGACACCCAAAATAGAGACCAAGCTCTTGCCCTGCACTCGCCTAGGCGGCTTTTCTGCTCTTTCCATGGCTGGGCAGAGGAGGGAGGAAGGAGGAAGAGGCAATATCCCGGATACGGGGGGAGGTGACACCCCGGAGCGACGCCGCGGAAGAGGCAGCGGGGCAGAGCGGCAGCGGTCGCTGTGGCAGCGTGTGCGGCCCCCGGCAGCAACGCTCTGCTCCAGCCACCACGGAAACCCGCGGTGTGCCGGTTGCTCACGCAGCAATGGATAACATCGACGCTAGCCCAAGAAAAGTGTCTTTCTTTTCTTCTTTGGAAAAGCCCCTTTGAAAGAATCTGGTAACAGTGGAGCATTATAGTGTTCACTAGGCCAAATGTCATAGTCGAAATCTGGACAAACTTTCAGGAAAAAGGTCTTCTTCAGTAGGCTGAATATATATATATATATATATTTTCTAGTATGACTGAAGCCATAAGCCTACAGCAAGATGTTGATGACAGTAGAATTCCAGTTTGTTTTAACAGGAAATAGGCACCGAGACCACAGGTTACTCTCTGTCTTTCTTCAGAATAGTCATCGCCAAGGAAAAGAAGAGGCAAAAAGCAATTACAAGCAATATTTGTGCAAGTGAGATCACAAACATAAGCACTTGCACATGCCCTTGGGCATGTGAAGGGAGAGCATCACTTGCACGCATGGAAAATATAAACTCAAGCTGGAAAGTGGATAGTGGGAATAGATAGAAACACCCAGTGCACAAAGAACAGCTGCCAGAAAATTTAGCCAGCAGAGTTTTAAAATGCAAATTTTCATCCTTCAGGAAAAGCCTTATTGATCGCTATAAAACAGCTTTCTTTATCCCTTTCTAAGTCATTCCATAAACTGAGAGAGTTAGAGGAATTTTCATGTCAGTGTGGTATGCATCGAGTGCTATTAATGACACAATAGCAGACATGGGTCCTCCAGTTCCTGCAGCAGGTCACTTGTATGGTGGGTAGGGTTTTTAAACCACCTCAGGACTTTTTGGAAGGAGTTTGGAAGGTATTTTTTTTGTTTAGGAAGAGTGCCATTTAATAACATTATTCAGAGAATGGCCGTGACTGCTCTTGGAAAACTCTCATGTGCTACAGACAGCGGTAGCAGGCTGAGCATTAAAATGCAGGTGCTGCAAGGAATAAAGAAGAGTTGTTGGAAGACATAGAAGCCTGATGTTTACCTGAAAATATCACAGTGCTAATCATTAACTGCAAAGGTAAACGAATATCTCTGAAAACCACTAATTTACAGTTTTCTAGAGGCAAAGAGCAGAACGATGTAGACTTTAGACTAAAGAAGTACTTGAGCTTAAATTTTTAATTGCTATTGGACATGGTGGAGAGTATTTATAAACAGTCAAGCTGCTGTGATCATCAAAAATAAAACTTGTAGAATTCAACTTTATTACTATTTCTGACTGTTATTTTTCTCCTTACATTTAAAATTAATTTCATCTTTAAAAACACAAAAAATAAGGCAGAGGAATATAATAATTTGTTATTACTGAGAGAGATCGGAGAACCAAACCTTTCTAGAGGAATTCATAACTTTCCAGCTGTTGCATGCAATTCTCTCAGCATCTCCTTTTCCTTTTTGTGAAGAGACTAGAAGCTCTATGCAAATTAGATGATACTACCTCTCCTACCCTCTCACTGATGCTGATTTATATCAGCTGGGTATTTTCAAGACTTTGTTTAGTCAGAGAAAAAATGTCTTTTTTTTTTTTTTTTTTTTCCCCAGAGAGGAGAATGTGGGCAAGTAGTTCTGAGAGTCTATAAGCTTCTGATGTATTTGCAGCAGTAAGAGTACCTTTGCTATCTGAGTTAGCAGGACTTTTTTAAAGGCATGCGTGCAAATCTGTTCAATCCAGATGACAAGCAACTACACAATCTTTTTTTAGAAAACGACGTAAGTTTACTAACCACATATGATCTTGAACTGCAGGTGTCTTACCATGGCTGATTGAGGAGCAGAGGGGCAGGGCAGGGAGAGGAATGAAGCTCCTGAGAGTATCAGGGCAGTTGGCACCATTTCTAATGGGCCTCTAGCTGAGACCCAAAAGTTACCAAATAAAATTTTCAGTCTTTCAAGAATTAAGATTTTCTTTCATCTATACAACAAAAATTGCTAGATTGACTCTTACTGTTCCCCTCACTATTATTGACTTTGACATCAATTCCTAGCACTATGTGGGTGAATTTTGGAACCTTCTGCTGCTCCGTGTCTTCCTCAGCGCTCGGGTGACTGCATTCAGTAATACAAAATTCAAGCTTATTTCTGCCAGTGATCAGAGAACACACGTAAGCAAACAAAAAGCACTCACTTCAGCCTGCTACTTTACTTCCATTCTTCTGAAAAATCCCAAGAGCTGCAGGTAAGTGACTTCGATGCCATCTGTACTTGAAATTAGTACCAAAGTTAAGAGTGTCTTCGTGTGGATGTAATTGGGAGCAAAAGTTGAGGCTGTTAGATTTCAATTCACTGTTCAAATACAATTTCTGCTAGTTAGTTGCCACCTTTTAAACTTTATATCTTTAATGAGAGAAACAGAAATGAGAAAACTCCCTAATGAGAGGAATTGAAATGGAGGAATGGACTATACAAGCTCAAAATTAAACCATAAAGGAAGGCTGGACTGGTTTTCCCCCCACTAACTTACTGTATCAAATACTGTCACCTTAAATCAGTTCCCAAACTCTCACTACTTATTGCACACAAGATTTCTCCTTTATAGTCTCAGATTACCATTGTTTAGGACAAGGTCTTTGAAAGCTGTGCAACTGCATATGTTTTAAAAAATACAAAATTTGGCTCACAAACCTGTATTTTGTTTGCTTTAAGCACACTTCTCTCTTATTTAAATGTGTTTCTCTGATAATTTGGGTGCAAGAAGATGCTGTAAGTAGTGTTCTTTAAAAGTAAGAGTGAATTTAAGGCCATGGAATCAGATTTCCTGTGCCCTGCCCTCCAAGCGTTCCTGTTGAAATTAGTGAGGAGAACATAGCCCTTGTTCTGTTCAGTCCATTGTTCAATTATGGACATTCTTTAGTGGAGGATGCAACTGATGGTAATTTAGAAGCATATGCAGCTAATATGACATATCCAGGCTGCTATCCAAACTGCAACAGATGGATCTGAAATTGGTTAATGCTTGATCAAGTAAAGCTCAAGTATCTGTACTTACTAGTGCTGCCTATGTTGCCTCTAGCAAGCACAGTGCATTCAGGCATGCCCTGGCTTTCCTGTACTTTGTGCTAAGCTAGCCTGTTCCAAAGAACTGCGGAGACTGCAGAGGAGTGTGGTCACCTGAGGCCTTTAATCATTTCCCTGTTGGGTAAAGGGTTGATATGTCTGTCTCTAGCCATCCCCACAGAGTTTTATTTGTGATGGCGTCTTTTTTTGAACTTATATTATTGGTGCATTTTTCACAAATAGGATTTCTGTATTTTCCATTCTTGCAGTATGACCATCTGCTGCCACTTGAGCTTTAAGAGCATTTGCTTGACCTTTTATTCTCCCTTGTTCACTTACCTGTTGTTTTCACCTGTCTCTCTAAGTATCACTGAGCGTACATCTTTCCATGCTTCAGTGTCCTGCTTTTTGCTCTGCTCCATCTTCTCAGTTTTCGCTCTCTGTCATGGCTCATGAGACACAGGGTTTGAAAACTTTCTTTTAGAGAAGTGAAAGATGCTACATTTTCTCCAATATACCTCCAACTCCTCATTTTAACCTTGAGCCTTTCTTTGAGGTTTTTTGATTTTGGTATAACACTACACCCAGTAGATGCTTCCCTCAAGAATGTAACATATTGTTTTCTCTGTTATTGGAAAAATATGCATAGTTTGTACTCACAGGGTAAAATTAGTTCAGTTTTAGGCTTTACAATTGTAGACCTTTATCTGGGAGATTATAGAACAATGTTCTGATCTGTGAATTTAACTAGCAAAGATTGATCTTCTTGCCCAGACTTAGCACACTAAAAGGCGATTGAATTAAAAATTCATATGCCTGAGACTGGTTTTGATTAGTTAAGCTGAAGCTCAGTCTTGCCATGCAGCATCTCTGGTTATCTCCGATTCCCCCTACACCTACCATGCACGGAGAAAAGTCATTTTCATATTGAATCTTCCATTTAGTACATTTATTTTGGGGCAACATCTGCATATTTGGACGGAGAGTCCCTTCCACTCCTGCCCTCCTGTCACGCCGTTGGCAGGAAGGCTGCCACGACGACAGGTGACCTGGAAGCTCCCTCGGGACCAGGTTGCTACTTAAGAGTTGAGCCCTGTCACTGCTTGCTCTGCGACCGCCTTGCTTTTATCTATGGTAATTGCTTTTAGAACTGGATAGCAAAGAGGATCTTCTCAGAGATTCCCGTGCTTCATCCTTGCTTGTGGCAGACTAGTTTCACAGCTGCTCCAGCCCATTTAGGAGTCATTTTTCTTTCACCTAGTGGACATAAATCTGCCGCTTTCCGCCTACAATTGACTGCCCCTCTGCTTCACTTTAGGACTTGTCCATTCAGCACTGCTTAATGATCCTGATTCTGCAGTCCCTTGGCATTGACCAGAAGTTGGGTGGGAGAGGGGTCAAGTTTGAGACTGATTGATAGAAACAGCAATGACTGCCCCTTTCAAGTTGAACTAGGCAGAGCAGTTTCTGATGGCTTGCTCAGTCCAGAGTGCAGCTACAGTCCACGCCATTTAAAAGCCAATGTTTACAGGAGAGAACCAGTTTTCACACGGCAAACAATTTTCCCTGGTTTTAACAGATTTTCTAGTTATTGATCAGCACAGCTGCTTTTCTAAAAGAGAAAGAGAGAGCCGCTGGGGGCGAGGAGCAGCAAAGTAGCAGCATTTACACTGTATTAATTTCTATGATACCAACAGCATACTGGATGGTGTTGCTTCTAGCCATATAACAGAGCCATAGAAATTTTAAGGCTGACTGCTCTTGCTTCCAGGGCCTATCAGAGCAGCTGGGGATGGCTGGAGTGATGGTGACCTCGATTTACCTTTTCCTGCATTATTCCTCAGCTGCAGAATTTCTTAACATGGACAAGGATCCATCGCTGAAGGTAACATTTCCCTTCTGTCTTGCACACACTATGCATGGAGAGATATAGCCATGAGGGAAGAGGGGAAAACTGACAGCTCTTCAGGAATAACCAACTGGAGATCAGGCAAACAAATAAAACAGATTTTCTCATATTGAATGTTCACAGGGGGGAACAACAGAACGAATAATCATAATAAAAATAAAGTTTTCCATTTTGCTGTTACAACAAACTCCTTGAATTTGTGAGGTTACATTTTTCTTGTTCTTTAGTCAAGTGCTTGCTTTAGACAACATTTTGCATCATTAACTAGCCCTGATCCTGCAGGCTGTTGCATGTGGGAAGCCCTGTGCTCCCATGGTGTGCTGTGCGGGAGAGGCATCTCCCTCTGGAGAGACACTTACTCAGTCTTCCCTTGTTTGTTTGTGTTGATCTTCCAGGCAAAAAAAGGGTAGATAAAAGGTACCAAAGCACTGAAAACCACACATACATCCTCATACACATGCACACAGAGGCCGCACATACACAAAGATAGGAGCAGGCATCAAAAGAAGCTCTTTTGATTTTTTTTTTGTCATCTAAATTATGAGTTGACAGTATTCCCTTGTGTCCTAAGACACAAATTCATCTATTGCATAATCTCACAGGGAGAGATTTCTCATTTTTCCTGCTTTGGAGGCTTCATTCTGAGGATATAGCTATAGTTATTTTATATGCTTATGCATTTAGTTTTATTCATATTTACTCTTGAATCTTAGTTTTATGTTCAGACAAGCAAAGTCAAGGATAGTTCTCATTCGGTTGAATACATTCTCCCTTTAATAATTTGGCTGCTGTGTTCTTTGATTTATGGCCTTGCTTATGTTGGACAACATACCAAGCCTGATGTCAGTACAGTCCTATTATGAATAGTGGTGTTTTTCTCTCCTCTCTCAGGGATACATAAATCATAAGAACTTACATTTTAGGTGTCAAAAGTACAGTTTGCTGTTCTAAATATTATATTAATTATCTCAGATGCTGCACTTGGGACAGTGCACATGCCTATTTAATTGCCTTTCAGGAACTATAACCCTTAGCTGCTATTCTCATGCAGATTGTATTATCAATTACCCCTTGCAAAAAAGGTGAGAAAATTCTAGTTCCTGAATTTTCCCCTCATTTGCACCAGTGACAACAATCATATATGAAAACCCATGTCTTCAGTGATTATTTTCTGTGCAAAACAGATGGGATAAATTAATCAGAATAATAAGGCACATTTTTACAAATCGTGGTTTTATTTTTGTTTCCTGTTTGAAAAGCTATCAGTTCAGAAATGTTAACTTGGTATGAATATTTAATATAGTTGTCTGCAGCATGAGTGCCAATTTACTAGAAACACACAGCCAGATCCAGCTGCTTGTGTTCCTAAATAATTGCAGCTTCCTCTATTAAATTAGGAGAAGTACTCACAGCTAAGATCCAATGCCACATGTCAGAGTTTTAGGTCTAACCATACTCAGGACTCTGCTCAATGCGTGATTCCTGGCCAATGTTCTTCAAAGCATTGACCAGAGGGTGGGCATCCTGGCCGTGGCTCCCTTTCATTCATGTCACCTACATTAGGGGCCTGAGAAGCAGATGCCTCCTTTAACAAAGAAACATTTACCAGTGAGGGTGACGGAGCCCTGAACAGGCTGCCCAGAGAGGTTGTGGAGTCTCCTTCTCTGGAGATCTTCAAAACCCGCTTGGACGCAGTCCTGTGCCACGTGCTCTAGGTGTCCCTGTGTGTGCAGGGGGGTTGGACTAGATGATCTCTAGAGGTCCCTTCCAACCTTAATAAATCTATGATTCTATGATTTAAACTAATATTAAAACAACTCTCACATTGCTAGAAAGTGTGGTGTTCTGTAAAATGATAGCTAATTTGTTGGTGACTTACCTATATTGCATTAAATAGACTGTCCTAACTGATCTCAATCTGATGAATATTAAAAAGTATCTGCTAACATTTAATAAGATGAAAGCAGGGAGAATACATTCAAAAGAGACCGACCAAATGTTCTGAGCAAGCTAAGAATTTCTACAACCAATATTATGAAAGCAGCCAATGTTATGAAGCACTAAAGAAAGATGTGACTAAAGACAAATGTGAAAATATGTGTAGCACTCTTTATACTTCCAGCCATACTCCCACAGAAAGACCTTATTAAGTCAAGGCAAATTGTACCAAGTGCCTTAAAGTGGTGCCTGTCTGTTCTCATTTTTTTGATATGGCAAGCTGAGGCTTAGTGTAGTAGTGATTGTACTGACCTATTAAGGCTTAAACTTAAAGGAAAATGCAATTGTCACCTACAGCTTTGTTATGCTGACACAACAAAAATATTTCTTGCACTGCTCTTGCTTGAAAAGGAGACAGTGGTCCACTTCTGTTGTTTTCCAATTAAACAACACTGTGAGTTTTGCTATAAGGACACATTCAAAATGGGGTTCTTATTTTAAAATGCATTTGGCAGCCTGAAGACACTACCCGAATAAATCAGTTATGCTGAGTGTGGCGTTCTAGCTGTACCTTTTCAGCTGCTTTGAAAACAGAGTCACTTCCATGCTGTTATTGGGTTATCACAGGTCAGTACAATTCGTGTCATTCTGCTAAACTAGGTAGGTGACTTTTTCCCTCTTAAATTTTTTGGTTGAATTTAGTGCTCATGAAAGATGCCAGATTAACAGCCCAAGAGATTTTCCTCTATTTATCCAGAGGACTTTTGCAATATTAGCAATGACAGTTCAGTTTTTGCTACACTGCCCTGGTAATGAGACATTTAGTTGCCCCCACCCCAAGGAGCAGGCAGTTCAGGTTCCTGCAGCCTAGGACCTTGCCTGTCCTGCTGATGCTGCTGGAAAGGAGGAATTATACTGCTGTCTAGCATCAGCAGTGAAAATCACGGATTCGCTTCCTGCCCTCAATAGCCTTCCTTCCCCACCATGGACAAGTCACTGCCTTTCCCTGTCCCAGTTTTTCTAGCCCTATTGCTTATTATGGGAAAGTTATTTTGCAAGGTTTGAGTAAAAAGTGCTGCACATTGGTGGATATGTTTGCATAAGTTCAGAAAAGCAGTCAAGTGTGATCCTATAAAAGATAAGGGGCTGCCTATATGCCTTAATTTAAGCACATGCTTAAATTTGATCTCATTTAACTCATAGATTTCATTCTCTAAGCCCTTTTATTTATTCTACTGAAAACTCTCTGTGCTTTTGGTTACTATTGAACTTTGTTCAGTGTGGCGTAGTGATTTGAACATGAAACACTGAATGTTCTCTCCAAGACGAGAAGTCATCAAATCCTTCTGAAGCACACTATAAAGTACATAACTTTTACTGGGTCTACCAAAACACTCAGAGATCTGAGGGCACAGGATGGTGTCTACAGAGGCTATTTCCCAGGCAAATGGGTGACTTAGAAGCTACCGTTCTGACTGTTATGCAAATGTTGTTCTAGCACAGACAGGGCTTCTGATTCAAAGAGATATAATTTAAACCTATGATATAGTGGGTGTCAAGCTCTGCTTGCTTCTTGCGCTTGGAATTCAATTGTGTAAACTCTGCACCTGAGTACTTGGACCATGAACAATTTATCTGAAAGTGCCAGCCAGTCAACAGTACAAATATTCCCAAATGCACCCACTTTTTTTTTTCTTTTTCTTTCCTTTTTTTTTTTTAGGTACAGGATGAAAACTGATTTTCAATCCAGTTGAAAGCTCAAGAACTCTGTTTCCTAAATAAAAGATTTTTTAAATATACACAGCTGGGTGTGGGATAGGAGGATTTATCTAGTTTTTCTTTGAAAAACAACTGAAGCACCTTTAAAACAAGAGTTTCAGTGAAATGCCCAGGAAGAAATTATGACATTATAATATTACCAGTAGAATCATGCTATACTTTTCCCAGGATTTGTGAGTTAGATTCTGGTCTATAAATACATGGTGTTTGGGGCAGATAACTCAAAGGAAGATCTTAGGTCTAGGCTGCTTGTAGGCACACAGATTTTGAGGCTGCCTGTGTTACAGAAAGGGAGCATGGATTATGCTCTTCCCAAATTCCCCTGAAAACAGATTTGGATAAAACATTCTTCATATTAAGCCTCGGACTGTGGTCTAGCATTTAAGTGCACTGTTAAAATGCACAATAATTTGTCTTTATTTTTCCATTAGCCAAATGATGTGAAAACATGTAAATCAAAGCAGAGTTGTTCTATGAAAGGTGCTTAATTTAGGTTAGTCCTTTCCATGGCAAACTGGCAACCATACAGGCACTTTCTATAACTGGGGAAGCAATTACAAGCAAATACTCTCATTTCTGACATAAAAATTCAGACACAATTGACTAATATGAAATATCTGAAGACTCCAACTTCCACTCCTGAAAACAAATTGGCATTTTGGATATGATCCAGCTTATTCTCCCATAGTTTTTCATGACAAGTCTGTTTCTTCGTCCTTTCAGAATATTGTCTTTTTAAATGTCTTTGTATGAAAGCAGTTCCTTTCAGATGTCTGAGAAGCTGTGGATGCTGACAAAAGATTTCCTAGATACCTTAGACCAAAATTTAATTCCTGCCCTCTTAATAGACTGCACACAAACAGTGTTTACTTATTCTAAATCTCTTGTCCTTGAATATGTTTATTTTTCCTTCACATAATCTTGCCTCCTAAAAGTACTTAAGCAGAAAAAAAGAAAGAAAATAGAATGTCTTTTATTAGATAAGAATGTTTGATGTAGCTCAAGAAAATAATTATGTACGCAGTATGCATTAAACAAAATTAATTTGTATTTCTGCAACCTTAGTCATCATGCTCCCAAGTGCAGGTTCTAATGAGGATGTATTAAATAATTAGTGGTAATTGTATGCTCAAGTAATGCTACATACCCATTAAACATGAGTCTGTTTAGGCTGTAGCAGACATACAAACTTTATAAATGCTATCTGGAGAAAGTCATGGTCAAAGTTATGTATGATATTGTTTTGCAGATATTGATTCAGAGATTTTCTCAGTAGCTGTAGTTCTCAAATAGCCTGAATACTCTCAGAATTAGGTGAATATTCTATATTTACAGTAAATAAGAAAGTGCCCTTAATTTGCTGGATTTAGCCCAGAAAGTATCTTTTAAAGATTCTTAAGATTTAAAGAATAATGTTTTCTCTTCAGAGAGCTTTGACCTTTTGTTCACAAAAAGGAAAATTATTTACTTTTCACCCAAAGGTTCAGAAAAGAATCAACATTTGCAATTGACCATTTCCAAAAACAGCTTCTAGAAATGCAGTTTGGTTAATAAACTGCAGAATGTGAGATAAACATTACCCGTATTACCTGGAACTTGGCTAATGAATAAGTCTCATAGAAATATTGTAAATGGGAAAATAATTATCTAGCAGGGACAAGACATCTGTTCTTGGCTCATTGCTCTTCAATTGTCTTACTAATTATTTTTGAATCATCAAGCTAAAATTGACAGATAGATACAAAAATCATAGAGGGGTAAATTATATCGGATATGCTTATCTGAACAATGTATTTTTTTTTAATAGGCCCATATATAGACTTGAGCTTAGGCTCAGAAGATGTATTGATAAGCTGTGGGTGTGAATTCAGTAGCTTTGAAGCTGATATGAGAGTCACAGCAGATAATCAAGAGAAACTGAGTTCGCAGGCTGCAGCTAAGACAGCAATATAATTCTTACATGCTTGCATCTTTGAATATAAAATAGAAGTAGGGAGATGGAAATGCCTCAAATCTATACAGAATATTGAATCCTTTTTCAATATTCTCTCTCATCCTTATATTTCCCAAAAAGATACTGAAAAACTGAAAAGAGGTTGAGGGAAGAGCTGTGAGGAAGAGTCAAAGTCTGGTAAACAAAACAAAACAAAACAAAACAGAGATCCCAAAGGCTTAGTCCATTAGTTTTTCAAGAAATTTTATGAAAGGTAAGATTGAAAAATATGATCATTATACATTAAGGAGAAACAGCTGGTTACATATAGCTCATCATCTGAAAAGGTAAAAGCAATTGATTTTGTAGCTAGGCAAATTCAGATTAGAAAGAAAACCCTGTTTTCTAATAAGTAGTAGCAGTTAATCACTGGAGTCTTTTATCTGAGGAGGGAACAAAGTATCCATATCTTGGTTTTAAAGCAGTAGAGCATTTCTACACTAGACACCGGTGTCTAGTCAATCCAAACAAACTTGTGGTTGTGATATTGAAATGAGGCAAAAGTCTGTAGATTGTGCTCTGTGATGTTTGTGCTTTTGGAGCCCATTAATCGCTTTCTGTCACTCTGCTTTGGTGATAACAATACTTCAAACAGTTACGCTGTACTTTCTATTTGCAGGGCTTAGAAATATCAATGAGCAGTGGATCTAGTACTAGGTTTTAAATCAGGACTCTGGAAGCCTTTGGTCTGTGTGTCCTGTGAGCTAATTGTTTCATCCTTTGCTTCTCTTCCCACTGTTCATACTGTTCAGTTAGACTATTAGCTTTGGTCATAGGAATAAAAAATGAAACTCTTTCTAACCCTAGCATTAGATTTTCACTTTTAGACACCAAGCATTGCCTGCAGATGCTTGGATTTCTGGTCATCTAAACATCCTTATTGGAGTTCCAAGTCTCCAGAGATTTTGCAGTTGTAAACACTGGGCATCACCAGCATTTTTTTATTATTTTTATACTAATAGATGTATTTAGGTACATAAAACCTTCTCCTTTCTTCTTTTTGCTCGGTTCTCTTGAATATCTCCCCAGTTTCTCTCCATGTTGGCTTTCTCTGTTAGCCCAATGCCTCTGACAATAGCTTGATGAACAATAACAAATCAGCTTAGTACTGCTGGGCAGTGGACACTTTCTTAATCTCTTCTGCATCTTCTAAAAATGGGAGGTTTTGATGCATGATCTTAAAAGACATAATTTAAAATTGAGGAAACTTGATAAGAATTTATGGATTTTTTGTAGTTCTTTTCCTAACTGTGTTTAATATGATGGTACAATATCATAGTCCATTTTTTTGGGTAATGAACAGTGACTGTTGCACAGAAACACAATTTACCTGCCCTTAATTTCTGTGACTAAGTTCCCCGCCCTTCAACACCTAAAAATCCATTATCACGATTATTTGTAATTATATCAAAAAGCTTTAGACATCTTTGTTAGTTTATAATTACGTTTCTGATGTTCTCTCAGCAATAATTGTTCATATGGTTAACGTCTGTGAAGTCGAATAACTGCTGATGTTACAACTGTGGCAAGTTCCAAATGTAACAGAGAATTAGATTTCACTAGTGAGATGAAAAAATGCATAAAAACTTTAAATTGCAGGACATTATAAAAAGTTACACAATATTATTTTACCTTTACCTTGTGTCCCTAGGTAGCTGCATTAGTGGGCCATAAGGTAGGCAGTTAGACGCCAAGCTGTTGGTTATTAAAGATGGATCCCTATAGTTTGCAATTCAGCAGTGTTTGATAGAACTCAGTTTGAAACAGCTACAGTCTTGTTGGTGTCTTTAATTGCTAGGGTAGTTATCAGCTATCCAGCTTTTTCACTTAGAAAAAAGATAATGCTGTAAAAAGTCTTTTTTTTTTTTTTAAATACTGAACTCTGACAATGCTCTTCAACCACTAGTAATATCAAATAGATCAAAATGCAAAATATTTTTCAATCTCCTTGCAAAAGTTTTTTTTTAATTTCATATCTATGGGGATCAGTCTGAGTATGTTCATCTATTTTCCAGCTGGAGAAATGAGCCATGAGAGCTCTCATTCAGGGCAGATGAAAATGTTGTGAAAGGGGAAGCTGCTTTCCTTTCTAAGGTTTAAAAGCACAAGTCACACCATGTGAATTAAGGGGGACACAGCTTAACCTCCCCTTGTAAGTCTGCCTCTGATCTTGCCCACCTCAGAATGACTAAAACCTCTAAGAAGTGTTTGAGCCACTCACTTGAGACAAAGAAGGCTATACAAACACAAGTCCTGATTTTTTTTTTTTATCACTGTAGCCATCTTTATTAAAGCGCTTTTTTTTTTTGGAGGTGGGGCACAAACTTTTGGTTTTGAAAAACTAACAGGTTTCTGCAGGAAAGCTTTTTTAGCAGGAAAATTCCTACCAACTCTAATATCAATCTTTTTGGGAGATGGTAGTAGGATTCCAGTTTTATCACGAATTACATCAGAAAATTGCAAATAATTTAGGACATATATTTTCAAATGTTATCTCTAATAGGAGATTATCACATTTCCTATTGCATTTTGCCTTGTTTCTACAAACAAACTAGCTTTCTTCTTACTCAAAAATGTCATTATCCTTATTGCTTAAAAGAGAACTTTCATACTTTCACCTGGTCAAAACTAGCAGAGCTAAACATTTCTATGTTTTTGTAAAAGAATATATAAACTTTGCTATTTGAAAATTTCTTCCTGTTTCTAAACAATCTTTATATGTAATCTTTATATGTGATTAGGTATCATAACTATTCTTTTTTTTGCATAAAATGTCAAATTTTATGTCTAAAAGGACAGATGACTACTGTTGAAGTTTCCCCAACTGTTAATGTAAGCCATGCTAGCTAAGGTGCAAATATTAATATGATAGAAAAATGCATTACCCGAGTATTATATAGTATATAGGGAGGAGTGACTAAATAGGTAGCACAGAAGTAGAGAATTGTCCTCGGACCACGTCAAACATAGGCATAGATATCCGACTGTTCCCATGGCATATCTTCAGCAATACACTCACCTTCTGAAATGTGATATAAAAATTTTCATATAAATAGATTTATTATGTCTCAGAAACATTTATTTTTAACTCATGATTTCTTAGCATCCGTTGCTTCATGCAGTGATAGTCATACAGTTTTAAAAGTCTATGTTCTGCTTGCTCAGAAACATAGCTTTAAAAATAAAATTCACTTCCTTTGCTAATCATCAAGATAAGTTTTCCAAGTAAAACAACTATCTTCCTTCTCATTGCTCAGGCTCTATTTACCTTTTCTTTTTGGTGCCAGTTTTCAGACCATCCCATTCTCAGCAATAAAAATTGACTAAATCTTTCAATGCCATGGATGACTTAGTATTATTTGACAGCAAACTTTTGATGTCTAACATTAAAAAATTTGAGCCTGTTCAACTATAGCTGAAATGAAGAAAAGTGTAGTTATGAGAAAAGAGGAAGGAATGATAAGATTTTAAACTAATTTTTGTTTAAAACTAAGTTGTATGATATTTCTGTGCATTTGGAAAAAAAAAGACCATGTATTGCCCAATAACTGGGTTGTGTACTAAATCTGCCAGTTTTTGGCACTGTATTTCTGATTCTGTAAAGAGGTTGTAAGCCTTATGAGAGTTTCTTTAAAAGGAAAGTGGAGAACACAACACGTCTGTGCTAAGAGGTTAGAGACAGTACTGATTTTACAATGATCTCTCTTAACTGAGAATGGTTCACAGTAGAAAATTGTGCTCCAAGTATTCTCCAGAGGCTCTGAGCCCACATCTGGGAGAATGCCTTACAATTTTCTCTGGCCTCGGAAGAGAGCATCGTGTGGTGGCCTCTTGAGAAAGGCTCCGGGATGCCTTTTTCCATGACTGCATAGGTGTAATTTGCCTAATGACTACTTAAAGGTGTTTTTTTTTGTTAAATTTATTTTTAAATACAAAATGTAGTATTAAAAAAGAAATTGCTGGGAACAATTTTTAAAAAATAAAAGGGATTTTTTATTTAATCATTTAAATAATTCTGTTTTGAAATTTTTTCAGGGTCAGATTTTCATTGAAACCTTTATAGGGAAAATAGTGGGGAAAAAAGTATCTTATGAAAAATAATTTGCCTTTCCAACTAGCTGCCACATCTACATCTCTGGATTAAATAAGATTTCTAAAAGGATTTTCTACTGTTTTTTACTATGGTCTTGCATATCTACCTGTTCAGGATATTCTAGAAATGATGCTGTATGCTTGGATGAACCCATTGAGATTTCAATGAATATCAAAGCAATTAATAATGATTAAACACTTATATTAAATGTCATTTTCTACATTTCAGTTAGAAAAGAATTTCTGGCATCTATTTTCGTTTGAGGAGAGTCACATTACCCACAGAAAATTTCAAGTGAATGTTCAAAGTTTAGCAATTAGCATAGATCAGAAGGGCAGGAACAGAACAGACAGCAGTAGCGGTTTGGAGTTTTGGTTATTTCATAGGAGGCATGTGCCTTCTCAAGCTGTTCCTTTCCTGGAATCAAGATGAAAATCAACACATGAGAAAAAAGAAAAAAAACATGCTTTGTAGGTTTTTGAATATGAAAAGTATTGGGAGAGATGTCTTTGTTGCTGTTGTCATGTTGGGTTATGAAAAGCTGAAACGGAGTTTAGGAATGCAGTCCACTTTCCCCTTTTGGCAGGTTTGTGATATTAGAAAAGGATTTTCTTTTCTTTTTAGGTTCTCACACATGACCTTTCAGCTGTCACTTCCAAAGCAGACTGAAGAGCTAATGGAAGTCCTGTTACCTGGCTTCCTCTGTGACCAGCCATATTTTTATATACACAGACACTAATGGCGACGCGGTAAACCAGAAACAGAGAGTAGTTTCATCTATCTTTGATCATGTAAAATACAATAAGCTTGCAGTGGGGTTGAAAAGAAGGTGAGGTCATAAGCATTCTCTGGGGACAGTTTGTCGTTGATTTATGATTAAGTCACCTCCAAAAATCAAACTGAAACGGTTTCCGTTTTGCAGACCCCGCCATAACAGCCTCATCCCCTTTCAAAGGGCTAAAGGTAAAAGCTTAGCGAGTTCACCCCACCCCACATGCCAGCACAGCTGGCCACAAGACCACTGAAATTCATTCTGGCATGATTTTGGACGTGTATTTGCTGAACGTGTAATAAGACTCAACGGTTCTGATAAAGGTTAACTATTTATCAATCACTGCCCACTTTATAGGCTTGACAGTATTTAGATTTATGTGGCCCAGAATCATAATGCTGCCTTTGGTATACGTGATAGTGTGGAGTCTCCCTTGCTAAGGGGACAGAGGAACAACACACAGCATCTGACTGGCAGAGGAACTGATAGCCCTATTTAATCTTGGTCTCTTCCTACACAGTGGCCTTTATGAAGAAAGAAACTTTTTTTTTCCTTTTCTTATTTCTTAAGGGTGTAAGCAAAGTGACATTAATCTGCCATGATTGAGGTATCAGGTTGGCTAGCAGGCATGAAGCAACTTTAAGCAAAAGGGCAGAGCATCTTGAGAAACGTGGGTTGTTAGACTTCAGCAACAACCTGATCTGGAAGCCCTGAAGTGGTTCAGGTCACAGTCTGCCTGATAAGTGGTCTTTGGGGAGGCCACTCTGCATCTAATTCCATGGGGAGAAATGTGACCACTGGATCAATGAGGGTGCCCTGCTCGGGATGTTAACAAACCCACCTCCACTTCAACCCCTACGGCGTGACAGTTTCATCCCCAAGGTGCCCCATATTCTGCTGGGGTCTATAGCAAACTCTTCTGAAAGGAGGAGAATTGACATTTTGCTGATTACCTTGACTGCTTTGTCATCTCGCAAGCAGTACAAATGATCACTTATGTAAAGGTTATTTGGACAAAGGTAACATCCCTTGGTGTGACTTAGCCGTAGAAAAGTTCCCATTCCCCTTATGTGTCCCTCTGAGATTTCTGGTCTCCTAAAATGTGCATGTATTTCTAATTTGCCTGCAGGGCAAGAAAAAAAAAAAGTCTACAGAATTTGTCTGAACTGATAGAAAACACTAACATTGAGTCTTATTCAAAGGGCTTTTCCTTGGTTACATTGGTTACAAACAGAAGATTTGACATGAAAAAAAAAAAGAAAAAAAGGGAACTTTTGCCTCAGAGAATTCCTCCTAGCAGCAGCGTCAAAGCCAGGAAGATGCATGGATGCCCCTGCCCACAAAGTCACGCAGGAGTTACTCTGTGCAGACGGAGCCTTCCAGACCCCATGGGCTTTGACTGCAGCTCCTCTTTAGGGCTAGAAATGTTTTGGGAGGGAGAGAGGCGGTGGTTTGTTTTGTTTCTTAAATGAATGACCAAAATTTTTAGGTGAAGCAAACCTAGGGAGAAAAAGCTTGAGGAAGAACCTTCAAATATTGTATTGCATTGATGTTTCTCAGGAGCAGTGTGCGCTGGGCAAGGGAGGTGTGTACACATATTGTCTGCCTTGTAACGAGTGGTTTTTAAACCAACCGTGCTCTGTCTTCTCAGGCTTTCCTGGAGCTCTGTGTGATTAGAGCTGGAATCTGCAGGCCCAGAGAGGCTCCTTCTACATCAACTGTATAGTTAGCTGTCTAATTAGTGTGCACACACATATCTGAAACTTCCAAACATGCAGAAATCTGTTGTGGAAAGCTGCAAGTATAATTTTAGATATTGCTTTTCTTCATGTCTGAAAAATGCTGACAAATTTCACTGCACTTACAAATACTGTTAATTCAAGAGCCAAAATGAAGTTAGCCTAGGTTTGTGAAAATGGCATAGGAATGTAGGTGAATAAGAAGTTCAGTCTATCTGAGTACTGTCACGAGCTCTGAAATAACCTGATAAAATCATTATAAAAAATCAAAATTGGGGTAAATCCTGGAACTTTGTGCTGTAATGTAGGAACTGTGCTTAAAAACACATGAAACTTCCCCTTGTCTCTGAAATACTCTTAGCATCCTGTGATAAGCAGGAGCAAAAAGAAAGAGATCCCATGGTCCTGCTGTCATTGGCCCCTTTGTTTGCAAAATGGAACTGACCTCCTTTGGAATTATTCTGTGGTCCAACTTCCAGGCTAAGGAGGTAGATTTATGTATTGGTTTGCAAAATGGCATATGAAGCGGTGTCATATCAACATCATATCAAGGTCACATAGTAGATATGTGAATAGACTTCTTATTACACCTTTCAAAAGGGTTTCCGTTTTGATACCAGGGCATCACTTCTGTATTTTTAGTGGGAAATACCATATATATATATATTATACACACACACGAATATTTCCTGTGGGTATTTCCTGTACATTTTGGTCCAAAATTTTATTGGAGCCTTTTTTTTTTCAAAATGGAAATGATTTACCATAAGTACATGAAGAGTAACAACTGACGGCAAACTCTAGCAGACATCTGGAATTTTTATTTGGATTCATAATTACAGTAAATTAATGTATGATGATTTTTATAAAAAATTATGAAATGCCAAGTTAATTATTAATTACTGGACACTTGTACAGTATTGCCTGTCAATGTATGACTCCATCTGGCCTGAAATTGTAGCAAAACTCTAAAGCAAGTGTGTTTAAAAGAATACGAAGGACTTCATAACGTTCTAAGGTTGTTCTAATCTAATGTAGGACAATGTTGAGTTGTGGAATTAATTCAGACGTCCAAGCCTCTTAGTTTTGGCTGTTTGAACTTACACTTTTGGCAGATTCATTATAGGACATAGCCATGGTGCTCAGATTTGTTTCTAAGTGTCTCCAGAACCTCTGTATTTGACCAACCCCCATCTTGCTTGTTGCTGCTTTTTTTTTTTTTTTTTTTTTGGGTCATATTTTCCCACTTGCTCTCGAACCACAGCAATTTTTTCCTCTGTTGAATGTTTGTTGGCTTCCCACGTCATCTTCATTTCATTCTAGCAAGGTATGTTCTAGCAAGACATTTAAATTCAAAGTTCCAGTTTAATTGCTGAATGGGAGTTGAGCATTGTCGGTGGCAGCTGTGCCATAACAGGGATGCAACTAGCTGGCTGCATAGCTGCATAGAAGGATTGCTTAAGTTCAACACTGCAAGGCTTCCTACATTCTAGACTAAATATTTCCTCCCAGTTTGAAAAATGGACTTTGGTATTTAGGTCTCTCTTGCATTTCTCAAAGATCGCTGAATCAATGTGGACGAATCCTCCATCTTTTGGATTTGCTTTGTAGTGATTTGTTTTTGATGATATACTTAGAGTTTCCCTTTGAAAAGATTTTACTTCAGTTACACATCTGTCTATCGACAGCCAGCTAATCACAACCATTCCAAATCTTTGGGCCAGAAACTCCACTGATGTCATCTCAGTTGACATATACTGATTTATTGAAGGTAGCTGAGCCTGTGACAAGATATATGGACCTGTCCTGCAGCCTCTCTTACCTACAGCCTATTTGAGCAACGAGTCTCTACTAAGTGAGCAGTTACTTTCTTCTCTTGAACCATAGTAATTTTTTTCAGTCCTTTTCACCTTGTTTGGTGGGTAGGGAATGCCTTTTCCCCTCCCCCACTTCCTTTCTAAGGCCCATTACCTTTGTGGGTTTTTTTCCTATGCATTTGTTGTGTCCTGTTTTTGCAGGCTTCCTTTTACTTTTCTTTTTGACTCATTTTGTATTTGCTCCCTGCAAAAAGCATTTCGTTTTTATTACTAGGCAACATTTGACTATCTTTTCTGTACTTCCTGTTTGTCACTGTGCTCCCTACCAGAGTCAGCACAGTAAGTCACAGAGAAAACCAAATGTCTCTCCTCCCAGTAAGTTGTCTACTTTCAGGTGTCCGGACGTCAAGGGTTAATTCTCATGCAAACATCAACCCCAGAGAACCCTAAAGAGAAGTTTTCTCAGTAGCTGCATTATTCTTCCTCTGTTAAAATCTTTTTAATATAAAGCAAAGTGGCTTGGGTCCTAAGCTTGCCCAGGTGAGTATTCTCTCAAAAGAAATTTCTGGATCACACACCAGAATTGCTTTTATTTTCCACTGAATGAAACAAATTACTTTCAGGCTGACTCCGAGCTGTGTTAGAACCAAATCACAGCAATTAACGAGTAAGACTGACATTCTGTGACTTGGTTGCCTCTTGACTGCAGGATGCCTTTTCACTTAGCTGCCATTTCAGCTTCCTGTAGGCAGAGCTTCTCAGGGTAATCACCTCATCTATCAACTGCAGCGAGTTGCCTCTTGGCCAGCGCCGAGACTCAGCAGACTCACTGTGAATAGCTGCACTCATGCCAAGAACAGATACTGCTGGTATCTTGTGAGAGTAACAGGTGTAGCAATCTGCTAAGGAGTGTCTCCACCAGCAAAGGAGCTACAGGATGAACTGATTGGGAAGACGTGCACAGCGTTCAGGGAAATAGCCCATTTGCCAGATGTTGTTTGAGGCTACTTCAAAGAAGTCTGGCCCTTCCACGGGATAAGGTGTCCACTGGGAGTTTTAAGGGCAGTTCTCATGTGATGGACTGGTCAGGAAGCTGGATGGGGCCACATGTAGACCATTTGGATGTGTACAGCCATTCAAAGAAATCCTGTGAAAAAGGTTTCCCATATGTTAGAAGCATAAATTATTTCATTGCTGGTGATTTCTCTTGTGTTTTGGCAGCTCATGGCTGTCCTAAATGTCCTGAATAACTGTGTTCACCAGACATACAAGCTTTCTGTCCCTAAAAAGCATCTTGTTCTGCTTGTAGCTTGGAGGTAAAAAGGACGGATTCTAGGGAAAGGATCTTTCAGCAGATGCAGCTGAGTAATATCTATTCTAGAGTTTATCAGGCACGAATCCTGGCATTCTGCTAGAAGTAACTCTCTGTTTTTATGTATATGGGTTTTTTTTTAATTTGAATCCTTGGCACTCAGTGACTGACTGGGTTCTGTCGTATTCCAGAGAGCTAGCAGCAAAGGCAGAATGTAGCAGTTTTGTCTCATCTAACAAACTAAGCTTTTGTTGATTTATTGTTTATTTTGCTTCTGCATGAAAATGTGCAGCTTAAGAGCTGTATTTTAATTGTAAATGAAAGAAACATCATCTTATCGATTCAGTGGGAGGAACGCCTGTCTCCCAAGCTTAGTTGTGAGACTGACTGAGTAAAAGTCCTTTTTGCCTCTGTCCTCAGGAACCCTTGGGATGGCCAGGCAGGCAGTGGATCTCTGCCATGGCCTGGGTGAGCCTGTCCTTTTGGGGGGCACCAGGAGTGTGGTGACTCAGGCGCTGAGGGAGGCACAGTTGCTGCGTGGGCAGCAAGCAGGCTGGAAGAGCGGCTTGCACAATGTGGGATGCTGCAGAAGCTCCTCGGAGAAGCCTTGAAGAGAGGTTCACAATCACTATCCTGAGTGCACGATTTCTCAATAGACCATTTTCCCTTCCAGGTGCTCAAGGTGCCCAAACTTTGCGTTCGTTGCCATAGTGAGAGGGCCTAGCTCTCAAACAGTAAATGCTTGCTTTTATTTGACAGAGGTCCAAAAAATATAAGGGTAAGCTGTCCTGCACAATGCTACAGAAAATCCTCTCTGCCTTTACTGCTTGTCTCTCCCCCAGTGGAAATTCATGCTCTTGGAAAGAAGTGCTCAGGACTGTATGCTGCAAGTTGCCTTACAGAGTAGCATTCAGAACTGGAGACACTGGCATGGGCCAAAGTGACAAGGAATAGAAGAAGATGTATAAGTGCAGAAATAGAGTATGAAATGAGATCTGTGATGCTTGATTTGTTTCCTGTCTGAGAGTGGTGGGAGAGGAGTATGTCTCTCCTACCCAAAGCAGAGTGGCACAGAACTCTCCAAGCCAGAGGAAAGCAACCACATCACCAGGAAGGGAGGACGGGCAGCACCCAGGCTTGAGCCATCAGTGCTGTGTATACCCACTGAGCATAGAGCTGTTCTGTGACTGTGTGCATAACCTGAGGGTGTAAAAACGTGCTTTTCTTTGGTGGCTGCCTCCTGTGTCCAAGTTGGCAACTAAGTTTTCATTCACTACCAAGACACTAATTTTTCATCGAAGTACCACTTGACCTGCAAGCTATGACCTGTCTGGCTCTCTCTAGCCCTAGACTTATCACCTGGAAAGAATCAGAGGCAGGGCTTTGCTCCCCTCTGTTAAAAGACCATTCTCATCTGTGATGATGCACTGAATGGAGGACATTCAAGTAGGCAGAACAAGTGTGCTGGTAAGAAGAAACTCAGTCAAATGTCTTCTAGAGGGAGAGATGAGCATTCAGGAGCCATTGATCATCCTGTCCATGTGATCAATAGGAGTTTTGCCAATGACTCCAATGGGAATGGGCTAGCAGGAAAGGAAATGGGAAATATTTGTAAAGAAGTGCATCAGTTTTTCATTAGTGGAAGAAAAAGCAGATACATTAGCAACTGTCCCATTAGAAGGTGCTCAGGGAAATCAAGATTCATTACTTCCATCTTCTAGGCATTAATTGTACATTTTTACTCTAATTTGTAATTAGAATATTTAATTGAACTAAACCCCATTTCCTCCTCTGTAGGCAATGTAATATGCTCAAGCAAGGTGCTAAGTTTAAAAGAAATTAGAGAAGCCAATGATGCACTAGAGTGCATGAGAATGTATGTCAGCTCTTTCTTCAGAGACTGATGGAGATGCCAGGAGTCTTCCCCTCTAGAAAGGCTGACCCATGCCATCAACATGGATTGTCCAGTGTTCATCTAGATAATCAGAGAGGTCATATTTAAAAGCCAGACTACTGCATATACATAATTATCAGAATGGCATCATCCCACAGTCCTCAGAACTGAATCCATTGGCCTTTAAACACACTTCGTAGGTTTGGAGACCCCTTCTGAAAATTTGGTCCCTAATAGTAAAAATTTGTGCTGAAAAGATGCTGTAGTGTGATCAGGAATGGTGTGTGATCTCATGAGTTGACAAACGAGCGGTGAGCACTCTGGAGATTTACCCTTATGAGTACCAATTCATGTTATAACCTAAAACTGGTCTTTTGAAAGAATTTGGCTTAGCTATTACAGCTGAAAGCATGGCTTATCAGAATATCAGACACTGTGTCAGGTTTGAGCTTTCAACATATCCCCCATAAATGATAGACAGTTTTCTTGATGAAATAGGAACATATTTTGTGTTTTTGTGGACATATCTCGCCAGCTAAGATTCCATATGTGATGTGATTCTCCTCATTAGATGGATTTGTTCCTTCATTCTCAGGAATTCTATAAAATAACAGCTTTTAAGACTTTGCTAAACTACTAATTCTTACTTTTCCACTGTCTCCAATGAAAAACTACATTTTTAAAAATACTGCTTTTCTGTGAGCATTCACAACCTTTTGGACTAAGCATATCCCAAAATAACCCCTAAATAATTCTGCAGGCAAATGTTTACTCTTTATTAAGGAAACAAAGGGTCTTTTTAGTAGTAAAAGGACAGCTGCTTGCATGGCAGCCTTCTTTTTATCAGTAACATGAAAAAATACAGCAATACTAAAACATGGCTGCAGCAAAGATGAGTTTTCCAATATGTGATTTTTTTTCTCTTTTCTATAAAAGTGCTATTTGTGTTTTTTATATGAAATATATTGTGAAAATGGAAAAAGGAATCCCTTGGTAGAACTTGTCTTTCTCTACTAGTAAATGGCCTAATGCTAATAAAGGGGCAATATTACCAGTGTGCATTTTTCCTCGTTACATATGACATCATGCCACAAAGTCAGAATGTTGTTGCACCAGAAAATAGTGCAGCATGATAAATCAGAATATCATAAAGAATGAACCAGGTGACCAGAGGATTAGCATGGGTGAGTAATAGAAAACTAGATAAAATATGATAGCACTTGTTACATAGAGTAACAGGATCTTTTGAAGTAAACTGGGAGTTCATTAGTTTGAAATGAGAAAGGAGAAGAAAAACCTTGGGGGGATTAGTCAGTGATGGAGTGACTGAAAGCAGTAATTATGATACAACTGTGAAAAAGTCAAATATGATACCAATATAGCATAGGAAGTATTTTCAGTAAAGAGGGGAAATTACAAATGTCATTGTATAATGTAGATTATTGGATATGGCTCTAGATATTTGTGTGCTAGAAAGATGAATTCAAATTAGAATTGATGCAAAGAGCAAGAATGGCTGGGGAAGGGAGATTAAAACATTTAGTTGGTGCAGCCTGGTAGACATTCTGGGTGAAAATTCTGAGAGCTTGTGATGCTCTATAAACGCATCAAAGACATATGCAGTTAGAAGAGACACAAACTATATTAGCTAAAGAACAAAATAAGCACAGAACAAATAAATACAAAACTTAGACTGAAAAGTAGCACAAAAGATTTCTAACTACTGAAGTGATGGAATTCTGGGATTCTGAGATTCTGGAACTGCCTCTCTGATGAGGTAGGGTGGATGAAAAATGTATCTTTCTAAAGGCAGAGTTTGATGATCTGATGAAAAGCAGGGTATAATATGACTGTCTACAGTTGCAAAAGGAAGGATGCAAAATTTCCTTCCTGTTCCTCTTATACCTTGTTTCCACATTTTTTTCCTACATGAGCAAACTCAGATGAGATAACATAGGCTAAGCAATATATAGGAACCTCGAACTGATAGTCAAATTCTTCTCAACAACCATCTATGTTTCAGTATTGTACCATAGTAAGAAAGATCTTGAAGAAATCTTGGTCTTGAATGGGCAACCTGAAGCAGGTAAGATGAGTGACGGGGGCCGTGTGGACATATTCATGGCCACTGTGAATGCTTCTCTTCAGAGAGTGCTTAAGGATTCAGTGTCTGATACCAGGGAGGAAACTGTGTGAATCACTATCCTCCAGTTAAAAGTCATAATTGCTGCAATATCCCAGGTAGGCACTAATAATAGGTGTCTCTGTTTATGGCCCAGCAGCAGAAGCCCCTGCAGCAAAAATAGACACGGGATCTTCCCTCTGTTACACGCACTGAACTGCCACAGGTGGAACACTGAGTCGAAAATGTGACAAATGACAACTGTGAACTGTGTGTAACTGATTCTAGCCTCTCCCAGAAAGCTTCTTGTGAAGCCAGCATGTTCCTTCTGTGCAACAGTTTCTGTCTCAGAAGAGTCTAAGCAATAACTGGTCCTGGATGGAAATAATAACAGTAGACAATTAATATTTTCTAGTAAAATACTCAAAATATTTGTGTTGTTGTCTCTCCTGCCACTTCTCTGTGCAATTGTGCCCTGATTCAGAACAGGTAATTGGTTTCTTCGTTTTGACACCTGAAAGGTAATCTTCCTCATCTTGCATGAGATTTTGAATTCAGATTAATCTTGGACCACAATTTTGTGTCAGGAATTGTGCTTTCTCAGAACAAAGCATTTTTTTTTAACCATACACTCTAACTGTATTTTCCCTGGCAGAGTAGTATGATGCTGCAGTTCACTCTCAGTGTTCAGTTATACATAACGTGCAGAGGAAAATCATCGAATTAAAATGACAGACTAGCCCTCAGACTCTGACCTCATGTTTATACACGAAGTATAATACTAAGCATGCTTTGGCATCTTATGTTTAGATTGAGCTATTTTATGGTCATTTCCTCTTGATGCAATTTAGTTAATAGCTGAATTCGGTCACAAATCCACTTGTAAATAAACACCTTGTTACAGATTATAGCATTCTCAAGCCGCATGGCTGTTTGGCTCAGTTTATCAACCAATAAAATCTGCCAATATTGTATATTAACTTCTGTCATGTTCAAGTGTTTTTTATGCATAAATGGAGCAGCTTGTAATTTCATCATATAGGCTACCTCCTCCTGGATATACAGCACACATCAGATAAATAAGCTGTCCAAAGAAGACGTTTGTATTGGATGTTCACTGTTGGTTTCTTCCCATACTGCCCTCAGATACAGAAGCTGCCCTGGGAGATGAATGTGCCAGGATAAGTTATCTGAGGCTCATAAAATCTTTTTTAGAAGATTGAAATAAAGTCAGTGCTTGCAGAAGACAAATCAATTGTGACATTTCTGAATAGAGTGCGATGCATTTAATTAGCACAAGACATACTGGCAAATGCTGAATTACCCAATAAATCACTGAATGCTGGAACCCATACAGAGCCAGGAATCAACTGTCTGTTGAGATGTACAGAAAGTGATAATAGGAAGATCTGGCCATTTCTCCCCCATTTTCTGCTAAATTTCTTCCATTTTGACATTTGCATGCCAAGGCATTTTAATTATTTTAAAGGATCAAAGAACTTCTCCAACCTAGTTTGAGAAATCTGCATTTGCATAAGATTTAAGCTTTTATTTTATGATAGGCTGCACTTTAAATTTTCAGTCCTAAGGAATTTTTAGTCCTGGAAGTTTAGTTAAGTCCTAAAGGTACTCTTAAAAATAAACAAAATGTAGAAGGTCACTCTCAAGAGAAAGGGTTGTAGGACCAGGCTTTGTAACGACCGCTGATGTTGGCTTTGATGTTGGCTCTTGTCTCCATGTAGGACGAAGGGAGGAACTTCAGGCTTGTTGCAGGCAGATTACAAGGTGAGTAGCTGAGAAGGGGAACTCTAGGATATAAATGTGCTCCTGTGATTAAGGTCGCTGATTGCCGCTCTTGTTCATGCCTGAACTTGACGAATTCAGGATGGAAAACGTTTTTCAGTCATGCCTGAGCACACATAGGCAGAGATGCCATCCCTGGTGTGCAATCTGGACACATGAGACTCACGCTGCCAGCACTGCCACTACTCCTGCGGTGGGGCAGGAGCAACTGGGTAGATGTTCAGTAAAACTTATATTAATGTGGGACAAAACTATCCAACTGTTTCCATTGGTCTCATCAACTTGGTATCCTAACACCTCCCTTTCAGGTGCTATGTCATCTGGAGGAGGAATATAGTCATTTCAGGGGCTTGTTTGCAGTCAAAGGCGTGGAGTTACTTTGATGGGGTGAATCCTTTCCACTTTCAGAAAGACTTTGGATATCATTTCTGAACACAACAAAGTGAATCTGGTGACCACGTGTAATTTCCCAAAGACAGTTGAGCACTTAAGCTACTTACAAACAAAACAATGCCAAAAGAAGAAAATTTTCAGATCCTAAGGCCTATATGTATTTTTTGAATATTTTGTGCTTAGTGTTTGTATTTATAGTGGGCTCTTGTTTACATGTCCCTGTATAACTTAATCACAGTTTAAAAATGTATTTGCTTAATGGGGAGTGATTTTAATGTTTCAAAAAACTTAGCTTTAAGCTGGACCGAGCTATCTTTAGAAATAAGATGCAAAAGACAATCATGGCTGTATTTTGTGCCTCCAGTGATGGGAAACTGGACATACAACTAGAGCCTGGCAGCAGTGCTCATTAAAAGGCTGGTGCTTTTTAGAATTTGGCTTTTAATGAGATTGCACCGTTCTCAAGTTGGCCTTCAGTCTCTGCCCAGCATCCTCTACTAGGATCTGTAAACAATCAGAACATGAACTCATCTCAAGAGGAAATCAAATCGTTTTGAGTGTTCCAAGTATTTGATATTTAGTTCAATCTATATTTATCATCAAAGTATAAAATAAATGTAAATTTAGCTTCTGTGCATGGGGCTAATTTCTTTGTTTGTTCTTGCTGAATATATTCAGTGAAAAAAATGATATTAATTATTTTGTAACTTGTTCTTATTCTGAAGCCAGGTTATTCCCTCTTTGATTTTACATTGTCCCATGATTGGTTTCAGCCTAGTGGTTATCACTATCCCAAGAGAGGTGTCTAGAGCCGCTCTTACAGAAAATAGGTGCATCTCAGATGCCGCTTTTGTCTTCTACTTGTTACTGATAATCCTCTGTTCTAAAGGAGTTTGCAAGGTGTACTTTGGTTTTGATTGAGATTGCATGCACACACACACATACACACACAATAACAAATAAATAAAGAAAAAAGTGTAATGAAACTGAATTTATTTGTGAATATATAGGAGTAATTAGTCTTCAAAATAATTGTTATAGACATGGATAATTAGCAAATATATACTAGCATTTGTATTCACAGAAAGTTGCAGCACAAGAAATCCAATGCCTTTAAAGATTAGATACTAGTAATTTAGAAACAAGAAAACCACAACTTTAACAACACTCTGATGGATGAGTAAATGATGAGAGAAAGGCAAAATCATCCTGTAGTCTCGTTACTCCCTTGTGCCTAACCCTACAGAAGGCTAAGTACCCTTAACCTCCAGGTGCTGCAAGACCTCCTCTTGCCCTAAATTTCACTAATTCACCTAAGTGATTTTTATCATCTGAGGCAATGACTCACACTGATTACTGAGTTAAACATTAAGCAATGCACTGCCCTCCCTTTTGATAGGTGACATCTCTGCTTTGCCAATTTATGAAGTGTGGTAAGGCTGCCAAACGGAAAACAGATGCAATTTGCATCCCTCTAATTCTCTGTGTATTTTTTACTACACTCAGGACAGAAGGAAAATAATGAAATCAGTCCTTTTTACTACGCATAAAGAAGTTGGGATTATCCAGATAAGGGATGCTACTTTTCAAACACATCCTCCTCAAACTCTGGTCCAAGCACATGCTCTTATTCACCTTGTATGGGCCACTGTGCTATGTTGACAAAATATAGCTGCATAACATAGACTCTAAGTCTTCAGTCATCAGCATGAACAAAATTAAGATTTCTATCATGAAAACCACAACCTACTTTCAGTTTAAAGTTAACTGATTTCATTGGTAGAAACAGTACAACTTTTTTTTTTTTTTGAAACAGGTTACAAACAAGCATCTACCTAATATCCTTTGTGAGCTCACATATCCAAAAGTACCCAGCTGAATTACACGGACTAGTATGAGAACAAGTGTGATCTCCTGTTAAACACGAAGAACTAGGCAATGTTCCTCCTTATCCCCTTCAATCCCAGTAGTTCTGTACATGGCTGAGGCTATGCAGCAAATCCTGTTCGGGCTCAGCGCGCAAAGTACCCTGCAGAGGAGGATTTCATATTAGCACTGCTCCACTACCTGAAAAGCTCCCATCTGCTCTCCCCAAAGATTTCAGGTCCCTTTCACTGACTGAAGCCATAGCATTAAAGCAAAGAAGAGAACTATTGCCAAAAGACAGAAAGATGAAAGGCTGCCAAAAAGAAATATTGCAGGACATTTAAGATGTGTATTGGAAGCATCACCTTTGAGTCTTGCTAGAAGCTGCTCAATAGACCACGCAGACCTGTACCACCTAAGCAGTAGCTGCCACCCACCTCCTGGGTTTTGTCGGGGACTCCTGCCATCTAAACTTGAAAAACAAAGATGTAATCACCAGCCAAGGATGACAAAACTGAGTCTCAGAACAGGAGAGACCTCTGTTGAGCTCTTTGTCTCACTTTTATTTAAAAAATAATTGTGCCAAAATGGACTGTGGATGATGATTGCTAAACCTTCTGCTGAGAATGAGACTATATAATTAAGACTATTGGCTTGGAATCACCACGAAAAGCTTCCTGCCCCTTCTAGCAAATCTTGATAGGCCTTTTACCGCATTTGCATTGCTATCATGTTCCTCTCCTCAGTTTTTTCTGTTTCTCCTCAGTCTTTTCAGTTTCTTCATTTTTACTGATGTGTTCTTTTGAATCTCCATTAGGATACTGGATACCTCCCAGTGCAGTATCTGAAGCATCCAGTTGGTTTTCACACCCCTATTTTTATACTAGTATCATTAGTAAAAATTTTAATTATGGTCTATCCCAAAACTTATGTTTTGGGAGTTCTTCTAGTAACATTCCTATTTCTTTTTAATTCTTTTACTAAGTCTCCAGATTAAATGTTTATCATGGGACACCATTTGTAGATTATATTAAATCCAGGTAATGTAGTCTTTGTCTCAAAGACAAATAAAATCAATACGAGCTCCCAAAAAGTTTGTCGTAATCTATTCTGAAAAAGAAATGTGTTTCTATCCTATTGTCTATACACCTATATTTTTTACCTTTCTTTCCTTGGGGATTCATTCTCAAGTCTTGAATACTGTTGATCGGCCTAGAATATTTTGTCACTTCTTCATGGTTATGGATATCCAGTTAATTCACTTTTGATGTGTAACACATTCCTGACCTGACTATTTCACTAGGAGAGCTTCATGTGAAGCTTCCAGACCTTTCTTTGGAACATTGAAAGCTATAGGAATTAGGCTTCTGCCTTGAATGTGTTCATTACTAACTCCCTTCCTTTGCTACTCTCCAAGAGATCAGGATTCGGCCTTTGCTGGAAGCAGCAAGCGGCGGAGGGTACCCCAAGCTGGGAAGGCAGCACTGCAGATGGAGATGGAGTTGCAAAGGCTGTTTCTGATCATTTGTCCTTACATATTTGTCCTAGAACACGCCAAGCATAACAGTAAGCAAAAGAAGGGAAAATTAATCACATTGCTAATGGACAATTTGTCTCCTGGATGCTACTCAGTGATGAGGGCTCAACACAGACTCTTGCCTTTATAAAATTCAAGCACTGATGTGGTGTACTATATATATTTCACTCTATAATATCTAGTTTGCCTGCTGCATTTGACTTTTAGAGAAACTCACTGTGAGCTTCCTTTATTTTTTCTGTATCATAATCGAAGCCAAAAAAAATCTTAGTAGTTTTCTTACTTGCGATGTCTCCGAATTAACAAAGTGAAGCCTAACTGATTACTGACTTAATTATTTTATATCTTGTATTTATTGCAGTTATCGTATCTTCAAAATACCTTTTTCCTTACTGCTCCAAATATCAGTTGGCATTTGACAGTATATGCGTTTGGCAGACATGAGAGCAAGTTAACAGGCTGATGGCATTTTAATTATTTCATTGAGATGGCTTTGGCCCAGAATGCTTCTTGGAATTTACAAATGTGCGTTGATTTATATTTTATTTTGTAAACTGGGCCCAAGAGGCCGACTAATTAGAAACATGACTCAAAGCTATAAGGGGTACTTATTGATTCAGATCATGAAAAGACCAGAATGATCAAAAGCAAACATCTATCTCCTTCTTTATCCAGGGTTCAGGAGGTTAAGTGATATTTGTCTCAAACCCCTGGCATTAGCTCTGTCTTTGTAATGAAGAAGACAATTAACATCCATATCTATTCAGTTTTATTATGTACTGTGTTATTTAGAAGAATGTGCTTTTCATAACTTAATTAAACAAGGCACAATAAACTATTATCACATCTTGTTTCACTAGATGATATTTTTATTTTCTCAGCTTAATTCATATCTTTCTTTCCATTTATTTAAACTTTAAAATGCATGATTTCTTCATTTTGGAAGAAATACCACAAATGGCTAAATATGCAGGTTTTGTGCTGCAAATCTAATTTGCATGCCATAGCAACATATAATAATTTCATTAGTTACTTGGGACCAATTTTAAGTGGCATCAACACTGCCATGTTGCCATAATGCAGCAAAACTGCTAAAATGTTAATGCATTCATAGGATAGTCACAAAAAGACACAGCAGAAATGTTTTATATTGTCTGTGCTGCTCCAGGTCTCTTCTGGAGACTCACTTCAAGAATGAAAAGGAAGGAAATGAGTGTGTTGAAAACAGATGGAGAATTCAAAGCCTTCCTGAATGCGGATGAGGGAGATTTTGTTTTGGGGAAGAGCACAGAAATCATTCCTACCTGCCTTCTTCTGCCCCGGATCCAACAAGATTTGAACTAATCTGTGCACATTGTTCTGTGCCACCAAATCCTGTAGCGTGATGCTGTGTTTTCATGTGTCTCATGTTTTTAGGAAATGTCCATTATCCATTTGGTAAGGGAATAGACTGAAGAGTCTAATGTAAGAAATGCAGTAATTTTTATGATGTAACAAAGTACAGATAAATGTCAGGGTCTTCTGAGCACTGTTTTGTCACTTTGCCCATAAAGTCTTACTGTGGCATAGCGTATGAAGCAAAACTAATTGCGTTAGTGCTGGGGTGCAGTGACAAGCATGCTGGAGGTAGGGTTTGAAAGCAACACTCACAGTCCTATGCCTGCTGCAACTGTCTGTGCCAAAACATTCATTACTATGAGCTGGAAATACTCACACCCTCCCACACACAAGGCTTGGTTTGAAAGAATTTCATATTGCACAGTTACTGAAACTGTTAAACAGAAAAACAAAGGATGCTTCATACAGGAGCCTGACAAATGTGGGTCTTCGTAGTGTCAGTGGGAGGTAGGACTTTCTGCTCCAGATTAATGGGCTTCAGAAAAGACCCCCACCAAATCATTGCAGCCTCCTAGCTGTCCAGTGCCATCACAGAGGTGACCAGATGCTCCCGAAGGCTTCCCTGCCGGAGCAAGAGAAAAGAAACCTCTCCAGTAGCAGCTTGCGTGGCCTTGAGCATGAGGCCAAACAGTGGCACCCTCAGCTCTTACTGGCTGTGTGGGTGGACTGTGAGGGCTCAGCACCTTGTGCACTTGCAGTCTCTCTACTGATTTTTTTCACTCCTATCCTTAAGAGTTTCAGGTCAGGACTTGAGGCCAGTCACACGATATCAGGCAAAACTCGGCTGAATCTCTGCTCATTCTCCGCTTACTCATTCCTGCCTGGAGTAACCATATTAAACAGGAGCTGGAGCAAGAAATGCAAAGGACAAGGTGCATACAGATGCACTTGAAAGGTTTCTGCCTCCGTTTCCCCATCCCACCTCGCAGCTTGCCATGCAGAAGGTTGAGTCAGCTCGACTCCAATTTGTGCTGACTCAGCCTTTTGCATGGCAGGGCTGCAAACTGCTCTGCCCAGGAATCTATTTACAACACAAAGGAAAATAGATTTGGAGATGGCTTTTTAAAAACAGGCTTCTATAACCAAATATGATTTAGAGTGCAGCCTACGAGACAGCTGATTCAGTAGAGTTAAGCTAGCTGCTATCTCCAGGAAAAAGTGTTTGTGAATGGGGGGTTTAAAAAAACCTTGCCCCCAGTGGAAAATAAATGAGGAACCACTCCCTGAAGCTTTGAAAAACAGACATTTAACTTAAATGCACTTGAGAGAGATATTGGCATGTGGCTAGAATAGCAGGTTGGTACCGTCCAGCTAAATAGATACCCACATCTGAGTTGGCCAGCTTGGCTATGTTGTAACTGATGAAGAGCCAGTCAATATAGTGAGCAGAGTGTAAGATATAATTCCCCCCCCCCAAAACAGATGAATCTCAGAACTAACAATTCCTGCTTGTCATCAAAAAGGAAGATCCCAGTGGACTGCTCAGGTATAGATTCTTGAAGTCCAGATGTGTAAAGTTAAGTGTACGCATCTTATCTGACGTGACAAATTTCTTTCTTTTTCAAACTTTCTTACCATTGCTTTTGTTCTATGAAATATTTGAACTGCAATGACCTTGCCTCCTTACTCTTGCTGTTTCGTTCTGCATCCTATTCATTACTTTGGGCTGCCAATGCTGTTGAAAGGACAATGTTCTTTGCCTGACATACCTACTTATTGCAAAGCACTGTGTACACTGCTATATAAATAACATCTCTGAAAAAAAAATGAATAATTGAAAAGGATGGAAAAATTTGTTCAGTTGACTTAAATAATCTGCTTGAAACTATATGAGAACAGAGTATTTCTTTTATACTGGGACAAAAATTCTTAATTGTATCTGTTAGGAATTAATTTCATCAGCTGTTAAGTTTTGTACAGATATAAACAAGATTATAACTTTAAAGAAGACAAATGGTCAACAACAACCCACAGAGCCCAAACTCCTCAGTGGGTTTAAGGTCACTCATGCCTGTTTCTAGAAGACTTCTATAGTCATATTTTAAAAGTACTTCTTTTTAGCCTGGTGAGAGGCTGTTTCCTGATAGATCAGAGGGTATTCTTTTCCATGTATCTTGTGAAGAGCTGGCAGCTGCATACATACCTACATAAGGTTGTTTTCATTTTTCATACCTACATAAGGTTGTTTTGAGCGCTGTTGGAGCACCTGTGGTTGTTTCTATGAGGTGGGCACAAGTATGATCCTCATCCACTGGACACAAAGATTGGACCACAAGGATTTTCCAAATGGCACCTCCAGGCTGGGTGAAAGGCTAGGCACGTTCAGTTTATGTGGATTAGATGAGGGATCTAAGGTAAAGCCGATGAAATGGGGCTGGAGGGCTCTTTAATCACAGAATCACAGAATGGCTGGAAGGGACCTCTAGAGATCATCTAGTCCAACCCCTCTGCTCAAATGGGGACACCTAGAGCACATGGCACAGGGTCGCATCCAGGTGGGTTTGGAAGCTCTTCAAAGAAGGAGACTCCACAACATCTCTGAGGGGGCAAAATGAAATAATTTTCCTTTTGCTTTTTTTCTTGAGAAATAATTTGGGTCAATAATGGAACTTCATTTTTTTATCTATTTATTCAGATGAAAACTCTTGGTGCACCTTTTATTATGCATATTTAGATTGTCTTATGCATTTGGTTTTCCTGGACACTCTAAATATTTTTTAAAGCAAATAACTATTAAAAATTTCTAAAAGAATTTGTAAAAAAATCTTCAAGAACTTCAGAAAAAAAAAGTCTTCTTTAAGTAATTCAGGGAATAAATGATGGAGAAAATGAATGCTTTTATCTAAATCTGCATCTGTATCTACACTTTTATTTAGTGTAGATGAGAGTCACATACAGGGGAAAGTTGAAACATGAAGTTTTTTGGGAAAGCTTGACCAGATTTATTGCTAGGCCCAAAAGTCTTACAGAAGAACTTCAGTGTTTTCAATTTTTCAATTTCTCCGAAGTTCTGTGCTGCCTGTGCTGAGCTGGATATTCTCTTATCAAAAATTCATGACTGCTCTCAAACTTACTTTTGCAGCTCTTCCAGTACTGAGCAATCACAGGGCTGCAGGCCCCGATATGCTCTGGTACAGCCCGAGCCAAAGGCTGAGTGGAGCTTTTGCAATAATGGAAACATAATTATAAACTAAGCAAAGAAGTGCCTATACTTGGCACTGACCATCTGCCATAACCTTTTGTCTCTGAGAACTTACACATTTGATACTAGCAGCATTGGGAGAACCACACTGCATATGTACTTTCTTGGAAAACAGACATTTAATTCAGCCTTTCAGGTGACCGTAGTACTACAGCGGCTGTAGTACAACCATCAATGGGAGCTGGCTGCCCAAGCAAGTGCATAGATTCTCTGCAGACTGACACAGGCTGGGTGGAAGCCCAGGCTGTCATGGCCTTTGCACTGGATAGATCAAAGCTGACACAAATATTTCTTCTCTTGCAGTAATCACGCCTGTGCCTCAGCACGCTCAAGGGCAAGTGGTAACTCCAGACTTGGTGCTCACACCTGTGCTAGCAGTCTGTATCAGCTACAGCTTATCTCTTTGGCTTATTGCAATTAAGTTTTGGCCAATGAACCTGAAGCTGGGTGGAAGTTTAAATGTGCTTTGGTGCTATCTAGATGGATTTTGGTATGAGGCATTGCATTTGAGGGATATAGATTGTAATTTGCATCCAGAGATCAGGAAAATAAATGCCTTTGCTCCTGGGATCACTGAACAGGCAAAACCATTCCTGGAGAGCTGGCTTGCAAGCTTGGTGAAAGTTCACCAACCAACGGTGCTTCCAAGGTGCTTGCAGGGCAACAGTAGGTTGCGTAGGAAGGAAATGTGATAAAAGGCTGGACTGGGAAGAAGAGGATATATGTCCACTCATATGTCATATACTGTAGCAAACCCCCAAAATAGCACAGAGTAAAGAAAGTAAGGCTGAAAAAAGAAAGAAATGTTTATTTGGATACTTTATTTTCCTTGTTAGTGGGAGAGCACTACCATTTAAGATGACACCTTAAGTAGCAACTCTGAGAGTTTTGCAAGGAGATGAGGAATTATTAAATAATAATTTATGGGAAACTCACGGACAAACAGAGAAGATTTGGTTCAATGCAGCTGCTGGGACCAGCGAGGTGGTGGGAGAGAGGCCATTTCAGGATGAGCAGCGGATGCTGCAGCTGCTAGATGCAACCTGAAGCATGCTCCAGAGACAACAGCAGCCCTGGGACTCATGGGGCTGCACTGAGGAGCGAGGACTGTCCATTTCGGAGAGACTACGTAGGAACATGCTGGCTAACTGGCAATGCAAGATGTTCAGCCTCCCCCTCTTGTGAATACTTTTACTCTTGTGGATAACCCCATTTTATCATCCTCGTATGTTTGTGTAATTTTTATCTCACAGATAGACAGGGTGTTAGCCTGGCAAACGCTTCCCTGAAAAGTAGCATCTTCTGTATGCCCATACCAGTGCTGTCTTTTTTTTGTCAAGAGCTGAGCATTTTGTCATATGTTTGATCGCTTTTTTTTTTTTCATCTTTTCCAGTTTTTGAGTTGAATATAGTGTTTGTGGGGGTGGGACTAAAAGATTTTTTCTTTTGTTCTAATGACTAGCGTTTTCTGTAACTGTTTTCTACCCATGGCTGTCTGTTTCCTGACAGTCAGACTCTGGCCTTCTGTATTTGCTGTCAAATGGGCCATGAGATCACATCTGCAGATAAAGTCCTTAATCTTACGCAAGCAAAGCTGGTTGCCACTCCATATTAGACCTTAAGCAAAAGCTTCTCATATATATATATATTTCTTAAGGATATGAGAAGCTTTTATATACAAGTATAGTTATATAAGGTTATACATCTAACCTGTATCTTGTATATACTTTTGAGACGATTCTAAGCTAAAAGATCCAGAATGTATTAATAAATTGGTTATCTGTTAATATATAAGCATCATACAGAATGACACTCCTTGCATCATGAATTGCAACAAATGAATTCCATCTCCAGTTAAAAAAAATATAAGAAAAGCCAGCAAGCAAGCAAAAATGCTAGGAAGACAGTCTGCCCCTGATCAGAGTACCTCAAGCTCCTTCCCCTCGACCTCCTCTACTTCAGGTTCCCCTTACCTATTAGTTAGAAGTAGGTGGGGAGGCCAGCTGGTCCTTCAGCTGGACAGTATTCCTTTGCAATGCAGCTCTTGGAATGATGCATCAAGCCACAGGCTGGGTCCCTGGAAAAGGAAGGGCAGGATCTGGCATTGGTGGCCGCTTGCACCATTCACCAGTCCTGGAGACAGGGAAACAGCCCCATGTCAGACGGGACAGCGTGGGGCCTCGTCTCTGGTCAAGGCAGCTTCTCCTCACCTTCTGCTTCTCCAGATAAGACAGGCCCCATCATCAGGTACCCTGTCCCCTACTCTCCCTTTAAAATGAAAATGCATTTGTTTGGATAAGTATCAAAATAAACATGCAAGAAAGAAAGGTAAGTAGTACTTTTGATGTTGTTATAACAATAATAGTAAAATATCAGTAGACTATGAAATCAAGTGTTTTTACAACTATTCTCTGTCTCTATTTTAAGTTTTAATTCTAGGTCTGCGGTGTGCTGGTAACTCCTGGCCTAGAGTTACTCTAGAGGTCTTACAAGGAAATAATAATAAACTCAAAATCTTGCAGCTATAAAAAGCTAGGTGCTTATTGGCAGTATTATTACAGCTACATTTTATATAGCTGCATCATCATGTTGGTTATATTGGCCAGTGATCCCCAAAAGGCTTCTCTCATGCCAAGGCACCTCGAGTGTGTTGGAGGTTAGTTTGTCCTTGCTGAATTGCCTGCTAGCAATTTTTCTTGCTGAGATCAAGGTAATCAGTACCTGAAGATAACTCTCTTGCTCTGTCTTGATTGTAGAGAAACCCTAGAGTGACCAGACTTGCAAACAGCTATATACAGCTAAGTTCCTAAATTTAGATCCTTATCATGATTGCAGGAAGATATGGTGGTAACTGTATAACCTGTTATTAATGGTGAGAAATAAGATGAATCATCCTGATGGAGCACTGAACTAAAGTAGTAATTTTTAACTTGATTTGCATGTCTTTATGTGGCTCTGTTGTGCATTGGATAGGCATGCATCCACTAAACATTGATTACCTATTTACAGAATGACCATGATAAGACTACAGAGTTTTAATCTTTCAACTGTGAACACTTGACTGTTGGCATCAGCAATATCATTAACTCATATGAATGGCTTTGGGTGACTCCTTTTTGAATAACTTACAGCTCTTAGGTCATAGACTGGACAGAAGTGGTATTACAGATCAAAATTGAGATTCATAGAGAGAGTGTCCTGGTGAAACCTGAAACACTGTAGGCTGTAAATGATTTTGGATATTGCCCTTTTCAGAAGCCTGACATT
Organism: Tinamus guttatus; assembly: GCF_059628265.1. Lineage (NCBI taxonomy): Eukaryota > Metazoa > Chordata > Aves > Tinamiformes > Tinamidae > Tinamus > Tinamus guttatus. Next base: position 2,096,388 of record NW_028288743.1, read on the forward strand.
ATCCATATATGTAAGAAAAAGTTAAAAAATTGTTCAACAGACGAATTGGAAAAGCTAAATAATGACATTAAAAGTTAAGCGATAGTGGGAATATGGGAGGATGTTACTAACTAGCTTAAATGGCAAAAGTTTTCATATATGATATGATGCCAAAATGAGTGGGTGACAACGGAGGTCCAAATGCCTGCAGGAATTATTAATGTTAGTATTGCCTTGAAAACTACTTACCAAACATTTAAAATCATGTTTTCACATTCCTCACATAACTGTAATCTCTCCTAGTTGTTTTCCATTCCAAGAAAGTTGGCAGATAAAATAGATAGGTTTTGGAAGTATTAGACATCAGAGCACGTTTTTCACAGGTGTTTTTTTTTCCCCTGAGTGTCTTACGGCCTCCACAGCTATGCAGTAGCTGTCCTTCAAACACAATTACTCTATCTCAGTATAGATATCCTCACTTTCAGCTGGGAAAGAGGACAGAAGGGTCCTCATACAACACAAGCGTTTCTGTTGTCTCCCAGGTCACAGGGAGTTGGTGATGCCTTTACTGCCCCAGAGAAATTGGTCACATGGGATGTTTGGGGCCTGTTCAAGTGTAGCAGCTGGATGCTCTGAGTCCATCAGCCTGTTGCACACCTACACTATCCTCCAACAGAATACCCTCCCCCTGGAATACTTGTTTCTTCTGAGACCATGCCATACAGAACTGCAGAAGTGTTTCGATTGGAAGGGACCTCAGAGGTCATCTGACCCCACCTCTGATTCAGAACAGTACCAACTTCAAAACTAGACCCTGTTGTTTGACTCTCCAGTAGAGTTTTAAATATCTTCAAGAATGGCAATGACAAAACCTGTCCGGGCAAACTTCTTCAGAATTTGGTTACCTTCACTGTGAGGATATTTTGCCTTGCATTGCATCAGTTTCCCTCTCTGCTTGTGTCTGTTGCCTTTTGTTAAAGTCTGGCTTATGGGATAATTCTGACTCCATCTTCTGTATACTCTCCCATTTGATATTTGAAGATGACTAGACCTTCTTTAACCTTTTGTTTTTCAAACTGAACGAAATCTATCCACCACCTAGAGGTGGTACTCCCACCTTTAACCACCATGAGGTCCCTCCATTGGACTCACTTCAGTTTATTAATATTTTTGTTGTCCTGGTGAGTCCCAGGTGGGCACACTACTCTGGATGTGATCTCACAAGTGCTAGGTAGAGAAGAATAAACACTTTTCTCAATCGACGGTCCATACTTTCTTATTTTTTTTTTTTAACACAGTCCAACCTGTGACTGGCCACCACTGCCACAAGAGCACTCTGCTGACTCAAGTTCATTCTGTTTCCACGAGGATACCCAGCCTGTGCCGTTGAAGGGGTTTGTTTCATGCCAGGTATTTGGCAATATGGTGGTCTGAAAGCTAGCTCTTGGTATTAGGAATGGGATGATCAGCCTTTTAAGTAAAATATGTTAAATTTGTTCGCACAAACGGCCTACTCAGGTGGCTATACTGCCTCTCCCAGTCAGAACTACTTGCAAAGTTGTTTACGGAAAGGCATGCACAGGGAAAAACAAAAACAACAACAAAAATAAAAGGAACGGTTCCATGGGATGTAAGCCCACTTCCCTTCTGATTTTCATGGGGCCACTCAGATGGGATGTAACATTACCTCTATTTGATCTTTTTCATGCAGCAGGAGCAGGTAGAGTAGAGGGGCAAGTGTGACCTTCCCAGTCCTTGACGGCATCCCACGTCACATTGAAGAGCTCCTACTCAGGTGACACACGTAGTCAGTGAAGTGATGCGAGGACAGCCCATGGCTCTCCACCTCCTCCCACCACAGTAAAGAGTTCAGAAGATTATGTTCAACTACATATTGCGAAGCAGTAGACATCTGCTCTTGAGAAGTTACAATAAGGAAACATTATCTGAAGAGTACAGAGAGAGATCCTGGCCCAGGTATTTAGAATGAGTTAAATCAGAATCAAATATTAGAACAACTTATAATTTCTCTGCCAATTGAAGTGGATTTACAGCCTTTGATTTTGAGGTTCAGTTGTCTGTGTTTTCCTTTTAGTTTTAGTTTGTGGAGCTGTGTGTGTGCTACTGTAATGTGAATGGCAGATGACTGGGTAAATTCCTTTAAGAGACTGCTCCCAGAGACAGTGTCAATAAACAGAAACATGCAGGATTATAATTATCTGCAATCTGTCTAATATAATAATAATTTAATATGGTAGGCACAGAGGGTCAGCTCTTTAGTTCAAATTAGCATGTCTCCATTGAATTAAATGGAACTCTGCCAGCTGCTGAATAGCTAGCTCAGTAATTTCAAGGAAATTGTGATTTCAAGTTGACAGTTCACCTTAAAACGTGTGTTCTCTAGTGGTACATGCACAATTCATTATTGAAGAAGAAATGTTACCCTCCACAGAGAATGATTTGCTACCTTTTGCTGGAAGCATGTGTAAACGCTGCGATGTTGAAAGACATATTCACCAATGCCACGAAGTGTATGTTGATCAACAGGATAAAAGTAAAGTAAAATTTAGCAAAATAAATTAGTAAAATAGGTCAAAATGTTTTCTCTCCTACAAATGCAGAAGTGTTTTCTGATTCCCTGAACACAAGCTGTGTTGATCAGATGACATGACATTAAAACTGCTGACACACTCGGAGATAGGCTGCTTGTTTACAATGAATTGAAATTCAGCTCCATATTGTTTGGGCAAGGCTGGCTGCCTGGAACAATTTCCCATTGTTTTCCTTTTCCTGCACCATTTCTTCAATAGTTTTTCCACCAAGAAGTACTGACTTCTGCTAACCACACAAAATATGTCAGTGCAGCAAATTCAGAGGCAGGTGCTAACTCAGGAAATTTATGATCTTTATAAAGCATTAAAAGTTTCACATTTTTATATTTTCTAGTTTCAGAATATAAGACTCATAAAGGCTGATCCTCTAAAGAGGCCAGTGGTTGTCAGTTATGCTGGGCCATGCTGAAGACTCATGACTCCACCTCCTGGTTATTAAAAGCTGATCCACCTCAGTAATGTTGTGTGTGAGAAGAGAGCAAAGATTTGCAGTTGAAGGTATAGCAGATAACCATGAGGAAGTCTCATTGTTTTATTAATTTATTCTCAAGATGTATTTGATTATCATACATCACAATCCTACATTACTCAGAGGAGGTAGTCTTGAAAACTGAGCAAACAGTTTGGGTCAAGGTCATTGAGCACACTTATAAACTTCGTAATTGTCCATTGTCTGTAAATTACACAAGCATAAGATAATACTGAATGACTATGAATGGAAGACTTGCATGATTTAAGGCTTTTTTCATATTGGGACTTTCCATAGTACTAGCTGGTAGATACAAGCTGCTGTGTGAAATGTGGTAGTTATTTCACTGTACAAACAAATAAAGCATTGCCTTAGTAAAACTTTTATACCACTGCCTCAAAGTGAAAAACAGACTGAGAAATTCTTATTGTGATAATGTATAACAGTTAGCGGAGACCACTCATTTTTTGCTGCTTATTTACAGAAGAGTGACTATATGAAGAAGTTCTCTGTTGACTAACCTGCTTGTGTATGGCTCCAAAAGAGCACAGTTTGGGAGAACAATATTACGTTGTTCAAGATATGATGGTTTGGAAGAAAAGTTTTATCTCAGAGTGACAAAAGAGAATTTTTGAAGTGCTTTATGGGCTACTGCACTTTTTACAATGGTATCTGAAGAAAGTTATGATGCCTTTCTATTCTGAGAAAGCCAAAGCTTGTATCGCTTTTGCCTTGAAAGTGGTGTTTGCTTTGTAGAAGATCTACATGCCTTAGATGCCTTAAGAAACTTATGTTTCAGGGCATAGGAGATCTATAAAATGAGTGACTGAGAAGGAGTGAATGAGGAATGACGTTTTCTGGACAAGATCTCAGAGACATAAAATCAGGAGGCAGAAAGTTCAAAACAAACAAAAGAGGTGTTTTCAACACTCTGTATAGTAATTTGTATAATCCCTGGAGCAACAATGTTGTGAATGCAAAAATAAAATAAAATAAAATAAAATAAAATAAAATAAAATAAAATAAAATAAAATAAAATAAAATAAAATAAAGCTCAAATGTACTGAAAAAAATTAACTTCAAATACAACAGCTTTTTTTGCAGAAAGTCTCTGAGACAGAAATTGTTCAGAATCTGGAGAGAATTCAGGGAAATTATAGCTGCCTGCTTCCATTGTTTTACTCTCTATCCTATTCGCCCACTGTTGACCAATTGCAGAAAGAAGATACAGGTCTGTGGTCTAACTCACTCAAACTTTTCTTACATTCTTATGTTACTTTGCCTTATTATATAAGCTCTCAAAATTATTTATCTTTGCCCCAATATAATTATTCAACCTTTTTTAAGATCTTAAGAATCCTTCAAAGGCTTGATAACAGTTGAATAGGAACTTCAATATTTCCCCAGGATTGTTAAAAAGAAATGTGCAGAAGTGTCAAAATGAAGGATCTATCTTTGATTCTGTTTTCCTAGACCCCAAGCCAATAAGATGGAGTCACACGATAAATGTGAGATCAATCTAAAACAATTTGCATTATCCAAGGTTTGCATATATGTAATCTTATACAGTAAAAGTCACAACAAGCTTGGTAGAACAAACTGAGCTCCTTATGCTGTTTATAGCGTGAGCAGCTAAAGCCTCATCCCTACTATCAAAGGCAGCATGTTAAAGAGGCTGGGAAAGATGCCCATGTTCTAGCAATTTTTTACTTGCCTGTGTTGAAAGGAAAGCAAATAATTGCCACAGTAAAAACCAGCCTTCAAAAATGAAGAAGCATTCATCTCAGATCTCTTTTATATATATGTGTGTATTATTAGCCCCTACTGAAGTAGAAGAAAATATAATAAGTTTTCTCCTCCACAGTGAGGAGCTGCTAGAAAGCTAATGGCTCTCTGTCTTCTTGAGGTTGCAGGGCTCTCTACCGCAGACCGCAGCCTCTCCTCACCTTCTGCTCATTGCTTTCCTAGGTTCAAACTTTCTACCTCCTAGACAGGTTCCACTGCAAAGCACAAAAATATATTTTAATAAAACAGTTTGGATTAAATTGCTGACTGCAGGCCAAATCCACAGGCTCTCAACAGAAACTGTAGGGTTCCTGCTGCCTTCTTAACCAAATGATAAATTGTGAGCCTCTTGCTTCCATGACACAGGTTCGGAAAGCATTGTGTGATCACCATTGTTTTTCTGATTTATTTTTCATGCCTACTGGTGCACATATAAAATCTCTCTATTTATGCTCAGGCTTCCTCAATTTTATTCGTGGATTATATAGTACAACAATCAGATTGGCAATTAATGTAAACATATATCATGGATGTGATGTGAATTACATTTTAACTTTCTGTATCCATCTCATCAGTCATCTGAGTTTGTGCATTTGCTGGCCCTCCATTAGCAGGGCTCCAGAGAGCAGTTTGCACAAGGCCTAAGTCTATACAGCTTATTACAAAGATAAACGCTAACATCTTCTTTTTTACCTCAAGTTTTTGAAGCATTATGCTATTCAGGGAAAAGCATGTCTATTTGTTGTTCTATACTTTTGTGTCTGGGAACTCCCTCAGGTACTAGTAATATACAGTATGTTGTTTCCACCCAAATCCCTGTGCCTCGTGATTCCTGTTAGTTCTTTGGATAAGTCTTCAGTGGCATCAGGGAGCCTAGCTTTCACCATGAATAGGCACAAAGAATTGATGGAATTCTGATTATTTGAATATTGAACTAGGGAACTTAGCCAAAGTCCACTGAACTTAACCAACAGCTTGATACGGGCTGACGTGAGATGTGTTTACAGCTCAAGAGTGAGGACCTCTGCCCTGAACACTGTGAAATCTGAATTGGCCACACACAAAAATGCCACAGTAAGAAAAACAGAGAGTGGGATATGAGCTACAAATACAATACCTTACATGAAGTCCTTTCTGTGCTGGTGAGAAACTGAGCTAGACTGTGTTCTCATAAGCCATAGTCTTGCTGGGTCGTCGCAGCAATTTGATGGATTCCATTCCTTAATAAAGAGACTGAACACATTTGATTTCTCTCTGAGATCCATTAGTTAACCAGTTTTTAATTCATGCAATTTGTGCTCCAGTGGTTCAGTTAAATGTTTTTAATCAGAATGCCATATTGTATCAAGTAAAAGAATCTGCAGAAATCCAAGTGTATTACGTCAGCTGTCACTTTTTATTAACCAATCTTGTCAAAAATGATACAATATATCACTAACATTAAAAATTTACATTTAACAATTATGTTACTATTTTCATTAAATAATTTTGTATTTACATTATGTGCTATACTTACATCAGTTCTTTAACAATAACATATATGCCACGTTCAGCTTTCCCATGGCTTTGCTTCAGGTCAACAAGCTAACAAGCCTAAAGTCAGTCACAATTAGTCTTTTATTCTTTGGAGCATTTACCTGCAATTAACACTTTATCTGTTCATATGCAGGCATCAGTCCTTGCGCAAAAACAAGCACAAAGTACTGCCATGGAAAGTATGTCTTGATAAAAACTATCTGCTTCTGCATCCAAAACTCTGCTGTAACAAAAGCACCTACAAGTGCTTTTGAAAGTACAGTAAAGGTAAACACAGCATAGCCTCTAAATTTTGATGCAGTCTCTGGCTCTGAAATCCAGCAGTTACCAGGAGCATCCTTCAGTGAAGTTTAATATATTTATACACTAGTTAATATTCACTGAGTGTTTTGAATGCACAAACTATTGAAGTCCTTAACAGTATTCAGCCTTACATAATATTGATGGTATAGTACAAACTATAGGCCACCTGAGGCAATATAAAACCTTAGTGAGCTAGAGTGTAACTATAGTTCAAAGCTGAAGTTCTACTGTTCTGGTCTATTAAAAAGGAAAAAAAAAAACAACTTACAATCAGCTGGCCATTTATGAAACACTGTAATGTCTAAGTTGTGGCATAGTTACAAGAAAAAGGACATGCAATGACACTGAGCAATTGAATCAAATATGCTATAAAATAACAGTCCAAAAATAGTAAACGTTATAATGAATTATTAAAGTTGCTTATTTTAACATTTTATTTACTGAATTTTGCATTATTAAAATTACAAATCATCAGCTCACATTGTGCTGTCATTGAATCTGGTCTCCTTAAGATTTGATTTGTTCCCATTCACTCTACCCAGTTGGTTAACACGATATCATCTGCTGACCTTTTTCTCATTACACCCTTATGATTCATGTCACTGACTCCCTTTTGCCCATTTCTTTTCATTTGTAATTTCTTGAATGTGCCTGCAAACCTTTGCAAAGCTCCATCACACCATGAATCTCCAATCTTGTGTCTTCCCATATGCAGGACCTCTTGTCCTTCTTGTCCCAGAGCGATACATTATTACCTTCTTTCATTTAATTTTATCTCTGGCACTCATTGTTCCTACAATACTCCAATGACAACAAAAATTAAAATTGCTTGGTAAAATAAAATCCCTCATGAGATACTCAGCATATGCCATCTTTCTTGTTACTGTTTTCATGCTGTAAAAGTGTTTCTATACTTTTTGCTATAAGCTAGCAAAATTTCACATACGGGTCAACTGATGGATTTCTTAGCCTGGTTCAGAATAGAGAGCAATCCTGCAACATACCCCAAATGGGCCAAAGCCTTGACACAAGTGAGCATCCCAGCAGGGAAGAAACTGTAATGCTAAAAATGGAATATTCTGAACAGAAGGTGTTTAGGAAGGTACGAAACTATACAGACAACAAGGATACCTAATCCCTTCCTGGGAAAAACCTGCCTCGTTCCACTGGCCTGGCTGCTGGATGGCATCCCAGTCTCTCCTGCTGGGCTATGTTTCTCTCCCCACTGCCCACCTACTGCCTTTCATGGGAAGTGCGACAGAATGAACACACAAAAAGAAGCATCCACTGCAGTTTCAGAGAGACCTACAGGGGCAGGCCCCACCAACAGTCACAAATCATCTCTAGCATGGGCTCTGTCCTTCTTTGAGGGAAAGGGAACATGACAAGCGAATTCCTTCTGGGCAGCCCCACAGTTCCTACTGTCCAGGCAGCAACGGTGTGAGCAGGACCTGTCTTCTCTTGTGGATTGTATGCTTTATATTTGAAACTGTCTATATATAACATTTCTCATGTGAATGCTAAAATAGCATCTGCCATTTTAAAATAACACTTATCTGTTGTGGTGAAATCGTCTCATTTTTTAAACTACCTAGGCTGCAAATGCAGTCACAGAACTGGCACTGACTGCTGCAATTTTATTCAAGTCACATTAACAACAGTGTTTTGCCATTATACCTCAGTTGCATTCTTCTCCCTGAAACCTCTCCCAGCCAAAGAGCTCTTGGATATTTTCAGTGTTAGCACAGATGTGCAAAGACGGAGTTTGTTCAACAGGAGCAAAGAAGACGAAGGGAGGATGTGACAGCTGTCTTCAGTGACCTAACAAGGTGGAGGGAAGGCAGTCCACCTGGAGATGGACAGTGACAGAACAAGAGGAAACCCCACACCCTGCTTTGAGGGAAGATCTGGTAAATGTAAAGAAAAAAAAACAATTACCAAGAGTGTGGTTAAGCACTGAAAAAGTTTGCCCTGAGAGTTTACTTTCTCAAGTCCCTGAGCAGCCCAGTCCAACTTGGGAGGTGGTGCTGCTTTAAGCAGAGTGCTGGACCAGTGAAGCCCCAGAGGTCCTGTCCAACCTAAACTTGCTATTTCTCAAAAAGATGGCATAAGCCATGTCTTGCAGTTCTTGAGAAGCCACAACATTCCCTCTAGCAACCTTGAAAGGGAGTTGGGGGTGACCTGCTCAGCTGTAGGTCATTGCCCTGTCATCATATGAAGTTTAGTCAGGCAGACGACTCTATCCTCCCTATACTGGAGAAGCTTGATGGCTACCATGCTTTGATTTACCAGACTACTTGACTTAGTGCCTTCAAGGCAATTTAAGAATGAATATTAGTTTCCTTAACATTTATTGAACTGTTTTGCAAAGACAAATGAAGTTGTGTGCATACATTTCCGGGTTATTTTTATAAACAGGGATGTGTTCAATGTACAGCAAATATTTATATGCATATATATGCATGTATATGCACACACACACACACGTATGTATATGTGTGCATACATATATGTGTGTGTGTGTATATATATATATGCATATATATATATATTTCATTTCCTAAAAATGGTTATTTTTCTGGTGGGTTTGAATTCTCTCTGTTATTAAGATCCAGGGAATTAAGTAATCATTCCCAGGTTGTTTCCATTTCATGCTACAGATCATGGAGAGTAACTACCAAGACAGAATACAATTTGGTGCTGCTGCCAATTTCTTCAGGTTTCCTCTATAGAATTGTCTATAGTCTAAATGTTCTCTTGCAAATACTTCCCTGAAAGGTTAATCAAAATAATGTCAGTGTGTAACTTCCTTTTTTTGGCCCAGCTCTGTGTGCCAAAGGAGTAAATCTTATTTGGAAAAGCCAAGATACATTTCCAAATGTAATAGCTAGCTAGAGAGCTAAGCTGCTCTCTATCATCTTTGGAAGGTCTTGGAGAACAGGGGAGGTGCTGGAAGAATGGAAGAAAGCCAATGTCACACCAGTCTTCAAAAATGGCAATGCAACTACAGGCCAGTCAGCCTCACCTCCATTCCTGAAAAAATCATGGAGCAGCTCATCCTGGCTGTCGTCTCCAAACATGTGGAGGATAAGAAGGTGCTCAGGAGTAGTCAGCATGGATTCACCAAAGGGAAATCATGTTTGACCAACCTGATGGCCTTCTAGGATGGAATAACTGCGTGGGTAGATGAGGGGAGAGCGGTGGATGTCATCTATGTGGACTTCAGCAAGGCCTTTGACACCAACCCTCACAACATCCTTCTGGGCAAGCTCCTAAAGTGTTGGTTAAATGAGTGGACGCTGAGGTGGATTAGGAATTGGCTGGATGGCAGAGCCCAGAGGGTAGTGATCGACGGTGCAGAGTCTAGTTGGAGGCCTGTTGTTAGTGGTGCACCCCATGGGTCAGTCCTCGGTGCAGTCCTGTTCAATTTATTCATCAATGACCTGGATGCAGGCACAGAGTGCTCCCTCAGCAAGTTTGCTGATGATACCAAACTGGGGGAAGTAGCTGATACCCCAGAGGACTGTGCTGCCATCCAGAGGGACCTGGTCAGACTGGACAACTGGACGGTGAGGAACCTTGTGAGGTTGCAAGGTCTTGCAGCTGGGGAGGAATAACCCCAGACACCAGTACAGGCTGGGGACTGACCTTCTGGAGAGCAGCTCTGCAGAGAAAGACGTGGGTGTCATGGTGGACGACAAGCTGACCATGAGGCAGCAGTGTGCCCTCGTAGCCAAGAAGGCCAATGAGGTGCCTTAAGAAGAGCGTCTCCAGCAGGTCGAGGGAGGTGATCCTGCCCCTCTACTCAACCCTGGTGAGGCCACATCTGGAGTATTGTGTCCAGTTCTGGGCTCCACAGTACAAGAGAGATGTGGAGCTGCTGGAGAGAGTCCAGTGCAGGGCTACAGGGATGATCAGGGGCCTGGAACATCTGCCCTATGAGGAGAGGCTGAGGGAGCTGGGCCTGTTCAGCCTGGAGAAGAGAAGGCTGAGGGAGGCAGAAGAGAAAGCTGAAGGCTCCCACCTCAAGGGAGGCGGTAAGGAGGATGGTGCTGGCCTCTTTTCAGTGGTGGCCACCGATAGGACTAGAGGTAATGGCCACAAACTGAAACACCGAAAGTTCCACAGGAACTTAAGGAAAAATTTCTTAACAGTGAGGGTGATGGAGCACTGGATAGGGTTGCCAAGAGAGGTTGTGGAAACTTCTTCTCTGGATATCTTCAAAACCCACTTGGACGCAATCCTGTGCCACATGCTCTAGGGGACCCTGCGTGTGCAGGGGGGTTGGACTAGTTGATCTCTAAAGGTCTCTTCCAAGCTTAAGGATTCAATGATTCTATGATTCTATGATTCACTCAGTTTTTCCCTATCGGTTATATCTGACAGTAGTAGCAAGATGACTTGCAGACGCTGGCCTCTGCGATGTGCTCAGCTAACTTGGCACAGTCTTGCTCTTATAGGATTCCACTCATAGTGGAAAGTTTGCAAAATCTGTCAGCCTAGATGGATGCTCAGTGCTGAATAAGCTTTGTTTACTATTTGTCTATATGCTAGAAACAAATTGAATGGCTCTTTTATCACCTACTGGACAAAAGACAGCGCTACAGAGAGACTTTTTCTGTGCTTTCTGATCATTTGGAATCCTATTTAATATATTCTGAATCATGCAGAAAAATAAAGGTTGTAGTTTCATAGATGTTTAAGAGCAGGTGAAATCTGGTTGACATGAATGTCCCAAAGACTTCTAGCTGAGCTGGACCAATGTCTTCTGCTCCTTTTGTTCCCAAGATTTATTTTTTACACAGCTTTAACCAGTCTTCTTGACAGACTGCAAACCCAAAAAAACTTCTCTTTATAATATTTGGAATTAAGCATTGCTAAGATATTTTCTCCAACATCTGTCTGCTTCAGCATAGCGAACAGAAATTGTTTCATCTGAGAAAGTGGCTGGCATCTGACATATACAAAAGTTGAATTACAGCCAGCATCAGAATCATAAAAATGCACTATTTTGTTCAGAGGAAAGAATTTTGTCATTACCCTTGCCAAAAATGCCTTTGTTGACAGAAATGGATGACAGCACATTAACTTATCTCAACATCCAGGGTATCAGGTCACACACACTGGCAGAGTATCCTGATTGCATGCCTGATGCTGCAGAGATGACAAAGCTGAGCTTCTTCCAGACTCAGGAGAAGCTTCTCCATTTGTGTGTCTTTGAAAATGCAGTATGTGGTGTCTTCCCACATTGCAATGTGTAGAGAAATCATCTGATGATATCACCTTGTCCTTCCATTCATCCCACCTTGAAAGGGCTCCAACTTCAGAGAGGACTGCCTAGAAAACCTACCAATCTCTGCCAGGCTGGCTCTCATTAGCCATGCCCTAGACCCAGAACATTCATGAATAAAAGAGCAGCCGTCACAAAAAGACCTTCATGTGATAATTGTGTGGTCAGGAGCAAAAGAAGACAGAATTGCCCAAGCTCTGGGTTGCCAAGGAGGGCAATGTTTTGAGGCTTTTGTTGTTGTTGTTGTTATGTAAGCAGGGCAGAGGAAAAGGTTTGATCTCCTTTAGTAGAACAATCCTAAAAGAAATCTCTGGAGATGATACAGCCTGGCCTCTTGTAAAATATTCATCTCTCCTGAATGTTTCTGGATTATTTTCAGAGTTTTGTCTTCTGAATCATTGGTGTTGAGGCTTTATTAAGTAATGCTGCAAATAATGAAATAAGAGAAAGAGAAGGAAGAGTCATTTCTCCTCTAACTTTCTGAGCTTTATCATCTCAGAAGATGCCTCAAGTGCCTTTTATTTTTTTTTCTTCTCTCAGCACATTGTTTATATCTCCTGGGGAGAAAATCTTGGGAGAAGAAAAACAATTAGATGGCTCTAGCAAAGCCCTAATGAAAACTACTGCCTTCTCCTAATCCTGCAAGAGCAAATGTGCATCTCAGCCTGCTAATGTGGACGAATGCTTGAACAGCATTTTCAGCACATGTGATAAAAAATTAAAGACTCTGTTGATTCAGTAGCTCTAACTTCTGTTCAGACAAAAACATTAATTAATTATTATACCACAGTTAAAATATATTTGGAATCTTCATTCAGTAAATCTACAGGTACAAGTGCTTCAGGCCACCTTGATCTCAGAAGAATTTACTCTTTCTAGTTTCAGCTAGCTACGTCTATCTCCATCCTAGTAATATCTGGCTTGCATACACCATTATACCCCAAAACTGGTGTGAATGTCAGAAATCCTTCCAAATCTGTTCATGGAGATTTGAAGGCATCAGGGACTACAAGATATTACTACTCCTGGAAATGCTATGTGGTAATGTTGTGTTTGTGGTGATTCTTTATGTGTCTATCAGCAACAAAGGTTCAGGCAAAAGAATTAGAATCCTTTGCTCATACATTTAATTGTTCGTTAGAGTGCAAAACAGGCATCATAAGCTATTTGCATATTCATTTTCAGGTGTTTTCTAAGAAATAGTCTGAAGATTTGAGGAAGGACTATGGCAGATAGCCTGAACTTTTATTTTTTTAGCAAACAGTGAACAATGCATGACGACCTCTTTGTTTGTTTTACTGCTGTTAGACATATCAGTGAAGTTCAATCTTGTAATCAATGGTCATGTACTTTTGGAAACACTTTGGAGACATTCAAATATGGATGGTCCCTAGACCTTTCTGATGAACTTCTGCATCAACTAAATTTCTTATATGAGCATTATACTGCCATTAATACATTTACATTTTGAGTTGTCATAATGCTAGATATGCAATCGCTCAAACCAAGGACCTTCCATTCTAATAGTCTCAGATGTTCAGATATGAAGAGCACAGAAAGGATGTCTCTAGTAACACCATTTTCATCCACAACCTACAGCTCTCTAGAAATAAATAAATAAATAAAATCGGTACTGCTATTTTTCCAGACATTTCAGGGAAGTAATAGATCCCACATAGACCCACATTTGGATGTCCCACAATCCGAAGTGTGGAACATTTTCCATGTATGCTATCATACATACGGCACCACGCACTAGGAAAAGGTGACAATATTCCTCCTTAGGTGGTGGTGCGGAACGGGAAGTACCACTGGAGTCGATGAGAACAATGCAGTGACAGTCAGAATTTTGAAGGATGAATCCTCTTCAAAACGAACACATCTTCTCAAATGTACACTAGAATGGCCTTTTACATGGAGTTATTTTATCATTAACTTCCCAGATAAACTATTTCCCTTAGGAACTTCATGTTATTAAAAATCTGAGAATTGGTAAGTATCTACTTTAATTAAGAAACTGTGAATAAAAAAAAGAGACACACAGTATAAAGTGGAGGGTCAAACACATACTGTTTAATCTCTTATCAGAAAGCAGGGCACTAAATCACTGACTTCCCTGATAATAACATGAAACTAGTTTGTCGCAAAGTGCCCTGTGACATCCTTGCAATGGATGCTGTAAGACAGGATTCTTTTATTGTATGATAAGTGAAGGTTTTATTGCAACAAGGGATAAATCCATAAGATAGTGTTCCTGCAGAAGCGTTACCTTTGAACGATAGCTTCATAAACAAATCATTATGACCATGAGTGAGAAGATTTGGGAAATCAGATATGGTGGAACTTTAATTTGCAGGCAACAGAATTATACTGACCCAAAATTCCAGTCTGGCAGGGATGGTTGCAGCTGTCTTGACACCATGGTCACTAGTGACCTTATAAAAGTCAAAGTAGGGACACACAGACTGGGCATCTTCAATCTAAAACCTGTCTGCCGTGGTTTGGCATCAGGATCATTCCAGAAAACAGTAACCTATAGGTGGCATTCAAGGATAGCAAGTTAGTCTTATTTTGCACACATATAGTGCTGCCACAGTTGGTCATGTAGGAATGCTATGGATTCGCTCAGTGTGATGAACTGTGAGGACTAAAGTCTTGTCCTTGCAGCACAGACTTTGCAGAACATCAGATGTTCTTGCTGTGTGAGTTGGGGCCACCACAGTGAAGCTCCCTCAGTATCAACTCCACATCTGCCAAAACTATGTCCCTGTCTGGCTCGTCCTGCACTGGCTGGGGTAGTGCAACACAGGCTGCTCTGTGATTAGGGCCTGGCAAAAGCTGCACTAGGGATGTGGGCGTCTCACTGTGAGTGGCCTCTCCAGGACACTCCACTTATGGAGGCTTGGCCAGCAGAGAGAGGCACCCTGGCTGTGCACCCTGGCCACATGGGTGGCTTTGCCCCCAGGCCTAGCCCACCCTTGGAAGGGAGAGCTTTGTTTCCCTCTTTAGACCAGCCATTGTGGTCAGGAAACAGGGCAGGGGATCATGATAAAACCACAGAATATCATCTCTAAACTAAAAGTTACATTTAAGCAGCTTGCCGTGTATAGGAGCTAACTCTATTCCTCATATTAGCGCAAGCCTACAGTGACTCAAGGCACATTCAGCTGCTGGAGTCATCCCCAAACCTGGGATTTCCTCCCTTGCCTGCATGGGCCAGTCAGGTTTTCCTGCCTTTTGCCGAGGGCAAAACCTTTACCCCAGGCTTACAGGTTTTTCTTAGTGAACCTGCATTTTGGGTGTTGCCTAAACACCCAAAGGGAACTGTTATGATTGCAAGGTCACCGCTTGCTCTGCCATAGCTGAGCCACTCTCCCTTTCACCGCCTCCGGCTCCCCACCAGCGACCAGCCGCCAGGGCGCTTGGCCACTGCAAACCTTGTGAAGCGCTGCGCGAGGGGTAATTAAAGCAGCCTGTGTCTACAGCACGCGCTGTCTGTTTCTTCTTTTCATTATTAGATGTGATGACACATTTGCCTGTGTGGCTTCCCACAGATGGCACCGAAATTTTGTGATCAAATGGTAAGAGTAAACCAACTGTCAGTCGTGAACGCGGCTTCCCGTACTGCTCTACTAGAGTAACTGCTTTAACTGCTTTAACAAAGGGCTTTTTCTTTTCTTTTTCTTCTGCAGTTTGCAGCAAGAATATAATTTCAGAGTGAGGTGGCTAATTCAATATTAACAGATTCAGGACTATTAAGTTTTATATTCTAAGCATAGATTTTATTTGCAAACACTTTAGAAAAAGTGAATATGATAAGAATTTTCATTCCATCTCTTTCAGTTCAGAAATATCTTTATTTTTGTGTACTCTAAAATACACAAAAAAATAACTGAAACATTTTTTTATAGAATCTAGAAATAAAATTCAGGTCATCTAGAATTTTAAATGTTTTAAAGAATCTTTGATAAAAATGGTTTGGTAAAAATTATTGCTTTTGTGATATATAACATTGAACCATGTTTACTAAAACTGTTATATTTGTACAATAGTAGGTAATGAACACTGTTATGGAGAATGTTTAAATCCAGCAGTAATTCTTATGGTGAGCTGAATAAAATACAGAACAATTCAAGCAGTAAATAATTCAAATGCTTTGAAAATTCTGGCTTCACAGTAGTCTAGCATAATAAAATACCAAAAAAAAAGGAAACAAATACTTAACCTGTTGCCTGATTTAGTTTGGTTTAAATGATAAACCAGGTTAGAGATGCCCAATGCAGTGCCAAATCAAGGCATATTCATGTCTGCACTGACCAGCTTTCCCCAGCAGCTCTAAGCAGATCAGACTTGTCTTGAGGGCAAGTAAATTTTGATCTGGCATTTAGGAACCTAGGTAGGATTTCTGCTTGATAATTAAAACACTGACAGAACAACATAGTCTATGCAGATCAAATATTTATTGGTAGTTTTAGCCTTTTCTGCTATTCACAGATTATCTACAAGCAGAGCTGCTTTTGACAGATTTGTTCAATATTCACAATGGTTAGAACATATTTCAGGCTATGTCTTGTTTGCAAATTATTTGTTTTCAGTATGTGTGTGCATTCAGCTGTTTGCTGATTATCGCTCTCTGCTGCTGCTTAGAGCAGCAGAAGATGTTACTTCCAGGAATTGGGAAATCAAACTCCCTAGCACTGATAAACATCTGTATGAGCGATGAGCAGTCCTGAAGTAAGCTTGTGATTCCTTGCGGGCCACCCTGGGGTCTAAGGGGTTTCTCCTGGCCCTGCCGACATGTGCGAGGTGCTGTGGCTCTGCGGTGCAGTCAGCAGCGAGGCTGAACAGGCACACATGCAGCCAGCCTCTTTTATCCATTTTCCTCCCCATTTTCCTATATTTGTTCTCCTGCATTTGGCTGCCTCCCTTCCATCCTCCACCTCTGAGGCATCCCGGTGGTATCAGCCCAGAGGCAGCACACTCTGCTCGTCCTGCTTGGGTGGTTTTCAGAGAAGCTGTTCTCCGTTTTCCCTGTCTTTGCCAGGTCTTTGTAGTTAATTTGTTTAGCCTTTAGCTAGGTAGGCTAATGGGAACATTGGGGAATACATTGGGAAGCTTTGTGTTTCCATTGGCATTGCATCGGGAGGGTAAGCAAGCCTCGCTAGAGCAAGAGCTGCAAAACAGCCCATGGTCTCATATTGGCAGTGGAGAGGGAAAATCCCTCGGTGTGAAATTTTTGCCCTAACTATAATCCCAGGCTGACACTTATGCGGTAATCGGATATTCTTCCGTCTTTCTGGCACTCTCAGGAGACTGATTGAAAGGGGAGATCAATATATGGCTTTGCAGTAATTTCACACTCAGATAGGATTCCTTTAACCTCCTGTTATAATCAGAATAACTGACATATTTCTATGTTAGTAAGCTACTTTATTTCTTGGCATGGTTTTTTGGGGCATAATGAACCCCATCTTGGCCAGATTTGCTAAAATATATTGTCCTTTTTAGTAGTATAGATATAGATGGTTTCTCAATACCACATGAAAGATCAATTTGACTAAGATATGGTATTTAGTATTAGAATTCCTCATGCGCATATTAAACAGTATTTTTAAAGGTCATAGTAATTTATATTGTGATCTGATGAACCTTGCAGTTTAGTGCATTATGCATTAGATGTAAGTATTTTTAGATTTTTAAGTCTAAGACATTAAAAGCCATTATTTTAGAATTTTCTTCAGGAATAGTTTCTTTCAAAAATGATGACTTTTAGTGGCCAAAAGCACTGTGATTTCATTTTACCACATTTGCTTTCACAGCCTTCCCTGCCTTGCAAGGAAAAGTGCTCCCAAGCAGGCACCACGGCTGCAATGAGGAGAAACAGAGGTGCCAGATGTGGAACGGCCCCATGAGCAGAGTCTGAGCTCCTGGCCTCCACGTGCTACACCGTGTGAAGGTACCACGGGGGGTCCTGTTAGCCTGCTTTAAAGCTGGTCTTTTTTAAAACAATTCTTTGTTAAAAGAATCTGTCCTGAAAATATGACTTGACAGCTTTGTTTCAACAATGTAGAATGAAAGTGTCTGGTTTTTGAAAAATCAGATAAACATCCTCAGGGTCTTGTTAAATTGCTGAATGCAAATTGCAATTGGAATTGACTATTAAAGATCTTGGTAGAGTAAGTTAAACATCTGCTGGATTTATTACAATTTTATTTGTACTTTGTCTGTAACTGGTACTATTAAGCCAATCAGAGCAAGCAAATCAAATCTAATTTACTCTCTAATGGACCAAAAAGGAAAAAATAAACACAGCGCTACTAGATCCAAATGATTGAACACGTCTCTGAGGTATTTTTTTCTATTTCAGTCTAGAAAAATCATGGTGTTTATGGTATAATTAACCACTAGGAGTGATGTAAACCATTTTGGAGCATTCATTCATTTTTCATTTGTTTTCATAAAAATGCTAAACATAACATGTGAATGTAATGAAATAAATTCCATCAGAATTGGTTGCATTTACTTATATAACAATTTGCCTTATGTCTAAGATCCTGATGGACACATCAGATGAAAAAGTGTGGTGTGAGTATTTTCATTTTACTAGGCAATTTAAAGACAAAAGTCAGCAGAGGTATAAATCACTCTTTAAGATATACACATCAGGTTTATTAGGTGATCATTGGATGATTCTTAAAAAAAAAAAAAATTAAAATAACATAACCAGGTCCAACTGGGGTCCCCCTCTACCAGAAAATAAATGGGAGCTGCACAGTATCCTCGGTTACATCTGCAAGGATTCCTCCCTCCCGCAACCCACACAAAACCCTGCGCTTACAGCTGCTTACTCCTACTGCCAGCTGAAAAGGATTTAACCTAAAACAAACAAGCTGAACACTAATGAACACAAAACTAAACATGATTTAGTCATATATGAAAATATGCCTGTATTTTCAAATGGCCAACTTTTTTTTTTACTTTTTTTTTTTTTTTTTTGGTGCCACTTTGATGCCACTAACTCATCATTTGCTGCAAGGCCCCTTTCTGGAGCATTTCCTTCAGAACCTCTGGGGAGGCTTCGCTGCAGGGAGGCAGCAGCAGACCCCGGAAGAGCCGTTCTGCATCCCCTTGCTTTTCACTGCAGCTTTTCCACCTCCCTCCATCTACACCCTCATAAGTTAGGGTTTCACTCTTCCCCTTTAGGAAGAAGGCATGTTGTCACAAACAAACAGGCTTGCCATAACAAATACATCTTAAATCTGAATGTGTTTTATCCCACAGTGAAACTTCTTCCTCTGAAAGGAGTAGTAATGTCTACAGCCTCCAAAACTTTCCTGTCTTCAGGCTCTGCTAGGGCACTGGCCTCTGTGCAGGAGAGAAACACCTCTAGTGCAGAGACATAAAGCCAGAAGTTGCTTAAAATCTGATCTAAAGTCAAAATCTTTTGTGAAAAAACATGTTTCTCTAAAATTTCTAAGCTTACATAGAAATTCAGCAAATGACTTCAAATAGCACTAATACTCTAAGAGAGGAACTTCTCACATCTGAAGCTACAGTCACTCATCAGGTCACCTAATAACTTCCTGGTGACAATTCTCTGCCCGGGCTTGTACAGTATCTGTGGTGAAGGAGTCCTGGCACCAAGCGGAAGCTTCAGGATATGCACAAAAAACAGGCATACTATGTTGCTACAGCAAACTCACCTGTGTTTTGCCCAGATTACTAAGCACATTTAATGAGTCCTTCCTGTCCCCCAAAAGGTGTGACCAGTGAGATGAAGGAAACATCTTCCATGAGGCCTGTCAACACGTGTCCCTAAAACACCTGGGAAGGAACCTGCAGCGACTGCACATGGTGCCTTGTGCCTTGTTAAACCACCTCAATGTTATACCCTCAATGTGTAAGCTCTCCTTTCAGAGCTTTAAACCACCACTGACTTGTCTGAGTGCCCCGAAAAGGCACAAGAGGTAGTGAGTGAGAGCGAAAGAATGACTGGAAAGGGGAACAAAAATCTGGGGTAACTACAGCTGGTGTGAAATGTCAAAACTGTCTGAAAGTCCTATTTTTAGTTGGCATAGAGCAAATGAAGTCACCTTTAATGCTCCACTGCAAAGTCATGTGGCACTTGCTGTCCTGCCTGCTGGGGATACTGCTGCTGTGAGACACAAGCCCAATGACACGAATGAGGCTCTTGGGTAGCTGCATCTCGCACATCTTGCTGCAGGAGTGAGGAGCATGCCAGATAATCTGCAGATCTTCTGAGATCCTCTTTGCTTCATAATGTTTTATTTAAGGAATTGAATCAATAAACCTATTCCTGCACTGCTGTCCAACCACCTGTTGCCTTCAATGAGTGACTTTTGGGATCAATGATCTATAGAGTCAGTTCAAAGGACTTCCATACTCTGCCTTGCTGCCGGCAGATAATTGCGGGTGCTGAGTCACTGGCTGGAAACTGAAGCTTCTCTACAAAGGTGAATTCTGCACACAACAAGTTCAGATTCCAGCCCTGGATTAAATGTTAAAATGCAACATTTTCCTACAGTTTCTTTAATTTTTACTTCGACCTCCAAGTGGGTGTTAAGTAGCACAGTTAAAAACACATGCGAAGGACAAAACAAGATGTTTATTTTCAAAGTAGCAGACCGATTCAAAATTACAATGAATAATTCAGCTATGATGATTAATAATTACTTTCTCTTAAAAATATAATGAGTACGCTTTTGATGGGTGGATTTACTGCACTGTACCTTGCAAACAGTGCTTATGAAAAGCACTTAAAAATACCTTGACTAATCACATGGCCAAATAGCTGTGTACAAACAAAGGGACAGGAGTCACCAGGGACTATGGATCTGAGACTTCAACAAGCAGGCTCTAATTAGCAGCCAGAGAGTGAGAAAATACACTTTCAGAGTTATGACTTCAAGGTTAAAATGCAAAATGCCTATCATGGGAAATTTGAAGGTGCAGATATGCAAGAGTTTAAGCACCTAAAAATGACAAAAGAGCAGGGGCTGAGAGATGGACAAGCCTTGAGCTCCATCTGGTATGGGGCTGGAAGAGACTGCTCATGGGGAGGCTGCTAAGAGTCTCTGGGACTCTGAGGCAGAAGACAGAAACTGCCCTTGGCTTAGGAGAAGGGACTCCAGTGAAGGGGCTTTCTGCTGAAATGGGTGTGCAGAGTGCTAGATGTTTATAGCACTTACTTCTCAGGTAAATTTCTGGGTTTTAGTTTCTGATCACCTTATCACTTCATTCATTTAGACAGTGACTTTTTAATGCAGTAGTTTTTACTCATGCTATTAACTCATTTACTCATGCTGTTAAGCTTGAGTAAGGTCCTCACAGATGATCATCTTTGCAGCTTTACAGCATCACGACCTTTTCTATGGCCTCTCCTTCTGATCCTAAAAATCTTATCAAGATTTTTTACAGTGAAGCATATGTAAGAGGAAGGAGGCTCATCTTCATGTGGCTTAATGATTGATATTTATGCTACTGTGCTGAGAGATGAGCTTGATCTGCCTCTTGCTGAAAACAACTCATATCTGAATGCTAGACTAGCATACAAAATGATGTTGCTACTATGTCTTTTAAAGAAACAGAGGGAGATAGTGTTCTGTACCCAAAGAAATGGTCTATGTGAGAGAGTATTGGTCTGTGAATCTCACAGAATTTTCCCATCTAAAGCCAAAGACGGGAACGGCTGTTTACACTTGGAAGAAACACATTTCTCTGTTTAGTACTTCCTGTCCTCTGTGAAAAGGTGATCCTTCATTTAGTGGTGAATCCCCTTCTCAATACCTAGTTCTCCTTGTGTGTAATGCAGGCACCTAACCTGGCACTGGGAGTTTTTCAAAGGAGCTATACCCATAAAACAGTTTTATGTGGTGAATATCCCTGTATGTGGGGTCTGCAAGCCCGCAAATGTAGCAAGCATGGGACTGGAGCTGCTGTCAGGTTCAATTTCAGTTTTTCATTTCAACTCCCTGCAAATGTGGTTAAGAAAGTGAGGTTGGTATGGAAACTGCCACTCACCAAGAAGTGCCTTGTACAACAAGTTCCAGCAAGAAGCAAATGTGTTAGGAGAGTGAAAAAGAGGGAAAGCTGCCAGTAGTTTTGTGTGTATGTGTGTGTTTTTGTGGGTTTGCCCTCTTCAAAATCACACACAGTTTCCAGGTAGAAGTTTCTATCCAACCTACCTTTTGTATAAGATCAAGGGTTGTTTGAAACACTCCAAGGCAAGAACAGGTGGGTAATGGTGTGCTAGATTGGTTTGTACATGTGTTTCACCCTCATGAAAGTTTTGAATTTCTGAATTGGTTGTTTTTTACAAGCATCTGCATGTGTTCCCAGCTCTTCTGGAAGGTTATAATGACAGAAAAAGTGCAATCGGGAAAGTGTCAGGCAGATGGAAAAGGAGTAAAGAGGTCCTGGAGTGTAGAAAGGTGTTAACTGAGTGGTAACACTGGCAACATGAAAACTGACTCTCTTTGATCACTAGAAGAATCTAAAAATGGTTATGTGCTATTGCAACAAGAATTTCAGATCTGAGAAAGGGATATTGTTAATGTTGTTTAGGTTATGTGGGATTTGCTATTATTTTGAAGTTGCCCCAGCTTCTTCCATGGGTATCATCCTTTCACAGACCACATCACTTAAAATACTCTGTGGTTACTCATTTCAAATCCACTTTGAGTTGAGCCATATGATGCCATGTTTGCCATACAATTTGTGGGTTGGCTTCAGCATAACTGGTGGGATTGCAGTATATGACAAGCTGTTCAGTTCCTCTTGAAAACAAAAAGTGTGAAAGTGGAACTGTACTCTTCATCCCAGTCTCACCTTTTGTTATTATCTCCTGCCAAGTTCTGCTAGACCTTTGCATCTACTCAAAGCATTTAGGTTTCACACAGCACGAATACAGATGGTTGTCTTACCACAAACACTATCACAAAAGAGGAAACTCCAAGGTTGCTTTACCTTGGAGCTTTGGTCTGTAAATCTACAGTCCCCTGCGTGCCTCTGTGAGTTGCAAAAATGTTGAGTTGCTAGCCCGAAATCATCTCAGATATTCTGTGGTCCATGTGCAAACTGCCCTCCCTTGGCCCACCTCATCCCTGGCTTGGGATCTGCATGTATTCAAAGAGAGCTTGAGGAAGGCTGAAAAAATATAACTATGTAAAAGATCAGCTCCCATGGCTGTAGAGTTTGGAGACACTTTCAAAAGACAGGAACATTAATTGACCTCAGCATGCAATCCAGCTGGTTAGCACATCACTTATCATGGCTGGGTTGGTGCATCACTTATCATAGTGACCTCCTGGCTAAGCTTCTCTGTCTTTTTCTATACATCTGAGATACAAGCTGCCCCTTAATGCAATTTTTGAAAGGACTGACTGTATGTACCATACTAATTGTAGACTGAATATTAATATTATAGACTGCATGATTTAAAATACCCAGTTTGATTATACAGCGCAGATAAATTTGGATTACATATGGTTCCTTATGTAAAAGAGACCTCCTTCTTTTAGTAACACATTGTCTGCTGCATTTGCCTAGCACCCCCTACCATATGCTCTTTAAAACAAGCTGTTGCATTTCAAGAACTGTCCCTAGTAATTAGCAGGAAAAATATTGTGTTTTTTTTGTTTTGGTTTGGGTTTTTTTTTCTGAATAAACTAGAAGACCTGGCGTCAATTAAGACTTTTTTTTTTCCCCTCTGGCTAGTTGTTTTTCTAAGCCGTTAAATTTCCTCCTTCAGTTCAGTTCTTCACCTCCTGCTTGTCTTTTTAGCATTTAGTACCAGTGTTCCCAAGTATTTACAAAAAACAATTTTCCCAACTATTTTTTCATCCTTTCTTGCTTTTTCTCTAAGCTTCTTGAAAATCCCTGGAATTAATTTGGTTTGAGATCTCATCTCTGTATTGCTCCTTTCAGTCTGTGTGGGTCTTTCCTATCTTGTTTCCAAAAACCTGTCTGAGTTAGTCTCAAAGCTGCTGTTTGCATCCCCTTTTCTCTCTCTATTTTTTTCTGGGCTGAAAAGTCACTTTCTCCTTTAACTGCCGAAATAATTTGCCTCTGTGGCTTTCTATTCCTCTGACTCATCCCCCTCATACTCTATGCTGCATGGATTCCTCTTTCCCCTCCCTTCAGCTGTAACATCTAGACTTTCAATTCCTTTTCCTTTCCCTCCTGCACCTCAATTCATTTGCTTAATAGGTTCGGTTGTTGACGTCTACAGCTACATCTAGATAGGTATCTGTGTCCATAACTATGAGTCTCACAGCCAGTCACCCAATTCTTTCTTCCTTCTTTCCAATTCCTTTCCTTTATGGTCTGTCCAACATTCCTTAAAGAGTAGTGGCAGCTGGAGTTCTCTATCCTTGTCTAGTTGCCTACTTTTTTGACAATTTTGGGTTTGTTTGACATCCACCTGTCCAAAACTCAGAAAACAAGGTAACTGTCCAAAGATAAAATTGAATGTTTTTTTTCATCTCTTGATGCTCTTCTTCAAAGTTTAGCACTAATTTTTTATGAAATTGCTTTTAGCTGTCTGTCACCATCATGTAGGAGTGCCTTTATTAGTTTATCAATATTGTTGCTATGAATTTTTATGAAAGTTCCCATTAACCTTAGGCAACTCTGCAACCAAAATTTTGCCAAGCTCTCTAAAATGGAAAATGTCCTCTTCAGAAAATAATAATAATAAAAAAAAGAAGACGACGCTTTCTCAGGAAAATCTTATCAGGTTGACATCCTCATCCTATATGCATGAAGGTATTACTCAGACATATCCTCCTGACTGAGTATGCAAAGCAATATTGACTTTATCACTGAGGAAAGAAAAATGTTGTGGTAGGTCATAAGCTGATACTTCATTGATATCACAGGATGGACCATAAAGCCTTTGCAAATAAGCCTTAAATTTACTTTGGAAGCCAGTGAGGTTACGATCTTTGGCCCTGGGAATTGAGGCAAAGGTAGTCCCTATTTGTTTGAGAAATGAGGCTGTATGCCACATTTATGTTCAGCTTTAACTACTGTAATTCCATGTAAAGTTTTATCAGTTACTTTGGCCAGGTCTTCAACTGGGAGTGTTGAAAAAAGTCATTTTGAAAAACTATTCTTGATTGCCTTCCTGTCTGAGCCTCACAGAGTAAGTGCTGAGGACTGAATGCTGTGGAAAACAAAAACAGTATCTGGGAAGGACTTTGAATAGAGGCCTCTTTTTGGACCAGCATAAGTTTGATCTCACCTGGCTTAAGCAAAACTAACCCTGAGGTAATCTTCTGTAGACAGATTTTGATATCTTGCAATAATTTCCTTACAATGACAATAATTTCCTCAGTTGATGAGACTTTTTGCACTACTATTTTGAGAAAGCTTTCCTTCAGTCTGGGCATACCCTACATATCCAGATGATTATGACAGTACCTCTTCATGAGAAATTTCCATCTTTCATACTGTCTCCTTCAAGAAAGTTGGAAAATCCCTATCTCTGTTAGCCTGAATCGCTATTTAATTTTGTCATGCAATGACTTTGTCCAATTTCTAAAAACAGTCAGGTATCTGAATCAAATACAGCAGCAGTTATGCTCCACCTCACAGGGAAATGTTAAGCCAACACTTTGACGTATCAAGCGATGATTTGACTCCTCCTGGGAGTCGTAAGTGATGGATTTGCTTCTTCTAAAACAGCAGCTGTTTCAGATATGTGTTACCAATTAGAAAATCATTTTCCCATACATTAAGTCTATAGAACATATGGCATATTGAGGTCCCCATAATCACATTCTTGTGCACCCTCACTTCTGGTTACTCTCTAGGGAACCTAAAACTCTGTTAGATACAGTGCATAGTTCCTGAAATAGACCCATACTCACTCTGGTCATGAGTATTTCCTGGGTATACCTCACTGATGCTGCTTCCAGATACTTCTCCAACAGTGCCCTTCTCTTGCAACACAATAATAATCAGACAAAAGTTCAAAAACATCAATTGTATTTAATTTTGTCTTGCAGTTTTACTTCACAAGCTGTTCATGGCTTTCTACTCTTTGTGATTTCCAATTCTAAATTCCAAACAAATAGATCTGTCCTTGAACTTTGTTGAAAGGGAATAGCACTGCTGTAAAAGTGGCACTTTATCTTGAATTGAGGAGTGCAAGGAAATATGTGAAATTTCAAGTCATCCTGCAGGTCTGAAACGGAAATGTCTGACAATTAGTGCCACACAAGTGCCGGACAAGAGTAACATTGCATCATGACATACTAAAAACAGAATAGGAGCATAATCTTAATTACACCCTATGGGGAGGTATCAGAGAGAACTCAAGGAGAATTTTGTTTTAGCCAAGCCACGAGAAGAGGTTTCTGCCGTTCTTTATTCAGAAGTGATAGTTGTGCTCTTCCTATTCATTTTGGCATAAAGCTGAAGGGTTGATAGAGTTGGGCTGAGGGCAATGAATGCTGCTCCACTGGCCAAGGTGTGCCTCTGGACAACTTTGTGGAGCACTTGGAGTATGACAGCACTTGAATGAGGTTGGCCAACAGGTTCGTCCCATGCCTATCAAGTTTTGAGATAGATATTTTGGCATCAAACTCAGAATAAGTCTCTGCTACGAGCCCCCTTCAGCTGCCAGCTTTAATCTCTGCTCCCAGATGTCATCTTTCTCTTCTGCAGCCTAGAGAATGATGGTGAACTGTGGCATTTCCAGAGGAGCAAGTGTTAACAGTGCAGGGTACAGCTTCTTTCTGTTTAGATGTGATGGTAGGAAATAAAAGCTGTATTTCCAAGTATTGCAGATGTTTGTTTTTTTGTTTGTTTCTTTGTGTGTGTGTGTGAATTGTATAATATTAAATATTCTTAAATTTTCAGTTCAGAATATCATCACAAGAAAAGACTATATGATCTTTTCAATTTTAACTGTGTAAAACACTTCAGAAAAGGATTTTTCAAATAATTTTTAAATCAATTTTAAAAAACCTAAAAAGTATTTTGGTATGCATCTGATTTTGAACAATTTGGTCTCCTAATGACATTTATGACATTCACAGATCACCAAGGGAGAGAAGTTTAAGTTCTCATATGAAAAAGGAAAGGCTAGTGGAAATTGTGTGATCTTAGCTGTAGCTTCTTATCTGTTATCTCACTGTGAAAGGGCGAACTCTCTTTTCAATGACCTTACCACATCTGCCTTCAACTAGAAGTAATTTTTCGAGTTATCTGGAATGTGGGCTTGACTTTTTCCATGCTGTATTATAAAAAAGATAGTTCCAGTTTTGCATATGAGCATGTGATTGCAACAAATGTGTATCAATCTGCTGCATATATATCAGTCATCCAGAATGGTAAAGACTAGAGGGAAACATGGATTTAGAATAGCCGCTTATTGTGCCATTTATACACAGAACTTTTACAAAATTAGTGCTAGAGTAAATGTATAGGTGAAGCAGGAGCAGAGCACCTTACTTACTTTTTTCATCCTTTCATTTTTTTTTGCTTCTCATATTTATGAAAAGCAATCATATACAGCATCTGCTCATTGAAGTTGAACTACTGCATTGTACTGCATAGAAAGGAAATTCCTTTCTCTAGTCTCTTCTCAAAGGATAATTTGATTTTTTTTCTATTATTTTGCCTTTTCTAAACATTTCTAAATTACTTTTAAATCTCGGATGTGATAGAAGATCTGGGAGGCCCTGTCTTTAGCAGACGCATGTTTAAAAGACTGCTGGCTTTATTCTGGTACATGAAATCTCACATATCCAAATTTTGATGCTTTTCCTCTTGCAAGCCATTGTTTTTTCTTGAGCACACAATTTAAATAGGTGCAATGAAAAGGTATGTTTACAGTAGCTAGACACTTTCTGCTCTAAGCCATGTTTTCTCCCTTTCATTAATCTTAGAATACGAACGCTGAAACCCAGCAATATTCTTAGCAGATGCCGAGCTCATTGGGGCACCAGTCCAGATTGCTACATTGCAAATTACTATTCATAAATCTTTGCAAAAAATCAAAGAATTTAATTGCATTGGAATAATGGCTTTACTGTAGAAAGAATGCACAAGGGGTGAAATTGCATTGTGAGACTGGCAACTGTTTGCTGTTAATATTAATAGATTAATTAGATAGTGCATTTGAGACATGATTGCCTGGAAAAACTTTCTTTCCAAGCTTATGCAGCAAACTCAACAGGAGGAAACTTTGGTTGTCAATGGTTACTTTGTAGATCTTTGAAGAAAATAGTTATTAAAAATATTGTGATTAAAATGTATAATATATTGTCATCATTTCAAGTTCATATGTAATTAAGAGTCAGTTCAGCAAGTGTAGTGTTTTAATCTTATTTGAGATGTATTAATACTCTCGAATCAAATCTTATCATATACTATTCTTAATACAGAGACTCCCTTTAGTCTTTCATGACCTATACTATCTGACTAGAAGCATATAAGTCCTACGGATTTTTTAAGCTTTTTTCCTAGTGATTAGAACAGCCACGAATGAATGCATGAACGAAAATGAACACAGAACATGGGAAAGAGCAAAAAAAATATGACTCTGAAAGGGAATGTGTAGTGGTACAATTGTACGCTACTGAGTCAGTGCATCTGGGAGTTCAAGCTGCCATTCAGACTAATTGATGATACACTCTCAACTGCAGAATGATGTGTCTGGAAACAGCTAAACGTGATTGCAAAACACAGCACCCGCAATGTCTACCAATTACCATCAATGCCTGTAAGAGTCCCGGTATTTGATCCATCAGACCTAGCAAAAGCAGCACCTCAGGCTAACCTATGGCAGAATATGCAATCGCATATTAGAACTGAAGATATTGTTGTATAAGATTGGGCTAATAAGTTTTAAAGCAAATCTTTGATTTCTGAGGATTTATTCCTACAGCCAGTGAAGCATCACATGGGATAGATGATTGTCCAAAGCAGCTAAAAGTCTTGAGTTTAAGACAGTTGGCAAAATATCACGCTGGTAATGGCACAGCGAGGTGGCTGTGTCAGTGGATGCACAGCCTGACAGCCTGACAACTCTGCAGTCCTGAGCCTGCGCCACGAAACAGCTCCTAGGAGCAGGGAAAGTAGAGACAATCCTGCTGTGGGAAGGCGGCAGGTTCTAGATGATATCTCAAAAGTGTTATTTGCCCTGTTTTTCCATGACTTCAAAATACTTTCATCTTTGTTTTACATTTTGTTTCCACTTTGCATGTGCTTCTCAGCCAGACACTTCACTTAAGCTTAAGCAGTGAGCTGTGGGAATCCTTACAGTTACTCAGTCCAATCAACATTAACTGGATAATAGAGCTGGAATGCAGCCTTTAATACTGCAAAATGAAGCAAAAGGTACAAAAACAGACCAGCACACTGACATGATTTTCTTTGCAAAATGAAGTCGCTAGCCCTCAGGAAATTGTTCTCTTCCATTTCAGAATGTCAGAGCTCTCATACCTTATAGATAATTAATAATATGCTGTTACATACAGTGAAAAAAACTAGCAGGAGTTGATGTAATTTGATATGATGCAAGCTTGTCTTAGAAATATTCCTAAAAGGCACAATATAAAGGCATCATACTTGAATAGAAAACATGTCAGAAATACACTCCATGACAATACAGCTGCTGATGATCTGCCTGCCCTAACTGTTAAGCTGCTGTTTTGCTAGCAAATTATCTTTTAACCTCACTTTCCAGACAAGAAAAATGGAAAAAGCTTAAGGTAAAGGAGAAATATCTATGCAGAAGTTTTGAACAGTAGTGAAAAGATTACCAAATGTTGTCTCTTTATTAAGTCACTAGTATAATTTGCTTGTGGGCAGCAGCAGAGATGAGCATGAAACTCACAATGCAAGAAAAACTACTTATGTTTTACATGGTTGTCATGATTTCAGGAACTATTCGCATAGGTCTTCGTAAACGGAGATAAAGTGTAGGTCTCAGTTTCAAGTATGTATAAGCCATTGAAGTTAAGCATGAGGTGGCCTAGTAAAAATGCTCAGGCTAGATCTACAAAATATTTAATCTACTTGAAATAAGTGTATCTAGTTTGTTTTACAGGTCTTTAAACACCTCTGTCTAAGATCTGTGGGATGGAAAGGTTAAGGAAAATAGGAAATACTCATTTAGCTACAAACTTCCTCTGTGCTCTTGGTCTTATAGTGAATCCTGTTCCCATCTCCACATCAATAAAACAGTATTTTTTTGTTTTCTAAAACCTACAGATGTGCTGTGAGGACAAAATCTGACTGTAGGATTTTGAGGGCCTCAGTAAATTTGGGAAGTCAACAGATGTTTCTCTGGCTGAAAAAGATGAAGACCTTTTGTATCAGGCTGAAATAAGAAAAGCACTAAAGAAACCATGAATGACCCAGCCTGAGATAAACAATTACTAGTGCCTGCAGTGCTAAGCAAGGCCTGGGAAACAGGCTGAAATTCCCCACATCCATAGAGCAGAGAAGTTAATGTTGGATTCACTAACATTGATTCAGTGTTGATGGATCCACCATCCAAATCCATCCACTAATGGTGGATTCGGCCTTGAGTCACTAACCTTTCCCTTACCAACTATGGGGAGGAAATGCTTCCTTTCTAATTAGAAATCCTATCTAAAAATTGAAAAAAAAATTTCTCAATAAAACTATATGCCTTCCCTCTAAATATTAGTTTTGAAAATGAGGAAGTTTCTGGCTGAAATAGGTGGCTGAAATATCCCAGTAAGCTCTAGTGCTCCAGCCGCATGGGATGGAGCCACTCACCCTAGAGACAAGCCTTCTGGTGGGAAGAGGGAGCTAGTCGTACTGCCGAGGCTCAGATGCGACCTGTGCACAGCTCCATGCTTTCCTCTTGCCAAAACAGCGCCTTCCACGATGCCAAACAGCCTTTGGTTCTGCAAGTGGACAGAAACAGGGTGTCAGTGGGCATCCTGACAACACTCTTCCCCAGTCTTTCCAGTCTTCTCATGCAGGTGCTTATTTCTGAATTATTTCTAAATATGAGCAAGTAGCTAGCTGGTTTTTATATGCTCTGCTGGCTTTTTCCCTGCAAACAAAGATGACATTAACCTGTAATCTTGTGTCTGTTTCCAAGAGACTCTGAGCCATGAGTAGCTTACACCTTCTCTGATGTCACACTTGAGTGAGGGTCCATCACGATTTAAGTTACATTAATTGAATTTTGAGAATGAAATTGCTGCTTTTTGATCATACAGTACTCTGTGCATATTCGAAGGTGGATATCTAGGCTGTTATGTGTATTCAACTCTCTTGGGTACTACTGTGATGAGTACATAGCATAAATGTCTGGATTGATAAAATGAAAAGTTAACAAACTGCTAAGCT
The DNA here is from genome assembly GCF_059628265.1 of Tinamus guttatus. NCBI lineage: Eukaryota > Metazoa > Chordata > Aves > Tinamiformes > Tinamidae > Tinamus > Tinamus guttatus. Next base: position 2,127,724 of record NW_028288743.1, read on the forward strand.
AAGATCAATCCTGAAATCACAGCACGGTAGCCATGGCAATGGGCAATTCAGCTTCTAATATACACTATGAAGAAAATGGTCCTTTTTCTTTATCTTGTCATCCACTGACTTTTATCTCAGACTAAGGTTATCACTTTGCCACAAGGCCACCTTTTTCTTCTGTTTGTGCAATGCTGAGGACAGGGAAGTCTAAGTCGTAATGGGTCTTCTTAGCTGTATAAAATTGCTGCTGCAAGATTGATGACAATTATACAACCAGTGTTTCAAGCAGGATTATACTTGTTACCAGGCTGCATGAAGAGTGTAATGAAATAGTGCTCATACTGAAATAATAAAATATTGTCCTCATACTGTATAAAATAACTAAAATTGCCCTCCTCATGGCCATTATTTTATTATTTAATACACATACAATTTTACACATGTAATAACAATACAAATTTATGCAAAAGCAATGAGATCCTCCATTAATTTCACTTTTGATCATACTGCTAGAAAAAGTGCTTCTCAGTCATTTGAGTATGCAATTAAGAAAACAACATGTAATTCTAAACTGGCAATGCATAGGGTAAAACATGCCTTCGCCCTGAAGAGACTGAGTTAAGTGTGCCTAAAAACAAATTCTTTCAGGATTGTCCAGGAATTTATGTTTTCACTTCTCTCCCTCTCTCACTAATATATCTGCACACCTAGCTGCCTGGGGAGCATAAACCTTTTCAAATATCTGGTGTGCTCTTTCAGAATGACAGAAAAACAGAATATGGAGAAAACCACATTATGTTGCTAGTCCTCTCCTTCCCAGCGAACCAAGTTGAGGCTTTGTCTGGCTCATCCACGAAAGCTTTTAGGAAAGTGGGGGTGGACCATAAGGTTAGGGTTCACATTTAGAAGTCTGTTGCTCTACACTCTGCCTTCCAGTAATACGCTCTCATGAGCACCAAATTTACAAAAAAATAAAAAAAAATCCTGAAATCCCTGCCAACCAATAATAATGAATGTCAGTATTTTGATATATGAAGCAGCTGGCATCCTTACTAATATTTCATTAGTAATATGAATACTAGTTATAAATATTTCTGTGCACTTTGGGAATTTACAGTTGGAAGGCTTGATTGGAGACAATTTGTTAAGTGCTATCGTGTTCTGACATATCTCGAAGACCTCTTGAAGCAGCAGGTAGACAAGATGCTATGTAGATGCTGCATGTGTCTGTGTTACAACAAGCAAGATCCCAGCAGTAACTATAACTAAGATTCATTATAGCTTCCCATTTTTAGCCCCTGTTTTCCGTTGCTTGTATCTTTGCAAAGCTGTGAGTGTTCTGCCTATGACTTTCTATTTGGAAGCTGAGTGTGGTTTTGAAAAATTCAGCCACAAACTGTTTCCAGAAAAGTCGCCATGAAACTGTTCCCTCGTGAAGGTAAAAGAGAGACTTTTACTCTCTTTTGGGAGAGACTTAAAAGTTTTAATGCCCCAGCAAGATTTCAGGGGGGAGGGGAGGTGCAGAATGCTCCAACAAAATGTTTTTGCCAAAATCTCTTTTTTGAAAATTCAATTAAAATTTAGTTTCTAAATTACCTGACAGTTTCAATCACAATGTACACACTCCAGCATATGTGAGTAAAGCAGGAGCCAGCAGAGCGATGAGGAATGAGACTTTTTAAAAGAGAAGAGGGGAAAGAAAGAAATTATGCTGAGTGGGAAAGAGTGCAGTTCAGCGACGGGGTGCGGACCTGCCTGAAACAAGGTTCAGAGTCAGCAAGAGATATTCAGCCGGGGCTAAACTCCAGTGCGGAAACCAGGCTGGGAGAAAACCCAAACCCGGAGACAGGGACTGGTCTAGGTGAGAAGACTGAGGTGATCACAACTCCAGGGACAGCTTCACCTCCAGTATTGCCATCCCCCGTGCCACCAGCTAAATACCCAACACAGCACTCTGATCCCTGGTCAACACAAGGAAGCAATGGTCTCCTATATTGTACTTGCACAGATTTTTCGTTTGGTTTTTCATTTGCCTCTTACCAAGACAGATATGCAGCTATTTCACTGTATCTTAAAAATAGAACTGAAAGAAATGACTTCTGCTCTTATCTCTCTTCATGGCAAACAGAATCTTTGATGGAGAAACACTACTCTGTCTCCTATTCCCTCTTCTCCAGGTTTGCAATCTGACCATGCAAAAGAGCACGACACTTGTTATCAACTTGAAAACTAATGCAGAGGTGTTAGAAATACTGTCATAATTGTTTGAAGAAAACTGCTAGCATTTCCAGAAGGAGAGGAGAACAGCAGGAGTTCTTTTTTTAATGCAAGTTTAATTATAATAGCCAAGGAGCTCAGCACAGGCAGAGCATAAGTTGCAGTTCCCTGTTTATGATACACCTGCCAGGAAGAATTTCAGATTCCTTAAGATATGTGTCTAATAACTGGTGTCACTCCCTAAAGGCACAAGCCTTCTGCTCTATATCCTTTTCTACTTGAACTTGTTCACTTTTTATTGGACTATGAAAAGCATAGCAACAAATCCTTTAAATTAATAACTTATACAATGAAGTAAGATTAATGAAAAGCTTTCTGAAATGGCTTAATCAGTGACAAGGCTAAATGCTGCAGTTCACAGGTTCTGAACCTGGAAATTCACAAAATAAATCATTTCTGTTTACTCATGCTGGGCTTACGTAACTCACGCAGAAACTGTAACCTTCAACAGATATGCAAAGATTCAATGGAAGTAGAACAAAAGAGCTAACAGAAGGCTCTGCGAGTGATTTTTTCACAGTGTTCACTAATTTGGAGGGAGGAGTGCATTAAATTGTGTAATTTGTCAGGCCTATTTGAGAATACATCAACAATACTCAATTCAGTACGTGACACGATGTTGTTTCATGCCCAGGAGTAGCATGCCTAAAATTTTCAAGGCTAGTTTTAGCGCAGCTAAAATAGCCTGAATGGAGTCTCAAATGTTTTTATATATGTGTGAGGTTTTTTTTTTTTGCTCTCAGCTTTTTCGATGACTATCAAGACGATTCCAGGAATACCCCCCAGGTGTGTTCGTGTCGAACGCTGGTGGGTGGGTGATAGTCCTCAGCCGTGGCTGCTATCACTGCCGGAGCGCTGGGCAGCAGCTGGGGACCGCGCGCCAGTCTGCAGATCCCGTGCTAAACTTAGGTGCCTGCTATCAGCGGTGTTATTCCCTGGAGCATAACTTGCAGGATTAGGTTTTACCCACATAAAGCTACACAAATTACGCAGTTGCTGCAGCGCTGTTGCTACATGCTCTGGAACTGCGCTCCAAAATCCTGTGGTGCTTTTTCTTGATTTTAACCCTATTCTAAAACCCTATTCTATCAAGATGACCATCCTTTGGTGACCAAGATACTCATGGTGCAAGCCACAGCTTAGAAGACAGCCAAAAGGAAGAGCAGGCAAAACCCTGCAGAACGAATGGTAATTTTATAGCACTTCCACTATAATTGTGAAAGAGAAAAGAAAGAAAGAAAGAAAGAAAGAAAGAAAGAAAGAAAGAAAGAAAGAAAGAAAGAAAGAAAGAAAGAAAGAAAGAAAGAAAGAAAGAAAGAAAGAAAGAAAGAAAGAAAGAAAGAAAGAAAGAAAGAAAGAAAGAAAGAAAGAAAGAAAGAAAGAAAGAGGAGAGAAAGAGAGAAAGAAAGAGAGAGAGAGAAAGAAAGAGAGAGAGAAAGAAATAGAGAAAGAGAGAAAGAGAGAAAGAGAGAAAGAGAAAGAGAGAAAGAAGGAAAGAAGGAGAGAAAGAAAGAGAAAGAGAGAAAGAGAGAAAGAAAGAGAGAAAGAGAGAAAGAGAGAGAGAAAGAGAGAGAGAGAAAGAAAGAGAGAAAGAAGGAAAGAAGGAGAGAAAGAAAGAGAAAGAGAGAAAGAGAGAAAGAGAGAAAGAAAGAGAGAGAAAGAGAGAAAGAGAGAAAGA